>NC_143138.1:34922500-35547500 GCF_059928025.1 Delphinapterus leucas
TTTGCAGTGGGACATCCAGTTCCTTCCTTCTCCTGCCTACGTGCCTTGCCTTGCGGGAGCTCCCCTGCCAGGGTGGGAGAATTAGGGACATGTACATGACACAGGTGTTGTGCCTCTCAAGGTTAAGGGTGGGGGCAGGAGTAGGACAGGTGAAGCTCTTAGATCAGGTGAGGTCTTTGTCTTATCCTTGAACTTAAGTTCCCCATGTTCAGGCCTGACAGGAAGGTTCTGTGCTAGAACTTGGGGAAGTTCATGGAATGAGGCTGCAGGGGCTGATCTGTAAGCTGGGATGAGGGGAGGTGGGGACATCACCCAATGTACCAGGTATTTCAGATCTTTAATCGCTCACCCCTCTGGGTCTACCTGCTTCAATATCTGAGCTGGACGCGAGGATCCCTATCCTCTTCTGCCATCTAGAATGTTGGGGTGACCACACTGAACTGTCAGTGCCCCCCCCCATATCCCCTCTGGTACACGACAGCCCACTTCCAGATGCTTTTAAGTTTTTGGCTGAGAGCGTTCCTTGGCCTTGGAAGCCTTTTGTGCCCCTTCATGGAGGGCTAGAAGAGCTGGGGAATAAACAACCCGGGAGTAGCTCAGCCCGTGATTGATGGGAGCAGGTGTATAAATGCCCCAGCTCCCTCACCTCCATGGGCACAGAAGTCCAAGGTGCAGGTTCTGCACTGGCTTCTAGAGCTCCTAGCAAGATGAAGCAGGATCAGCTGGTGATCTTATCATCAATGCACACTGTATTGACTTCCTTCCCTTGCCTGCCCCACTTCCCTTCTCCTCTTCCTGAGTTTTCCAGGATCAGCCCCTGCATGAGCTCCTTGCACACAAGTCCTTACTCAGGCCTCTGTAGGGGAGCCCAAATGAACAGTGGCATCATTGGTGTGCGGATTCAGATCCTATTTCTATTACTTAGACCTTGGGTCAGAGACTTAAGCTCTCTTTGCCTCCATTTCCTCGTGTGTAAGATGGGCATAATGACAGACCCTACCTCATAGAGCTGTTCTGAGCATTGGATGAGTGATTACATGGAGAGCCTGACCGTAGTACCTGGCATGTGGTGAGTGCTCAAATGTTACTAAACCGTGAGCCCCGCAAGGCCAGGGGCGTTTCCAGCCTCACACACCTTGTGTGTGTTATTAACCATTCCCAGACAGGGCAGAGTGCTTGGCAATATTTACTAAATCAAATTCTTGTCCTAACTCCGACCCCGGTGTTCCTGACTTTGGCTCCCCCTCCACTCCTGACTACATGTTGTGTTGTGAGCCTGGGCTCTGGTTCCCAGCCTGGCCTGCACCTGCATCCATAATGCAGTGCTGCCCTTGCTGACGTCAATGGTGTTGCTGGGCAGGGGAGCCTGAGGCCGTTCCCAGGTGACCCTGCGCTCTCAAGGCACACACACAGGCCCGGGATGGCAGACCTGGGAGTGACGTCTTCGTATTAAATGAGACCTATTCTCTAGCCTCGCTTTCCTTCACCCTGGGCAAGGGCGCCCGCAGGAAGCCCAGGGCAGCCTCTCTGAGGACTGCAATTTCTAATTAGCCTCGGCTCTTTGAAAAGAGTAAAATGCTACACAAATGTGAGTTGTTAATGAAAACAAGTGATCTTGTTGGGGTTGAGCATGTGGCTGGCCAGGCCTCTTCCTTCTCCTTGATGGAGGCAGCGTAATAGAAAACAGTACCAGAAAGAAGCAGACCAGGAGTTTAGTCCCACCTGTTACTAACTCGCTGGGTAACCTTGGACAAAGTATGTCTTCTATGGGGGCCTCTGTGTCCTCCTGGATAAAATGAGAGTTTTAAAAGTTCTTCCCATCTCTGATTCCATGGCAGACCTCACCAAGGATTGCAGGCAGCAGGGCCAGACATTTAATACCTATTACATGCCTGAGGGTTCTCACCTATGGACTAATTTATCCTGCACGGTGACCCAGATTACCTCTGGGTTTATAGATGAGAACATCAAGGTTGGGAGAAGTTACATAACTCACCTAATGTCACATGTTAACAATGATGAAGCTGGTGTGTGTACATTCATGTGTGTATGTTTGGGCATCTGCACACACACGAGTGTGTTTGTGTGCACATCGCGTGTGTGCATGTGTGCACATGAACATGTGTGTTACGTGTGTATCTGTGTACATATCTGTGCCTTTGGTGTGGACGTGTGTGTGTGCGTGCGCATGTGGGTCTGCTTGTGTGTGTTGAGCTGCATGTGTGGGGTGCACACGTGTGGCATCTGGTCAATAGCCAGTTTTGTCTGAGATGCCCCGGATGGCAGTCACCCCAGGTCCCATCCTCTCTCCTTTTCCTTCTTTCTTCCCTCCTTCCTGTGTCTCTAGGCAGAGCCACCTGAACTGGTTTTCTTTAGAAGAGAAAACAAAGCCTGCTCTTTCCAAACTCCAAATTTTTTTACCTGCTGGAAAATCCATAACAATTAACCAGATCCGCTGGAGGGAAAAAAAACAACCCGGGACCTGCTGAGATGGCTGTAGGAAAGGCGGTTGTTCTCTTGCACAGGTTAAAAATTCAGAAGGTGCATTGGCATATGATATGAGGCACAGTCTTTTACTAAAGAGATTTAATGGCCCACAGTTCAATTTGAACTGGAAGATTCCCCCCGATGACTCTTTATAAAGTCTTCCCAAGACCTGAGTCGATATCTGGGGGGCTGGCAAGGAGCAACAATCGATTAGCTGTCTCTGCCAATGAGCATTACAAACCGAGGAGGTTGGAGGGGAGTTGCCTCATAAAATCGGTCCCGTATCAACGGGCTGCAGGGCCGTCCAGGCCGAGACAAAGGATGGCTAATGCAAGGCCTGAGAGCTAATCAAATTCTCCAGGAACCCACTGGGCTAAATGAATCCAGAGGCCCCTCTCCTACCAGGGGGCATGTAGCAGGGGCCAGGAGCCAAGTTTCTAATAATTTCAAGCCAAAGGATCCTCAGGTGTGAGGTAAGACCTGATCGTACAAGATTTGAAGTTTCATTGTGTTCTAACCAGTTCAGAAAAGAAAAGAGAGAAGTTACTGTGAGACCACGTTTTTCCTTAGGCCACTGATTTGGCAACCTCAGCTGTACAAGAATATAACAAGGATTCCAGAGTAAGAAAAAAATGGCTTCCGGGCACTTAAAAAGTCCTCATGATAAAGTCTCTGCATTAAAACACACGCGCTACTCAAGGAAGAGCAATTCAGACCCTCAGAACCTATTAACTCTTGCTTTATACATAATTCTAATGAGCTTTATTTTTCTGGTCTCACATGACAGTTTAGTACTAGGAAACAGGTAAGATTTAAGTGAGTAAGGGATGGCTATGCTAAAGGTAGTGACGTTATTGGCCACAAGAGGTAATAGCTCAGAGATAAGGCAAAGGAACTATAAAACCAGAGTGGGGTGAGCATGAAATTTGGAACCACTTAGGGCAAGGGCAAACTGTCCTATATTCTGGAGTCTCTGTATTAGTCTGTGATCAGACTGATTTCGGACGCACGCAGCAGCTTGCAACAAGCAGTAGCTGGAAGCAAGATCTTAGTTCCCGGACCGGGAGTCCTAACTGCTAGACCACAGAGGCCAGAGGCTACACCCTAAACCCCCAGTTCTTGCCCACCTTGTCAGGAAAGAATTCAGGAAAGGAGGTAGAAGGTAAATAGAAATGTAAAAAGCTTATTGGAAAAGCAGAGTACATGTGGAGAGACGCATGGGCGAACTCAGAGAGAAAGAGTCGTGCCTTTGGGAAGTTAAAATCCTTTATAGAGGGACAGTGTTCCAGGTCTTTTTTGTCTTCCTTCTGGCCAATCATCTTGTTTTGTCCCCCTGGCTGATTTGTCTCAGGGCCCTCCCTTTAGGTGCACACGCGCCTCTCAGCCAAGGTGGAACTTGACGTGAAAGCATCTGGGAGAAGCAAGGCTCACTATGACCTAGCATTGTCCTCTGACTTTTGACCCCCAAGGAGACTTTCTGCCCATGTGTGGTGTCTTCCTTGCCCCAAGGAGGGCGAAGCAGAGATCCCTTGATCCTTTATTCAAACAAGGTTTTGCCCCTCTTTGTTCTTGCCATGACTGTTATCTTAAGGCATCCACAAGAGACAAAGCCTGGCTGTTTACTCTGTCTCGGTAGTTTCTTCCATTTTGGAGAGTAAACAGGAGGCTGATTTTATTTTATTTTTAATTAATTAATTAATTAATTTAGTTTTGGCTGAGTTGGGTGTTCGTTGCTGTGTGCGAGCTTTCTCTAGTTGCAGCGAGCGGGGGCTACTCTTCATTGCAGTGCACGGGCTTCTCATTGCGGTGGCTTCTCTTGTTGCGGAGCACAGGCTCCAGGTGCGTGGGCTTCAGTAGTTGTGGCATGTGGGCTCAGTAGTTGTGGCTCTTGGGCTCTAGAGTGCAGACTCAGTAGTTGTGGCACATGGGCTTAGTGGCTCTCTGGCATGTGGGATCTTCCCGGATCAGGGCTCGAGCCCATGTCTCCTGCATTGGCAGGCGGATTCTTAACCACTGCACCACCAGGGAAGTCCCAGGAGGCTGATTTTAAATGTCTAACCTGAAGCCCATCTATCTCCTGTCTCAGGAAATGCAAGCGGGAAGCTAGTGCCCAGCCCAAAGCCCACTTTTTTCCTACCCCATGAAATGTAAATGGGAGGCCAGTTGTAAATGTCTAACCTGGGGCCCATCTATCTCCTGCCTCAAGACTGCCAAAGCAAAATACCATAGACTGACTGTGTGGCTTAAACAGACATTTATTTTCTTATAATTTTGGAAGCTAGAAGTCCAAGATCAGGGAGCCAGCATGGTTGGTTTCTGGTGAGGGTTCTCTTCTTGGCTTGCGGACTGCTGTCTCCACACTGTGTCTTCACGTGGCCTTTTCTCTGTGGGCACAGGAGGAGAGAGAAAGCTCTGGTGTCTTTTCCTATGCTTTTAAGAAAACCAGTCCCCACTCTTATGACATCATTAATCTTAATTACCCCCTTAAAGTTTCTATATCCAAATACAGTCGCATTAGGGGGTTAGGGCTTCAACATATGAATCTGGGGGGCCACTATTCAGACCATAACAGTCACCAAAGTCTGCAGTGCCCACCGTGGGACAACAGTTGATGTTCATAAAGAACTAGCAAGGGTAGCTTTTCAATCATGTGTAGTTACTTCTCTTTCAGACAGCAGGGAAATAACGGATGCATTTTATAAAGACTGCCGAAGAATATTGGCCAAAACACTGGTTTCTAAGGGAAAGAGCTCCATTTAAAAAGAATGTCACTCTTGTGAAATAGTTCTTTTTCAGGGTCTTGACACAGCTGTTAAGAAATGTCACCCTCAAATTAAGGATCATTTGAGGAGAATTTATTAAAGGGGTGTTTACAAAGGTGCAGGTATAGCGGGAACCACAAGGGAGAGCACTTGTAGACCAGGCTGGGAAGGGTGGGGATGTGATGCCCCAGGCCCTGAAGCCCAGGTCAGCGAGACCCTGGGACAACGAGAAGGCTGTGAGTAGAAGGCTGATCTACAACAAGTGGAATCTCAGCTCTAGGGGGCAGGCAGATCCCAGCAAGGAGGAGGCAGGAGATGGGAAGTAAGTCACCTGAGCTCTCTATCTCTTCCCTCCTTCCCTCCAATCTCTAATAGGGTCTCCCATGTGCTAAATCTGACCAGAAGTCAGACATCAGGCAGGGCTGAGTGCGCGGTTTCAGCCTCCTGGGATGGAGCGTGGACACGAAAGAGTAAACCAAAGATGCCCTGGTGCCTTACCTTTTCCGAGGTGCACCTGGCCCTGCAACAGGTCATCTCCCCTATCCCACTGGGTGTTGGGTAGGTGCAGGGGCTGGGGGAGTTACTTCCTCTCCTCACTTCCCTCCTTCCAACTCTGACCCTGTTTCATTCTCTTGTCTTCCCCAAAGATAAGAGAGGGAAAGAACTAACCTCAAATGTCTCTCCAGCTCCAACTTGCCGTGTCCCACCATCAAACACCACATACCACATACACGTCCCCCTCCTCAACAAGAAGAGAAACTCATTTCACACCATTAGACGTTTCAAAACGGAGCTCCATCATTTACTCAAGCCCTGCCCCACCTGAGGATCCAGTGTCACAGCCGCCACCAGTGCTGAAAAGAAAAGAGGCAGCTTTTCCACACCTGCAATGACTGATTTGCACCAAACTGCTCTAATTAGCACATTCCACGCTATGATTAGGCTTCCAGGGGAAACATGCCAAATGCCATTAATTATGGATGTGATCTTAAATTATTCACTTGGAATGTTTTTTCTTCCTTGATGTGCCCCTTTCATCTCCCACTAACTTTTTGTCACATCCAAGAATAGATCCAATTAAGCCTCCAAAGGCGGGAGTTTGTTATGTTAAAGAAAATGTAAACTGAAAATGAATCACTTCTTTTTTCTCCCCAGTTGTGGCGTTGGTGGTGACCAGGAAGCAACCAAAGGAGGAAAAGAGACGTGGTTTTCTTCCCTCCCTTTCCTTTCTGCAGATCTCAGCCCACGTGGCTCATCAGTGCCACCTTGCTCATTCTTATGGGAGCCTGGATGGGGATCTCTTAGTCAGGCTCCTTAGAAGTAAATCCGGAGCTGAGGATTCGTGCGCAAAGGATGTTTTTAGGAAGCTGGAAAGGAGTCGGGGAGGCAGGACGAGGAAGGCGAGGCAAGGTGCAACTTCAGGCCACATCCCAGCGGGAGCTCTGGAGCATAAATTATACCTCTGCATTTCTAAGGCAAGGCAGCTGGGCTTTCAGACTTCTTCTGCACAGGTCAGTCATTGACTAAGGACTGCCGGGAGCCAGAGAGGGTGTAAACTCCCAGGCACTTGGTCCACTGCAAGTGTGGACCAAGCAGTTCCCAAAGGCAGTTCTTTGATGAGAATAACAGGCGTGGGCCATTAGAAACTAAATGGAAGCTGGAGACCGGCTGCACAGAATCTCCACTAAACGGGGATCAAGAGGATGGCAGACAGCAGAATAGAAAACGGAGCCCCCCAGATCAGCATGCCCCTGTGTGGTCTGTGGGCACGGATGCTCCAGGCTCCCATGTGGACCCAGCACTGTGCTGGGTGTGTGGTAGAGACACAGGCAAGTCCTGTTGGACTCAACTCTCCATGTCAGAAACTGGCCTAACACAAATGAAGAGAAAAATTTGAGGGTGTCAGATCAAATGCACGTCTGTGTGGTTGAAACGTGATTGCTAGAAAGATTCATAAATGTGAAGAGGTTCTCCTGGGAGAGTTAGAACTGAGGTGGGTTCAAGAGGATGAAAAGGAAAAATAAAGATTCTTTACAGATAGTGCTTTATGCTGTTTTCTCTTCCTTCTGTTTTCTCATTTAAGCCTAGAAACGACTTATTATACCCTAAGGTGGTATAATGGCCCCATTTTACAAACAGGAAAAATCGAGGCTCAGAAGGGTCATGGGCTGACTTGTCCAAGGTGCTCAAGTACTGTATGGTGAAGCGGAGCCTTGGGTTCCTTCCTGCCTTTAGATTCTAAGGCCTGTGTTCTCTCCACTGTGCCACACTGCCTCCCAGGGAGCAGGATCTAGCAGGGCAGAGAGGACAAGGAAGGGCATTCTGGGTGGGGGAACTGCACAAGCAAAGTCTTAGAGACTGAAATGTACATATAAAGGCTATGAGGAAAGGAGCTGGTCTGATTAATATCCATATTGTAGTAGCCTTGGAGGAAGGTCGTTCCCACCCCCTTGATCTGTCCCTACCATGTCACAGTGGAATAATAGTCTCCCTCTAGAAGGAATCCAGGCCTGGAAGCAAACCCCTTGTGGAAGTGGCTGCCTGTCCAGGCCTTTTGGAGTCAACAGGAGTCATGTAAGAGGCACACACAGGAGACTGGGAGCCAGAGGGGTGCACAGGGCAGGAAGGATACTGTTGGTCAGAGACCCAGGCCACGAAAGGCTGCTCTGTTATGTCCCAGATAGGCCAGCAGCCAAGAGCAGCATCGGACAGCTAGAGATGCCCACAGACAGTGCTGCCCCAGGCCAGCCACCGCTGCTTCCTGTTCCATCTCAGCTTCAGAGTGGCATTAGGGAAAGATGGGCTGTCTGTCCAGTTCACCAGACATTTAGTAAGCATCTCCTATGTACCAGAAGTAGGTACCCAGTCCCCCATACATGACAACTGGGGTATTTTTAAATCTGCCCACGGAATCTTTGGTACTCCTCCCTTCAAAAGAAGGAGCCTAATTCCGTTGAATGTGGGATGTCCTTAGTGATGTTTTTCCTAGTCAATAGAATGTAGTGGAAGTGACGATGTGTGACTCCCAAAGCTAGGTCATAAAAGACATTGTTCTGTCTGCCTCTCTTTCTCTTGAATTGCTCACTCTGGGGAAAGGCAGCCAGCTTCAAGGCACTCGTGCAACCAGGGAGAGGCCACCCTGAGGCACACAGCGCCTCCTGCCAAGCCAGCATCAGCTTTGCAGCCGTGTGAGGGATCCGTGGGAAGCCGCTGCTTCTCCTCCCGGGCTCCTCCAACCCCAGCCAGGCCTTCAGATGAAAGTATCCCTGACCAACACCTTAACTACGACCTGATGAGAAATCTCGAGCCAGCACCACCCAGCTAAGCTGCATCCAGATTTCTGACCCAGAAACCATAGATATTTATTGCTGTTTTAAACCATTAAGTCTTAACGTAACTTGTCAAGCAGCAATAACCAATACAGGACAGTACAGATTGTCAGGACCCATTGAAAATGGGCCTTCTTGACTCCATCTAAGGAACACATCAGCACAGCATCACAGTGATGATACAGAAAAACCTGCATCCGAAAGGTTTTGCAAATAATGAGCAGTTTTGCTGAAGGTTCTCTGGAAGGGGTAGGAGTGAGGTGGGAATTACATCTCACAGCAGAGACCCAAACTCCTTAAAAATCTTCTTTAACCTCCACTTCCTTCTAGAAAATGCTCTCTAGATGGGTCTGCTTTTTTCAGAACTCCAGCCCACCTGTGTCATGCTTCCACAACGCTTCCATTGGTAGTGTTACCGAACTAGGTTTGTTTTGCCCAATGCACAGGAAGCCAAAACATTGAGACACAGAGGGTTTGCAGCAGAGAGAGGGTTTATCTGCAAGGCAGCCAATCAAGGAGACAGGAGGAGAAATCTCAAATATGCCCACCTGAAGGCAAGGGCCTCGGGGGTATTTATGAGATAAAGAATAAAGAAGCAGGGCAGTCTCAGGCGTGGGGAGCGTGGGGGAAAGGTGATTGGAAAAAGGTGTGATAATCTTTGTTCCGTGCAGGAGTAACTAAACTCTATGCCTCCACACGTGCGAAAGTTCACCAAGGACGCTCGCGCATGCCCAGTTAAAGGGTCGGGGATCCCTTCCGGTCTTAAGCTGCTCAGCTTGAACTAGGCAACTGACCCCAAGTTCCTGGGAAACGATTGGGGCAAACATCTTACCGTTTAGGCTACATGCCGCTTGGAGGACGGGCGAGTCTTAAAACGACTTGGATTAGTGAAAGCAAGTGAAGTGGATTTAACCACGGTTTCAGTAGCACCGTCCCAATGTTCCTCCCTGCCTGTTACCCGCGGCCAGTACAACGGAGGCATCACCAAGCAGGACCAACACCCTGGAAGGTGGCGACGGCTGTGATCCTTCAATACGTTGGCCCCGTCTCTGCAGCAAGAGCAGTAGTGGACAATCGTGCAAGGTCAGTGCAAGTCCAGGGAAAGCGTGCCTGCGGGCTGGAGGTCACTGAGCTTCACGGAGGGGTGAGTGAGGGCTGAGATGTGAAAGATGCCAGGAGGTGGAGAGGGCATCCTGGTTGACACCTTAGGTTGTGCAAAGCCACAGAGGCACGGCAACGCGAGGGAGGGCGGCGTGCTTGGGGAATTGTGCCTCGTGGCTCTTGCGCCTAAAGAGGGAGAGAGCTCCAGGGTCCAGAGGACTCTGGCCAAACTCCTCCGGGGTTGGAGGGCTGGGGGTGGAGGTTGAGACTCCCAGGGCAACTCGAGCTTGCCCGAACCTTGGATTGTTCTTGTATTGGAAAACAGCCTGGTTTGGCGTTCACTTTGATAACTAAGTGATTACTCCTCTGTATATAGGGTCAGGACTCTCAAACTGTAGTGGTTAAATTCTGATTCCTGGGCCCCACCGCCCAGAGGTTCTGAGTCCTCAGAGCTGAGGCAGAGCCTGGGAATCTGCCTCATACCAAGGGTCCCAGGGGCTTCGGCTGCAGGTGGCCCTCACATTTTAGCAGCTTCCTGAACTGTCTTGGTGCTGAGAATCACCTAGGAAGTTGTGAAAAACACCGATCCCTCCCCTGGAGATTGTGGTCCAGCGAGCTGGCCTAGGGCAGTGATTCTCAAAGTGTGGTCCCAGGAGCACAGGCACCCGGCACACCTGGGGATTTGTTACGCTTGCACAGTCAGGTCCCACACTAGGGCTGCTGAATCAGACTCTCGAGGGCCAGGGCCCAGGCCCCCCATTTGTTTGAACAAGCTCTCCAGGTGAGTCTGATGCCTGCTAATGTGACGGCCATAGCCCAGACCCCCCATTTGTTTGAACAGGCTCTCCAGGTGAGTCTGATGTCTGCTAACGTGACAGCCATAGCCTAGAATTTGAATTGCTTAACGATTACAGCAGGTGATTGGTAGCACTGGACAAGGTTGGGAAGCCTTGTAATCACTGAGGACACAACCTGCTCCTGTTGCCCAAGGTTCCCTGAAGGCCTGGATTCTCCCCAGCTTGCCTCTGGTCCTCTCCAGAAAAAAAGGTGTCCAGGAAACAGTATTTCCCCTTTACAAGCAGGTAATTTTCAGAAGAGCTGGGGAGCAGATAATTAAAAAACGCACCTCAACCTTCACACTCTTCCACTCCTCCACACCCGGCCTCCATGGCTCCCCTGGGAAGAAGTGGAGGCCATGGAGAAACTTCCAGAATCCAAAATTTACCAAGAATGAGTCTGGGTCAGCAGGGGTCACTTCCTTTTATTAATTCATTCCTGCCAGCTGACATCTCATTTTCTGGAAGCCAACCTGCGGAGCCCAGCTCCCCCGCCCCTCCTTCCTCCCTGCCGGGGAAGAGCATCCCCGCTAAGAATAACAAGGAGACCTGAGCAGGCGCTGGGCTCACCAGTCATCAGAAAAAGGAGCCGCCCCCTTTGCTCCCCTTTCAACCCATTTTTAAATTCTGGGGCAGACTCATTGTCTCAGGACTGACAGGGAAGGGAGGTTCCTGGCCTCTCGGCCTTGTGCTCCCAGAACTGTGGTTCCAGAGGACCCTCTCTCCTTTCCCTGCCTCATAGGGTACCTGAAACCCCACCGTCAGTGTAGCAGTCTTTGCATCCTCTCACTTCCAGACACACACACACACACACACACACACACACACACACACACGCTTTATTCAATCACATTTATTTATAGAGCATGTCCGCGTGCCAGGTAGCGTGCTAGGGGATGAGGATGCTTGCAATTACATCTGACCTGAAAAAATGCCTTAAACCTTAGCAGACAAAGCTTCACCCTAGAGCTTCATTAGAGCTTCCCAACAGCGGAGGAGACCTTGTAGGTGGAGGGATGGGACTTTGGGAGTGTGCAGGGCGAGGGTGAGGGAGGACATTGGGAAAAGAACTTGTCTGACTTCAACTTAGAAACCTGTTTATTGAGCAGTTAATGTGTCCCAGGAACTTCACTGGGGCCTCAAGAGAGGTAATACATAGTGTGACTGCGAATCCTGGGTCTTCAGGGGTGCATCACCCAGGGGAGGTCTCCTGCTTTTCTGAGAGGCATTGCAGTATTGAGGGCAGAACCCGGGTTTGTGGTCACAAGAATGGAATACTGGTCTGGCAGGTTGTCTGGTTAGCTGTGATCTTGGGGAAGTCAATTTATCCCCAAACCTCATACCTTCTGTGGTAGGGGAAGGAGTTCTCTGTAAAATGGGAGTTGTCATAACTACCCTGCTGCTAAGAGCAGATGAGATAATTGTGGCTGCACCTTGTAGACTCTGGACAGCTGTAGATACTTATTCTATGGATCTATATTTAGTACCTGCTGTCAGATGTAATTTAACTGGGGGTCAGTTAACACAGTGGACAGAAATCCCTGTCCTTGTGGGGATTTCAGTGGGGGAGGATGGATGATGAATGAACAAATAGAGTGTCCATGGTGTCAAGGGCTCTGGAGGAAAATACAGCAGAGCTGGGGGTTAGGAAGGACTGAGGGAAAGGGTGCTGCTATTTATATAGAATGGCCAGAGAAGGTCTTTTAATAAGTGACAGAGTGGTGCTTGAGCTGGAGCTAAAGGAAGTGGGGAAGGAATCACAGGGTTATCTGGGGAAAGAGCATACCATGTGGGGGAGACTGTAGGTGCAAAGGTCCTGAGGTAGGTATGTGCTACAAAGAGTATCAGGGTTACTAATGAGGGGAGAACCAATTGCTGAAGTTTCAGGCATCTTTTTTTTTTTTTTTTTTAAGCAGAACAAGAAGTTTATTACTCTCACTCAGTAGTTGCTGGGAGCTTTGATGTTAAGTCGTACATAATTTGAGAAATACCAGGAATCTTCTTAATCTCGGTGACCGTCTTTAACACCACCTCTACAGGGATCTCAATGCCAAGGGTCGCAGGTATACCAGTCATGAAATCACTAGTAATAAAGGTTCGAATAACCATGGCTCTCTGGCACGAAGGATGCTTCTGAAGTGGGTCCCGATCAAAATGTAAAGGTGTCAAAACCACCGGCATCTGGCTGACTTTCCCAGCATACCCAGACTCCCTGAGAACGTTATGGGCCTCAAAATCAGCTTGGCGTAAAGTAGCGAGCACCCCTGTTGTCAAGAAAGTGGGGGTAACTTCTGTAGGAGGTTCTTCAACTGGTGGGCCAAATATATAGACAACTCTGTTAATGTTGTGACACAGGCGAGGTATAAGTCTAGCCAGGAAAATTGGAGATTCCCAGTCAGGCTCATCCTTACTGGAGATTCCACACACATAACTGTAAGAACGACAGTCACCCTGCACACCCACAGTTTTAACTGGTAGCAGGAAGGCATTCAGTGAATGCAGACTTGTAATTTGCACCAGCTTCTCCTGAGCCTCTTCAGTTGTGCAGGCTTTGACTCTCTGTAATAGTGTATGTGGCTTTATAACGCTTGCAAAAAAATCAGCTACTATTTTCAAAATATTGTTGGTTTCAGGAAAATCCTTACAAATGTAAGGTTCCTCAGCACATATTACTCTGATTGCCAGGCTCGGACCTGGGAATGGATGCCTGGAAACGAACTCTTCCGGAAGTCCAAATTCTCTGCCTAAGATCCTTACTTCGTCTTGATGAAAATCTTTCAAAGGTGCTATGACTTTTCCCTCCTCTCTCAACTTTCTGATAAGCTCTGTGTCGTTATAGTGTTTATTTTTATTTTATTTTTTTTTGTGACTTAAAACATTTTATTTTATTTTTTAATGTTTTAAACATCTTTATTGGGGTATAATTGCTTTACAATGGTGTTAGTTTCTGCTTTATAACAAAGTGAATCAGTTATACATATACATATATCCCCATATCTCCTCCCTCTTGCGTCTCCCTCCCACCCTCCCTATCCCACCCCTCTAGGTGGTCACAAAGCACCGAGCTGATCTCCCTGTGCTATGCGGCTGCTTCCCACTAGCTATCTACCTTAGGTTTGATAGTGTATATAATGGGTTTTGATGAGTTCAGCTTTGCCACTTGCAACAAGGGATGCACTTTCAATTAGATCAGGCCATAAAGTACCTTGGGCAAGGAAAACCTCCTCTGGTTTCAGGTTCATTTCTCCAACTACTTCATTGGCAATCTTGACAAAAGTAATCCCAATGATTTTTCTTTTCTCCTCAGGACTCGTAGTCATTTTAAGGTTTTGCTAATTGTCTTTCGTGGAGATCTGTCTTCATCTGATATTGGTAGAGCTGTTGTTCCATTGTAGAAAGAATGAACGGCATTTATCACTTTGACTTGAATTCCAAGCTTTTTGAGGGCCTCTTCAACAGACTGACATTCTCGTTTTCTCATAAAGCCATTATCAATGTGCACAGCAATGACTTGACCTTGGTTTAAAGCACGATTCAACAAAGCTGTACAAACTGTTGCGTCCACTCCACCACTGAGCAAAACCAAAACTTTTGATGTGCCGACTCTCTCTTTGATCTCTTGAGTGCACTCAAGTTCTCTGTTCTGCACAGTGAAGGTCCCACTGCACCCAGATATGTCGAAGAGGGATTCTTCAGTATTACTTTCCCATTTTCTGTAAGACCAACTTAAGGGTGGAACTGGACTCCATATAATTTTCTAGATTCATTTGCTCTACCTGATAGTGTTGAAGGGTCTCCTGCAGAGGCGGGGGGTGGCTGTGGCTCACCGTGGGGACAAGGACACTGGCGGCAGAAGTTCTGGGAAGTACTTGGCTTGAGCCCTCCCAGGGTCTGCCATTAGCCCCACCAGAGAGCTGGGTAGGCTCCAGTGCTGGGTCACCTCAGGCCAAACATCCAACCGTTTCAGGCATCCTGATAGCTACTTTTTCAACACAACCATGATTTAAAATTATATTAAATTATTATATCAAAAAGAAATGTAATATATGTTTGCAACCTATTACTTTGTAACTATTTAGCTACATTCTAATTCTGTGTATTTTACTCGGATCCATGCGCTTCAGGTTATTTACATCTATTGTAGGCATACAGTGACATTGCCATGTAATAGAGGGAACTGCCCATCCATTCTCAACTCCGCATTCAGTGAGGTCGTGTCAGGAGCTTGAAACCCGCCATGCTGGGAGTATTTACACCTTGGCAGTTGGCAGACACTGTGAATCACAGTTGTGCCTCTCCTCCTCCCAAGAGCGGATTGTGAACATTTTCCAACCTACCAAGGCTGCAGCTCCCTGCAGGGCAGATCTGAGGCAGGAGCTCCCTTTCGAGTCTGCTCTCAGATGGTCCCCGAGTCTGGAGGAGGATGTGGGGGCTGGTGCTGAGGAGAATCTCAGGGTGTGGTAGAGGCAGTCAGGGTGTGCTGGGCAGGACCTCCAGCCCCACCACGTCCCTGGGCCCCCATAGTACTCCTGGAGCTGCCCCGACTGCATTATTGTCTCTCAATCCCCACTTCCCTAGCGGACTGCAGCCAATTCCTTATTCCCACACCGCAGTTCAGGAGGCATTCCAAGCTCCTTTGAGTGCCCAACCTTGAGCACGCAGTCCCCAGGGATAATGATAAGACAGCAATTTACAGTCATTGCTTTTAAAATTCTCTCAACAACCCTAATCAGGTAGACATGGTTATCTTCCTCACCTCATGGAAGGGGCATCTAAAGCACGGAGAGATTCAGTAACTTGTGCAAAGTTGCACAGCTGTTACCAAGTCCAAACTTGTACTGCTCGCCGCATGACAGGGCAATAAACTGAGAAACGAGTTGTTGGGACAAGGAATAGTGATTTTATTCAGAAAGCCAGCAAATGGAGAAGACGGTGGACTAGCTTCGCAGAGAACCATCTTACCCTCGTTAGAATTCAGGCTTCTCTTATAGTAAAAGAGGAGGGGGTGTGATTGATCCCTGCAGACCTCTTGGTGTCAGAATCCTTTGTCCTTGCAGCTGTCCCTGTAGGTCCAGTCACGATGTTCCTATAAACCTCTAACAAAACAAATGTTATTGTCTGTTCTGCAACTTTGTATCTCTATATGAATGGAACAGTGTTATACCTTTAAAGGTCAGAGCCTTGAGAATGGGCTATCCTGTCTGTTTCAAGCTACAGGCAACATTCTTATCTTGTAGCAAAAGCAATGGAATGCAAAGGTGAAAGTAAAAGAAACAGATCCAATATGGAGTCAGATTTGTTCTTCCCTATTACAAAACTAGTAAGTAGCAGTCTTAAGTTGAGCCCAGGCCACTGGCTCCAGAGTCTACACTGTTTGCCATGAAGCAACTCTAGGACATGAGAGGTAAGGGCCCTAAGCTCGGGGAGCTTATGCTGGGGTGGGGAGATCAGGAATATCTGGGCCTCCAGAGAGACAGATGGCATTTTGCCAGGAAAAGATGGCGATCAGAAGAGGGCATCCCAGGTGGAGGCAACCGACAGTGCAAAGGTCCAGAGTGTGGGGGAGAAAGGGCTGTTCAGGGAAGAGGGAATGGCCCCAGCTGCCTGTCACTTCTACGGCCTCGCCCACCCTGGAGAAGCCTGCCTTTGGGGCTTCAAAATGACAACCTTCCAAAAATAACTTATCTTCAGCCTTCTCTCTGTCTTTGCTCAGTGATTCACATGTTCCTCAAGGCGGTAGTAAAGTCGATTAGTTCCATAACATAGAGACTGGGGAAATTGTGCGTGCCCACGTGTGTGTGTGTGTGCACACGTGTGTGCGTGTGCACGCTGGGGTGGGAGGTGGCAGGGAGGAGACCTGGTAGAGTGAATGTGGCATCTGGCTTGGGATTAAGCATTTTCCTCAAGTCTGTTCATTACCTGCTGTGATCAAAGCCAAGTGGTAGAGGCTGGTAAGGGCAGGGCAGGAGGGGTGTGCCTGGTTGTTCTCGACGTGCTCTCTGAGTAGCTCAGAATCTGCTGTCCTGGTCACTCTCAGGAGGTTAATGAGACAATGAACATCTCTGGGTCAACTGTTACGTTATCCAGCATCCTTTGTAAGAGCCATCTATGCAATCAGTCCCTCCTGGAAGGACAGACTTCTCTTTCTGAGCTCTGAGCAGAGACTACCCTCTTTGCAGGAGAAATTTCATCTCTCCAGATGAGTCTGTTGGCCTCTTTTTATCTGCTCCTGTGAACTATATAACCTAAGCGTCCACATCTAAGGGATTGCATCCTGTAAATTTAACGCTGCTCTGTGAAATGAGTTCAAGAAAACAGAGAAGCCCCAGTGGAAATTTCCATTGAGGTTCAACATAACCATTCTTCCCGGAAAAATACTCTTGGACAAGGTAATAGGAATCCTTGTTTGCCTGGAATCTTAAAGAGAAGAGTGCTGGTGGGAGGAGCCCAGGGACTCTTGTTTCTCCAGAAGTTTCCAGAGGTTTGGAAGACCTTGCGGTCACTGACTGTTCTGGCAATGAGCACGGTATCTGCAGAACTGAGGATTCATGGTTGAGAGACGAATGAACTCAAGCCCGCGCCCTTTTGAGCACAGCAGAGGAGGAGTTAGGAATAAGCACCACTGCATTCAGGGTGGACTGGTGGTGAACACATGGGGTGCATGCGTCCAGAGGCTGAGTGTGGAGGGACTCCCTGCCTGAGGGTCAGAGGTGAGCCTTCTGCAAGGTAGTTATTGGTTCTGGATCTAAGAGGTCAGCGAATCTCCCCCAAATGAGAGCTCTTAACTACCATGTATTTTCCCTTTTGCCTGGGCTACCAGGACATTCACAGGGAAAATTAGTGTTCAGCTGGTGACTAGACATTTCAGGTACGTGACATATCTATTACTGGAAGCTTTGGGTCCTTGTTAAAATTGTGCTGGGGGAGAAAAAAGAATGGAGGCAACATATAACACTAAAATAGAAGTGTTTTTTCAGAATTAATCTTTAGCCTCAAAGAGTGACTCTTCGTGAGGCACTGGAGAGGAGAGGGTGGGGAACCACACAGTCAGTCAAGGGAGTCTTTGCACCCCTCTGCCTGGTGTGTGGTGTTCCTCTGCTTCCCTCATGCTAATCCTCACATGGCACCTCTAATAAGCCCGCACCCCAAACAGTTCTAGGCCCTCCACGTTCTCCAGGCTGTCTCCTATCCAAGCCCATTCATTTGTTCATCCATCAGTCCATCGATCTATCCACCCCCCACCCCCCTCCACTCTCAGCAAACACTGAGCACTCTTCCTCTGTCCCAGGACAGGGCTATGCATTGACTAAGAATTGGGATCTGCCTTTCAGTAGCCTTTGCATCCAGTAAGGGAGAAGATTTACCAATGGGTAAGTTCAAGAGATGTTAGGACAGTGGAATAGTAGTCAATTTAGGGTTCAGAGAAGAGGGAGCATGGACTTTGGGACCAGGCTGTCTGGGTTTGGAATCCTGGCTTCATCACTTATTAGCTGTGTGACCATGGGCAGATTACTTAACGTCTCTGTGTCTCAGTTTTCTCAGCTGTCAAACGGTATTCCGTTGGACCTGCCTCAGAAGGTTGTCCTGGTTATCTACCGCTGCCTAACAAAGTACTCGTGCCATTTTATTATACCTCATGATTTTGTTAGGCAGGGCTTGGCTGCTTGGTGCTTTTGCCCCACGTGGCATCAGCTGAGGTCACTCAATGGTACTTCAGCTGAAAGGTCCCAGATGGCTTCACTCACGTGTCTGGCACCTCGGCCAGGATGGCTGAAAGGCTGGGTCCAGCTGGGACTGTCCACTAAAGCACGTGGATGTGGTCCCTCCAGCATGGCAGTCTTGGACTAGTCAGACTCCTTCCATGGAGGCCCAGGGCTGCCAAAGAGAGTGCGCCAAGAGATGGAGGTGGAAGCTGCTAGTGTCTTCAGGTCTGGTCTAGAAACTGGCACAGTATCACTTCCACCACATTGTACTCATCAAGTGGACCCAGGGCCTGCCCAGGTTCAAAGTGAGAAGACTTAGACTCAAACTCTCCAGTGGGAAGAGTGGAAAGGATTTGTGGCCATTCTTGAAGCATCACAGTTACCCGAAGATGAAATGAGTTAATATGCGGAAAGCAGCTAGAGCGGTGACTGACAGCAAAAGGGACATACAAGTGTTTGTCGTTGTTGCTTTAATTACCGCCCCTGGGCTGAGTCTTAATAGATGAGTCTGTGCTCTCTTGACAGACAGCCATGGGGAGCTGGGGAATGGTGGGTTTCAGATGGATGGTGTTATTAGCACGTAGTCGTGTTTCGTGGGCAATCTTGTGAAAGTCCTGGTCTTTGCTAATTCAGAGTAGATGATCAGACCTACTGATATATGCAAAACATGTAAGTGACTGCTAACGAACAGGTCTCACATCCCTCCCAGGGACAACCAGGGACCCAGCCTGGTGGGAGACCCAGAGGGCAGGATGGCTTGGAGGCCAGCCCCCTCACCCAGGACACGTGGGCTCAGCTCCGAGGTGCTCACAGACCCAGAAACACACAGATGAGCAGACACGGCTCTGGGCCGCCTGCCTGGGCTCCCCCTCCCAGAGCCCACCGCTTAATTGGAAAGGGCCATTTCAACATCTTAGCAGAAAATGGAGTTTTTCTTTCCTTGATGTCGTGATTTGACTGGGGGTTAGCAAAGCATCAGTGAATCCTAAATGTCTATTTTAAAAAATCAAGCCTTCATTTCAGCTTGGCACAGGGCTCTGCTCTCCCTTTGTGGGAGGAAGATAAAACGCTTTCATGCACGTCCTTCTGCCTTGAATGCGGGCTGGTTAAACATCTCTGGTAATGGCTGGGCTGTGCCAAAGATTTTCTCTCTTCCCAGTAGCAGTTCCTGCCTTTAAACGGCTTCCACGGGGAAGAGCCATAACACACATGCAGAACAGAGGCTGAGAAAGGCTTCCAGGAGGAGGGCTTGTTTCCGAGGGGCAGGTGCAGCCGTGGCTTGAGCCAAGCTCGGTCCCTCACATCAATTACCTTATGTAATCCTTACTAGGCTGCGGTGAGGGGTGGGGGGAGAAATGAGGGTTATTTTTACTGCCCTTTATAGTTGAGACATCTGGAGCCCAGAAGGGCTGAGTGGACCGGACCATCCAAGGTCACACCCCTGGCGGGGTAGAGTGGGGGCAGAGCAACTCCTACCCAAGTGTGTCTGACTCTGTGTTTTTACTCTGCCAGGAAACATGGGGGTCCTCCCCCACCTCCTCGTCATTCCCTTCACCCCATTACTAACCCTTGTACAGATGCGGACCCACTCTGGCGGGGGCCCCCCACTCTGAGCGGACCAGTGGTGGGTGCCACAGCTTGGTGATGTGATTTACCTAGGAAGACCCCAAAGCATGGCATGTACTGACTCTGAATGAGAGCACAGAACCAGGGTGGGCGCACAGGGTGTGCTGAAGGGGAGGGAAGGGGGCGTTTTGAGAGCCCTAGAGGAGGGGAGGGAGGACGGCAGAGGACACCTCATGGTGCCATTCTGAGAGCCAAGAGCTGTGGGTCCACAGCCCAGCCATTTCACTGAGGCATCACTGCATGGCCTTGGAAAAGCCTTGTCTCCACCAGCAGCCTCAGGCTCTTCATTTTAAGGTTGAGTGACTGTGCTTTAGGCTTTCTGATGTCCCTTTCAGTCCTGAGACTCTGGGAGTTTATCAGTGCTGCTAAGCACAGCTGTACAGGTTGTGCACTGCACAACTCCAGGTAGGTGCCACTGGCAGACTGCAGTGTGAGTCTGCATCCCATTCCACGGCCCTGGAGTCTGTAAATGGGGATACAGATAGGACGTGAGATCAGAGAAGAGGGGAGAAGTTCCAAGCAGAGGGTGGCCTGTGACCACATTTTTCTCCAATCAAGAGCCAGACAAGTATTTGTACTGCACAAAGGAGTGGTCACGTAGGTGTGTCTGGACCTGATTTAAAGGTACAGTGTTGGTCCACTAGGGAGAGAGCCCTTTGACGGGTCTAAGATGTGGGGCCTCCAGTTTTCAGAGGCAGCTTCCTACGGGAAGTCTTCCCTGACAGTCCTGTAAGCGTGAGGCTCCTCAGCCACGCTGCCTGCAAGGATTTTGTATTTGGTTAGTACCTGCTGATAACTATTGCCGCAAGGAAAACAACTGCGTCTCCCCTCAGACCGGGGCTCCCCGAGGGCGGGGCCGCGTCTCCCCTCAGACCGAAGTTTCCCTGCCATCGGAAAGTGTGTCTCCGTCCTTCATTCATTCATTTGATATTGACCGAGGACCTATTTAGTGCCAGACACTGTTCTAGGCTCTCAGAACATTATACTGATAAACAGCAAACAATTCTTGCCATTGCTAAGCGCTAAGAAGCAGGGTTGTGTGACTGGTTCACCCGGGGTGTTTTGGGAAGGCCTTTCTGAGCTGCGAGATCCAGCAATAAGGAGGAGACAGGCGTGGGAAAGTCTGGGTGAAAAGCATTCCAGGCAGAACCAACCACAGGGCAAAGGCCCTGAGGTGGGAGGAAAAGAATGGTCAGGGTGTCTGGGCATAGCGAGGGCCTGACTGCCATCCCATGGGGTCTCCCGGAGTTTTCTGTGGCTTCTCCGTGGTATGGGCTCTGGGCTCTGTCCCCTGCCCGCCTTCCTCTGCTGCCCCAGGATATCACAGAGGAAGTGTCCTGCCAGCGCGATGCCCTTCCTGCAGCCGCCCCCGGCCGCCCGCCTCTCCAGCCACGCTCTGGACTCCCTGCCCCCAGCCTCCTTGCTATTGCAGACCTGGTCCCCTGAGCTCAGCCCCTCGTGTCCTGTTCCTTAGAGCCATCTTAAGCAAGCAAGGAGAAAACCTCCTTGACC
Organism: Delphinapterus leucas; assembly: GCF_059928025.1. Lineage (NCBI taxonomy): Eukaryota > Metazoa > Chordata > Mammalia > Artiodactyla > Monodontidae > Delphinapterus > Delphinapterus leucas. The sequence continues at coordinate 34,943,857 of NC_143138.1, forward strand.
TGAATTTTGGATTTACAGACAGGGTGCCAGAGAAACATGTAGCTGGGCAGATTCAGGAAGGCCCTCACCTCCAGTCGTCCCGACTTTCTCCAGCCCCCCAGTACAGACATCCTATAACAGAGGCCAGTAAGTGCCTGGCCTTGTCATGTCCCCCGCAAATGGGCCGTTAAGAGGCCAGGCTGGGAAGTCACACTGAGCCATTGTTGAAATCTGTCGAGTGATTTCACCTCTCAGGTCCTCCGTTTCCCCAGATGTAAAATGGGAATAATGGCACGTACTAGGTAGGATTGAAATTGGATAATAGATACTTGGGAGGGTAATGCTTGATTAATTATTGATTACTGTGGGTAATGCTTATCGTTTGTGTGCCAGGCACCATTCTTCATTTTTATAAGCAGTATCTCATTTAAGCTTCATAGCCCAATGAGGCAGGCACGTTATCATCCCCATTTCTGAAATGCAGACACTGAGGTACAGGGAGGCCACCCAGCTGTTCAGGAAAGCTACCAGAGAGTGGTCCACAGCCAGGGCTGGCACTGTCTCCCTAGGGGATGTGTTGAGATATGAGTGTGTGGTTTTGGGTTGTCACAGTGGCTGGGGCCATCTTGCAGGGTTGGGGGACAGTGGGGATTCCTAGTGAATGTGCCCCCTGGGGCAATGTGTGGACTAGTCCTACACAGGAAGAACTGACCACCCCAAGTGCCAACAGACCCCTGTTTTGAGAAACACTGATTCCAGAACTACCCCTCATTAACAGAAGAAGGATTGAGTCCCAGGTAAGGTAACTAGTCCAGGCTCACCTGATGCATCAGGGCAAAGCTAGGACCGCAGCCACATCCTCACCTCGACCATCATTTCACGGCGCAGAGCCCACGCCAGAATTTGAACCACGTTCAGGGTCAGGCCAGCTGGCAGCACTGGGCTGGTGTGTCCCTCAAAAGCCACCGGGTGTGGCCTGTGATCCCCTTTCCCAGCCTGAGGAAGGACCCCCTCACCCAGCCGTGGCTTGAAAGGTGATTTTTTTTTTTTTTGCAGTACGCAGGCCTCTCACTGCTGTGGCCTCTCCCGTTGCGGAGCACAGGCTCCGGACGCACAGGCTCAGCGGCCATGGCTCACGGGCCCAGCCGCTCTGCGGCGTGTGGGATCTTCCCGGACCGGGGCACGAACCCGTGTCCCCTGCATCGGCAGGCGGACTCTCAACCACTGCGCCACCAGGGAAGCCCGCTCCTCTCATTTTGGGTGTGTGTGTTTGTGTGGGCAGATGGACTGGCTCTCCTCTCTTCTTGCCCCAGGGAGTTGGTTTGTTTCCCACTTGGTGGGAATACCACCACTGTAACCCTGGCCTCTGTCTATCCAGCTCTCAGGCCACAGGTGGATCCTGGAGCATCCACTGCCTATGAAATCTGGGTTGGGGAACATCTGCTGAATCCTCTGTCCCCAAACCTCTTCCTGAGATTTCCTTGCCATTCATGTGCTTGAAATTTTACCATCAGAGATTCATTTCTTTGTGACCTGGCCTGGGGTGGTGGGTGGGTGATCCCTCTTTTCTTTTCTTGTTCCCTAATTGAATCAGGATTATTTTCATTGTAAATGACAGAACATTTAGCTTGGTCTCAGTTGATATAATTGAATGAATTATTGAAAAGTTCAGATAATTGAAAAGTCTCTGGCTTCAGGCATGGTTTGATCCAGAGGTTCTCCTTGTTAGCAGGACTCTGGCCCCATTTTGTTGTGATTCCCTGGGCTCCACTCTACTCCTGGGTCAGTTTTCTCTTCTGACCACCCTCCCCCCAATCCCACCACATTGGTGGCTACAGAACCATCTGGAGATAAACAGCTTCTTTCTGAGAGGTTCTGATAAAAGAAGAAGGAGCTTTGGAGAAGTCCCCCACCCCATACATCTCATAACTCATTGGCCCAAACTGGGTTATGTATTCCCTCTACTTCCCTCCCCCAGCAATCACTGTGGCCCAGGTGATGGAATCAGTTATCCCTGGGCAGTGTCATCATATTTATTACATAGCAAACTATGGTCCTTGGGCAGAGAGAACCTTCAGACCGTAATGCAGACCTGCAAGCTGGGGGAGGGAAAGGGGCAGGAACGCCTCAGACCACCATTCACCAGGTCACGCACAACGGCAGCATCTCAGGCCGCCCAATGGGGAGCTCCCCAGCAGACTGCCCATTAGACGAGTCCGGCTCCGGGCAGAAATGGCCAAGCCCCAGCACCTGCCATGCTGGGTCACTGGCTGGCCCTGACTGGGAGGAACTGGCCTGAGCTCCAGAACTGAGGTGGCCCCTGAAGGTGCTATAACCGGAGGCTCTCAGCTAACTGCCCTCCTATCACTGAACAGGAAATTCCTCCTTGAAGAGGGATCTGAGAGGCATGCCTCCACAGCCACCTCGCAGCTAGGAAATAAACCAGGACTCAGACTCCAGGGGTCTGGAGCCAGACGCCTGTGTACTTAACCCCTTGGCAGACAGTGGTGGGGGGGTATAAGGAGCACAGCGTTAGTCTTGGGTATCCTGGCTGTGCCATCACCAGCTATGTGTCCTTGGGCAAGTCACTACATTCATTCATTCATTTATTCCAGCACTTAGCATTTGCTGAGTGTCAAGCCATGTGCTAAACCCCAGGAATAAATGCAAGGAATCACAGGTTCTGCTCCAGCAGATCGCTGGTCTGGGAATAGGGTGTTGGACCTGTGCAAGCTGGGACACAGGCACTGTTGTCCATCCCACTTCGTGCAGAGGTGGCCTGTTCTCTCTCCAAGCTACCTCTCTGCCATGAGGCTCCGTGGCTTATTGACCTTGGGGCAGGGTTTATGCCTGGGGTTCTGGATACAAGGGCTTTGGCACTCCAGACCCCAGGGCAAGTCCTCCATCTTTGCTTTTATCCAGACACAGCACGTCCAAGCAGAGAGCCAGGCCAGCTGGGCAGGAACCATCAGTTAAACAATAGACATTCACCAGCTGATGGATGAGTCTAAGAGAAATCAGCAAACTCTCATTTAAAAAACCAAGCACCCAGAATTTCCCAAGTCCTTTTCCTTACCCAGCCAGCCAAGATGCATGACCTTGAAGAGGTCCCTTATCTTGCTGCAAATTATTGCCAGGAAAATCTATGGCCAATTAAACAAGCAAATGTTCCCCTTGCACCTTTTACTTTCTCTTAAATAAGCTCTGGCCTGACCTATGGGAGAAGATGCTGGACTCACCTGTTCCCTTCATCAGACTAAATATTTCCCTGATGGCACAGACACCAGGGCTTGGTTATTAAATCAGCAAAACCCAAACGCTCCCAAGATAAACTCCTGATGATGTGATAATAGCAGTCACCCTGTAGAATCCCACCTGTGCCTATCAGCAGTGGAAATGTCAGAAGCGGCGGGCATCCTGGTTAAAACAGCCCAACAGGTAATTTGCTGATTTACGGCTCAGATGCTAAAACACGAATGTCAACAGGCTCCAGTGGCCAATGGAAAAACACAGTGCAAAATGCTTTTCCTCACCTTCACCAGGGAAAGTCCCAGAAACGCTGAGCATCCCTGGTCTTCCTTTCCTACTCCAGCCACTTTGGGCCAGTGTGAAGGAAAATATACAGACTGGAGGGTTGCGGTGATCTCGGAGACGCAGGAGTGAGTGGTGGTGTGAAGCGAGATCTTAATTCCCTGCCCAGGAATTGAGCCTATGTAACCTGGATGAAAACCGGAAATCCTAGCCCCCACACCCCCTGGCTCTTGCCCCCAGTAAAAAATGCACTTCTCATGGAGGCAAAACTGTAAAAACAGGTACAAAGTTTATTTTTAGAGACACAGCACAACAACACGTGGGAGAGCACACAGAGAAACCGTTTGTTTAGTTAAGAGAGGCAGAGATCCCCACCCGGAGAGAAAGGGTGTGGGCGTTCTCCCTAAGGAGGAGGGGTGCAGTAAAGAGGCGGTTAAATCATTTATGCAGGGCGGTTCTTCCAGGTCTTCGTGCACCTTTGGCCAATTATCTGGTTTCTTTTTCCACACCTGACCCGCCTTAGGAGCCTCCCCCACATATGTGTGCAACTTTTTTCCAAGATGGATTTCAGCCCAGAGGCCTATGGGATGGCCTTAGCATCACATTATTATGGGGTGGTTCCACCTCCTTTTTGACCCCCACGGAGCCTTTCTGCGCATGTGCAATACTTCCCTTGCCCCAAGGATGGGAAATGTATGACCTCTTGATCTTTTAACAGGGTTTAGTCCTACTCCGTCCCTGCCATAAAAATGTCCAACGTCTGGTTATTTACCTTATTTCTGTTGCTAGGTTTTATATCGAGGTGCAGATCTCGAGATATAGACAGGAGTCAGGTCATAAATATGTAGTCCTGGAGCCCGTTTGTCTCTTGTTCCAGAAATGTAAACAGGGGGCTGATAATGAATGTCTGGCCTGAAGCCCAACTTCTTCTCACCCCAGAAAGTGTGAACAGGAAGCCAGTTGTAAATATCTAGCCTGGAGCCCGTCTATCTCCTGCCTTAGCAGGGGGCATAATTTTTTTCCTAAAACGAGCCATAACCCACCACCTACCCTCTCCCCAGCTCTGCCTGTTGGGCAGATGTGCTATGGTGACTACTGCCCACTCCTCACTGTGCCCACCCTTCAAGGGTAATTGTCTGTTTATTCTCCTCTTTCAGTCTCTGCCTGTCTTATTCTCTCTCATCTGCTTCTTCTCTATCCCATCTTTTTCTCTCTCCTCCTTTTCCTGAGGTGGGTCTTCCGTGACTTTCCATTTTAACACGCTCACATCAGGAAGTTCTTTCTAAACCCTGGGCCAGACTTGGGGGTGTTTCCCTAACCCTAGGCCGGTCTTGGCGTGTCTGAGTCACATTTCCCCTCTTGCCCACACAGGGACTGTCCTTGCGGTGGTGATCCCAGTCTGGTTCTAGTGAAAGGTCAGGCTCCCCCAGCAGGCAGATGGAGAGCAGCCCAGAGCCACAGCCAGCCCTCAGGGCAGCTCTGGGTAAACTAGAAAAGAGGTGCCCCTTCTTCGAGGTAGAGGTAGCTCCCGTGTCAGGGTGCACATCCCAAGGGCTTCAGCCCCGTGCTACCCCTTGGCCAAGCACCCTGTATGCAGCACGTGGAAGACAGGGCTGCCAGGACCTATTTCTCTGTGAGACGCAGCTCTGGGGATGGGGACAGAGGGATGGCTGTGGACTAAGTGGGTTCTTCCCAACTGCTACAGAGGCAAAGTCCAGAGTGACCATCTGCAAAGGCTAGTGGCCATGGATTTCCCTGGGGAGCTTGCTTAACAGGCAGATTGCTGGCCCTGCACCCGGGGAACCTGCTGCAGCGGGTTTGGCCTGGGCCCTGAACCGAGCTCCCCGGGTGATTCTGATGCAGCCCGTACTCTGAGAGTCCCCGGTTCCCCAGAGCAGAGCCTTTGCAGATTTGTATCCCAAGAATGAACACATTTTACCTCTCACCCCCAAAATAAGGGTATTAATTTGTAAGTTTTATACATGTAATACTGAAAGCTACGACATGAAGTAATAGAAGGAAAACATTTTTTAAAGGTAAAAATAAATACAAATAGGAATTGTACTGTTTCCTCCCTGCCCCCCCTCAATTCTGCTTTCTAACCCTCTGTGCTCCCCACTTTGGAGGCCATGGCCACAGGGACTGGGAGAGGAGATTCAACCACTGAGAATGATGCCGAAAACTCAGCCTCTGTGCACAAGTGCCGAATTGAGCCTCAGAGACGGAGTTCTGGGTGAAGTAGCAAAGAATAGCTTTATTGCTTTGCCAGGCAAAGAGGGACACAGCGGACTCATGCCCTGAAAAACTGTGCATCCCAACCTGGGAGAATTTGGTGAGGAGTTTTATAGCAAGGTTTCAAGGGCGGAGTTGCTGATAAGGGTCAGAGTGGGAGGGGGGGTTGCTGCAGTCCTTTAATCTGGTCTCAGGTGGTCTCCTGATGAGCTTTTCAAGGTTATCGAACTGTGATCTTCTCTGGAATGAATGCTGACGTCTTCCATTTGTTGGCGGTTTTAGATCTGTAAAGAGCTCAAGATATTTTTATGTGTATCTCTTGAGGCGGCACTAGGACCCTGCTTCAAGGCTGCCCTGTTGTTTCTTGCCTGCTCCTCCCTTGTCTGTGCATCCTCTCCCTTCCCTGGTTACCAACTGTTTGAAAGGTTTCCAGGCCCAGGAGCCCCACAGGGTCATGCTCAGTTTCAAGATCATGAGTCATCTCCCCCTTATGGGAGGAAAACGAGGAGGGTTTCTCAGGAGGAAACCCAGACGCTTATGATCAGGGTGAAACCTCAGGCTCCCCTTCCCTCCACTGTGAATTCCTCGTGATTCTGCTGCCTTTGGAGGGTGTGGGGAGCTGTGGCGAGCCATGGTGGGGCACCCCCTGACTCCCGAGGTGCTCCCTGACTGCCCGTGCTGCAGGCCACGCTCCTTTCTCTCTCTAACGTTGGATTCCGGCCACTGTGCTGTGAATCAGGCCTGTGCTGATTTAGTGGCGAGTCCTGTTTCGGGTGACATGCTTCCTCACCTGTGAGGTGAGAGGGGTGGGCTGAGTGATTGCTTGGTCTCCTTCCAGCCCCGACGAGCGAGGCTCCCATCAACCGTAGTGGCGCCATTCGTGAGTGGGAGAGTAAGTGGCGGCCTTGGAAAAGACTAGGAACGAAAAGGGAAAGCTGGTTAGTAAGGAGATAACCATATTCCAACCAGTTCTTTGGGAGAGAAAGGCATGGGAGGGTCAAGGGTCCCCACAGCAAAGGCAGCAGGACTTGGTCTAGGTGCTGCAAGCAGGATCGGCAGTCACTTCATCCGAATTCTAGTCCGGACTTTGCCTGGAGCAAGTTTCCTTGATCAATTACTTTTTTTTTTTTGAAGTATAGTTGCTGTACAATATTATATGTTACAGGTGTACAATATAGCGATTTACAATTTTTAAAGGTTATACTCCATTTATAGTTATTATAAAATATTGGCTATATTCCCCGTGTTGTACAATACATCCTTGTAAACCAGTTACTTCTTTTTCCTAACCTCAGTTTTCAAAAAAGCAGGATTGGGCTAGATGATCACTATGGATGCTACCATGGGTGTAGTCTAAAATGGACTTTTCCAAAATGCGGGCCATGAAAAAATTTTAATTATTTGGTGAGGCAGGGTAGGGCATGGCAGAATAGGAAGTTTCCTTGAAACTTTTGTTTCAGGTGTGTGTGTGTGTGTGTGTGTGTGTACGTACGTGTACGTGTACGTGTGTACGCATGCGTACTGGGTCGCTGTGCCAGTCCATGTCCCAAGAGGAAACAGAAGACACACTTCAATGAGAATAATTGGCACCGGGCTTCACGGACTGTTTACAAAGGTGGAGAATAGGGAAAGCATGGATGCAGGACCAGGGGCTGGCAGCAGTAGGGCTGCTACCACCCCTGAGGCAGAAGGAACGTAGGGAGGGAGTGCTTTCCAGAGCCCAACAGGGGAGTCCTATAGAAAAGGCCACCTTGAGAGGAGCCACAGCCTTTTATGGAGGGACAGCCAGGCTGCTGCAACCCAGCAGGAAGGAAGCCAGGAGGGAAAATACCCCTAGCTTCACTCTCCATCCTTCCATGTCCTGCTGGAGCTACCCACTCGCAGAGCCTCCCAGAGGCCAGAGGGCAAGAAAGCCACGGGCGCAGTGCCCTACAGCTCCTGGGGCAGAGGGATCCCAAGGGGCGAAGGGACAATTTCCAGCCCAGGGAGATGTCACATCTATATCTTCCCATGGATTGCAGTCAAGTGCTCTTAAAAACCATCGTCCATTGGAGACAAAGGTGGCCTTGGGAGCCTGCATGGGTTTGAAGGCAGCCAGAATTAGGCTTGGATCCTGGCTCTGCCACCTGCAGGCTGCCTGACCTTGGACAGACTACTCACCCAAGGTGAGCCTTAGCCACCATACGTGTGAGAGCTGGGACCATGATGCTGGCTGTGCAGGTTGGCCACATGGGTTAGAAATAATAACTGAGAAATGCCAGGCACCTGGGACGTTCAGCATCACTCCTTTGCTCTAAGCGTGACAACAGGAATTAGTCACAGCCCTTTCTAAGCACCCGGGTGCCTGTCTCTGTTTCTTTAAGCAGCACCCTTGTACTGGATGGTCCTTCTTTCCTCTTCATCCTCGCCGCCCAGCCTTTGGTTGCTTCATTTCTTCTGCAAGCAATTGTTGATGAAATGATTTATAAATTACAAGGTGTTTACTGCTCCTGGAGAAAGTATAGACCACTTATCAACAAAATTTACTGAGACATTAAGTGGTAAGAAGGGCTAAAGCCCAAGGAAGGACCCAGAACGGGAGTGGCTTTCCTGGGGAGCCTGAGGTCAACGCGTATTTTCACCGTTATTCCCACTTGCCGTGGCAGCTCCTGGAGGCGAGGAGCCTTCTCTGCTCAGAGGAAAGACAGCCAGGGAGCTTCCTTTGCACCTGCACTGTGACTTGGGTTGAACCTAAGGCCTCCCTTGCTCCTGCTCTGGGGGCCCAGTCCCTTTGATTTTGTTGGGGAAAAAAAACCCCAAAATCAGTGTGTTTCTCTCCTTAACAAACACCGGGATTCCTTTTTCAGGGCAAATCAAACCAGACTGCTCAGGCTTCCATTAATTGACTACATCTTATCGGAGCCTCAGTTTCCTCAACTGGAGATGGTAACTCCTGCTTTATGGGATGGCTGTGAAGTGTAGAAATAAGTACCTAAAGAGCCTGGATCGAGTCAGTGAATGGAGATTCTGGCGGGGCCTCTGGGTAAATTCTCCCAAGGATAACAGCTCTGATCAGCCTCCCCAGGCAGCCGTGGCTCTTCCTCTGTAAGCAGGTCAGCTTGATTTGCAGAGATTCTCCCTTTGTTGATGCCACCGAAGGCTGCCTATGGCTCTGCTGAAAGGCAGTGATAATTGCACCTGGCGTGGGATTGGGGGGAAGTGTGGTGGGAGACTGCTCTGCTGTGTGGTATGTGCTCATTTGCATTAAGATCAGAAGCATCGTGTGCCTGCGTGTGTGGGGGGGGGCGTGCACACACACACACACACACATATACTTGTGCAAGACTGCAACTGAGGCTTGTCATTGGTGCTTTGGTAACAGATGCAGAGGATCAGGGGAGCAAACCAGGAGCACTGACTCTAAAGGGATGACACTACAAATGGCTCAGAGGACATCCCTGTCCTTCGATGACCGTCCTGGGTGCTGGCTGAGAGCAGGGTTCCAAAACCAGACCGCTCAGGCTGGGCTCTAATCCAAGCTTTACCACCTTCCAGCTGGATGGCCTTGGGCAAGATACTTCAGCTTTTCTGTGCCTTGGTTTCTTTCATTGAAAATGGGGATAGAAGTGTGTTGTGATGAAGATTTCATGAGTCAGTACAGGTCAGGAGGCTACAGTAAGGCCGGGCACATACTAAGCAACATAAAATGCGTTACCTGTCATCACCGGCGTCAGCTCACCCGCATCATCTTCCCCTCTGCCTCTTCCATCGTCACTATCGTCATCATTATCCTCTCCCTGAAACAGTTGTATAGTGAGAGGGAGCTTGGACTAGGGAAGGAAGAAGAACTAAGATTCAGTCAATTGTCAGTATTATTATCTTTCCAAATATATTATTCCAAATGGGATGTGAGATAAGTCACAAACATTCTTACACTTCCCCAAAAGAGACAGAATAAAGTTCATGGGGGAATGTGGGGAAGCGAGGGCAAGATGAGTGTACAGAATGGCTCCGGGGGGATCCTGTAGAGTTTCTGGAAGTGGGCCGTTATTGTGGCTTTTCAGCTCCATAAAAACACGAGCAGCTGCAAAACTCACTGACAAAGGGAAGTCAGTCGCCGAGTGGATGACCCCCGTCCCGCACAAACGGAAGGTTTAAGAAAAGAATTCAGATGACAAAGAGTACGTGCTATGAAATTCCCTTTATATAATAAGTACAAAAAGAGGCAAAACTAATCCATGCAGTTCCAAGTCAAGATAATTGTTACCTTTGGGAGTGGGGCAGTGAATAGGAACATAGTAGGGGGAGGGTGCTGGGGATCCTGGTAATGTCCTATTTCTTGATTTGGGTGTGGAATTGTGAGAATTCATCAAGCTGTGCATTTATGATGTGTGTGTGTTTGTACGTATGTTTCACTGACAATTTCAAATAAAAGCGGTTGCTTGGTGGAAGCATAGCTTTTCAGTACACTGCATCTATAAGTAACACTTTATTGTTTTTGTTTTTTTGTCTTTTTTTTTAGTTTTATTGAGGTATAGTTGATTTACAGTGTCGTGTTAATTTCTGCTGTACAGCAAAGTGACTCAGTTATACATATATATACTTTTTCAAATTCTTTTCCATTATGGTTTATCACAGGATATTAAATATATTTTCCTGTGCTATACAATAGGACATTGTCGTTTATCCCATAATAGTTTGCATCTGCTAATTCCAAACTCCCAGTCCTTCTCTCCCCCACCCACTCCGCCTTGGCAACCAAAAGTCTGTTCTCTACGTCTGTAAGTCCGTTTCTGTTTTGTAGATAAGTTCATTTGTGTCGTATTTTAGATTCCACATAAAAGTGATATTATCTGGTGTTTGTCTTTCTCTGTCTGACTTATCTAGTGTGATAATCTCCAGGTCCATCCATGTTGCCCCAAATGGCACTATTTCATTCTTTTTTATGGTTGAGCAGTATTCCATTACACACACACACACACACACACACACACATACATACACACATATATATGTATATATAATCACATCTTCTTTATCCATTCACCTGTCAATGGACATTTAGGTGGCTTCCATGTCCTGGCTATTGTAAATAGTGGTGCTATGAACATAGGGGTGCATGCGTCTTTTCAAATTATAGTTTTGTCTGGATACATGCCCAGGAGTGGTATTGCTGGATCACATGGTAGCTCTGCTTTTAATTTTTTGAGGACCCTCCATACTGTTTTCCATAGTGGCTGCACCACATTCCCACCAACAGAGTAACACTTACTGGTAATGACAGAAATAGAGAGCTAGTCGTCGCTGACCGTGTGCTCTGTCCACTACACGTTTCCCTCACAGCTGTCCTGTGAGGTGGGGTGACCCTCCACTTTTACAGACGGGGCAGCTAAGGCTTAGCGAGGTTAAGTAACTTCCCTGCACCCCCAGAGCTCTTCCTGGCAGAACACACTGATTTGTGTGTCCTTCCCCCGCCTCCACCCCACACCTAATAGCGAACGCCTCTTAGATACAGCACAGAATCTGGCGCACAACTGAAGCTCGAGAAATGAGGGAAGGAGGGAGGGAGCAAGGCTTGTCATTGCATTGTCACCAGTCACCCAGTCTTGGCATTCTGAAATCATTTTTGTCTCCCCTCTAATTCCAATTGTACTTAAAGGCCGCGCCAAACAGCACGTAATTGCTTTCTGTTGCTAGGTCTAAAACGTTCTGTCACCCGGGCCTGCGCCTCCAAGCTGCACAATTGTTTGAAGTGATTGAGGAGCGAAGAGAGCTACTTCTGCTCCCCACGGGAGAACCTGGGTGGGAGAGGGAGGAGGGGCAGATGTGAACTAGGGTGGGGGAGGGGTGGGGGATGATGCCCGCACCCAGCTGCTTTCCACCTGCCCAACCGCTTAGCTTCTTAACCCGGCACCAGGAGGTAAAAGTGAGTGAACGGCCCCCAAGTGGGAGCATCTCCTGCCTCACCCCACCCCAGGGTCTCGCTTCTGTCCCAGTCCTGTGCAGTGGCCCTTTCCCATCCTACTGGACTCTTTGTCTGAATTAAGGTCAACAATTAGCCCAATTTGTGGCCGATTCCTCACAGAGCCTGCATGTGCACTCTCCCTGCCGGAAGCCTATTTCTCCTGGGGAGACTTTAGTGGACAGCAAAAAGCTCCGGGTGGCGTCCCAGTCCTGGGGAGAAGGAACCCTCCTCTGATCCCAGAAGCTCTTTACACGTCCCTCTGGAATTGTTGGGGACAGGGCTTTCCTGCCCTTTGGGAGGATCGTGTCTTTCTGCCACTGCTTATGTTACACTGAGTCAACATTCAATGAATAATAAATTATAATAACAATAACTTGAGGAAATTTATGCCCTAGCTTCAACGGGGTCCAAAACATAAAGGGAAAACTCACTGTAAATTATACCCTGGGACTAGCAAGTGAATAATGCAGGCGGCTTTCCCCAGAGACCTCCAAATCAACTCATTTAAATTAATAAATCTCACTCTCCTCTGTGCCTGAATAACAGGCTTATTTATGCGTCTTGAAATTGCCCAAAATATCCGAGTGAGGGAACAGAGCAATTAGAGTTCCTTCTTTGAGATGCTGTCTGACTTGCTGACTCTTATTCTGGCTGAACGTAGGGAAAGGGGAAAAGAAAAAACCCACAGTAACATTGAATTCAATCCGACCAGCGGATTGCTTCTAAATGTACAAGCTGCCAAATAACCAAACTGACTGAATTTTTCACTTTCCAGTCACTGTTTTTGTCTTTTCTGGCCTAAAATCCCTGATATAGACCAGTCTTTCTCGAAAAAGTCCTTGCAGAGCTTAAGACCAGAAAATATGGTTTGTTCTGACAGGTCCCCTACTGAGGCCCCTGGAATTTGGGACTGAAATTTAAAATATTTAAGGCAATGGAGGGCTCTGGCACTGAGCAGCCAGAGGGGGTGTGGCCTGCTCCCCGCCTCCTCCCCCCTCCCCCTCCCCAGCAATGTTAACTCTTTAGTTTCTGGGTCTTAGGGTAGTCGGTGTTGGGGGTATCCTGGAAGAGAGTCAGGGCGGGGTGCTGGAGGGCTCAAGGCAGCGGTGGGGATGAAAGCATTTTAATATCTCAACAGTGTAGAGGACTGACCATCAAGTCTGCTTCTACATGCTCTGAACAGCTGGGGAGAGAGTGGGTTCTAATCTGCCTTTTCTGGGTCATTCATTTCTGTTCTTTCCCTCTCACCTAATTCTTCTTAGACTGTCCATAACCTGTTTTTCATCTCCACCCCAGTTCACCCAGCTTTGGTCCAATGCAATTTTGATGTTAACCATTCAGAGTTAGGTCAAACTCTATAAGTCAAGGGCAGAGTCGCCCAACAAGGCTGCCCTCACGTCAGACACTAGCCCCAGTTTTGAAGGGTCCTCAGAGCCACTGATACTTCTGACCAACTGGCCACAAACTCAGGGGTCCCACTACCTCCTCAAGTTTGATAGTTCACTGGAATGACTCAGAACTAAGAACAGCACTCTACTTATAACTACAGTTTTATTACAAAGGATACAAATCAGGACCAGCTGAGAAAAGAGACACAGGAAGTCTGGGAGGGTCCCAAATGTGAAGCTTCTGTGTCCTCAAGATGCAACACTCTTGCAGCCCATGTTGAGTGTTACGAACCCGAGAAGACCACCTGAACCGTAGTGTCGAGGATTTTATTGGGATTTCATTACCTGGGCACGATTAAAACAGTGGCCATGTGATTGAACTCAATCTCTAGTACTCCGCCCCTTCTAGGAGGTTGGGCTGAAATGTGGCTCAAAGCCCCACCCATCTAATTACATATGTCATCTTTCTGGAGTGACCAGCCCCCATCCTGATTCATCTTGTGAGCATAAACTCAGGTGTTGTCTAAGGGCCCACTATGAATAGCATGGGAAATTCCAAGGACCCAGGAACGAAGACCTGCCAAATTCTTTATTATATAACATACAGTTTAAATGCACATGCTTTATCTGAGGCCTAGCTTCTGTGTCCATTAGGTGTGTCCTAGAAGGCTATCGTATCTTTGTGTGTGTGTGAGTGTGCACATGGAGGTGTCTGAGAAAATACAAGGAGTCAGGACTGGCCGATGAAGCAGAGAGAGCCTTGGGTTGGAAGATGAATCCTAGTCTTGGGTTGGGTGGAACGTTATCCTCAGGGAGGGGCAAGGGCAGTAGTAGTTGTGCCACCAAGAACAGCTATGTGCTCTTAGGAGTTTGCCCACAGGCTGGAGGAGAGTAGCTCTGAGAGAGGACCAGAGGATGGAAAGAACTGGGGGGGTAAGTGGGGACATGGAAATGGAATGGAATGGAATGTCAGAGTTGGGAAAGACCTCTGTCCGTGGTCTTATGTGTGTCTGTGTGTGTGCATGTGAACATGTATTTGGGCCTGTGTACACACGCATGAGCACGTGTAGAGGTAAACGGGAAAGAAAAGCTAAGTTGACATACCCTCCAGATCTGGGGTGCCATCCACTAGGATACAAACTGAACCAATGGCCGATAAATGGCGCTCCTCTCACCACCACACTTAATGAACCACTTAGGGAACTTTTGCTCCCTGTTCTCATAACCTTGAGCTCTGTCAGATTCCCAGGGAGGGAACACGCTTCCACCAGGGGATGCTGCACTTAAGCTATGACCACAGCATGGTCACCCTGGGCTCCTCCTGCCAGTTGGACCAGCAAGCAGAGAAAGGAGTGACTCTGTACGTGGAAGTAATCGGCCCTGACCCCCACGAGGAGCTAGGGTTGCTGTTACCCACTGAGGGCAGGGAAGAGCTTGTCTAGAGCTCAAGAATTCACTGAGCTGTCTCTTGGGCTTCTGTGCCTGGTCACGGTAAAGACCACTGCAGCAATCGCAGCCTGACAAGGGCAAAGCAGCTGAGAGCTCAGACCCCTGGAGATAAGGTGCGGCAGTATCTCACAGGCAAGCAGCCCAGACCAGCTGGCCAAGGGAGAGGGGAGCTGAGGATGTGTGTTGGAGGAGGGAGGTGATGAGTATCAGTTTTGGTCTCAGGACCAGCTGCAACCACAGGGACTGTAGCGAATTCCACTTACCTTCCTGTGTTGAGTTTTGGCAGAGATTGTAGGCGGCCACCACCATGAAGGAAACCCTATGATGGGTTGGACATAGCAGAAGGCCCAAGAAGGCCTGAGTGGTTCAAGGGCTGGATTGTACCAGACACTTCACACCCTCTCATCCCCACTTCTCACTCCAGCCACTGCTGTGGCAGTCGGTCTTGTGCAGGCTACAGCCAGCTTCATGCAGGTTGCAATTTAACGGCCCTTACATAATGTACATCATGCTCTATACCTCTTGCTTCCTGTGCTGGGACTTCTCAGGCCCTGAGACACACGGATGCTGGCAGGAGCCCACTCGGCGGCACACACGGGCAACCCAGCAGTGTGTGGTAGTTAGGGCTGCGAGGCCACACTTGAGCAAGAGAGCAAGGAAGGCAGTGGGGTGGTGCCGGCCTCTGGCATTGTCCGAGAGGAGAGTCCTGAGACGTCTTTCTCCCAGGACCCTGCCAAAACCAAACCCCGCTGGCCCTGGGCTGGTGGCCAACTCGTTGATGCATCCTCCTTCCTGCTTCTCCTCCTTTCCCATTCCCACTCTTCTGTCCTTCACTCTTCTCCATGGAATCACAGGTCAAATAAACCTCCTGCCGGCAAACTTTTGTCTTAGATGCTTTTCTCCCCCGACAAGGCAGAATCTAAGACACTCCCTCCACACGCTGTCCTCCGTAGAGAAGCCAGAGCCATTGATCCTTACATGAGTTAGATCACAAGTCTTCTGCTCCAAGCCCGGAGTCTAGCCATGCTCCTCCTGCACGCTTGCGGTAGTCAGGGCCAGTTACCCACACTGGGAAAGCTGCTCCTCTCCTAGGAGGCCTTGCATGATCTGACCCCCCATTACTCTCTGACCTCATGCCCGACCACTTTCCCTCTTATCTACCCCCTTCCAGCCACTCCAGCCTCTCTGCTGATCCAGGAACACACAGGCAAGTCTCGCTGCAGGGTTTGTGCGGGCTCATCCTCCATATGTCTGCACAGACAACTGCTTCAATCTTTCCCTTCCTTCCTCCAGTATCATCTCAAGGTAGGGTGACCAGCTGTCCTGGGTTGCCTGGGACTCAGAGTCTCCCCAGAATGTGGGACTTTCCGTTCTAAAACCAGGACAGACCCAGGCAGATCGGCATGTCTGGTCACCCTCTTTCAATGAGACCTGCCTCTTCCATTTAAAATTTCAACCCCTCCCGGTTCCTTCCCCCACATCCCTGATTCCCACTCATTCTGCTCTTATATTTCTTTTCTTTCAGAGCATTTATCACCTCTAACGCGCCACATCGTTTACTTGTGTGTTGGGCTTATTGCGTAGAGTATTCCCTGCTCTATCCCTAGTTTCCAGGACAGCTGAGCACCGGGGTTCTCCAGGCATGGCCTCAGCAGCAACACCACCATCACCTGGGAGCTTGTTAGAAATGCAGACTCTTGGGCTCCACCCTGACCCACTGAGTGCACTGGCGGGGGAGGGGGGCGAGCCCGGGAATCTGTGTGTGACCCAGCGCTCCAGAGGATTCTAAGGCGCATCAGGGTTAAGTGTCACTGCCTGGGCACACAGGAAGTGCTCACTGAGGGAAGGAATGACTCCTGCGGGCAGATGCTCTTCATCCAATCTATAGACACAGGTTCTCCCTGGGTTCCTTCTCAGATCGCATCTGTGCATTGAGGATTTGTCACTTGGAGCCAAAGAGGGATTTCTCTTCAAGCTGCTTGAGAGCCCGGGGGTCATAATTAACCCGATACAGGCTGACTAGGTGAAGTGAAAGGTGCCATGGTGCCTGCTTATCTCAGTACGTAGAAGGTGTTAAGGAAACAGCTGCTGTTTTCTCGTGATCCCTGAGCTGTTTTTCCCTTCTTTGACTGGGGAACCTCAATCAGCAATATTATGGTAGGTTATTTCAAATGATCAAAAGGGGTTGGAGCAGGAGAGAGACATCTGAGCTTACCCTTACTGAGAAATCAAACATTCTTGAATGGCAGCAGGAGAGATTAAGGCTAGACCTCAGGAAGAACTTGCTGAAAGCCAAGGAAAGCTATAAGGACCTAAGGAAATTATGAAATCCTCTCTCATAAATGCCTGAGTTGGGGTTGGTCTTATGTGTGGGCAGCGGAACTGACCGCAAAGCTTTCAGGACTTGGGGGGACAGATTCAGAGGTGGCTGCCTTTCAGTGAGGAGTCAGAGAAGCAGGGATTGTCCCGCACTCACCCGCCATGTGGTTTTGAACCCATTTTTCCTAGTTTCTCTACCTCAGGGTTTCTAACCTTGGCACCATTCACATTTGGGACTGAGTTATTCCTTGTTTGAGGGGCTGTCTTGTAGGATGTTTAGCAGCATCCCTGGCCTCTATCTTCTAGATGATAACAGCGTCCTCTTCCCCAATTGTGACAATGAAAATTATCTCCAGACATTGCCAAACGCCCCTGGGGGTGGGAGGCAGGGGCTCTACCTGTACTGCGAAGCTCGGAAGATCCATAAGGGCCTACTCAGCACCCATATCCCGTCACATGGAGCAAACACCACCCCACGGCCTTTAGGGCAGCAGAATTATGGCAGGGCCTGGCTCCAAGCGATGGAGTAGTACGTGGCCACCTCCTCACGTGCACTGTGGGTCACTGCAAGGCCAGCCTGGCCCTGATTGGCTTTCTTTAAAACGCTTGTCTTCCGGACTAGCTGGCAGGGGCTTCAGTGGCTGTCTAGTCTGGGGAGTTCAAATTCTAACTGGGCTGGTGGGGGAGGTGACACTAATGTCACACACTGGGATCCCACCCCACCCCCCACCCCCAATTTGAAAACCAGTACCCCGGGCCACATTTTCTCAGGAAACCAAGAGACCGATGTCATAGCCAATAGATGGAAATGTTACTGCCAGATTCCCAGTCTGAGCTATTTTTGAGGCATTATCTCCTGAAAGACTCTTTCAGGGGGAGGTGAATGAGGCAGGGTCTTGCAAGTGTAGGACTGGATCCTGTCTTTCTTTAAAATGTTGATGTTTCGTTCATCGTGGATAGTTTTGCATTCGTTTGGATTTTTTAGAAATAGTGTGTTAAAATCCTTGGTTACTAGGTCTTTTTTTGGTGTCCCTCTGAAATTTCACACCCTAGCAAGTGTCTCACCTCACTGTAATCCTGGCCCTAATCACCAACGTTTTACGATGCAGAACAGCAGGCCTAGGCGTGAGGAGCATGGCAAAGGGCGCAACCAAGGCTTAACGTGAAGGCCCAGGGCCCCAGGTGTTGCAGAAGCCCCTGGGGGACAGCCCAGCCAGAACACACTGCAGATAAACTGGACAGAGCCTCCCAGCCCTAATCCTCAGTGAATTCATGGTTCTAGGATACTACACATCATTCATTTATTTATTCACAATCATTCTCAGAGGGCCTGCTCTGGGGCAGACATTGGAGGGACCAATAGGATGCCGCTCCCTCCCCCCCCCACCCCAGGAGACAGTCTGGTAAACAAAGAAGCCTGATGCTGGTGATAAGGGCTGTACAAAGCACCTCGGGGGCTGAGCCAGCAGTGATTCATGGGATCTGATGTGTGGGGACCGAACCCAAATGTAAGATTCATTCTCAACCCAAGAGAGACCTTGTCAACCACAGGTCATTTTCCAAGTTCACTAACAAGCCTGCCAGAGTCGCAGTGGTGAGATATGAGCTGGGGATTTACTTGGCTTCATTTCCTTGAGTTACTTAGGGAGCCATCAAGGGACTCTCTACCCCCCTTCACAGAGCTGAGGCTAGGTTGGGTGGAAACGATTAATGAAATGATCCTCGAATGATTAGAGGGCTTAACTGATGAAAAACCAGAGTATGTTGTTTTTATTGCCCACTCTCTTTTTTGTTTTGAGATTCAGGGGATGATGGAGTTGATGGGGCGGGGGAATGATGCACAGACAAGAAACAGAAAATAATATGCTTGTGAATGATGTTCTAACTCCCTATTGTACAGATGAACAAACTGAGGCCCAGAGAGGACAATTGACTTGTTCATGGTGCAGCCTTAAAAGAGAACTTATAATAATAGTGCCGGCCCGCGGGAGTGGGCGGGGGGTGGGGGCGGAGGGCAGTGTCTGCTCCATGTGTCTGGCTGTGCAGGAACGCGCACCGTTTTCTTCGTTAAGGAATTAATTAAGCAGCAGCTAATCCCTACAGCAGTGATAAACAGAGCTAACATCCAAGCATTTGGTTTGTGACAGGAGATGGGGTCCCTTGTGGCTGGTGCCAGGTGTCCCACTCTCTGGAGGGGAGGGGCTGGGTAGCTTAAAAGAGGTTGCACATGGAACGGATGGGACTCCAGTCTCCCGTAGAGCAGCCCTGCCATCCCTCTAAGTTCCCTGCAGTGGAGGCAATTGCTCTGCCGCATCTTACTCTCTGCACCTGGAAAGAGGGAGGGCCAGAAGCACCAGCAGTTCCATTTATGGTTGAGGAAGTTGGCATTCAGAGCGGTTGGGCAGTTTGCCCCAGGGCAATCTTCTAAGTAAATTGCTGGCAGAGCCCGCCCTGGAGCCCAGACCACTGTGATTTCTGCCCACCCCGGGGGCTCTCTCCCCAGCCCTGCAGAGGTTCTGCTCCTAGAATACCCGGGTCAGGGCACCATCTGTCCCCAGCGGGCTGTGTCTGGTCCTCTCTGCCGCATGAACTACTGTCTCTAGGGAGCTCCACCAGGGCAGGGAATCCCAGCTCAGTCTTTCTCAGAACCCCTGTCAGAAAGTTCTTTCTTGGTTTGTTTTCTTTATACAGACACAGCCCATCTCCCCTCTAAGACTCCCCACACTAAGGACCATGTCTCATCTCTTGTTAACCTGGCCAGCACCTGGCCGAGTATGTGCTCTAGAAACATCAGTTCCCTGCCCCTGCCCTTATATGGTTGACCCTTACAATACCTGGATGAAGGTGAGTCTGGGATTCTGATTATCCGCATTGCAACTGATCCATTTCCTGAGAGCTGCAAGGGAAGGGCCTTTATCCCCTGAAACGCGGGATTGCAAACACAGACGTATGTGTGGGGCGGGGTTGAGGCGCGTAACAAAGGAACGAAGCCCGCCTGCTGGTTCTCCAGGGACCCCAAGCTCCACTTAAGTTAGTGGACAACTTGACCAGCTCCCGCCCACAATGGTTTCAAGAAACTGGACCCAGCTTTGCATTGTCAAGGGAAGCAGAAAACTGAATTTCTATGGGAAATTTCCTGATATGACAGTGTTGGCGTTAAACTCATCTTTTACAAAAGACACTCCAATCAGATCAAACAAAACACAAGTCCGAGCTGCCCCTTTGCAGACTCTCACTTTAGCACTTTCTTAGGTGTAAGGCTGGAAAGAGCACAGAAGGAGCAGGGTGGGTAAGGGTCTGCAGGAGCGGGGCTCACAGCGTCCTCCCTCTTCCCTTTTCCTGGAACCTTGTAGGGGGAGCAGAGACTCCCCTGCACTGTACTGGAAACTAAGTCACTGACCCCGTTGGCATTGGGCCCTATGCCCTCAAACTCCATCTTTCTTCCCCGGTGTTCTTGGGGTCTCTCCCCACCTCACCCCACCATGCTCTTTCCTTCCCTGTGGGTAAATGAGAGGGAAAAACCATGAAGTCCCATGAGTTCTACGGCTTGCCTTGGCATTGTTCATCTCAAATGCCTTCTCAGCGAACCTCCGTGTTTTCAATTACCTCCTGAGCCCAGCCAAGCGGGAGGATTAGTAAATTAATGAGTTTAAATTATTTAGTTTTCTTCCCCGCCCCCCCCGTCTTTATTCTGTGGCAATATTAAATCTAATCCAGGTCCAGATGCATTGGATGATACATGACAGGTTATGGCTAATAACTGATCTCATTTTCAAATTAATATGCAAATTCACCCTCAGAGCTGAGGAACGAAAGAGGCTAGTTGGAAACAGCAGGGAAGAGAGGATGTGAGTGGGGGAAGGAACAATAAGGGAGGAGGAGGTCCCCCTGGAGTCTAATCAGAATCTTCATAGAGAGACAGGGAAGAGGAAATGTGACAACATGGAAAATCTTTGTCAAACAGAGTCCCCAAGCATGCGCATGTCTCCCTCTGCAGGGAAGCTGTGGGATCTTTGAGCTGCAGAGCTGGAGGGGAATCCACCGCCATTTTACAGAGGGAGGAACTGAGGCCCGAAGTTACCAAGCGTGCTGGGAGCAAAACTGTGCCTATAAATCAGAATATTTGAGGGCCCCTGTGCCAGCAGGAAGGCGAGAGAGATCAGTCTTCCCTGCAGTGGGTAGCAGGAAAAATAAGATTCCTTCTACTCCTAAATGAAAATTCATCCCTTTCAGTTCCTGAAACAGGTCCTCTATTGCATGGGACCCTATAGGGCCATATACAGCGTCTGGTCGGAGTGCTGACCATTTCTGATAATTACTAGCTGCACAGCTGAGTTAATCAATGAAGCCATGAGTATGGGGCACGCGTTGGGTGCCTACTATGTGTCAGTCATTGTGTGGAGCGCTAGGGATAGACCTTTCTCCTGTGTAAGCTTAATCATCATTTCCGCATAACAAATGGGAAAGCTAGATCCTAGTGAGTGACCTACCTGGGGGAGAGATTTCACAGCAGAGGTGGGTCTGGCTTCCAGGGCCCCTTGGTTTGTCCTGGGCTCCCGCTGTCTCCCAGGCCGGCGCTTTGCTTTCGGGCTGGGTGCCCCTGATGGTGGTTGTATGCAGCCTGGATTCCCTCTGTTGATTTTGAAAAGGCTCACGGAAAAATGAGTTGGCACCTTCCCAGCTCATCTTGGAAGATGGATTATTGGGAGGGAAGGGGTCCCTGGCTGCAGGTGACCCGTAGCTAGTGAAGAAGTGGCAGCTCTTTGGCTGGGAGGGAACTGGGCCCTGGCATAGAGTGTCGTGGTCCAAAGATTGACGTCTGTGATGCTCCATTAGGCAGGATTGTCTCAGCAGGAGCCCTGTTCCCTCAATCACTTGATCTTCATGTTGGTTTACTTAATGTGTATTTACCCTCCTGTCTTTCCCCTTCTCTGGGCTGCTGTCTTTGCTGTCATTATAGCTGCATCTTGGATTCGGAGGCTGTTGAATGCTGGAGGAGGGGAGGTCGTGGGGATGGAGGGCTGCAGGAGGCTGGGCCCAGGGGATCAAGACCTTCCTGTTCACCTTTCTTAGACTCAGTGTCCTGCGTGGAAAGCAGTGACTCGGGCCAGATTCCCAGGGGGAAGCCAAGGAGGAGGAACTAGAAGGAGATCGTCAGGCTATGCTGTCCAGTATGATAGCCACTAGCCACCCATGGCTATTTACACTTACACTTACATGAAAATTAATTAAAATATAACAAAATAAAAAATTCAGTTCCTTGGTCATACTAGCACTCATGTTCGTGTTCAGTGGCCACGCATGACTAGTGGCTATTGTATCAGCATGAATAGAGCATGCCCATCATCACAGAACGTTCTGCTGGACAGTGCCGTTCTAAGGTGTTTCCTGTGTCTTAAGCATGATTCCTGGTCTGATTCCCAGGAGATTCCCTGGTCCTTCAGGCCCAACGTTCACCTGCAACACCTAGCTCAGAGCCTTGCCTGTGGTGAGGCTTAGTATGTGGCACCCCATTGTCCAAAACCAGCTGGGGGGCAGCGATGATCCTGTTTATCCATCCGGGAGTCAAACCATATATATTCCAATATGCATACCATTACATTTTTAAAGCACTTCCATTTGTCTTACAATCAACCAAGTATAAGTGGGAGTGGAGGGTCCCTTTGACTCGGGGGGATTCAAAGTAAGGATAACAGACAGCATGAAAAATGAGGTGGTGTTGGGCGTCCAGGGGTCGAGGGTTGTCCCCTGCTGGTCCTTTCCTTCTAAGACAAAAGTTTCCTAAATGCAGGACCACGGCACACAGGAATTAACAGTTTTTAGATGGGCTGCTCTAAGTAGCCCCAAGAAAGAGGGGGGAGGGGGGCAAAGAGGAGTCAGACAGGGAGGTTCATGACGAGCACAAAACACCTTAAACCTGCACAGCTCCTGGGAAGGACCTCACTGGTTTGAGAGTCACTTTATCGTCTTGGGTGGCGCTTGCATCGTGTTGATGAGCAGCCTGGGCACGTGTGACTATCATGCCCATTGTGCAGATGGGGAAACAGAGGCTCAGAGAGGTCAAGGTCCGAGTGGCAGGCCTCCCTGGTGCCGCCCATGTCCCATCATCGGGGCCAGGAGACAGCCTGAGAGCCTGAGATGGCCCAGCCCGGTATCGGCAGTGGTGGCTGGATGCAGACTGTGGAGTGAGGGGAATTGTCTGCTGGCTGAGAGCAGAAGGCCGTTTAGCAGTGGAAGCAGCAGGTGAGACAGCAGGAGTGGAGCTGCAGAAGGAAGCAGCCAGGGAGGAGAGCGGGATACAGAGCACCTGGGACAGGAGGGCAGCAAGGGAGGGGGCGGCACAGGGGGCGGGTATGCGGCCACTGTGGCGGCTCTGAACGAGACACATCCGCAACCTGACACTGGGTCACCTGCGGCCACCGGACAGTGACCACAGGAGCTGGGAGGTGAGCAGTGCGGCTGTTGAGAGACTTCTAGGTATACGCTTATCTCCCGGGCGATAAAGTTATTTTCAATCAAATCCCTTTTCGTGACAAGTTGTATAGCAGGTTGGTTATCGATGTTGTCCCCACTCCAAAGTAAGGGGCTGGCTCCCTTGACTACTATTTCACAACCTTGTTAGCCATGCTTCAGATCCAAATAATGTATATTTCACATTGTGACCTGGCGCTCGAGCACGTCCACATTCTCTTTTCTTATCTCCTCTTTTCTCTCTCTTTTTAATTTTTTTTTATTTTTTTGCGGTACGCGGGCCTCTCACCGTTGTGGCCTCTCCCGTTGCGGAGCACAGGCTCCGGACGCGCAGGCTCAGCGGCCATGGCTCACGGGCCCAGCCGCTCCGCGGCATGTGGGATCTTCCCGGACCGGGGCACGAACCCGCGTCCCCTGCATCGGCAGGCGGACTCTCAACCACTGCGCCACCAGGGAAGCCCTCCCTCTTTTCTCTTTTTATTTTCCTTCCATCCTCCTCCATTTGGAAAAATACTGGTCACAACCCACTGAACTGGTTTTGCTTCTCACTAATGAGAGGTGAGAATTTACCACTGAACCACCAACGCTCCTCACTAACGGGTCTTGACCTACAGTTTAAACAAACACTGCTCCTGATGATTGTATGAGAACCTCTTACTGCCCTGCCTCCTCACTGTGCTGCACATGTGACCCCTTCTGTCTGGAAGAGGTGATCTCTGGAAAGGTGTGCCACCTAGAACACCAGGTGATGCGGGTCTATGGAGGGCTCCCTGAAGCACGAGGGAAGAAATCTCATCACGTCTCCTTCTCAAACACCATGAGACAATTGATATTTATCAGACGGACAGTCAATTTCCTGGCATAGGCATTGGCAATTCCTGCCAAATGTATTAACTGGGACAACAGGATAGCCATTAGAGCCCCTGTGTACGTGTGCCGGGCACTGCACCAGGAACTTTCCAGGGTTTTTCTCTTTATTCCTCGCTATAACCCTGTGAGGGCAATATCACTAGTCCCGCTTTACAGATGAAAAAACTGAGCTCAGAAAAGACAAGCGACTAGTCACATAGTGGCAGAGCTGGGATTTAAACCCAGGTCTGTGTGTATCCGAAACCTCTGTTATCTTGGGGACATGAAATTATTCGAACAGTTGAATATCAACATTACTCCAGAGAACAAAAATGCCAGTGTCTGTGTCTCTTCTCTTCCTTCTCTCTCTTTCACACACACACACACACACACACACCCCATAAAATTACTAAATCAAATCTGTATACAATTTATTGTCCAGTGGGTTTTGATATGACATGAGGCATACTGGATCCAGCCATATTGGGTCTCCATGAGCCCTTCTGAGAGGAGAATGGAGAAGGTGTGAGAGAATGGGCAGCCCCTAAGGGGGCTTTACACATGCCCACAGGCTCCTCCTAATGTAGGAGGCCTCCTGTCGGGGGGGCGCTGTGGAGCAGCTGGTCCACCCTCCATTCAGCCCTACTCTTAGGGTGTCTCCCTGCACTGCAAAGGCTGGAAAGCTAAAAATTACATTCCTTAGATTCTCTGTAGCTATTATTCTGCATGTGAATTAAGTTCTCTAATTCCTTGTACTTGCCCAAGACCTGGGGGACAAAGGTGATGTGGAGGCTGTCTTGCTGCTGCTTTTAGCTGTTTCCCTGCTGGAAAAGGAGGCTGTGGAGATGTGACTTTTCCCCCTACAGCAGCAGCACTCAAATGCCCATTCTTCATGTTCTCGGGTGTTGAGAAGCAGCTGTGGTGGACACAGTGGCTGAAAAAGCACATTGCAGACCTGATTACCAGCATCGACAGTGGTTCATGACACGGGCACAGCTGCAGGGCTGGCTTCCCTAACCTGGATTCCTGGACCCTGCATCACAGCTGTGGGTGTGATCTTGAACTCAGCTGGGACCGACAGTGGTGGCCTCGGGACAGTTCCACTGGTAGGTCAGCTCCAGGGTCCTACACCCAGACTGAAACCCGTATGGTTCCAGCCCTTCCTGAGATGTTTAGCCACCTAATCCCACGTGTTCGATCCCTTTCCATCTCTTGCACAGAACCTGGCTGATACACGTTCCTTCGCCAACCTCTGCCCCTGAGCCACCAACCCCCTTCTACACATGTCCAGTGAGGACTCTCCCTTTCAAACAAGGATGCTCACTCCACCAACAGGGCTGAGTCTTGGAGACTCACCTGCTCAATTTATCACTTTGGCTCAGCGATTTCTATGAAGTTATCTGCACCTGTTCACAAATAAAAATGTTCTGTCTCGTGGACATATTGGATGGTTTTGTCAGTCTTGAGAAAGCCTCAGATGCTTAATCAGGTAACCCTTTTCCTTCTGGGTATATTGAGATCCAGAAGGCTTTCTGAGGAGGCAGGAAGTTCCCAGGGGAAGTCCCACGTCCTGCTTTCTAACCCTGGAAAACGGCAGGGTGCCAGCTCTCCCATCCGAGCCCTCAGAAGCCAAGCCCTCCCTGCCTGGTTAGGGGCCCAATTCCCCTGTGGAGACATCTTTCCAAAGGATGCTCAGCCTAGCCTGACCCTCAGACGTTGAAAGGAATGGCTTCAAGGGCACCTAAAAAGCCTTCCACCGACTTTGTGTTTCTTGGAGATCTAAAAAATACTTTTCCGTGGAGGGTGATCTCCCGCCAACCTAAAGAAAGAGGCACAGAGAGACAGGGCTGATCTAAAATGCTTCAGGGAAGAGGTGGGAAGAAGCCTGAGATGTTCCTGAAGCATCCCTGAGGCAGATGGGTGGGGTTTGGAGGTGTCCCTTAGGCCGGGTGCCTGGCATTTCTGCGCTTTGCAAATGCCTGTGGCCACCACCTTAAAAGGAAAGATGGACAGGAGTGTTGTCAGTCGCTGGAGTATACACAGCTATTTTTAATACAGTGTGGGTGACCTCAGGGCACCAACCATGCAAAACAGAGATAAGGAGTATGAAACACCTCACCCAAGTGACTTAGCACCAGTTCATGCATTCAGTGGGCTTGTCTCAGCTGTGCTGTTTCCAGAGTCCTCCCAGTCACTGGCTCTTTCTGTCTCTCTGTCCTTGGGACTGTCCTCCCACTGCCCTCTCTTGCTGGATCACCCCTCTCTTGTCCCAGGCCAGCAGAGTCTCCTTGCTCCCCATGATGTCTAATGAACCAAGGCCTCTTTCTGCCTAGACACCAGGTCCACCTCCTTAACTTTGGGTCAAAATGGGCATGTCTCAGACAATGTCTAGTTCAGGTCCTTCAAAAAGCAGATGCTAGGATAGAATTAAATGTGCAAGGGTTTTAGTATAGGGGGGACACCTACTAAAGGAGAAGATGAGGAGGGAAGCTAGGAGAGGCCAGAAGAGCTATCAGACTGCAAGGTAAGACTGGCCCTGAATGAAGGAGACAGAGAAGGAAGGCTGGCTGGAAACACCCTAGGCCTCCACGCACTCTAAAAGGGTTTGGCAAGGCTGTTGTTCTCAAGCCAAAGTCCCCTGTCAGAGGAGTCTGCGTCTCTCGGGACTTGCTTACCTTAGTATCCCTGCTACTCAGTCATGGATTGGGAGCAGCCTGTTGAAACATGCAACATTGCCCTGGTGCAAACATGATATTGGATTTCAGAGCACAGCGGTGGGGGCCCTTGGACAACGAAGTTCCCTGCAGTTGGAGGTCTGCAGGGCATATTCTCAGGGCTGCCACGGCCCCCCACCATATCTACCAGCTCACCCTGTTCTCTTTCCATAGAAATTCCTCCACTAGCCTTTACCCTTTGCCTTGTTCAGTGGCTGGAGACTAAGTCTTCCATCTTGACCGGTGTGTTCTTCATTTCCCCGAAATTTCTTCCTCTTGTGTGGTCTACTTTTTATCTTTTTAAAGGGCTGTGACCCCTTCTCCAGCTCTTTCACTCTTAAGTAGCACATCCAGCTATTTCTCTTCTTGTTGCATTCAGTTTTCCTGGAAGTCTCAGCGTTCTCTCTTGAATCTCCAATCTCCAGCCCATCATAATGATACCTAGTTCACCAGTGTTGGGTAGAAAAGCCCTCTCCCCTTCTCTCCATCTCCCTGGATTGTCCAATGAGTTATGTTCTTTCACACAACATTTACCTTTTCATATATTGATAAAGTCTCTCATTTATATTATATATTTTTTTAGTTTGGATTCCCCTGAAAGCAGAGGCTGAAGCAAGATTTGGGTGCAGTGAGTTTGTTTGGAAGGTGATCCCTGGATGAAGAAGCGAGGGAATAGGGAGAGAAAAACTGGAATAAGGGAAAAGTAAAAAAGAATATACTATTAGTCTAGGACCTGATGGCTACAGTGGTGCATTCTACCAAACATTTAGAGAAGAATTAACACCAATCCTTCTCAAAATCTCCCAAAGTATACAAAAAGAGGGAACACTTCCTAATTCATTTTTGAGGCTAGCACTACCATGATAACAGAGCCACATAAAGATTCATCACACACAAAAAAATTATAGATCAATATCTTCTGTGCCTATAGATGCAGGAATCCTCAACAAAATGTTAGCAATCCAAATCCAACAGCATATTAAAAAGATGATACACTATGAGCAAGTGTGATTTATTCCAGGAATGCAAGGGTGGTTTAACATAAGATAATCAAGGTAATAAACCATGTTAATAGAATGAAGGGGAAGAAACCCCAGATCACCTGAATTGATGCAGAAAATACATTTAACAAAATCCAATATCCTTTCATGATAAAAATTCAGAAAACTAGAAATGAAAAGGAGCTTCCTCAACATGATAAACAGCATTTATGAAAAACCCACAGCTAACAGCATACTCAATGGTAAAAGGACTGAAAGTTTTCTAAGATCAGGAAGAAGAAAAGAATGCCTGCTTTCACCACTGCTATTTAACATTGTACTGGAAATTCTAGCCAGAGTAATTAGACAAGAAAAAGAAATATAAAGCATCAAAACTGGTAAGGAAGAAGTAAAATTAATCCCTATTCACAGATGACATATCTTATATCTAGAAAACCCCAAAGAAACAATAAGAAAGCTATTAGAAGCTATAAAAAATTCAGTAAGTTTATAGGAAATAAAATCAACACACCAAAATCAGTTGTGTTTCTATATTCCAGCAATGAACAATCTGAAAAGAAAGCAATTTCATTTACAATAGTATCTAAAAGAATAAAATACCAAGGAATAATTTAACCAAGGAGATGAAAGTCTTGTACGCTGAAAACTATAAAAAGTTGCTGAAAAAAATTAAGACCTAAATGAATGGAATGACATCCTTGTTCAGGGCTTGGAAGATTTAGTATTGTTAAGATGGTAGTGTAAAGATTCAACAAAATCACTCTCAGAATTCCAGGTCTTTTTCGGCAGAAATAGAAAAGCTGATCCTCAAATTTATGTAGAATTGCAAGGGACCCTGAGTAGCCAAAACAATCTTAAAAAAAGAACAAAGTTGGAAGACACACTTCCCAATTTCAAAATTTATGACAAAGCTACAGTAATTAAAACAGTGGTATTGGTGTAAGAAAGACATAGAGACCAATGAAATAGAGAGTCAGTACAGAAATAAACCCATAAATCTATAGTCAGTTGATTTTCAACAAGGGTACCAAGTCCATTCAAGGGGAAAGAATAGTCAATTCAACAAATGGTGCTGGGAAAATTGGATTTCCAAATGCCAAAGAGTGAAGTTTGACTCGTACCTCACACTATATAAAACTTAACTCAAAAATCGATCAGTAACCTAAATATAAGAGTTAAAACCATAAAACTCTTAGAGAAAGGGGTGAATCTTCATGACCCTGGATTTCATAATTGATTCTCAGATATGATACCAAAAGCATGAGCAACAAAGGAAAAAAGTATGTAAATTGGACTTCATCAAAACTAAAAACTTTTGTGCAAAGGACATTATCAAAGTGAAAACACAGCTTACAGAATGAGAAAAAAATATTTGCAAACCATATATTGGATAAGTGTTTAATATCCAAAATATATAAATAACTCCTAAACACAACAAAAAAAGACAACCCAATTAAAAATGAGCAAAAGACTTAGACATTTTTCTAAAGATGATATACAAATGGCCAATAAGCAAACGAGAAGATGCTCAACATCATTAGTTATTAGGGAAGTACAAATAAAAACCGCAATGATATACCACTTCTCACCTACTAGGATGACAGTAATAACAATACAAAAATGTGGAGAATTGGAACTCATACATTGTTGGTGGAAATACAAAATGGTTCAGCTACTATGGAAAATAGTTTGGCAGTTCCTCAGAAAGTTAAATACAGAGTCACTGTATGACCCAGGAATTTCACTCCTGGATATATACCTAAAAGAGTGAAGAAGAGAGACTCAAGCAGCATTATTCACTATAGCGAAAAGGTGGAAACAACCGTGTCTATCAACAGATGCTAAACAAAATGTGGTCTGCACATACAAATGGAATATTATTCAGCTATAAAAAGAATGAAGTTCTGATCCATGCTACAACATGGATGAATCTTGAAAACCTTATGCTAAGTGAAATAAGCCAGACACAAAAGGACAAATATTATGTGAATCCACTTATATGAAATCTCTTAAAAAGGCAAAGTCATGGTGACAGAAAGTAGATGAGAGGTTACCAGGGGCTGGGGGTAGAAGGGGATGAGGGATATCTTGCTTAAGGTGTACAGGGTTATCATGGAAACGGTTTGGAAATCAGTGGTGGTGATGGCGGTGCAACGTTGTGAATGAAATTAATACCACTGAATTGTACACTTAAAATGGCGTACTTTATCATACATTGAAATATATAAACAATATAAAATATTAAAATATATAATATAAATGTACATGTATAAACAGAGTATGCCATTTTAACCCTTTTTACGTATATATACATATATATGTGTGTATATATAATTTGCTGTAATTTTTTTTAAAGTGCATTATTGAGTGAGCTGGGGACCACAGTGGGAAACTGGGATTCAGTCATGCAAGGACCACCCTAGGGAACCATATAGAATATACCTCAGAATTGTCCCTTTGAAGGATGGAAGCCTGGCATATTTGTCCACTGGCTTCTGTCCCCCAGTAGTTGGGAGTTGCCCTTTCGGTTATTAACTCCCCAGCATTTCCTGGCTGCGCCTAGGTGTGGACTAAGTCCTGCAGCCCTGGAGAAAGCCCGGAGGCAGAAAAGCAGAGGCTTCCTCTGTACCCTGAGGCAGGACTCTGTCTGCCACAGACATGCTGAAATCAGTGATGTGAGGCACGGTGAGCGGGCGTGTGTCACATCTTCCCGAGTCTGGGGACCCCCTTCGATCTGCAGTGACCCTTTGAAGGAAGCAGTGAGTGGTTTCCCCAGTGAGAAGTTTGTACATCCTCAGGTCTCATGGAGCTTCCATGTCTGCCAACATCTGAGGCAGAGAGACTGATGGGCTGGGTTCCCCGAGCAGCGTTGCCAGCATGTAGTCATCAGGGGAACATCACCTGTGACACTGAGGGTGTCCATCTGAAATCCAAATCCTTCTGGGTTTCTTGTCTCTCAGATGCCACTACATCAGTTTTCTCTCACTTCTGAACACCTGCATTTCAGAAATCTAATAAGAAAATAAGGATCCCCAGAGAGAAAGAGATGATTACAGGATCTCTATGTGAGAAGATGAGGACTTCCTTCTCAGAGCCAGGGTGCCTTGAGGACAAAACCTGGTAGAAATGTACACAGTCAGGTCATGGGGGATAAAGATAGGCCAATTTCTAAATCTGACTCCCTTTCAAAAGCAGCACTGCCATCAGAAATAGGGATATTAAGGTGACAGATGATGGGGGATAAGCCAGTGGGAAAAATCCATAGATGTAGAGGTCTGGCTGCTTTAGCCACAACGTTGAGGACAACCTGGCTACCCTTTCCTTCTCAGTCCTCCTCTTCCTGGGCCTCAGTTCTCCCAACTGGAAAAAAAAAAAGCAGGAGTTAAAAGGAAACAACTCCTGTGGTCCCTTCCAGCAATATTCTTCATCAATCACAGGATCCTCATCTACATCTATTCTGGGATGTCCATGCAAGTTGTAAGTTTCCTGATGCTAACTCTTCATTTGCTGAAGTTTGGGACATGAATTTTGTTCCTATCATCTCCATTCATTAGTATTGGCTAAGCATCCACAAGCCCTCAGTGCTGAGAGCCTGGCTCTGACCCCAGCAAGCTCCTGTCGTCAGGAGAAAGGACAGGTGCATGTGGGGCACAGATTAATCTCCCACGCCCTTCCCCATCCTCTCTGTGAGGTTTACTCAGAGACTAGTATGAGTGAGTTTGGATATGGGTAGAAGTTGGTAGTAGAAAGACCAATCATTAGATAATAAAATTTTTTTTAGCATGGAATAGCGGGAAAAAATAGCATTTTCAGTTAGAAGTAAATTCAAATCCTGGCTCTGCTGCTTACTAGCTTTATGCTTTTGAGCAAATTACTCAAAACTCTATTTTCTTATTTGGGCAACCCTGGGACATATGGTTGTTTTTAGAATTAGCAATAATATATTTAAGTACCTGGTGAATACCAGATATTCAATAAGTGGAAGTTAGTATTATTTGAGGATGGGACCTGTGATAGTTAAGATTCTTTCGGTTGAAAGCAATAGAAACTAAGTTAAATGAAAAAGGAACTTTGTCTGATGGATACTGGGATGGCTTACAAAAATCAAAGGAATAGCCAAACAACCTGGGTGCAAGATGGGCATATAACAGAACCGCTTCAAGGATCTCAGAAACAGGAGGAGTGGACTTTCTCCCAAGAAACCACTTTTGCAAAAAAGATTCCTGGAGGGCAAAATCACAGAGTTCAGACATGGCCCCTAGAGGCCTGCCCCCTCTTGGGTGTCAGAGCCAGACATTGGGGAGCACTCGGAAGCCACCTCAATTAGTGTCGACTACAAGGATGATGTCTTTAATGATGTCCAAGTCTGGGTGCAACCTTTGCTTCAGAAGGGACCCCGGCCCCTGGAGATGTGGTCACCGTGCCTTTCAGCTGCTTAGACTGAGGTTCTGACAAGCTGGAGCTACCCCTTCTCCCAACACATAGAGCCTCAGTAAGCTAGAGGGTGATTAATGGATATTACCCACCATGTTTATCACTCACAACTACAGTCACCAGTTACAGGCATGGTTGAGAAAAGATTACAGTCTGCACTTTGTGTTCATTGATTTCTACAAGCTTCCATTATGCATACTGCTCATCAATATGTGTCAGATAGACAAATTGCATCATAGATGTTCTTGTGTTGTGCCTTTTACATGCTTCTTATTCTCTTAGAAACCCAACAAACAGAGTCCTACCAACATAATTTCTGACCTATTCAGTTATGTATCACAGTACTTCCTAGAATTCCAAGTGTAAGCCCTGAATGGTCCCTCAGAAGTCATCTGGTCGAAGCTCTCAACCCTGGATGTCCATTAGAATCATGTGGGAGATTTAAATACTGAAGCCCAGGCCTCACCCTCAGAGATTTGATTTAATTGGTTAGGGTATGGCTTAGGAGTCAGTATTTCAAAATAGTTGCCAGATGATTCTCATGTGCAGCCAAGGTGGATAGCTATTGATTTGGTTCAAGCTTTATTTCACAGGAAAACGGAAGCACAGTTAGGAACATGAGGACACGTGCTTAAGGTCACTTCGCTGATTATTTGCTGAACTGGGACTTGAACCCAAGTGTCCCGATTACCCATTCAGCACTCTTTCTCTTTGGATAACTGATTGTTCTTGTCCCATGAAGAGGCGGAAGTCTTCCAGAAGGCGTTATTAGATTTGGCATGGTGCTGGAGGGGAGTTTTAAGCTGAGGAGGACCAAGACTGGGGCAAGCAATCCAGAGACTTTGGAGGAGTAGAACCACAAATGGGACCTGAAATGTCCAACGTTAAGTTGTAAACAGTAACACGTCCACACCCGTGTCAGTTTCTGATGCGAGAGTGGAGTGATCTTAAGTGTGAGTGAGCACTTGGTCATTGTTTTTCAAACCCATAGTTATGTAAAAGAAAAAGGCTGCCACTTAACATTTGAGACAGAAAGCTAAGGCCAAGAGACTCCACCCAGCTCAACTTCTGGGAGTCTTCATATAACAGACGCTGTGTTAGTTTTTCCTTACACAGCTAGGTTGGTGCCAGATACTCAGTTTAGGGGTACACACATAGGTGGTAAACAGTTTAAAAAAAAGATTAAAACAAAACGTAATAGTGACATACGGGGGTGAGCGAATATATGAATAGGGAGTTAAACACAGG
This sequence comes from Delphinapterus leucas, assembly GCF_059928025.1. Lineage (NCBI taxonomy): Eukaryota > Metazoa > Chordata > Mammalia > Artiodactyla > Monodontidae > Delphinapterus > Delphinapterus leucas. The sequence goes on from NC_143138.1 coordinate 34,977,416, forward strand.
GGCTTGCTTCATTATTAGCTTAAGTAATATAAAGACATGCTAGTTAGGCGCAATCTCACCAAAAAGCAAAGCAGACGGCAGTATTTATGTAAAGTTTTGGAGTCAGGGATAATGTGGGGATTGTCATGGTTTTAGAGGTAAGGTTTGGCTATGTTAGCCTTGGAAGTGTGCTTACTAAGGCAACACTTCACTACAGTAAGTTGGCTACTGATTGACTAACCTTCAGTGGCTATCACGGGTTGGTTGGTTTTTAGAGGTGTGCTCAATGAAGCAAGTTATCATTGATATAAGACTGAGGCCGTTTGTCACTGATTAATCAAACAGATTTAAACTGGTTTTATAAAGTCAGCCTTTTTCTAGGTATGTAGAAGCTTCATTTTTATTCTCAGTTGATAGTTCAAAATTATCAGGTAAAGGATTTGTGTTTCCAGATTGGAAAAAAGAAAAATAACCAGATGCCTAGCATAATAGTTCGAAATAGACTCAGGGTGAAATATATCATTGTGAAATTTCAGAACACTAGGGACAAAGAGAAGATTCCAAGAGCTTCCATAGAAAATGCAAATCACTTATAAAGTTTCAGGAATCACAATGGCTTTTGACTTCTCAACAGCAGCTGGAAGCTAAAAGGCAGTGAAGCAGGGTCTTAAAGATGCTGAAGGGAAATTATCTTCAATGTGGAATTCTATACCCAGCCAAACTATCACCCAAGAGTAAGGGCAGAATAAGATATTTTCAAATAGTCAGAGTATCAAAAAATGTACTTCCCTTGCACCCTTTCTCAACAGTGTGCTTTGGGGTGTGCTTCACTAAAAATGAGAGAATAGATCCAGAAAGAGGAAGATATGAAATACAAGAGGGGACCCATCACAGAGGCAAATATAATAGATGAAGGTCCTGTGATGGCAGCTGCACGACAGACATAGAGGGCGTTTGTTCCAGATACGTGTGACTCATGATATGTTGAAGACATGCGTAAGGATCCCAGCTGCCTACCTTATTTTTTTTAATCTACAGATGAGATTTTTCCGGCAAGTTTGGCCCAGCTTCTCCTCTGCTCTAGGCTTGTGTTAACTGTGTGCCCAGTTAACTGCTCCCAGACTCTGATGGAAAGACTCAGTTCAGCTTGGTTTCCCTTGGGAGCTTTCATCTAACAGGAGCCACATTGCCCTGTCCTTATATAGCTAGGTTTGTGCCTGACACTAGTTTAGGGATAGATGCATGAGTGGTGAAAAGTAAAAACAAAGAATGATTAAAACAAAACAGTATAACGGTTACCTCTGTGGGTGAGGGATTATGCAATTGGGGAGTAACTCACAGGGGCTTCTAAGGTATTGGCATTTCTTTTTTTTTATATATAAATTTATTTATTTATCTTTGGCTGCGTTGAGTCTTCCTTGCTGCACACGGGCTTTCTCTAGTTGCGGCGAGGGGGGGCTACTCTTCATTGCGGTGCGCAGGCTTCTCATTGCAGTGGCTTCTCTTTGTTTCGGTGCACAGGCTCTAGGCAAGTGGGCTTCAGTAGTTGTGGCTCTTGGTCTCTAGAGCGCAGGCTCAGTAGTTGTGGTGCACGGGCTTAGTTGCTCCGCAGCATGTGGGATCTTCCCAGACCAGGGCTCGAACCCATGTCCCCTTCATTAGCAGGCAGATTCTTACGCACTGTGCCACCGGGGAAGTCCCCATTTCTTAACATTAAATAACCTCATAATGATTCTTTAAACTGTAACTGTGGTTTTTTAACTATACTCTTTAGACATTTTATTTTGTTATTGAAGTATAGTTGGTTTATTATAGTAACAATGTTTTTATACTCTTCTGTATGAAGATCCATTTCACAATTTAAAAAATCAATCACTTGATATAAATAAAGCAGCAGTCATGCTTCCTAAGCTTCTTTCTGAAGTTGCATTATTTTCAACACTAAAAAAAGCTCAATGAAAACTCCAAAAGGTTAAGATGAACAGCTCACTGTTCTCTTCCTGCTGTAGCAGAAGAGATTTTTAAAAAAAATAAATAAGCTAATGTTTGCTGTTTTGAAACCTAGACAAAACGGAACGCTTTTTAATTTTGTTGGTTACCTTTTATATTTATTAACTGCTAAACAAATGTCCATTCACACACACACACACACACACACTTTTTCTCTCCCTCTTTATCTCTCCCTCTCTCTCTCCATCCCTCCCTCCCTCCCTCTCCAGTGACTGTTATGTTGGATGAGGGGGCTGAATCTCTTAACCTTCCTCACAAAATTATACCTGGAAACTCCCTTTTGGTAGCTGACACCAAACGGGAACATGAAGAGGAGGAGAAGGGTATCTTTAGTCTTAAGAGTGTGTTTGTCTGAGAGGGTAAGAGAATGTGCCCCATATGAGCAGTGGCCTTTGACAGTGACCTCACCCAGCAGTGGGACTCTGGTCAAAGGACGTCTGGTGCTCACCAATCAGATTGGCTGCTCCTCTACATGGGGGCGGGGACTAAACAGGATGAAGGGAAGAAAGGCCAACTGTAGTCATTCCAACATTCAGTCATCTTGGAGAATAAAGTGAGAGTCCCCTTTATGGAAACGAGGAGGAAGAATCCGCCCCCTGTCCTGTCCACAGAGAAAAATATGCTAGATGTTACAGGGAGGGACTCTTACCAGTCAGGATTCAACCAAAGGAGCAGATCCACCTACACTGACCTTCAGAGAGGAAGCAGGACTACTTGCCGTGCAAACCTGAGTCAGTTTCTCTCGCAGCCAACTCTAGCCTGAAACCACACATTCCAGGAAATGCACTTCCAGCACAGCTAAGTTAACACCGGACAAAGCCACCACAGTCCACACCATAAGGACTTGACAGTCAGTACACACACCTCTCTCTCTCTCTCTCTCTCTCTCTCTCTCTCTCTCTCTCTCTCTCTCTCTCTCTCTCTCTCTCTCTCTATCATAAACACATCAACTCATTTTATTTATAATGTCTAACAGTTGACAAAGTGTTTTTCTATACATGATCACATTTGATCCCAATATACTATGACTAATAAAAATAAGATACCAGGGCTTCCCTGGTGGTGCAGTGATTGAGAGTCCGCCTGCCAATGCAGGGGACATGGGTTCGTGACCCGCTCCGCGAAGATCCCACATGCCGCGAGTGGCTGGGCCCGTGAGCCCTGGCCGCTGAGCCTGCGCGTCTGGAGCCTGTGCTCCGCAGTGGGAGAGGCCACAACAGTGAGAGGCCCGCGTACCGCAAAAAAAAAAAAAAAAAAAAAAGATACCATTAATTGAATGCCTCCTGTATGTCTTAAGTCACATCATTTTAACCTTTACAACAAGTCTATCAGGTATATATAAGGAAATCAGGGCATTGGGATACACAGCTCTTTATACTGACTTTCCAAATATAGACTATAGCAAAGTCAAGCTTCTACCTAATATGAGGTGACTCTATCCTTCAACTGAAGACACACCAACCCTCTCCTCAAAAGGGGAGACACCACTCTTTTACCCATTTTTGGGTTATGTTACCTTCCTTCAGCCTGTATCATATCTTCTCTTTGATATTGTATAACTCAAGCACTAAGATATAAAATTAACTACTATTAATACATTTTAATGAATGAGAATGGGAGGAGGGAAAATGGGTTAATACATACAAAATATATTCATATCAAAATAAGGAAAAATATTCATAACTCCTTGCATCTTCTTTTCTGAATCTGGTTATGTAGTTGTAGCTGGTATTTATAACTTACCTTCTTCCATGATTCATTTTACATTCCCTGCCCCTTAGTAAGTGCCTCAAATGGTCATGGCTCTTTGCCTGGTGAGGTGACTCCAAACTTGAGATTCTGGATCATTGGGTTGTTGTCTTTTTCCATTTAATCACAGGATGTGGGAGTATATTATGAGGCAGCCCAGGAGATTTCCTGCATTCCCTAAGCTCCTCCTTACCCACCTTGTGTAGCACCCGATTTCCCCTCGTAAGTCAGGATTCATCACCCCAGCTAACCCCCCTTCTTTGTCTGTTGAGTCACTGGCATGAAGAGCCCAGAGTGGCCAGGAGGCCGTCCCAACTTCCAGTTTAATGGAATCATAGTTGTGTCCCTGGCATAAGCATTTTCCTCTTGGCAACAGAGCTCAAAGTGATGGGGATGAGAAAGCAGACATTTCACTAGTGTCTCACTGGGGGTAACAGTGAAAGAAGCCACTCTCATCTCTGCTGCTGGATTCCTGTCCCCATAAATCGTGCTATAGGTAAAATATATCAGTTAGTGATTTAAAGCATATTCCACAGCCTGGAGAGCATTGCCTCTGCCCTGTAAGGTGTTGCCACCCAGCTAGAGCAGTAACCAAATCTTCAAATGACTTATTCCACTTGGTTTTTCCTACAAAGACAGCCCTCACTCCCCAGATCAGAAACCAGTGTGGGGGACTCTTCCAGCTTCCATGTTTATTCCAGTATACATTCTTGAAATACCTACAGGGTGGACTTGAGGACCCATTGGACCCACTGTGATCACCTCACCGCCATAAGCCCCCGCTCCACAGGGGTAGCTGGAATCTAGGAACTAATGCTAATATTAATCCCTGAAAAGTCTGATTATTTTCCTTTCCCATCACATAGTCACAAGTCCTTCCTCAAGGGGGCTTGGCCTCTTTATTCCAGATGTTCTGGATCTGTGAGTTGGTTCAAATCTGAGAATTGGTTGAGGGACTCGAACTCTCCATCCTGGTAATTTATGTTAGACTTCTGTTACCATACTTAAAGCTTTTCTACTTAACATAAATCAAGTAAAATGATAATAGGCTGCCCCTCTATTTCTGTTTTAGGACCACCATGATCAGCTAGCCACACCAAAGATCTCTGCAGGTCAAATCATTCTGATTACTGCTTCAACTCTGTTGCCCACAAAGTAACCATGCCCATCTTGTCACTTGTCCCCTGTCACCCAGGGATCCATCATCCCCAGTGGATTCAGGGAGCCCAGTTTGGAGGCAGTATTTCCCATGGCCATTCCTGGCCTTTAGAGTATAGTTACTACAGAGTTCTCCAACAATGCAGGGCTTCCCCTTCTGAATAGACTTCTTACATCCTTCGTGAAGGGAGTGTCCTCTACGTGGTAGGCTTAGTGGATGAGGGAGCAGGTCTTATAAAAGAATTCGTTCTTGCATTCTAGTCTCCCTAAGCCTTTGGAGAGCTTCCTCTACAGTGTACCAAAGAAAGACTGGCATTTCAGCTCGATTTAGTGTAGACCATCCTGGGGTTCAGTCAGTCAACCCAGCAGGCTTTTGGAGCTACTGCTAGCCATTAGAGCTAACACACAAGTCCAGGATCTCTGCTTGGGGAGCCCATTTCAATAACTTCTACTTAATCCAGCACATACATCTCACACTCTAATACCCTTAAGTTCCATTTGCACATATATTCTCCAGATTTCTCTATATAGAGAAATGTGTCTATATTTATAAATTGGAAAAAAAAAATCATGCAATTCTTTTGGCATGTGTGGCACCTCCTCACAAGTAACAATTCCTCCCTCACTCTTCGGGCCCTGTTTGAACTTGAGTCTGGTTATAGGTCTCAGTAATGGGAAGGGGGGTGGGTGCCCAGGAGAGTCAGTAGTCCCTTGCAAGGTGGCTGACAACCTCAGGGGAGGCTGTCACGAGGGGAGGCCAGCCTCCTGAGGCACGAGTGGAAGGGCTGCTTTGTTTAGAAAAGGAGACTTGGCAGGATTTAGGGGTTCAAGGTCTCCAGCTTCATCAGAATCTCTCCATGTGTCCTCTTTGGATTTTCAGTGTACCACCCCTTCCGAAGAAGAGCCCGAAGTTTCACCTAAGAGGCTGAGAGGTTGAAATTCACTTGCTGTGTAGTTTAACCACCTGTGAGTTCAGACTTTGGGTCTTGTTTTCAGAAATCTTGGTGGCCACAGGTGATAAAAGTTTCTTTTGGGTCAGTCACAGAATGTTCAGGTACCTTTAGCAGAACTTGAGTGAGAATTTAAAGCCCTGAGCATATTGATTTCTTTCTCCCAAGCACAGTTGGGGGAAACCAGCCAACCCAATTAAATTCCTATTGTCACCAAAACATTCCATGGCAGCAATCACCTGGTCACCTCAAGTCTTGCCTTCTACAGTCACTTGATAACAGAGGTCTACAGGTGAGAATTTAAGTAGCTGTTTACCACTGTTTGCCATGGGCCACCAATGACCTCTTTACCACACGAAACATGGTCATTAATACCTTTAAATCTAACCAAATTAGAGGACCCATCACAACTAACCAGAACCAATTCAGAGAACTTATCCTTGTGAGTCTGTTTCCTGGAATCACTTCTGGTACCAAGTTCTGTACCAGAGATACACTAGGCACGGCATAGAACATGGGAGTTGTCTGAGGGAACTGGCAGTATGTGGGAGCTGTGTAAAAAAATAGATAAAATAAAATTCAAAAAAAATGCGTTTCCTCTCTCAGTTACCAACTTTATTCATAATCTCACTGGGGCTGGGACTCTGCCTCGTTCACCTGTTTTTCCAGAGCCAAGTGTCAGTCAAACCCACTGTCAGCATTAAGTAAATGCGCGTGGAATGAGTTAAATAAAGGGGGAGCCCCTTTTCTGCACAGGATGTAAGTTTAGTTTTCAAGGTTGTCCCTCCTCTATTTTTTTTCCGATTCATACTTCTTTATATCTTGGGAGTCTGGGCAACTTGATGAAATAGTATATTTTTAAATGATATATATCTTGCCTAGTCCAGAAAGGTGGGTTGAAATATTTAAGGGTATACAAATGTAATTTGAAAGATAATAATTAAAAAAAAAGGTTAACTGTAGGAAAACAGACGTGTTAAGCACTGGGAAGGGTTAGACATTTGCCGTAAAATGGTAAAAATTTCATCTTTACACCTCATGGTCTCTCAGAGCCTGTGTTTAATTTCCTGACGGTGTTGACTTTATGTGATTAAGTGTGGATACTGTCAAAGTGAAGATCTACTCGCCCCTTCTAAACTCTCGATTTCCCCTCTTTGTCTAGTTAGTTCTGTGCTCTTGTCTCTCTCTGCTTCCTCTAATGAATGGTCTTCCCACCTGGAGATTTGACCTTGGCTGTGCCCGCCAGCTGGGGGCCAGGAATTCCAGTTCTGGGCGCCTGGTACAGCTTCCTCCTGAGCAATGCTCTTGCCCTGCAGCCTGCGAAAGAGGCTGAGATTGGCTTGAATTCTTCCAACGTTTAGTTTGATCTTTCTTTTCTCCTTGGCCCCTTTAAAAATCCTGCCTTTGTCTTTAAAGTTTAAAACAATTCACAAGTTGATTTGGTTCCTGGGGGTGTGGGGGTGTGGGAGGAGCTTTCTTTGAGAAATGCACCCACTTGACATACCCTCTGCGATGGTTTTTTCTTGCATGGTACTTTTGTTTCATGATTCTTTTAAAAAATATTTATTTATTTATGGCTATGTTGGGTCTTCTTTGCTGCGCGCAGGCTTTCTCTAGTTGTGGTGAGCGGGGGCTACTCTTCGTTGCAGTGCGCAGGCTTCTCGTTGCGGTGGCTTCTTATTGCGGAGCACGGGCTCTAGGCATGCGGGCTTCAGTAGTTGCGCCACAATGCAGGCTCAGTAGTTGTGGCTCTAGAGCTCAGCCTCAGTAGTTGTGGCGTGCGGGCTTATTTGCTCCGCGGCATGTGGTATCTTCCCGGACCAGGGCTTGAACTTGTGTCCCCTGCATTGGCAGGCAGATTCTTAACCACTGCGTCACCAGGGATTCTTTTTAAAATGTGTCTTATGTGTTGGGCTTCCTCTGCTTCTTCTGGCGACCCGTACATTCACAGAGAAATTTTATTGATCTATTTTCAAGCTTCGCAAATTTCTCCTCATTTATCCTTTTAACAAAACTGTGGGGACACCTGCTGTAGTACTGTGTCCTGATGGAGAGCCGGCCCCTGGAGTGGAGAATCATGTAGGAGTCTGATCTAGCTCACTGTGCAGCTCCATACCTGGCTGTTGGAGGATGTGGTTTATGGGTGAGGGTGCTGAGAGGCCAGAGCTGGTGTTCTGAGTTAAGAACAAGCAGATTACGACCCGCTGAGTGAGGGGACACAGCCACCCACTCGAAGGATGCGTGGAGATCGCTCAGCATCGCAGCTCCCACCTGGGGAAGTGAAAAACCCCAGGGTTGTCTTGATTGAAGTTACAGTTTAAATACACCCACCCAAAGGAAGTAGGGTCACAAGATTTATTACTTGCAGATCCCAGAAGCAAGGGGACACTGTGACCCAGGGGAAGGGCAGTCCTCTGTCCCAGGTCACGAGCAAACAGGAGACAGAGCAGGGTAGCAAATACCTACTACTTACAAGGTGGTTAGGGCTGGGGTCACTAACTTTTCAAGGGCTGAACACTAAGTGGTTATTTTGAAAGTTGCCCCCGGAAAAGTGAAGCGGGAACTTCCGGCAGGCATCCTAAACTCACGTCCCTATCTAAATGTCCAGACTCTGGGTGTGAGCGAGGTGACCACACTGTAAAATGCCCAGACAGCAACTCTGTTGTCTGTTTCTTTTGACAGAAATCAAAAGGTGTTTTTTTTGTTTTTGATTTTTTGTCAGCAGCCTCTTTTCTTGTCACAGTGAGGCAGAGAGGAGGCCAGGCGTAGGGGAGCTGGGGAGGTGGCAAACATGAGCCATGGAGTACGCCTCAAACTGATGCCACAAAGAGCCTGGAGAGTGGACTCTGAGGCCCAGAGCTAGTGAGGGCGTCACTCAAATTCACTAGACCTAGACTAAATCAGAGCTTAAAGACCTACACCTTCCATGTTGAGAGCTGGTCCTTCATGTGTTGAAACCAGATAATACAGAGGCTGGGGAAGTTGGGCTTTTGGCTGAAGTGATGGGAAGGAAAGAAAGAGAAAGTCAATGCAAGATGAAGCTGCCAGAGCCGCAGAGCCTGCCTTCCCTCCTGGCCCCCAGGAGTGCTGGCCCCCAGGCTCTGGCCGTGGACCGCGATGCCCGGCCAGTGCGTGCGGCGGTGGTGACCTTGGGTGGAGAAGATCTGACCGGAACTTGCTGGAGTCGGTTAGCATCCATGTTGGGTGGCTCCTGAACCTTAACACTTTTGTCCGTGCTTCCTTTTTGATCTGGGAGTAATTCTCTCCTGCTTTTCCTCTCTGTGGGTCAGGTTGTAGGTTGGCGTCCCAGAAAGCAGGCTCTGAAGGGGAGAACAGCTTGCAGGAGGTTTGTTAAGAAGGCCCTGGGGGTCAGCACCTGGGCAGGGAGGGAGGGGCTGAGCTGTGATGCCAGCCGAGGGCAACCTGCAGCCTGGCCCACGGCTGGGACTTCTGGTGCCTCAGAGTTATTGCCTTGCTCCACCCCCACCCCCAGGCATCAGGCACTGGAGAGGGGCTGCCCCAGGGAGCCATGACCTTGGGCAAGTGGCTGGCAGCTGCAGGAGTCCCCAGAGGAAGGGAACGGTCTGCCAGCCAGCGCCCCAGCAGCTGGGACAACAGTGAAGGCAAACGGGCTTCCCAGAGCCCGTCATAGGCCGGTCCCAGGGCCTGAAATCACCGGATCAAAGAGCCTCTGGTTGCAAAGAGCTCAGACTTCACAGGGCAGCAGGCAGACAGGGCAGGACACAGCCATGGTCATGTAATACAGTAATTGCTGTAATTGAAGTGGACTGAAAATGTCAGCATGGGTTTGTAAGTGTGCAGAAAGGGTTATTTACAATTACATGGGTTTTAAATTGGTTTTTAAAACAAAATATTTTGAAATTTGTTTTTCCTAAGTCTACACTCAACTACAATGCTTGTTCTATTTACAAATCTGGTAAATTAAGTCAAAATGAAATAATCACTTTTCATGAGACTTTTGAATAATGTTCCATAAATTCAAGTTGAACACATTTCTCTCAGAAGAACCCAGTTTATACACTTAGCTAATTTACTAAATATTTTTAACTACATTCATATATTTAATAAATCTTTTTCTCTTCAAGACCTTCAAATGCCTAAGAGGGGAAACTTATGACTAACAAGAAAACGTTCCCAAGTGTTTCAATAACTGTAGTAAATTGATTAACTTACACATATCAGGCTAATAGTGACATTTTCACTAAACTTACTCAAATGATTTTAAAACTTCAGTGTTAAAAATCACAGGCCTTTTAAATCAATTATTAGTTTTGTTTTCTTTAACAAATCCATTGCAAGGGAATTTTTTCAAAATATGAAGTGAATTAAAAAACTGAAGAAAGGAGTAAACATTATGTGTGGACCTTATTTGCTTCTTGGTTTAAAAAAAATCTTAACAAAAAATTTTATGGCATTCATGAGACAGGAAAGTTGAACATTGACGAAACACTTGCTATTATTAAGGAATCATTGTCACTTTCTATATATATAAGGTGCTATATGACATCTGGGATTTGTTCCCAGGGAAGCGGCTGTGGAAGGGAAAGTTTGTCATGAGTTGGCAGTTGTTGAAGCTGGGGTTGGGTTCATGGGGGCTCATAGGACTATACTGTAAACATTTGTATTTGTTTGAAACTCTGCAAAATAAGCAATTTAAAAAAAGTTAAATTGGGGGCTTCCCTGGTGGTGCAGTGGATAAGAATTCGCCTGCCAGTGCAGGGGTCCCAGGTTCGAGCCCTGGCCCGGGAAGATCCCACATGCCGCGGAGCAACTAGGCCCGTGTGCCATTAACTACTGAGTCCCCGCTCTAGAGCCCGTGAGCCACAACTGCTGAGCCCACGTGTGCCACAACTACTGAAGCCCGCACACCTAGAGCCCATGCTCCGCAACAAGAGAAGCCACCGCAATGAGAAGCCCGCGCACTGCAACGAAGAGTGGCCCCCGCTCGCTGCAACTAGAGAGAGCCCACGTGCAGCAACGAAGGCCCAACGCAGCCAAAAATAAATAAATTAATTTAAAAAAATTAAATTGGAATTTTAACACCAATTTCCGAGATTCCTTAAGCGATCATATTTTCAATAAAAACCCATCAAATAACAAATTCACACATTATCCCTATGTTTGTCAAACATATTCCTTAACTAATCCAAAAGCATGAGTGCCATGGATTTGCTTTGTTTTACCATCTCTTCTAAAACCACTCGGGGTTGAAAAGACATCCACTAGGCAGTGGGGCTCAACCCTGGGGATCAACATCGTTTTTAAGCCCCCCCCCCCCCCCCGGGGAGTTCTAAGGGTAGGAATCTCCTGCAGAACTTGTGAGCACTTGGGTTGCTGGGCCCTGCCTGGGAAGTTCTGAACCATGGGTCTGGGTTGGGGCCCGAGAATCTGCATTTCTCACAAGTTTGGGTGATTCTGGTGCTGCTGGCTCAGGGGCCTGCATTTAAGGATCACTGTTGCAAGGCAAGCAGATTTACTACCTAAAGAGAGTGGAAGTTACTAGGTCAATAACTGAGGTCTGTTATCCTGAAACTATCTCATGTAGACTGCACTTGCTTCCTGAGTGGAGAAGGAGACTGAGGCAGTATGCAACCAACCATATGGACGTGTTTGGTCCTTGTTACAACTGCTATGACAATGAGTGTCCTTTTTTAGTTGGGTTTCTACAATCCTTGTTCCCGTGCTCAAATCACACCCTTAACTAATTATACCTTCTGGGAAGAGTCGAGGGAAAGGGCAGGTACCTTCCTTTACCCACCCAGCTTCCTTCCCTGCCTGCCTGGACTTTCCATATTTTTCTCTCTCTTAAGACATTTTAGTGTCTTCTGCTCTAGCTTGGAAGACACACAGTGCAAGTCTGTAGGGTCCTGAATTTCCTCACATTTTGTCTGACGTTGTGGCCAAAGCTCTTACATTCTATTAGTCATATAGCTGGAGCATCTCACAGTCTGACTGGGGAATCAGGAAAGGCTTCACAGAGGAGGTGATTTCGTGCTGAGCCTCAAAGGGTGAATAGGAGTACGGCAGGTGGACAGGGAAGACAGTCTGGTGCTTTCATGATTTCTGGAATGTCAAGTGGGGTGTATTGGGGGTTATAGGGGGAGGGAAGAATGTGAAAGGCTGAACAGTCAGGGGTCACGTCTTTGGAGGGGAAAAGCTAGATTTATCTTGGAGATGTTGAGGGAACTGCTGAAGAATTTTGAGCAGAAGAGTGACCCTATGAAAGTTGCATGTTAGAAAGATTAACTTGGCAGCTACATAGAGGATGGCCTGGGGATCAGGCCCAGAAGCAGGAGATTTTACCAGTAGGGAGATTATTTGTGTAACAGCAATGCATGAGTACCAGTTTGGGGTGGTCTTGGGGTGGGAAGAGATAATATTATTGACAATAATAAGAGGTAGATATGTTTGCGTGCTGTGTATGTTTGTATGTATTTGTAATCTGCCTTGTCTTGAAAGGATTTAAGGGAGCTTAGATGAATGCATTAACAAAATCAAAAATAAATGTAGAAGAAAGCAGGACAAATAGGAAAGATAAAATGAGGTCATGGAAGAAGTTCACATTGGGGCATTTGGGTCCTTATGTTTGCCTGGGGTGAGACACGATTAGGCTGATTTTCTAAAATCATTGGAAAGGGAGGCTCAATCCATCACTTGATTCACAGAGCCCATCATATAAAAGCACCCCAGCTGCCTGGGAGGAACACAGGGAGTGTTGGTTCTGAAAATAGAGAAATGCCTCCTAGGGAGCCTCAGAAAGAGGGGAAGGGTGATACGCCAAACAAAACCCTCAGCATCACTGAGCGAGGGGATCTTGTTTCTCCAAGAGGTGTTTCCTCTGGGTGAAGATTCAAGAATTCAGACTGAAAGATGGGTCTTTGTCACTGTCCTTCCTCTCAGTGAAGGGCCTGGTGAGGAGCTACCAGGCCAAGTTATCTGATCATCAAACATCTGTCTTGTCAAGAAAGGCGGGGCGGGGGTGGGGGGTGCCTTCCTGGAAACAAAACAAAACGAACTACAATAAATAGGGAGGCTCTGGAGGATGACAAACCATAGCCAAGCAGACATGGAAGATGGTGGGCCTCCCCAGGCACAAAGATAAGAGTGTTGGATGAAGGACTCAGGGTGCCTCGTGATCTGGGGGAATGAGAGATCTGTTAGCAGGTTAGACCAATGGCTTGGGTCAACTGGTTGGATGGTTCTGCAAAAGGTGGTGAAGCAGGAGAAGAAGTAGCTTTGGGGGTTGGGGGATGGGGAGGAAATTGTGAGTTCACTTTGGGGCCGTGTTAACTGCGATGTGCCTGGAAATACCCAGGTGGCCACGTAACCTGTTTTTATGTGGTTTAGTTTTGGTTTTCTTGTGCTGTTGGTGGCACCCACCATATCCTCTTGGCCTACCCACTAAGTCACCTGCAACTCTTGGCGTGGCCACCCGTGGCTTCCTGCATCTCTCTGCCCTAGAGCGTTTCCCCCATTGCTGGAGCAGGCAGGTTGGAAGTGTTAGGACTTACTGTCCCAGGAGTGACCCTCAATCAAGAATGCACTTCTTGCCCCTCCAAGTGGACAATTCTTAGGCGTATTCCTCATGGTGTCTCTGAGGGTCCCCAGCAGGATTGAGTGCCAGTTGCCCACAGGGGTGAGTCCCTCATCCATGAGCTCCTTCCTGGCTTTCTCCCTTCCCTGCCTCACTGCCCCACTCCTTGTGGATCTTCCTGGGATCGCTTTCCAATAAGCCACTTGCCCTCAAATCCTTATCTGAGGGCTCCCCATCGGGTCAGCTTTTTATGGGGTACCCATGCACATGAGTCAGTTCCTGAGCAGCAGAGCCTGAGATGGGGATTCTTGTTCGTGACTTACTGGGGCAGTGCTCTCAGGAGGAGAGGAATGGGGCAAGTGGGAGAGGACAGGAGATAAAAAGCTAAGTAAGGCGGTATTCTCAGGTAGTGACTCATATCAGCCTGATCCCAGCAGGAGCTCTGGAGGTTAAATTACACCCAGGAGGTCAGCCTTTTGTGTCTCCTGTGCAGTTGAACATCAGCTGAGGTCTGTGGAGGGGATGGGGACACTGCCTCCTCTGGCCAAGGCCCTTCCTCTTAGTCATCCTTCCAGGTCAGCCTCCCAGTGGAGGCTCCCTTTGGCCTTGAGCAAGTCTCCTGAACTGGAGCCGATTCTCCGTTCAGTAGACAATTCAATTCTCCTGATTTGACAAACACCTGCAGCCTCTGGCAGATAGAGGGACACCAGCATCTCGCCCTCTACAGGCCTTCTAGAGTATTACATGCTTGGTACATTTCATGTTCTGTGGTCGCTTCTCTCTGTGGACTCTTCCTGGAAGCAGTGTGAGGAGAAGGAGCTAGATAAAGCCTGATCCCTGCTCTCAGGAGCTTGCAGTCTAGGGAGGGAGCCAGAAAAAAACAGTTCTCAAGCAAACAAGACATTTACATGGCATAAAAACAAACCGCTGTTTTTTTAACGAGTGTAACTGGGAGGTAGAGAATTTCCAGGTGGGGAAAAACGACCCTGTGAGGGTTGATAAGGAAGCAGTATTCCAGCTGGTACTTAAATGTCATCTGAAAGGACCTTACTGACACTAAAATATCGCTTAGATTCTGTGGGGCTCAGACTGCTGTTAGAGTTTCCGTCACCAGGTATGAGCGTCATCCTCCCCCATCTTGCACACATACCACATCCTTGCTCCTAATGTAGGAATATTAGGCATTTGTCTGCGTTAGGGGAGCACAGGTTCCGGACGCGCAGGCTCAGCGGCCATGGCTCACGGGCCCAGCCGCTCCGCGGCATGTGGGATCTTCCCGGACCGGGGCACGAACCAGTGTCCCCTACATCGGCAGGCAGACTCTCAACCACTGCGCCACCAGGGAAGCCCTGCGTTAGTGTTTTTGTTTTGTATTAACTTGGTCTAATTTAATTTTTTCTCTTTAAAATATTGGGCTGTTCTTCTCATGTGCATTTGAGATGGCTGTGTGTGTCCTCTCCTTGGCCATCCTACCCCAGGGTCCCCTTCATAGCTGGCCTTGCTCAGCTCTCTCTCTGTACCTAAATACACATCTGCCGTGTCCTCCATGCCTTCACAGCACGGGCTAAGAATCGCACCCCGGGAGGTGAGGTGGGAGCTGGGTTGTCAGTCAGCTGGGACCAGGCCCCCATCCCTCTGTTAAGAGAGGGAAATCAATGAGTAGCTTCCCACACACCTGCCCTCGCCCACCCTCTCCCTACCTCTGCCCCGAGTGGTCTGAAATGGGCACTCCCCCACTGCCCCAAGCAACAAAGTAATAGGTTTTCCCCATCAGTGTTCAGTTCGAATCTCCTGTCTGGCTGTGAGCCACCCTGAACCAGTCCTTAATAAGGTCCACGTTTTCCATCCTGCTTAAAGACTGTGTCACAGGGGCTGCTGGCAGTCTGGGAATCTATCAGAAGAAGTAGCATCCGGCTTTAGCGGTCTCTGCTGAACCTGGGTCCTGACCCTCCCCAACTGCAGAGCCTTTGACAAGAGGGGGAACATTCTAGGAGCTGGGGAATAGGGTTGGGCTGGGAGTTCCAAGAGGGCACCGGGGTTCTTAAGAAAGAACACAGATTCAATCTCGAATCTCCTCTCTGTTTATTTAATCTATCAAGGTTTCAATCAGCCAGCCCTAACTTGACGAGCTCCACAGACCAGAGAAAATCGTATTTCCTCTCGAGTGAATCATTCATTTCACACAGCCCAGCTGCTACCTCAGAGCCTTCCCCAAAGGCATGGACAGTAGTGAAGCACCCTTTCCTCTCCTGTGGATGGGTTTTCCACCACTGTAAAGTGCCTAGTGACGGGCTAGAAGCTTTGGGAGGAAGAAAGTGCTGAATTCACAGGCTTTGTCTTCAAAGGATCTGACACGATGGGAGGGTGACAGGTTTGCGGGGAGCTGGTTCCTCTCTCCTTAAGAAGCATTAGAAGGGAATTCCCTGGTGGTCTGGTGGGTAGGACTCTGCACTCTCACTGCGGAGGGCCCGGGTTTGATCCCTGGTCTGGGAACTAAGGTCTCACAGTCTGTGCGGCCAAGATTTAAAAAAAAAAAAAAGGAAGCATTAGAAGAAGGGGAGATGGCTCCCCCAGTCCTATTCTCTGTGTGGTTGTCCCTGTGATCTCCCCAAAAGACAGGAGCAAAGATGGAAGGAAGGGATCTAGAATGTTCCACAGACCTAGCACAGTATAATATGCATTTTATATGTCAGGTCATTTCATCTTCTCTATGATTATTCTCATTTTTCCCACATGGAAACTGAAGTTGCCCCGGGCCACACAGCTGGTCATGGCTGGCAGCAGGTTAAAGGCATGTCCAAAGCTCAGTGTCTTTCCGTCTCCACTCACTGATCAAGTGAGCGGTGGTTTATTATGTGAATGTTGTAGAACCTCACCCCAAAGTCTATGGCGCTGCTTCCCCCACTGCCAGACTACATGTGTGTGGGAAGCCAAGGAAGGGAAGGGAGGAGGTGGGCGCCCTCGCTAGCAGGCCCAGGGACCACGCCCCCAAATGTCTTCTTCCTTTCGCAGGGTGCAGGGCCCTGCTGGCTTAGAGACTCGAATGCCAAGAGGTGTTCTACCAGGGGACACACAGTGGTACCCGGGAGAAACGTGGGGCCTGCAGGCCACCTGCCTCCCTCCCGAGGTCCCCTCAGACGTGCGCAGCAGACGTAGCTCCTCTCACGTGTTCCTGTTTTGTTAACACCCGAACCAGAGCTGCCCACAGCAGGCCAGCTGTAGACCTCCTCACTCACACGTCTACTCTCTACTGCAGAGTGCATGTGTGTATGATACTGGATTTAAGGCTCATAGCACCTGTGGAGGTATACGAGGCAGGTGGTACGCTTCCCTCTTTACCAAGGTGGTGGTTCTGTGATGAGCCCCCTGGGTCCGCATCAGGAAGGAAGCCTGTTTTCCCACCTGCCGGCCTCTTGAGGGTTTGCCGTAGCTGTAGAGAGCTTCCGAGGTCACACCCTCCCAGAGCAGCCCCATCTTCATCCCCCCATGGGGTTGACTGAGGCTCCCATGAAGGCGGCACGACAGCCCGACTTCTCCCACTGCCCACTCCTGCTTCCACCCTGTCCCCTCCCCAGCGGCCCTGATAAAGCTCCTGCCTGCTAACCTCAGGGCTTGCTGCACGGGACCCCCTGCCCCTAGGGAGGCCTAGGAGGCCCAGGGAGGTGACGTCTGTGACAGGAGGAGGACCAGCCGAAGCATGGGAGCCCTCTCTACTGTTTGGCCGCTAATGGGCTGCATGATCTCGGAGAAGCCAGCGGGCCTGTCTGGACCTCAGTTTCCCCATCTGCACCCAGAGAAGGGTACGGACTGAATCATCTCAGTGGTCAACAGGTTCTAAGACCACTTGACCTTGAGGAACTCGTGAGAGAACTGTGATGGAGCCCTCAGCCTCCACGCTTTCCGGGATCTCCCCACCAACCCTGAGGTCACGGCAGGGGCTGGGGCACGGTCCCTGCAACTCCTGGAGAGACCGCCTCCTGGGCCCAATCTGGGAGCTCAGGAAATCATTCTTCAAGTTTCACTCCCACCCCTTTTCCACTCTCCCCCACAGGAGCTCTCCCCAGATCCCCAGCACCTTCCACCAGCTTGGCATTGCATGCACCAGGAGGGTTGTGTCAGGTTCTTGACCCCAAGCCTGGTGTCAGCCTTTGCCCTATGTGACAAAAGGAAGGTGCTGCTCCAGGAAATGCATGGATGTATTGGGCTGGCCGAAAAGTTCGTTCGGTTTTTTCATGACATCGGATGGAAAACCCGAACGAACTTTTTGGCCACCCCAGTATTTATACCTGGGATTGGGAATACAGGTATGGATTTATGTGGTCCTTAGACTCCAAACGCCAGATGGCAGATCTCTCCCCCACCCTCCCCCATGCCCTTCTATAGACCAGAGCTCCCGTCACACGGCCACCAAAGAGCTCCCGCCCACAGCCATGTCCAGCAGCCTGCAGAAACGGGACTGCCCACTTCAGCAGTCCCTGACCTGTACCCTCACCATGCTGGTCCCTTTCTTCCCTGTCACATTAAGGGCCAATCCCTCTCCCACTCCCCCCATCCCTCCAGGGCCAGCTGGGCTGCTGTCACCCGACCTTTAGCTCTCGGCTTGTTTTTTTTTTTACAACTTGAGCATGACAAATAGATTAGAGGATTAGACACAGTTGGCAATATCCCAAAAGTCCATATTGCAAATTGACCATATGCAGTGTGATCAGCCTGTGAGCAGAACATCTGCTAGCAGCTCAGGCTGACAGGTACCAGGCTTTGGCAGGGCTCCCTGAGAGCAGGGACTGGCCCCTCTGTTACCCCAGGTGGCTCCCTGCAGCCTTTGACTCTGCAGTGCACACATCATAGACCTGGGCCGTTGGTGAATCCCTTTCTCAGCACTTTTGCACTTTGTCTCTAGGGTCAGCTCCTTTTATGAAAGCAGGGGTGCAAATCCCATCTCCCTCATCAGACAGGGGCTCCCTGGGGGAAAAGGCTGTGTCTCCCCTCAGACTGGTTGTCCCTGGGGCAGGGCTGTGTCTCCCCTCAGACTGGGGCTTCCTGAGGTCAGGGCAGGATGCTGGCTGTGGAGGATTCAGTCCTGAGGCCAGACAGTCAGGACCCCTGAGGAGGGCCCACAGTCTAGCTGAGGAGACAGACTCTGAACACATACAGGCATGCTCAGTCTTATGAAAGGCAAGCATGGGTCCCCTGTGTTGGGTGACAAGGGGGTCTAAAGACATGGCTGGTGTGGAGACAATTAAGCAGACATTTTGTCTCCCGTAAAACAGCCAAGCTTCTCCACGGAAACTGAACCCCTCTGTTGACTCAGCTGAAAACAGAGCGGTGGAGTTCTGGGTCCCACCCTGTCCCTAAGCCCCACCTTCCCTACAATCCCAGGCAGCCCAATTCTTAGGGCCACACGCCTTGAACGGTGGCCACAAACCCCTTGGCGGACCAACGGCCCAGGAAAGACCTGCCATCCCGTCCGGTCTGTTTCCTGCATCTCTCACCTAGAACACTGAGGTCTTCTTCCAAAGACCTCGGACCTTTCCCCGTTATTTCCCTAGTGTGTACCCTCTCCATGTGGGTCATCTGTCCTTCATAGGACAGAGTGTCCTCAAGCAGGAGGGACCGGCAGGGCACTTGGCTGTGGGGAAGCTATGGAAGGAGACAGGCCCTCGAGTCTGGCTTCACCCACTGTATTCAGGATTTGGAGACAGTCTCACCTCCTACACCCAGCTCTTCTCCTCTCCCTTGTCTACACCAGCGCCTTCTCTCCTGCCCCCCTGGCTCTTGAAGGAGCAGATTCACTGGGGACTCTGTTCCTTGGGTCTTGGCCTCATGTTGCGTCAGACCCGCCACCCTGGATGGAGCAGGCAGTCTTCTGCCCACCCTCAGAAACATCCTTACTCCTCCCCGGGTACCGTGTGCACCAACTCTTTGTTATGTTCTCAGTCGCCTTTGTCTCTGGATCAAATCGCTTTTCATCGTTTCCTAACTTCTCTTACAAGTTTTGTAAAAGTCAGGGTCCCAGGGTGTTAACAATGAGGTCAATGGAGGGGCTCTTAACGAAGGGACTACTTACAGAGTTCTGGGCAGGATGAAAGGACACTGCTTACCCTCGTGCTGGCAATGGCAGGGAGCTGCTACCTCCCCTGGGCCTGACGGGATGAAGGGACAGAGTCACTACCAGAGCCCCAGATGGTAGCTGTAGGGAAAGAGCTACCAGCAGGAGCTGTGGCCTTCAGCAGACTGCAGCTCCAGCCAAAGTGGCCTGGCCAGGAGGGATCCCAGGTGATAAATATCTCACCTCACTTTCTGCCTTGTTTTCTGATCTCCCGCTGGTACTTCCCACTGGCTGAACCCAATTCGAAGCCCGAGGGCAAGGCGCCCATTGATGTAGTCCCAGCAGGTCAGCCTCTCCAGGGCCAGAGCTGGGTGCAGAGGGGCAGAGAGTGGTCCTGGACACACAAAGGAAGAGATCAGGGCAGGTTTCTTTCTCCCCATCCTTTCCTAGTTTCCGGCCACTGGGATGTAGGGAGCTCTCTCTGGCTGGTCCATTAAATGCATTCTTTTTTGCATGCTGACTGTGGCAGAAGAAGCCTCACCTGCCAAGCCCTGTGCTAGACCTCGGTATGTAGAGATAAGACACAAATTCTGCTCTCCTGGAGCTCAGCGCGATTTTCCTCCCAGCAGAGGGCTCCAGCGGTGGGATTAGCCAGATGAGGAGTGGAAAGGAAAATCAAGTCATCGACTCAAACCTGCTCGTCATAACCGTCAAACCCAGATCAGCACTTCACTCCATGCTTTTCCATATGGTATTTACTCTTCCTGGCGACTTCACACACTGTTTGCATCCTCCTGTGGACACAGAGGACACAGCTCTAAGAGGTAATAAGATCTGCTCTCAGTCACACAGCTCATAAGCAGCAGAAGCTCCCAAGCCCCACCGTCTGCCACCGGTGCAGCCTGCCTTGCACTGCGCATCTACCTTGAACTATAGTGATGGGGGCTCTCACGCCACCTCCCTGCCTGCAGGCAATACGAGTGACTTGCTTTGTCTGAGCCCCCAGAACAGAGCACAGAGTCTGTCAGTAAAGAAGGTTTCAGCAACCAGGCCCCAAGTACCTCTGAGCCCTTTCGAAACCACTCATCGAAAACCAGGGTTGAACTTGACACGTGAAGTCAGAACTCCCCGGTTCTTGCTGGCAACAAGACTTGGCAATGATCATACATGACCATATACAGGCTAGTCTGAATTGAATGGGCAGGCCCTGGGCTTGGTGGTTTACAAAGTCTTTAAAAAGCCTGGAGATCTTTGCAGGCTCATTTTACAGATGAGGAAAGGAGGCTCTGAGAGATTAAGTAGCTTGAGGCCTGGCCTCTAGCAAGTGGCAGACCCAGGACTTGAACCCCTGACCTGTTCTTGAACCCCTGACCAGGCCTTGTCTCCTTCCGTGCTACCCAGCCTCCTCCTGGTGGTAGCAAGACTCTTGCATTGAGATGAGGAAAACTTTCCAAGTGGCCCATTATAATCCTCCTCTCTCCCACCACCCACTCACCACCCCCATCCCACCCCAGCCTGTCATTCCCTCCCATCCTCCCTGCTTTCTCTCTGTCCCATTTTCTGGTATTCTGGACGCACTCAAGTTCTCACAGCCTGTGCTCCAGAGAGCAGCCCCGGGCTGCACACACAGCCAGCTCTTCAAAGACACCGTTGTTCTGTCCCCTTGTGGGCAAATAAAAACAAAATGCTGCTGCTAAAAAAAAAGGTCCATTTCACATTTCATTTTACTTGAGAAAATGGAAAATGCCGAAGAGATGCATTGAGGTCAAGCTCCCCTGGATTGTGGCTCAGAGCCTCGGCTACGTGAACCAGCCACCTCCCTGTGCCCCGGCTGATTACCGGCAGTCACTCATTTCGCTTCCCACGCCTGGCCTGAAGCACCCGTGAACACACACCCATGCATTCCTCCCCACCATCTTCATTTTACCCACACGCCAGAGTCACCAGAACACGAGAGACAGACAGGCCACTTGCTAAATCCTAGTACTTTGGCCCGGCCCCCAGACACCCATTTCTAACCACATCTTCAAGTCTCGAGCGAGGCACAGCCATAAAAGAAGAAGGGAAAACCATTCGTTTATAGTATACAGAGTTTCAACTTTTCTGAGGTTTTCACACAATCATCTTTTATGAGCTGTAGTAAAACCACATGTTTATACAGTTTCTCTCCCTAAGTCCCAAACATTTTAGTAACATTATCTTATGTAACACCTGGAGTTTGTGAAACACGGCCTGAACAGCCTCACATCACTTATGCAAACAGGTCTGAATTTTCCAGATGTATCCATTTCCCTCCAAGTTAGCAAAAAGCTTATTTGGAAGATATCGCCACTCCCCCCTCCCCACCCCCCCATTCCCTTCCACCTGCAGGTAATGTTTGCTTCTAAAAAGAATCTCCACCTTTGCAGTCAGGTGGAAGCAATTTTTCTGATTTGTTTTGCAATTCCTGATGAATATCTTTATCTACATCTCTGTTATAGAGTGGCAGAGCACTGCCTAAAATTAAATCATGAAGCCACTGCTTTTTTTCCCCCCTATCCATGCTCAGATCTGGGATCCACTTTTAACCCTTCCCACTTCTGCATCTCTTTTATTAGTTTAGCTATTAGGTCCCTCCACTTGTTGTACTAAGTGGCTTTTAAAGCTCTTCTCATTTCCTATTGCCGCCATCCTGCTCAGACTTATAAATTCACAGATAGGCTGTTTCACTTGGCTCCCCACGAGTCTCCTGTTTCAATTTATCTGGCACATTCTAGCCTCACAAATCTTCTTTCGATGCTCTTCACTGAAACACTACGTGTGGCTGCCCGTTATCTGTAACAGGGGAAGGCAAACTCATCCTGCAGCCTGCTTCGGTTAAAGACAGCCACGCCCATTTATTTACACACTGTGGCTGCTTTTGTAGTACGACAGCAGAATTCAAAGCCTCAAATACAGTATTTACCATCCAGTGTCTGTTATAAAGTTTGCCGACCCCTGATGGATGGAATAAAGTCTGTGTCCCCCAGCCCGGCACACAGGACTCTGACCTGGCCTCCTCCAGCTTTCCGGCCTTGCCTGTGTGTCCATCTTCCCCAACCCCGGGCAGCAACTCCCATAAATGGTTGGCGCCTTCAACAGCCTGTTGCATGCCTCTACGGCTATTCATGCGTTCCCTCTGCCGGGAGTCCTCTTCCACGTGCCCCAACTTCTGGCAAATACGAACCAGTCATCCGAAATTCAGCTCAAGGCCGAGCTCTTCAGTGATGCCATACCTGCTCCACAACCCACCTCTGTCCCTCCTTCCCCGTGAATTCAGTGCTGCTATCTGTCCCTCCTTCCCCGTGAATTCAGTGCTCCTATCTGTCCCTCCTTCCCCGTGAATTCAGTGCTCCTATCTGTCCCTCCTTCCCCGTGAATTCAGTGCTCCTATCTGTCCCTCCTTCCCCTTGAATTCAGTGCTCCTATCTGTCCCTCCTTCCCCGTGAATTCAGTGCTGCTATCTTTGTGCCCCACCGACCTCTTACAGATGTTTCCCACAACTTCTGCTTGTATATGTGTTGCTCCCTCTTTAGTCCGAAAGTCCCTGGAGAGCAAGTGCTGTGTCTTAATCAATTTTTTAATTCCCAGAGCCTGGTGTTGTGTCTAGAATATAGTATTCAGTACACGTTGAATGAATGAATGAATGAATGAAACATCAACCCCTAATCCCCCATCTTGTTGCTTCTCCCCATACGTACCCTCTGCCTGGCCCCTGACCTGCTTCACTGATTCTGGTTCTAAGCTTGTCCACTCCCTTCTGGGCTCTAGAGTCTTCTCCAGGGACAGCCCCTGCCTGCTCCTCCCACACTCATGTCCTTGACATCCCAGGTCAGGGTGGCTCTCAGTGACCCTCACCTCCTGACCTGCCGTGTGCCTTTATTGGGCATCTCTTGCCCGACTGGTGTGTACAGGTGCCGTGACTGAGGAGCCCTGAATCAGAATCTGGGCTCTGTCATTCTCTAGCTGGGTCACCCTTAGGCAAGTCAGTGCCTGAACTCTGGTTTCCTAGTCTGCAAAATGCAAGCGATTAAATGTCCTTCACTGGCTGATGTGGTGACCCTAATACACACACATTTATTCATTCAACAAATATTTATGGATTATTCATTATGTTCCAGGCAGTGAACAAGACAAAAAAAAAACAAGAGAGCAAATCCAAATCCCTGCCCTCCTGGGGCTTACTTTCTTACTGAGGAGACAGGCAATAAACAAGACAAATTCGGTACTTAGAAGGTGAGAGGTGCTCGGGGACTGATAAATCAGCGATGGGTAGGGATTATGATATTATTAGATGACAATTTATTGAGAGGGTCTTTCCTTCTGAATCTGAAAGGCCCTTTCTTATAACTCTTAGGATTCCCCCAGGTGATGCTTTATAATGTTAGCCAGTGGGGGGTAAGCATTTAATACAAGTACTAGTTGGATGAAAAAAGGAAAAAATGAGGGCTTCCCTGGTGGCGCAGTGGTTAAGAATCCACCTGCCAATGCAGGGGACACGGGTTCGAGCCCCGGTCCGGGAAGATCCCACATGCCGCGGAGTAACTAAGCCCGTGAGCCACAACTACTGAAGCCTGCATGCCTAGAGCCTGTGCTCCATAGCAAGTGAAGCCACCGCAATGAGAAGCCCTCGCACCCACTCACGGCAACTAGAGAAAGCCCGCGTGCAGCAACGAAGACCCAACGCAGCCAAAAAATAAGTAAGTAAATAAATAAAATAAACCTATTGAAAAAAGAAAAAAGGAAAGAATGAGGGAAGGAAGAAACCTGCCCTTCATCATTCCTCAGTAAATACTTCCTGAACGCTTCTGACACCAGCCAGGAGGGCCATCCACATTCGAAGTGTTCTCTCAGGAGGATTAATTCGGTAGTACATTGTGTGAGATGGATCAGTGAGAGAGAAGCTGGTTTTGGAGAAACCAGAAGTTAGGAGGCACACCCAAAACATCTGGGCTGACCCAGGCATGCAGCTGTGGGACCCAGAGAAGGACTCTATGAGATTGCCTGTCGACTGAAAAAATGGCACAACCCAAAAGTTGAGAATTATGTTTTATTCAGTGGACATTCTGAGGACTTCAAGCCCAGGAGACAGCCTCTCGGATAGCTCTGAGGGACTGCTCTGAAGAAGTAAGGGAGGAGCCGGGATATATAGGAGTTTTTGCAACAAAGACCAGGTAGTCAGAATTTCAAAAGATTACTGTTAAAGGAAACCAGACACCTCAAGTTAAGGAATTTAGTGCTTTTCTATGTATGGGAAGATGCAAGAGTCTGGGCTCATTGAAATCATTCCTTTGACATGCACCTCAGCCACCTGGGTCTAGTGCCCTGTGTTTTCCTATCCTGAGTCTTCTCAGGGTGCACTGTCAGGGCTCGCTGCAGTGGCTGATGTCTTGATGGCAGGCATCCTGTTTCTTTCGTACTTCTTATTTTTTTTTTTTTAGATACTAATGGATGTATTATTTTTGTCTGTTTTTAAAACAATTTTTATTTTATATCGGAGTATAGTTGCTTTACAGTGTTGTGTTAGTCCCAGGTATATGGACATCCTGTTTCTGTCCTGAGTTCCCTCGGGGCTCAACCACAGGGCAGCTGTAATGTGATGGCTTGATGGCTGCAACATCCTTTGTTTACTGACATTTTTTTCCACTCAGAGAATTTCATAGGAAAATTTGGGGACTCAATCCAAGGTCCTTCAGAATGGAGATGGGGACTTTCCTAATCTTCACACCATAGTTATAAGGAGGATTCTGGACATGGCAGGTGGTGGGAGATGTTTTGTAAAAAAGAGGGAGGGACATTTCTCCTATCTACCCCATCCCTTTCTATACTCACACCCAGGCCCTTCTCCAGGGTGCGTCTGACCCTACCACTTGAATCCATCCCTCATCCACTAGTGTATTACATGAACTGTAGTGCCCAGAACCCAGTCTGACCCTGCCCCTTCATCTCCTCCAAAAGTAATTACTCCTGAGTGTGAGGCCCAGGCCCTTTAATCCTCCAGGACTCACACGAAACAGGAGAGAAGAGGCACATATATGAATTAAGAGGACATGACATATTGAGGCCACTCCATAAAGTGGAAAGAACCAGACAGACCCAAGGTCAGATCCCAGCTCTGAGATTTCCACCTCTGTGACCTTGGGCAAGACTTTTCTCAATTTTATGATATAAAGTATTAAAAGATAATTTTTTAAGTTAAAATCATGACTCATATGAACATAAAATGAATACACATCAAAGAATTTAACTCATTAGTTAATGAGGGAACCAGTAAGATACGACAACACATTGAGGGGAGAATTCAAAGAACACACATACATGGGCAATCAGGAATACTGAAATAAATTTACAAATACCTGCAAAACCGGTCAATAACCATTGGGTATTAATGAGCTGCATCTCCACCAAACACACTTCATTTGCATTTCCAAGGACAGGAATCATTTCATTAGTATCAGTTTTCTAGAATTTGCACAGTTGTAAACGGCTCAAAGACAATGAAATGCACAGGCCCCAACAGAATCAGATAATCTGGCAGGTTGCACTCAAGAGGACACTGAACAGTTTCCAAAGTCTTTCACAAAATTTCCTAACAGAAATATGCATGGTCTGGGACTTCCCTCGCGGTCCAGTGGTTGAGACTCTGCACTCCCAATGCAGGAGGCATGGGTTCCATCCCTGGTCTAAGTTCCATCCCTGGAACTAAGATCCCACATGGCACAAGGCAAAGCCTTAAAAAAAAAAAAGACAAAGAAATACTCAAGGTCTGAGGTGATATATTTAAACACCCAGCACAGTTCTTGGCACATTTCAATATCTGAAAAGTCCCTTCCCGGTCTTTCAGTCTGAAAAAAAATCATAGGGAAAGATTTTCTTTGAGGAAAACGTTGCTAGAGAAATGTGTAAGAAGGGTGTAAGAAGGATCAGCAGTGACAGTAGCCACATCTGGCCTGGAGAGTCTTCTTGGTAGAAGGAATCTAGTCACCTCAAATCCTACCTCTTTCCTTGGGTGCACTTATCCCGGAGAAAATTGCGGAGCCGCAATACCCAGGTCACGTTTCCCTGACATTTTACGACGTATTAACTATGGCCGTGCTAGTTGTCTCATTCACTACCCACAACCCAGTGGGTGGACTATCTAGTGTAGTAACCATTCCCATTTTACAGAAGAAAGAGGTTCAGAGAGACTAAATAACTTGACTAAGGCCACACAGCTTGCAAGTGGCAGAGCCAGTAGTGAACAGAATCCCATGTTTCAGAAGACTTGGAGAAAAGATTTACATCCAAGACCCTCACCTCTCCTCAAGGCCAGAGTTTATTCCTCGCGCTCTGTGCTTCTAGAACATTATGAACAAAACTCAGTTTTTCTTGAACTGACAGGTTTAAGGAAGTAATAAGTTTTATATTCAGATTATTAACCTATTACAGTGATTTTATCAGCCTGTGAAATAACTCTATATGATGTGAGTTGCATAGCTCCCCCTGCAAACCAAACCCACAAGCCTTCCCATGGATGCTGGGAGCCCCAGGGTTCAGTGGCCCCAGGATACACAGGGGCGGTCCCAGGGGTAACTCCATGGGGTAGCTGTTTCCTGGGTGCCTGAGGAACACTGCTCCTGCCCTTCAGACAGGCTCCCACCCCCAGCCCTTTCCCCTCTCTCCCACCCCAGACTCTCAGAGTCCTCCTCCTGCAGGGCCCCTGGCTGTGACTTTCCCTCCATCCTTTGAGTCTAGATGCTCTGCTCGAACTTCCCACAGAAACATCCTAACAGGTGTCTGTGCTTCACCCCTTGCCTCCCTTTAATCACACACTGTTAATGTGTAAGTCAGATCACGCCACTTGTCTGCTCAGAAGAATCTAATGGCTTCCTGTTACATATGGAATTTTCTGGAACCGGTTATACAAGGCAATTTAGTGCTCAGGCTGAGCATTAGGGAGTGCCTTTGGGATTGACAACTCTGGGGAAGGAAGAGAGCAAGACGGAGTAGAAGGGGAAGTTAAGTTGCCATGCAGCTTCAACCAGCGACAACTGCAGCCCATGAGGATTGTGGACAGCTCCCTTCAGGGATTTTCCATGTTTCTCTAGCATCCCCCAGCCACTTCCATCTCTACAATCATAGGAACAGAAGACACAGACCCGAGGGCTTTCCCTCTTCTGATCCCTTCCTTCTCATTATCCCGGGGCTATGTCACACCACCAGACAGGACAATATGGCCGTTGTCTCACTAATTCTCTGATTTCATGTCTCCGTGTCAATTAAATGTTTTTATATTCCTATCCCACAGCTTGAGGAATAACATTAGTTTAATGTATTAAGAGGAAAGTAGTTAAATATTTGTTCTTGGGTAATTGTATATGAATTGCATGACAATTGAGCTGGTGATGTAATTAGTGAATCTTAATTGGAGACCCTTTTACAATCAATGTGTAATTTACTGACAACTGTTTTGGCTTAAGAGCAAATTAAATGCTTGTCATCGGCCTTCCACACCCATTACGGGCAGAGTCAGCCCACTTCCTGGCTGGCTGCAGGGAACTCTTCTCTGCTGTCAGTTGGCCATGTGATCTCTAGGAAGTCCTGTACCCTATCTGGAACTCGGTTTTATTATCTGCAGATTGGGAACCTTGGAAAGAACAGTACTGATGGGTAACGCGTATTGAGCACCTACAGTGAGCTGGATACTCAACTCACAAGCACCCGTGGTAACTCATTATACGTGTTCTAAGCATACGTGTTAACTCGTATGTGGGTAGCTCATTTAGTCCCAACAACAACCCTATACCTAGATGCTGTTTTTGTTATCTTCATTTTATAGAAAAGGAAACCAAAACACAGTGGAACTTGCCCAAGGAGTAGAGAAAAGGGACGTGGTGCCAGAGCCCATCCTGTTGTCAGGTAAGGCTACTACCTCTCATGACAATTTCTAGCTTCTCTTCTAGCTCAAAGGGTCTACATGCCCCAGTCCTCCAGACACCCAGATCCTTCCATCCCATTGTCATTATTTATCCCTCCCTGGCACAGAAACTTTTGAATAGTTGAATCCTTGGCTTTGACCTTTTCTGATTTGTTGCCAGCACCGGTGTTGTCCAGCTCCCATAGCCTCCCTCCATCAGTCACGATGGGCTAGAGGATGCTGCGGTAACAGCCCCAAATCGAAGTGGCTTTTACAACAGCAGAGGTTTATTTCTCACTCACGTTCCATGTTCACGTTCAGTGTGGGAATTGTCAGCAAATGTTTTGCCCCGTTTTCTGGACTTGCAGCTGTCCACTTATGGCTCATCATAAACACCTGCAGTCCAGAGAACAGGGTGACGTGTTTCCTTACAATTTCCAGCATCTCCCTACATGATACCTCACTCTCCTCTCCTGGGCTTCTTCCTTCTTTGCCTCCTCCTTGCCCCCAAATTCCTGGCTTCATTCTGCCAGGGCCCTACATAATTAAGGCTGAGAAAAATCCCATCAGTTCTTTCTTTATCTTGTAATGGTCACAGTGGTTCCTATCCCCTTGGGAGCAGACTCTGGGCTATCAGAGATTTCAGAGGGGGGCATCTGTCAGGATGATAAATGCTTCTCCCTCGATGATAATGATGATAAGCTCGATCCACAGCAATGGATGCATCACTTCCCCCTCCCTTCCTACCAACCGGAGTGTGGATGGGAAGGAATAAAGCATAAAGAGAATGAAGGGGTCAGAGACCCCCACCTGCTGTTTCTCAGCTATTCCCTTCAATCCTAACCCCAGTCATGAATCATGTTCCTCCTTTCCTCTTAACTTCTTTCTCTTAAATTCAATATGACGCCCCCTTCCTACTCCCTTTCATCTTTATTTTGACCTCCTTATACTCACCCCTCATTCTCCCAGTTCCCTTTGTTCTATTCCCCATGCTGCCCTTCAACCGTCTCTGTTTTTTTTCTCCCTGTGTCCCTTTCCCTATGATTGATAGGGATGATTCTGGGTGGCAGGAGACAGAGTTCCTGCCCCAGCTTAGCCACTAATTTGCAGCATGATGCTGACAAAGGCACCAGGGGCAATTTTAGAGTCTGTCTCGCCCATTGCTTTATCTCAGCACCCAGCCTGGCACATAGTAGGTACTCAATCATTGTTTCTAGGATAAATGAATAGCTGAATGAATGGCTAAATGATGTTTCCTCTAAAAGGCTCTCCAAGGACCCTCTCAGCTCTGAGGTTCCATCATTCTATGTGATTCTCTGAAATTCCCACTTCCAGGCTGTCTTTTGGGACTGACAGGACAGAGAAACCAACTCAAGTAGCAGCAAATGTGCAAGTGATTTTATACCTACTTGACGAACTAAATATAGACAAATCACTAGGACCAGATGGCACTCACCCCGAGAGTAGTGAAGGAACTCAAGGGTGAAATTGGGGAATGCTGGCCAAAACGTGTAAGCGCTCATTACAAAGGGACGTGACGCCAGAGAGCTAGAGAGGGCGACTGTGCCTCCACAAAGGACCCTGGGAGCTTGAACAGTGAGACTGGCTGTGAAAACAGCCAACTCATCCACATTTAGAATAAGGAGTAGTGGTACTACCAAAGCTATGTACCAGCGAGGAAGGCCACTTGGTTCTGTAAGAGGAAACCCTTCCTGGCAAAGTCTTCTAGAATTATGGCTGGGGACCCACATGGATAGTGGCAAACAGGAGCCAGTGGAGGAAATGAATCTAGGCTTTCAGAATTATACGCTAAAATCTGTCGAAAATGGAAAAACAAATCATCCAAGATCGGCTGTCTTAGAAGAAATTCTGATTTAAGGTAGGAAACTTGTGTGGGACTAATAATAATGCATAATCACAAAGGTTGTTTCAACTTCTCAGAGATACTCTTGAAAAGTTGATCTTTACAACAACCTTGTAAAAGGGTAGAGCATTTTTTATTGGTTGTCATTTGAGAAGTGACACAGAGAAAATAAATGACTTGCCCAAGTCCTATACTCCTTCAATTCTCTGCCCCTCCATCCCTAGGGCGAGTATATAGAAACATTCACGTCTCCATGAACTTGCCTGCCAAAGCAAACAGCCAAAGCAGCAGAAAATGTCCCTGTCTCATTGTCACTTTCCAAATCTCCCATGAGCGCATCTAGTGTTGGCGGGGGAGGAGCCTAATTTGCATGCAGAATCCTGGCTGCAAGGGAGTCTGGGAAAAGCAGTTTTAAGGTTTCTAGCTTTTGCAGTCAAGGAAGAAAATACTAGAGGTTGAGAATGAATGCTGAGGGCCAATTATCTGTATGCACCCTACTTTGTAAAAAAAAAAAAAAAAGGAGGGGACATTCCAAGAGGAGGAAAAGGTATTTTCAAAGGAAGACATTACAAAAGAGGATCATAGGCTGAATGTTTGTGTCTCCCCAGAATTCATAGGTTAAAACCCAGCCCCCAGAGTGGTGGTGTTAGGAGGTGGGACATTTGGGGGTCGATTAGGTCATGAGAGTGGAACCCTCATGAACGGCATTGGTGTTCTTATAAAAAAAAAGATTCCAAAAAAAAAGAAAAAGAAAAAGACTCCAGAGAGAGAGAGCTCTCTCACGGCTTCCACCATGGGAGGTCACAGGCAGGAGGTCACAGATGGCTGTCGATGAACCAGGAAGACAGTGAAGCTGCTGGCATCTTGATCTTAGACTTCCCAGCCTCCAGAACTATGAGAAGTAAATGTTTGTTGTTCATTTGCCACCCAGTCTAAGACACATAAGTTTGAAGCATCACGGCCCCTTGGCAAGGCTGTACAGTGCCAAGGGCTCAGGCAATGGCCACTTTCTCTGTCCCTCTCCTCTCCTCACTTCCCTCGTGGGAAACATTGACCTTGTCCCATTGAGAAGTGTGGGAGGGGGAGGGGGTGGATTTCTTGTGACCAGGTCACCTATTATTCCTGCCCTGTGGGGGCCAGGAAAGAGCTGATAGGACCAGAAGATGGAGGACACGCTGTGACAGGGAGTCACCGTGATCTTCTGTAACCCACCCACGTGGGGCTCTCTGCACCTCAGAGAGGAACAAATAAACACGAGGCACGTACATTATTAAGAGTAATTACACTGTTACTTATAGGTTCAATTAAATACTCTGGACATTTTTATAACATAATTTGAGGCGTGATGCATGAGGCAACAGCATTAACCTTTAATCACAGTTCTTTCCCTTTGAGATGCAGTAATGACCCTATTAATTAGTAATGAAATGATTAAATAGGAATAGAAGCTATCAAATCATGATTCCTCTCACTGGGCCTACTCCCTGGATTTTAAAGGTGGCCTTTTGACCTTCCTCCCCAAAGAAAACACATCTCAGGTTGTGGGTGTGTATCTTAGGGGGAGAGGCTGAATTTTCTGCAGCCTCTGCTCTCCCAGAGGCACAGCGTGGAAAAATGGATAGGACGAGCATTGCATAATCAGGGATGTGCAGTGTTCAGTCCTGGGATGTTTACTTGCTCCTTGGGTTATTGACAATTGTCCCTTCTGGGCACCACATTTGGGAATGTGGGGTGACATGAGTTATGCAGTTCTGGGCAGTACTAGGTCCTTGATGAGATCAGCTCAGCCTTGACCATTTCCTTCTACTCATTTCCTGCTCCCACCTCCCAGTCCTGCACCCCCAACTCCTGAATCTCAAGGGGTTTTTAGAGAATCCATTCACTCCCCATTTTCTGGGATGTCTGAGGCCCCCAAACCATGTTTCCAGACCATCCAATCATCCACCTACTTGCCCCTGGGGTCCCGTTCAGACTACCTGTCTCCCACCGTGTATCAGGAATCATGGGAAACACTGAAGGGATGAAAGCAATGATCACTGCTCTTGGGGATCCCTGTCAAACCTGGTCATAAATTGTGTTGCAATAATTGCACTCCTACAATAATTGAAGGATTGATAATAACTACAATAGAGAGAAGAGCATGGTCTAGGGGAAGCTCAGAGAAGGGGCAGCTGACTCAGCCATGGTGTCAAGGAGGGCTTCCTAGAGAAGGTGACACCCAAGCCGAGACTTTTAGGATAAGTGAAGCCAACAAATGAAGAAACGGGTCAGGGCAGGCATCCCAAGCATAGGATCATGAGCTAGGGCGCAGGGTGAAAAATTGCTCCTAGTTGCCCTTCTCTATCTTTAATTCAGTAGAATACAGCCATATACTACCATATACCATATAGCTCACCTGTATTCCTAGAAATCATCCTAGACTCCGCTTGCTTGGCGCCCCTATCCCAGTCCCCGACTATTGGGTCTGGCTTTGAGGTAGCATCTCCCTCTGGCCCCTGCAGACTCAGTGCCTGTATCAGGCTCACAAGTCAGGAACTCATGGTTACCTTCCGTGTCTCCCACCAGGGTTTCCTACATCAGCTTTCGGCCCCCATCTTCCTTGTGGGGCACGCCTTCCCCAGCCCTTCTCCACTTGAGCTCCAGTGCTATTTTGAATCCAGTTAGCACAGTCAGTTCTGTCCAATTTGACGAGACAACAGGATGACAACGGAGGATGTCTAAAAACACACATATATTGTGCTCTGAGCCTATCCAGCCACACAGCTGCCCTCACCGCCACCCTTCACCTACCACAAATCCTCGGCCCAACATATCTCTGGCATATACTTTCCTTTCACTCCTTCAGAACTGATCAGACTTACAGAGTGGGTCTGGTTTTAGTTAAAATACAAGTTCAGCTGCTTCAACTGAGAGACCAAATAAGACTGGCTCAAACGACAGAAAAGTTTATTCTTCTTTCATGGAGAAGTCTTAGTGAGTGGTCTAGGACTAACAAGGTGGCTCCTTAATCATTAGGAGCCCAGACTCCTTTTATCTTCTTGCTCTGCCAACCTCAACATGCAGCTCCCACCTTAGGACCCAAGGTGGCTGCCCCAGCTCCTGCCTTCCCAGGGAATGCAGGGCCACTCCTTTTTTTTTTTTTTTTAAAGTAGTTATGTATTCAGTATTTTATTTATTTTTATTTTTGGGTGTGTTGGGTCTTCGTTTCTGTGCGAGGGCTTTCTCTAGTTGCGGCAAGCGGGGGCCACTCTTCATCGCGGTGCGTGGGCCTCTCACTATCGCGGCCTCTCTTGTTGCGGACCACAGGCTCCAGACGCGCAGGCTCAGTAGTTGTGGCTCACGGGCCTAGTTGCTCTGCAGCATGTGGGATCTTCCCAGACCCGTGTCCCCTGCATTGGCAGGCAGATTCTCAACCACTGCGCCACCAGGGAAGCCCGCCACTCCTTTTAAGAACATAATTTGTGGGACTTCCCCAGTGGTGCGCTGGTTAAGACTCTGTACTCCCAATGCAGGGGGCCCGGGTTCAACCCCTGGTCAGGGAACTAGATCCCACATGCATGCTGCAACTAAGAGTTCGCATGCCGTAACTAAGGAGCCTGCAGGTCACAAAAGAGGAGCCCACCGGCCGCAACTAAGGAGCGTGCTGGCCGCTACTAAGACCCAGCGCAACCACATAAATAAATAAATAAAATAAAAACATAATTTGTAATTCATTTTCACATCACTTCTCACAATCATCAGCCCTTAGTGATTCACAGGAGGCTGGGAAATGTATTCTGGTGGCCATGTGTGCCCAACTATCTTATCTTATGTAACAAGATAAGAATGGGTTTGGGGAGACAAGTAGCAGCCTCTGCCAGAATCTTTATAAATTTGCAACTGTGGGTCTCCCTGGACTTAACAGGATTCCAGGAGGCCTGATAATCTTCTGCCTGTAGCCTCTCAGCCTCTCTTCCCCCTCCTCCCAGTTGTTCATTCATTCAAAACGTATTGAGCAGCTA
Source organism: Delphinapterus leucas (assembly GCF_059928025.1). Classification (NCBI taxonomy): domain Eukaryota; kingdom Metazoa; phylum Chordata; class Mammalia; order Artiodactyla; family Monodontidae; genus Delphinapterus; species Delphinapterus leucas. Next base: position 35,011,645 of record NC_143138.1, read on the forward strand.
CTAAAGTGTAGGCCCTGGGGCTTGGTAAATGATTGACTTACTCATTGTTAAATGAGAGACAAATTATGGATAACTAACTGCAAGACGTGTTTGAAAATGAGAAGCTTCATTAAAAGGGTGAAGATAAAGAACTGTGGAAGTTTAGAGCGTGGAGAGTTCTTTCTGGATGGATGAGAAAGACTACCTGGAGGAGGTTGCATGTGAGCTGGGCTTTGGAGGTCGAGTAGGATTTGCAGACTCATACACTGTGATGGGCGACTGTTCTCTTTTCTTCATGGAGTTTTTAGGAAGGCTGCAAGGAGCTCATATCTCCCTGTAGTGAGAAACCAGGCATAGCAGAGAGAGGAAAGAGGGGCCTCCCCACCCGGCTCTGGTCCCCAGGAGAGAGCTGTCCCCTACTGAAGGAGTTTGGGAGAATCCCAGAATTCAGGCTACAACCTATGCCAGGCTCTATGGGGACTTAGACACAGGCCTGGCCTCAAGGTGTTTGTAATCTCATTAGGGCTCAAAATGGCAGCCAGCAATTTTATACATCAGTAATTGTTAGCTGTTAGTATTATTAATTATTATTGTTAGCTAATTATTATTCATTTTTAATATTACATTATTAATGTTGAGACAAAAATAAGAATAGAGAACTGTTCTAGGTGCTTAGAAAGGGCTACAGCTACCCAGGAAGAGAAGAGGTCCTTGTGGGTTGATGCAATCAGGGGACTGGAATTTCAGATGATCCTTGAAGGATGGGTGGGGCTTCGAAAGGTGGAAAGGAGCTCATGAGGAATTCCATGGAGAAGACTGGTAGGCAGGAAGAGAGATTGTTGTTCCAGGAGACCATGGTGTGTTAGCTTGGGTTCCCCAAAAACAGACTGAAAAAGGACTTGTGTACAAGTAGTTTACATGGGAAGTGATCTCAGAGAGTGAGGGCAAAGGACCAGGGCAGTGAATCGGGGAAGGAGGGAGACCCAGCTAAGGATGTGCTGCAATGCAGGCTAAGGTGGGGTGGGAGCTGTCAGAGAACATGACCAGGAGGCTGCTCCCAGTCTGTGCGGAACAGGGTAACACAGGTGGTGCTGGAGGAGAGGGAGGCCAGTAGGATGGGAAGTGGTACCCAAGAGACGTCTGATTCAAGAAGCTCGAGGGATTCTGCTGAAGTGAGGGCATCTCAGGTCTCCATAGACCCGGGAGGGTAACTCAGCTTGTGCAGAAAGTAGGAGCACGAAAATAGGGGAGGGGATGAAAGGAGGGGAGAGGGAGATGGGGAGAGAATTGGAGGGAGGTGAGGGGGAGGAGGGATGTACTCATGATGTGTTGTCTCCCCTCCATGATTTGCAATAAAATATCTCCCGTGAGGAGGCTGCAGTGCATGACTGCAGGGATGGGAAGGGAGAAATGCTGGGGGTGGGGTGGGGTGGGGTGATCCTTCTGAGCATGTGCCCAGAGAGCAGGGGAGCTCCCAGGGTGCAGAGGAGTCAGGGCTGGAATTAAAAGCCAGCATGAGTACTGGGAAGTGGATGAACATGTAGGGTTTCCTGATGTGAGGACAGGTCAGGTCCCTTTCTGGGGCTCAGCTTCCTTATCTAAGGGGGTTGGACCCGTGCTCTCATTCTTACTTCAGAACTATTAACAGATTCTTTGGAGTTCCTGGAGCCAATACAAACAAGAGGTGCAAGCCTTGGACAGCGTCCAGGATGCCATCAGCCTTGAATAGGTCGTTATGTGAAATTGCATCAGTATGATGCGCAAGGTGGTGGGGGAGTGTCCACTTGGCAGGAATGATATTCCATACAGAAACTTGGAAGGTGACAGAGGAAGAGGATATGACACGTTAATAAGAGCTAACAGTGACTGCACATTGACCGTGGTCTAGGCACTGTTTTAAGCCCTGTACATGAGTTAGTTTACTCAATCCTGGCAATAATCCCATAAGGAAGATGCATCTGGGGGAAAGTATGCCTGTGGGGAGGACAGCATGGAAACGTGAAAGAAGTGAATTTTATTCTTTATTGGGACCCCAGATGGTCAATGGGCAACTTGTTTCTGACTGCTGGGTCCATCTCCTAATGTGCAAAACACACATGGGGGCACTAGCTGTGCAGGTTAGTCATCCTATTCAGAAAGATATTTCCCAGTGTGCCTGGCCCATAGTAGGTGCTGTTAGTGGTACCTGAGAGATAGAATTTGGATACACAAACATTGAAACTCCAGGACTTTTCAATGTTTGGGAAAAAGAGGAAGAAATGTTTGAAATCAGCACCATCCTGGACTCCAAAATACATGGTTTGCCCATAACATCTATTTACTCATAAAACAAGTATCTGCGGGGGCCCACCCTCTTCTAGGCTCAGGGAATGCAAGCTTGAGTCAGGTAGACATTCCTTGACCTTGCACGAGTCAGTCCTTGTGGGGAGCCACTGGATGGGGTTAAGTAGCTGGGAGGGTCACTCTTTTTAACATGTCACTCTGGTTTGAATGAGGAAAAAGATTAAAAGGGGGCAGCGGGGTAGGGCAAGATTTTGTAAAGCTTTGGGCAAGACACAGTTGTGCCAGACAGCTTCTTTTGCCTCTCCTGATTCACTCTTAGCCCTGCTCTGCGACCCTGGGAAGCAGACCTGGGCTTCCATCAGTGGGCTCCCATCTCCTCTGGCTTCCATTTAGGTTTGGCCAAAAAGGAGCACTGGGGCTTCCCTGGTGGTGCAGTGGTTGAGAGTCCGCCTGCCGATGCAGGGGACGTGGGTTCGTGCCCCGGTCTGGGAAGATCCCACATGCCGTGGAGCGACTGGGCCCGTGAGCCATGGCGGCTGAGCCTGCGCGTCCGGAGCCTGTGCTCCGCAACAGTGAGAGGCCTGCGTACCGCAAAAAAAAAAAAGGAGCACTGTCAGGAGATAGAGGAAGGAAGGAGAGTGAGGTGGGAGTACTCATCCCTCACCCCAGTTGGTGCAGGCAGACTGTGTCCCTCGTTCCTTTAACCTAAAGCCATATCTCAGGACCACAGTTTTGTAAATTGCCCTTTTTTAACCTCTCAACAAATTGCACAGTTTGAGTGTGACATCTGTGTCCAGTCAGGATCTGACAGTGATGGCGGCTTGAACTAAGGTGCCGACGGTGGACTTGTAGAGAAGTGAGTGGATTCAAGAGCTATCTAAGAGGGGCCTGTGACTTCCGCTCCTCAATTGGCTGATATCGTCATTTAATCTTTTTATAAACAATGGATCTTGGTTCTTTTGTCAGTTTGGTTCCTTTAGGAAACAGAGGCCAAGATAGAAGTGCAAGAGATTTCTTGGAGAAACTCTTGTGAAGGTTAAGGGGTCTGGGGAGAGGGAGCAAGGGGAGGCAAGGAGAGCCTTCAGACTGTGATGCCGGTTTGACCATTGAGAAAGGAGAGAGGGAAGGAAGGGGGAGGGGGCAGGAAGCACCTAAGACTGAAGTGCAGCTCTGAGAAAGTCTGGCCAGGCTTTGGGAGCTCTAGACCCCCACCCCCACCAACACCCCCATTAAAGAATTTCCACACTGGGCAGGAATGGCTCAGCTCTAGTACATCTCCACCCTACCCCACTACCCACCCCACCTCCTGCCCCATGCTCTGTCTTTGCTGAAAGCAGCCTGGGGAAGACTGTGGCCTTGGCATGAACCTTCTCATAGATTCCAAAGGCAGATTCTTGCAGCAGGTTCTAGAACTTGAAGGGAATTTGAGCAGTGCACCACCAAGATTGCCACAGTTATCCAACCAGGCATCTGTTCCTTGGGGGCCTGGGAACTGAGTAAGCCCTGGAATGAACTAAAAAATGAATGCCCCCTTATATACCTATGGGGGGTGGGGGCATGTAAGCAAGGGCATGTTCTGTAAAAACCAGCTTGTGCAAGTGGGACCTTCATACCTGTGTTTAATTTTAAAGTCCTGCCATGACTGGATTGAAGCTGGTCAGACCTGGTTTGGTTCTCCCTTGAGCCCCCAGCACCAGCTTGTAAGGACTGTCTTCATGGGCTGAGGCTGACCCTCTGGAGAACAGAACTTGTCTTTCCCAAAAAAGGACAGTCATGTACATTTTCCTTGGTGGCAGTGGAGATCAGACAAATCTGGGTTTAAATTTCAATTCTGCTACTGACTAGCTATGAGCCCTTAGACAAAACTAACCTCTCAGATTCCTCATTCTAACAATAGTTTTTTGGGCACCTACTGTATATCAGACAGTAGTAGTTCACGCTAGGAGTGCTGTACACTGCTATGGACTGAATATTTGTGTCCCACCAAAAGTCATCAGTTGAAGCCTAATCTCCAATGTGCTGGTGTTTGGAGGTGGGGCCTTTGGGAGATGTTTAGGTCATGAGAGTGGAGCTCTCATGAGTGGGATTAGTGCCCTTTTCAGAAAGGCCCCAGATGGATCCTTCACTCCGTCCACCATGTGAGGACATAGTGAAAAGACAGCTGCCTAGGAACCAAAAAATAGGCTCTCACTGGACACCAAGTCTTCCTTGATCTTGGATTTTCCAGCCTCTAGAACTGTGAGAAATAAATTTCTGTTATTTATAAGCTACCTAGTCTATGGTAATTTTTTATAGTAGCCTGAACAGACAAGAGACATGCACCTTATATAGTTAACCCTCATTTTACAGATGAGGAAACAGGCTCAAAGAGGTTTAGTGACTTGTCAAGAGTCACCCAGGTCAAAAAGGGAAGGATCAGGAATTAGGCCCAAGTCTATCTGATGACAAAGCCCATTGTCAATACCTCTGCACTGTCTCCAGATAAATTCAAGAGAGGAATATCAGAATCTAAGACTGAGAACCTCTCCATGGATACCCAGTATCATTCTCTTGTTTACTGAATGTTTTCCCTCTTCATCTTTCAAAATGTTCCAGGCACGTGGTGGGACACAGTGAACGCTGCTCCCCTGTCCTTTGTTTGCTTCTCCGGCTCCCTCGCTCTGCATTCCTCCTCTCCCTCTTCCACTCACCTCCTTGCAGAATTCTTCATGCCTTTGCCCCCTCATCCTGCCAGTTTCCCTACCTCCCTCACCTCCTCCAGTTTCTCTTGTCCCCTGCCCCCCACACCCTCTCCCAGCTCCTCCTCTGCCCTCTGCCTTGCTGGGCCATGCTCCTCAGACATCTCATTAAAGTAATTGTTGACTTGAATTCTTATTCCAGTGCATCTATAATTATGCACCACAGGAAACCCTGAGGGATTCAAAACAGACTCTTAATCTATTTCACATGATTCAAAAACGGCTCCCAGGAAAGCAGTTTAATAGCCACAATTAACAGAATGCTGCTCAGCCATCCATGGGAGAGGTTCCCGGCCCAGCACTACCCACCTCCCTGGGCTCGGTGCTCAGAGACATCAAAGGTCCCCTCCAAAATGAGTAAGGCTTTAGGGTTTAATTTAGTTAATTAACTGGATGTGAAGGTAGCTGGGGAATTTTGTGAAAAGTGTTCCCCTGTCCTTTCCATCTCTCCTCTGAGCTCGAGGACCCCACTCAGGCCCTGAAAACTCGGTTTGTACCCACCCCAAGGTAGAGTTCTGTTCACCAGCCCGGGGCAGTGTGTGTATGTGAATGTTGTACTGAGTTAGCAGCAAGGCCAGAGACGCCACCCACCCCGCCTTTCTCTGCATCCACTTTCTTTCTACCAAGCACAAATCCTTCTCTCCTCTCCCCCTTCGGTGAAATGCCCACCACAAGGCTTCGCTTCGTGGATGCTGGGAGCTAGTACTGCAGGAAAGCACCCTCACCAGAATGAGTTCCTACGGAAGGTTCCATAAAGGGTGTGGTCCACCCCCTGGTTCAAAGGACTTGTTCCAGGGCCCACGTGGAAGATGGCTTGACTGGGTAACCTCTTGGGCAAGTCTTCCCACCCTCGGGTTCTGTGCTAGTTGAATATCACTTTTCTAAAAGCTCATCTGTCCTTCCAATGAGACTAGTTCATGTATCATCCATAACAGTGGTTCTAGAATTCCAGCATGAACCAAGATCTCCTGGATGGCTTGTTAAAACACGTTTCTGATTCTGAGGAAGGGCCCAAGAATTTGCATTTCTAAAGAGCTCCCTGGTGGTGATAATGCTGTTGAATACAAAGTCTTTGACCTTGTCAAAGTCTTTTCCCAATACCAGCAGCATGAGCATCACCTGGAAACATTTGAAAATGCAGAATCTCGGACCCCAACCCATACCTACTGAATCAGAGTCTACATTTTAACAAGGTCCCCAGGGGACTTGTACACACAGTGACATGTGAGAAGCCCTGGTTTAGAGGAAAGCCCTCAGGGTTCTAGGTAAGCGTGGAATTGGGAGCAGGTGCACAGGGATGACCGTCCCCATCCTGCCAGGGACATGACAAGAAACCACCCTCTTCAGAACAGCCTCCACCTCTCCCTCTCACACACACTCACACCCGCTTCAGCCACCACCAATGAAAGTGATCTAATTGCCCATCTCTGCCAAGGCCCCAGCTCAGGGATGGGTATTTTCACAGGGAATTTCACTAGGGGAGGAGACTCTGCCCCACAGGTTGTAGGCTTGCTCTTCGTACTTCCGTTCCTCCTCAAATACTCACCTGCCATGGCTGCCCCAGCCCCATAGATGAATCTTCTTCCAGAAACTAATTAGAAACCCATAAGGTTGTTTTGTCTTATTATTATGATACAATGACAGCCCTCATGATGCAAAGTCATTATACATCACAGACAAAATTAATCATTTATAGTTTATTTCTTTGAAAATGGATAATTCATCTTCTCCAGTAACAAGAGTATGAACACATCAGTCACCCTCTCCATCCTGAGCCCCACAAGGCCCTCTTGTGTTCAGAGATCTGACTCTACCAGGAGCATGTGGACTAAGTGGGGGAAGGCATGGGTGCCCATGCAATGGGTTAGGAGCCCTTACAAACACCCCTTTAACCTCCCAGCAATTCTCAATATGCCTCTGTTGCCTAGACTTTGGTCTACATCTGTGTTGAATTTACATTTTTTCTCTTAGAACAAGGGAATTATATCTAGCCCAATAAGGTTTAACTGTTATGATTTAGGCAAGAATGTTACATGGTAGATGATGGTGATAGTAATAACTTAGCACTTACTATGTGCCAGTCACTCTTCTGTTTTCTATGTATTAGCTGATTTAAACCTCACGATAATCCTGGGAGACGAGTACTATTATAATCATCCCCATTTTACCTACAAAGAAACTGAAGCTTAAAAGAGATTACATAACTTGTACAAAGTCACATAAGGTTACAGGCTAGTAAGCCACAGAGCCAGGATGTGAACCCAGAGTCTGCATGTTTAAAGACCACACTATACCCCCTCCCAAGTTCTCAAAATTTATTCATAGCTGTGTCAAGTAGAACTTGAACTCATAAACTATGGGTAAAGGAGAGGAAACCTAGTTCTTGCCCTGAAGTCTCTTCCTTCTCTCACTCTGGTAATATTTGCTCTTCCTGATCTTACAGGCTAGCTTTGTGGAGTTGGAACTGTTTCTAGAGCCCAAGGAAGTCTAGAACTTTCTCTCATGTCCCCCCAGACCCAACTCTGAGGCTACAGAGAAAACACTGAAGGAGGCAGAATTTACTTGATTTCTCTGTGGCCATCTCCTCCTCCTTTTCCTTTTTTTCAATCATTCATCCAAGAAACACATTACATTTGTACCACATTCTTGGCACAGATTTGAAGAAGTCCTCCTTCCAGGTGCTTACAATGCAGTGATGTAGACAAGTGTGACAGCAACTGAACACAAAGCAAATAGAGTGTGTGTTATACGGAGATGCAAGTGATGCTATGACAGAGCAAAGCAAGAGCAGTTTATTAATCGGGGTGTGAGGTCCTTTAGGGAGAAGACCAGATGTTGGCCATCTCAATTCCCTAACCACCTCAGAAAATGCTTGACAAACACTTGGTGAGCAGGTGGAATCAACCTGGGAGATCAGAGAAGACACCACAAAGATTTAGCATCTCAGCTGGGTCTCAAATAATGGATAGAATTTTGTGGCAGACAGTGAGGAAAAGGACTCACTGAGGAATCGCAGGAGTAAAGACAGGAAGTCAGAACAATGAAGCGCCTGTTGAAAGAGGGAGGGAATTGACAGTGATTTTGAAAGATTTTACAGGAAACAAGTTGATGTTTACAGAATCAGCTTTCAAATATGCAACAAGAAAGAGAATTAACCACTGAGTTTAACGTTTTTCCTTTCTTGAAGTTATTCTGATCCCAGGTTGGGTTTCTTAAGTTCCCTTGCCACAGGCATGGTGCACAGAAAGCCATCTTCTGGCCAAAAGTCCTGCGTGTGCCCACCATCTTCTGGCTGCCCTCAAACTTTCTCATTCCACCCCCAAGTTCCTCTCATCGAAAGGCTCCTGCCTGACCCTATCACCTCACTCAGATCCAGAAGGCGACCAGCGGCTAAACTCATAAACTGATTCCGGTGAATTGACTTATATAGGATGCTTCCCACCTGTGGCTCATTCCTTGGAGGGCAGAGAGGTTGTGAAAATCAGGACTAGGGCTGCCCCCTCTAAAACTCTGCGTTTTTCTTTCTTTTCCAGAAACAATGCTTGTTCGGGGCAGCTGCTGGAGAAACTCAAATCCAAAGGAGGAATGGGGAATACTGGGATACCCATAACAGGTAAACAGAAGCCATTTCTTAGAAGGGAATTTTTGGTGTATCTGTGGGGAGGAAGGTGATCTCTGCATCTTACTCTTCCGCCATCTTCCCTACCGGCCAGAAGGGAATTTTTGAATACCATCTTTTAGCAGTTTGCCAATGTCCTTAAAGACACAAATCCTCGGGATGCTCCTGGAAAACCACAGACTCCCAAGACCTCATTCAAGATCTTCTGAATCATAATTTCCAGGAAAGAGCCCTGATTTATAAGCACTTCGGGTGATTCTTAACAACAGGGAATTTGGGTGAACGTAGAAAAGAATTATATATTCTGCCTTTGAAGAGACTCTCTCGTTTTCCAATCAAAATTGCTGCTGGGATCGTTTTTAAGCAAGGGTTGGGTGCTGACTACAATTAAAGCGTCCCCTTGCTTTCACTGAAGTTGGTGACTTACAAACAGGAAATGAGCAGAGGGGGTGGGAACTAGCTGCTGGTTGAGAGGGAGGGAGCCAATGAGAAACAGAGGAGCTGCTGCCCACCCAGAATGCATTGGGGCAGGGGTGGGACTAGGCTCTGTGGCCTATAAAACTTGCACTCAGGGCAGTCGTATGGCTTGGTTGGGAAGGTTGTGGCTGGGGGAGGTTGGTGGGCGTGGTGGTACCTGTGAAGGGTCCTCGGAGCTGGAGTGGGGAAAGCAGAAAAAGCCTGAAGGTGGGGGGGAAACTCTGGGAAGGAGGTGCAGCGGCTGGGGGCTGTCTCCAAACGCCAGTCGCTGTTGGCGCTCTCCTGCATGGTTTTTTTCCTCTGTTCTCGTCACAGATAGTCCTGGGGTCATAAGACTAAGGCTCCTGATTCTTTCTCCAGGGGACTTTTCCTGCCGGCTTTCTTACAGCTGGAAGACTTTATCCATAGGTTTTCTTTTCTCAACTGGTTGAAGCTTTTAAAACCTCTCTTGGTAGCTAAAACAAAGCTAGGGTTTCTTCCTTGTTTGGGAAAGCTGTCTTTTCTCTGGGAACGATCTCTTTCTGGGCGTGGGTTGTTCCAGGGACTAATGGCCTATTGGTGGGCATGGGGTGGAGGAAGGCTAGCTCTGCCAAACTCCACAGCTGTAAGCTTTGAGCTAACACGGAGAGCATAGGGCCCTGAATTGGAGTGTGTGCACCGGAGGGGATGGCTTTGCTGTCTCTCACTCGCAAAAGCCAAAAACTCTAGCTCCCGGTAGGCAGTGACTTAGCTCTAGCCCTTCCTCTGATGGGGTGATAGACTCAGCTTTCCTGCTCAAGTCCGTTCCAAACAAACTGTGGCCTGGCTTCTGTGGCCAGGTCTGAGAGATGGCAGTCCCACTTGCTTGCTTTCCGTCTCCTTTTAAGCGTCCTAAAGTTCTCTTCTGGGAATAAGCTACTGCAGAGTAGGGTTTGCTATTGGCAAAGCCAGGATAGATAAATCTGGCAAAAACTAAAATGAGTTTGGAGACCCACGTGTTTCTCTCCAGCTGAAAAGAGTATCAATGTGAGTTGAGCTAGGACAGTAGATAGTAGCGAAGGCATCAGCCCTTGAAGATGAGGGTGTCTTCCTGTGGTTTGTGTTATCCAAACCCTCCTTAGGGGAGGATCCATTCCAGGGGAGTGCCCAAGTAGGAACTGGACTGACTGGAGTTTCTTTAATAGAATCATAGCTAAACACCTCCTGGGGGCTCCCTGCTGGCATAGGTCTAGATCGAGGTCCTCTCTCACCTGGAAGAGTAGCTCATAGAGCCCCATAGCTGTGATGACTGCAGCGCCTACAGCATAGGAGTGATGATCCTGGCCTGTCTGGAAGGGCCCAGTATTGAAACAAACTCCAACAGGCTGAAGAAGGTTTAAAAGAAGCAAATAAAGTCTTAAGTGCTCAGAAGAGCAACTCCAGGGAATCAACAGGCAAGTGACCACATGTGCTAGCCTGAGAAGTGGGAGAAGCCAGGGCCTGGATGCAGCTCAACCTGCTAAACTGGGAAACTGAGTGGGCAGTGCCGACCTCATCTGAAAACTGGGCGAGGCCTGTTGGTGTGGAGTTTACCCAGCAGAAGCAGTTCTGGGCCAAACTTGATGAGGGCTTAAGTATCAGTTTCTAAGGCAGCTCCTCTGAAAATGACTTCGTTTCAGGAGCTACCGCTTTTGTTGAAATTGGAGGTGGGAGTGCTGACGTCTGGGATCTGTCTGCTTTCGGGACTTGCAGTGGAGCCACTGTTGACCAGAGCCTCAGTCTCAGGGAAGTGCCCTCATAGCCACGTGGTGTGTGACACGATATGGGCTGGAGCTCACCTGGGCTACGTCCTTGGCTCTGTCGCTTACTAGCTCTGAGAACCTGGGCAAGTGACTGATCGCTGGGAAACTGGCTTTAAACAGGTCTTGTGATGTGATGAGACTGTAGAGCAGTGCCCATCGTAGTATGTGCTCAGTACACATTGGCTGCTGCCCGGTAGAGCGCCCCACCTGGTGCAGAGCTCCTGGCATTCTGTGTCACAGGCGTCTTACTTGGCACCTTCCTTCCTGCAGCATGGAACCTCCTGTTAATCTGTTATAATTATCTTATAACCTCCCTGTAGCCTGGCAGGCTCTCTGAACCCAGCTTGGTACCTCAAGCTTGCATAGCTCCCTCACCTACCCAGGCAGCCTCTGTCCCTGGATTGTATGAGCCTGTTCTTATCCTGAACAATTGCTTCAAATGCCATATGTTAAGACCTGGATGAAAGTTGCTTGTTAATTGCTCAGGGTTCAAAGTACAGCTGACTTTTTAACACAGTCAGAGCCAGGCCGGCTCACCTGGAAGAGTTCACTTAAAACCGCATTTTCTGCCCTAATGAAAGACTAAAAGTAGGGGGACAGACAGAATCTTGATCTTTTAGGTTGAAGCCTCTCTTTGCCAGTTTGTCTACAAGCACCACTGGCTGCAACCTGTGTTCTTGGCCTCAGGGTCATGTAGCCACAGCTGTAACTTATTCCGTAAAGATAGCCAGGATCTCATATTCAGCCCAGCGCTCTGCTTAGCATCAAGTCCCTGGGGTCAGGCAGTGACTGAAACCCAGGGCCAGTATGCGCCTGAGCCTGAAAGGGCCTGGGTGCTGTGCAGTCTGGGCTGTCCCTCAGATCCAACCTCACCTGGGTGACACTGGGCTCTGTGCCAAGCCGCGAGTCTGAAGTGCGCGCTCTTGCACGTTATAGTCCTGGAGGGGTCCTGGCCTCACTCAGCTGGCAGCCAGGTAGGAGCATGCTAAGCGACGGCTAACGTGGGGCTGACAGCTGCCGCTGATAAGGGGCTGATCAATCCAATTGCTTATTTGGGCTTGCTTCCGTATCCTGCTTTCTTTACAGCAGGAGAGCTCCTCCCATCTGAGTGGAGAGGAGGATGGGTCCAGAGCTAGGCAGAATCTAGACTGTAGGTTCGCTACAGGGAAGCGGCTCCTGACGAAGCTCTAAATTGGCCCACCACATTCTCTGCCATGGAGGGTCTTAAAGCCAAAAGGTTGAGGTCACAGGCCTCAGGGCCACATACAGCTTCAGCCTGGATTCTGCTGCTTATTTCTCATGTCTTGAATGAGTTGCTGAAGTTCTCTGAGCATCTGACCTGTGCAAATGGGTAAACTAAAAGCTAACTCTGAGCCATGAGGCTTTGATGGTGATCATAGGAATCTTGACTTACTGCCAGTCCTATGACTAACTATTGACAGGCCTGTCCTCACGTACCTGCCCAAGTCACCTGGTATCAGTTCCATCCAGGTGTGTTTGAGAGGATTCTATCCTCTGTGTAGCTCCCTCCCTTTAGTGTAAGCTACCCTCAAGCCTTAGCTGGGCTTCATCTCCCTCTTCCAGGTTGGTTCCTGGGGTTCCCTCTTCATCACTAAACTGCATAGCCTTTGGGTAACTTGGACTTATCCTGGGACCAGTGGTAGGTGAGATGTAGTGGCGGGGTTCATGTAGCTGCGTCCTCAAGCACAGACCTCCTCGCAGGAAGGACAGAAGCCACTCCTTGAGGAATAAAGGAGCCTCCCTGCTTGGGCCCTGGGGGAGGAGGCCCTCTTGAGGGCAGCTCTGGTTTACAGGGGCTCCCACCCCTCTGCCAGACTCCACTTGTCACAAGCCATGGGCCTCTACAGAGATGGCTTAGTCTCTGAGCACTTGACTCCTGTTCTCCAGCCCATCAGGCTCCCTTCATGGGTCTGGGTAGATTTTGGACCAGCTCATAGCATGTCTGGTCTGATCTTAAGTGGCGGCACTATGGCAGCCCAAACTCTTAGGGTGACTTGAGGTAATGTAGGGACTTGCATGACAGACTCAGGCTAAGAGGTAGCCCTGGGTAGGGAGATGGGAAGAAATCGCTTCTTCTGCCATCCTTTTTCTTTGAAAGATTCTTTAGGATACTTGAGGTGAAGGCAGACTGACACCTTGCTCTTGTTCCAGTATCAGTCCCTGATTTCATCTTTCCTCTCCGGGATGTCCCAGAATGATCTTCCTTGGTGACAGCACTGCAGGGCCAGGAAGGACAGGAATGATATTTCAACCACTTCCTAGAGACCCAAGGTCTTACCACTAGATAGACTCTTCTGGAACTGGCTTTTTCTAAGTCTCCACAATCCCATGTACACTTTCACTTGACAGTCTTAATTCTGTTCTCTTGAAGGAAAACCTAATTGGCAGAAGAAAAATCTTAGAGTAAATGATTCCTGCTCTTATCAAGATGAGAGTCACGGAGAAGCTTGAGACCCTGCAGATCGATCTGTCCATACTCATAATTTCAGAACTAGCTGGTTTTCCTATAAAGTCTTTTAAATTGTCAACAGTCTCTCCCAGTTCCTTTGTTTCAGAAAGGCGCACTTTATCTCAAGGGTGTTGCAGATTTTCTGCCCATCTTGAAGACCACCTTGTAAATTAAATGCTTGTTTCATACCTAGTTGGCCGGTGGCTTTCTTCAGGGTGGCTGGAATTTCTTAGAAAGGCCTTCCTTGCTTCAATAGTAGAATGAAACAGGACAACTTCAGGCTTCCATCCCTTTAAATACAAAGGGAATATTGTTCTAAATTACTACAAAACGTTTCAATGAAATGTACTGGATTGTCAACCTCTTTGACTTGAGATGCTTTTATTCTAAGTTAAGTTAACTAGACTTTGACCTTCTGCCCCAAGATGAAAAGAGCTTGGAAATTGGCTTTCTTGCTGTAAGGACAGGAGTGAGGAATTCACTGAAGCAACAACTCTTATCTCAGAGGCTTGAGGTCACAGGACAAAATTCTGCCCTGAAAACTGGAGAGACAGAAAAAACCAGTTTGCCAGGAATGAAAGCTGTGGCTGGAGTGAGTAACCAGCAGGAACACTTAAAGGATAATCAACAAATCGATGGAGGCTCAGTGTACACTTACCTAGCTTTAGGGGGCCCAGGTTTAGGGGGCTCCGCACTTTCACGAGTTCTACCTCCTGGGCGTGGTGTTGGGCATGGAGAGAGGGTCCAGGGTCTTCAAGAGAGGTATCCCACCCAACAGAACAACCTCCTGGAGATGTACCTTGCCTATCTAGGAAGATGAGAAACACAAGCACTGCCCTCAAGCAGGAAAGGATAGAAAAGTAGCGGCTTGAGAGTCCACGGGTCCCACCTGACCTTGTCCTAGGCCAGCACTGCGTATGGCTGGAGGTGGGTGGGGAATATAGGATCTGTGAGGGGCAGTACAGGAACCGGTTCTCAAGGCTCTTTCAGGACTGAGTGTACGTATGGCTGGGGGGCTCTTCCCTCTGGTGCTTTGTTGGGAAGTCAGTCCTGTTTCTCGCCTCCAGCCAGCGAGTTTCCACACTCTGTCCTGCCTTGCTTCATGTGGAAAGGAGCGGCGAAGCTTCAGATCTTCCAGTACGGCTGTCTCATGTCGCTGGAGTAATCTCTCAGATGCCTGCTCCTCACTTGCTAGCGTCTGGACAGGTGTAAGGCTTCAGAATGACTAGAAAAGAAAGCCCTTCAAAGCTCTTCAGGACCAAATTCCCCCTCCTGAATCACAATTCACAAGTGCTGTAAGCCCAACCAAGTTGTGCATTGCCTGATCTGGTCATTTACAGGGACTTGAGTTCTCCAGAGAGGGGACATGGTCTCTTAAATCCATCCCATTGGTGCTCTGCCATAGGTGAACTCTTGGTTCTGCTTCATGCATTTTTCTCTCTAAATTCTATTTGAGCTGCTTTTTCAGATGGTTCACTGCAGAGACTTAAGTGGGAAGGATTCCAGCTAAGGACAAGACTCCCCACCTGCCCAGTTCACCCAAGTCAAACACCTTTGGGTGCCGTTTGGTTAGTAGTGGGGAGGTTTGGGTGTGGGCATCGACAAGCTCACTATATAATAACTTTGGAATATCCGCATCTCCTGTTCCTAAGCTGTGGCCTCAAGCCTTCCCCCTTTGACAGGATCTATAGGCCTCCATTCTGATACCTGATGGCCCCTTTTCTTCCCTCTCCTGTCCAGTTCCAACCCTCAGTCTCTTGAGCATCACTGTGCTTAAGGACCTCATGTGCACACGCTCAGAAGGAGAAGATCTACTTTCCCTTGTCCATCAGGCATTAGACATGGGATTGGACGTGAGAACTTCACGACAACTTCTGAGAACTACCTTGGGAAGTCCCACAAACCAGAGATGGGAATGTCCGCTGTGTTTTGTACTCAGCTGGAAAAACTTGTTCTAGCGATCTCTCCTTCTGGCTTAATTAGCTACCCGCACCTTTGACATAAGCACTTAGAAATGAAGAAACATGATCTAATTAACAAGAGGCAAACATTCATGTCGACTGGCAGGAGTATGTCAATCTCACCTCCTGGGCTAACTGCTTAAGTGGGCAGATGGTCAGCATTCCATGTGACAGGACCCCATCCTGGCATGCTTGGAGCAATGCCAGTGTCCCTCTTTGAGGGGCAACGTGTGAGTGGAACCTGCTGGCTTACCTAAGGAGTGGGAGGCGTGAGCTTCTGGAGGCTCCCTTTGCTCTAAGAAGGGTTGTTGGTAGAGCTGGCAGCACAGTGGGGAGAAGGAACCAAAGGGTCTTTCGTCTTGGTTACTAAATTGAACAGAATGAAGGTCGTGCTTGGAATTGGTTAGTATTGGAGTTACCCAGCTCCAACTACAAGTAACAACTAGGTACCACCTACAGGGTTGGGCAAGCAGCAGAGAAGGTAACCATGTGGGCGCATGTGGGGTTAAAGGGACAACGTGAATTGTCCTAGTCAAAGGAACGCCCTCTCCAAAGGAATACTGTCAGGCACTGGTGGCGGAGATAAAAACAAAGTGGGAGAGTGAATCAGATCAGAAGCCAGGAGCAGAATGTGCTTGAGAGGAAGACTCTAGGATAAAGCCTTCAGCAGAGGCTGCAACAACCCACGGGCTTCAGGTACCCCCTACCGTGGTAGTGGCTGGGTAGGGGGTGGTGATGGGCCAAGGATCTACTACACAACATAGGACACGCACTAGCGGAAAAGCTTCAGATCATCGCATATCTTGTTAGAGATGCTTTCAGGTTAGACCCAGACCTATCTCTTCAACAGGAGGGCTTTCTCTGTACCTATTCTGCCAGCCTGGGGACACAGGGAAGTTGGGTTTGGGGAGAGAATGACTCAGGCTCCTGTCACCCCCTCCAGCTGTGTTTGCATACTGTCCCTGATAACTTGAGCATTTACTTACATTTTAGCCCCAACCCAGCATTTCTGGTCTTCTGGGCTATTCGTTAGTTTTCACTTTGTTCATATCCACTATTTCAAATGGTAAAATTCCAGGACTGGAAAGGTGACTGTCGGAACTAGAAAGTAACACTAATAGTAACATTATTTGAATCTGGTTTATGAACGTTCTGAGATTCTTGGAAACTAGCTCTATCTGGATGCAGTTTTTTAGGATGGCCACCTTTCCTATGAGCTCCATCAAACTGGACATACCATGGACTTAGCCATTAGCATGCTTCCTTAAAGTGGGTGAAGCCCCAAGAAACTCAACCTTCTGAGAACCCTTCTAGAAACTTTATTCTGACCTCACCCTGAGGGTACTCAGCGCCCTGCTAAAAGCGGCATATGTGCGCGCCTAATGGATGCTCACCAGCCCCCATCTTCAAGACAATTAAGTAGCAATTTAACAGATCTAGATTAAGATGCTTGAAGTCTTATGGCTGAAGCTTAACCTTTCATATGACATTAAATTCAAGGGGAAAGATTTAGTATTGCCACTGTCAATTCAGACTTGAATTGCATAGGAGTTGGGTAACTATGGGCTATTAATGCCTACTCAGGCTTACAAGCAACTCTGCACAGACTTATGTAAAGGGACAGCTCTTATGTGATTAAGTAGAATATTCGTCAGCTACTTAGTCATGTAAGACTCCAGAATGCTTGTGGATGGCAGTGAAATTCTGAAGTGTAGGGTTCTAACGGGCCGCCAGTGTGTGGGCTGGAGTTTGGGGGACTGAGAAAGCATTCCATATTGAAGTGAACGCCACTAACTGATGGCACTTGGGAGTTAGTAGCTCCATAAGGCGATGTCAAGGTGGACTTGTGCGGAGAATCCCTTAATGTGTACGCGTGTATATGATGCCTTTCTCCAGAGCCTGCGCCCTTGAAGTGCCTGAGCAGGTTTAATCCATCTCTGCTGCTTGTCCACCACCAACAACTTCACTTGCTTCAAGACATACCTCTGAAGTTTCTGTGGGGCATGCATTTGTCAAATGTCTATTTCTAACTCCTGTTAAGTTTCAAGAAGGCTTCTTAAATGTCTCTTGAAAAGAGGGTCTCAGGTCTAAGATGTGGGGAAAGCTATTCAGTGGTCAGAACTGAGTAACAAAGAACATGGGAGAAGCAAGAGGCATGCGCAAACTCAGTTCTCCTTGAGTTGGTTGGAAAAGTGCTGGAATTAACTAACTTGTCTCTGTTCTGATCCTTGAGAAGCTTCAAACTTAGTCCTGTCTTCCTGAAACTTCCCCCTTATAAACTTGAATGATTTATGTGACAGGTCCCTGAGCAGTGGTAGGCAACCATTAGTTGATGGAAATGAACTTGGGTAGATGTCAAGTGACTTTCTTGCCTGAGCCAGAAACTTAAGAATAGAACTTTCTCAACAAATCTAACTTGGTTACAAAATGTACTCAACTTGACCCATGCTGAGGCTGGGTTCCTCATCTGGCTGGGTATGAAGGGATCTTGTCTTAGCCTGGATTCCCTTAAAAATGTGAGGGAGGACTTGTGTAAGGGTATCTTATTTGGGGTGTGGTCAAACAGGAGGAGACGGGAAAAAGGGCATTAGGTATCCCTGCTGTTAGTATCAGGGGCTTAATTCTGCTGAGACCTCTCAGATCCATTAAAACACCTCCAGGAATTACTTGCTTGAAGGATGAAGAGCCAGGAGTGTTTAACCATCAGTTTATGTGCTGTGAGCTTCTTTAAAGCTTAGCAAGCTCCTGCCTGCATCCACGGAATTGGGGGAGCCCTGGATCGGAAAGTGAACGCGGAGGGGCTCACTCTGGGCAAAGGGTTATAAGCTTGAAGTGAGTTGCTGGCATGGTGCTGTCTGAAATCTTGAAGTAAGGCTTCAAATTCAGGCCATGGCTGAAATTGGAAGTCAGGTTGAGTTTGAGTTGGGGCTCCACGTATGTCATCTCCATCTTCAAAGCCTTGTTCGTTTAGATGTGAGATATTGAGGGACATGATCTCATGCTGAGGGCAACCCAAGGTATCTTTGTTACTGTGTGGAATGTTTTATTTCTGAGATGAGTTAATCAGTATGTAAAGTTTTAAAAACTTTTGTAGTACAGCTACATTACACAGTGCCCTCTTCAGCTATGCCTTACTGCCAGACATCCTTCTGACATGGACTGAATTTACACTTGTGTAGCATTGACAAAGTTCTCAAATAGCAAAGAGTGCTATGCTAAATCAAAAACAAGTTGAAGAAAGATATGTTAACTTTTTTGCTTTGTTAAAGCAAAACCCCTTGTTAGGAGGAGAACAATCCCTAGAATAGTGATTTTCTTTTTTTCCTTCAAACAATCCCCAACACGGCAGCTTTCCCAAGCTGAGACTCTGGCACCTCAACAGGAGTATAATGCCTCCTTAATCAGAATTGATTGATTATCTAATTGGACTCCATTAGAAAATGGAGGTAGCTGACCTCCCTGGTAAGAAGACTAAGAAAACGAGATTAATCTTGTTTAGGGAGCAAGGGTGTATGGGAGCTACACAGAGCCTGGAAGCCACATGCAGGGAACATGTAGGGTCTTCATTTCTGTAACCAGCAGGGATTTAACTCCATATTTTTGGATGAATAAGATGCTGCAGTTCTTATTCTTTTGGAGCATCTATCCATCTACATTTAAGGTAATTATTGATATGTATTTTCCTATTACAATTTTCTTAATTGTTTTTAGTTTGTTTTTGTAGGTCTTTTCCTTCCCTTGTGTTTCCTGCCTAGAGAAGTTCCTTTAGCATTTATTGTAAAGCTGGTTTGGTGGTGCTGAATTCTCTTAGCTTTTGCTTGTCTGTAAAGCTTTTGATTTCTCCATCGAATCTGAATGAGATCCTTGCCCGGTAGAGTAATCTTCGTTGTAGGTTTTTCCCTTTCATCACTTTAAATATATCCTGCCACTCCCTTCTGGCCTGCAGAGTTTCTGCTGAAAGAGCAGCTGTTAACCTTATGGGGATTCCCTTGTATGTTATCTGTTGCTTTTCCCTTGCTGCTTTTAACGTTTTTTCTTTGTGTTTAATTTTTGTTAGTTTGATTACTATGTGTCTCGGCGTGTTTCTCCTTGGGTTTATCCTGTATAGGACTCTCTGCACTTCCTGGACTTGGCTGACTATTTCCTTTCCCAGGTTGGAAGCTTTCAACTATAATCTCCAAATATTTTATCATACCCTTTTTTTTCTTCTGGGACGCCTATAATTCAAGTGTTGGTGTGCTTAATATTGTCCCAGAGGTCTGAGACTGTCCTCCATTCTTTTGGTTCTTTTTATTCTGCTCTGTGGCAGTGAATTCTACCATTCTGTCTTCCAGCTCACTTATTCGTTCTTCTGCCTCAGTTATTCTGCTATTGATTCCTTCTAGAGTATTTTTAATTTCAGTTACTGTATTGTTTATTACTGTTTGCTCTTTAGTTCTTCTAGGTCCTTGTTAAACGTTTCTTGTATTTTCTCTATTCTATTTCTGAGGGTTTGGGTCATCTTTACTATCATTACTCTGAATTGTTTTTCAGGTAGTTTGCCTATTTCCTCTTCATTTGTTTGGTCTTGTGGGTTTTTATCTTGGTCCTTTGTCTGCAAGATATTTGTCTTCTCATTTTGCTCTTACACTATTTGAGGTCTCTTTTCCCTAGGCTTCTGGCTCCTAGTTCCTCTTGCTTCTCTGTTCTTTGCCCCCGGTGGTGGGGTTGGTCCAGTGTCTTGCGTAGGCTTCCCGATGGGAGGGACTGGTGCCTGCGTTCTGGTGGGTGGAGCTGAGTCTTTTCCCTCTGATGAGCAGGACCACATCAGGTGGTGTGTTTTGGGGTGTCTGTTAGCTTAGTATGACTTTAGGTGGTCTGTGTGCTGATATGTGGCTTTGTGTTCCTGTCTTGTTTGTTGTTTGGTGTGAGGCATCCAGTGCTGGGAGCTGCAGGCAGTTGGGTGGAGCTGAGTCTTGGATTCAGATAGAGGCCTCTGTGAGAGCTCTCAGTGATTAATCTTCCCTGGGGCCGGGAATTCTCTAGTGGTCCAGCATCGGGGACTTGGTGCTCCCATCCCAGAGCCTCAGGCCCGACTTCCAGTCAAGGAGCCAAGACCCCGCAAGTTGCTCATCATGGCAATAAAGGGGATTTAAAAAAAAAGACTAACAAAACCCCAGACAAATGGTAAAAAATAAAGTCAAACAAAAACAGAAACAAGGAAATATGCACACACACACACACAGAACAAACAGAACCAAATAAAACAAAAAGCAAGAGAACAACCAGACATACAAAAAAACCCAAGAACCGAAATCAAACAATTAAAAAGAAAACGAACAAAAATACAAAACTAAAATACAAAACCAATGCAGAGTGCCTACTGAAGAATGAAGCAAAGAAACTGACAAAAATGATTTAAAAAAGAGAGAGGGGGTAGAAGACAGAACAACAGAAAAGCAACCTAGAAATAGAAATATAAAATAAAACATAATATATTAAAGAAAAACTAACAAAACCCCAGAGAAATGGTAAAAACAAAACCAAACAAACAAGAAAACATGCACACATGCAAAAGAAACAAAAACAGAACCAAATAAAACAAAAAGCAAGAGAACAACCAGAGAAACAGAAGAACCCAAAAATGAAATCAAACAATTAGGTTTTGTTTCTTAGTTTTGATTCTAAAAACAAAACCAAAGCAGTGTGCCAACTGAAGAATAAAGCAAGGAAACAGAACAAACTGATAAAAATGATTTAAAAAATAAAATAAAAGGGAAAAACACAGAACAGCAGAAAAGCAAATTAGAAACGGAAATATAAAAAATAAAAATATTAAAGAAAAAAGGAAAAGAACAACAGAAAAGCAAGGTAAAAAGAGAAATATTTTAAAAAATAAAAACAAAAAATATGTTATAAAACATGAAGATCCCAAAAGACTAAATTCAGAAAAAATACTGAAACAACAACAAAAAGCCAGAAACAACAGCAGAATGAATCAGAACTTAATAACATTAATAGTAATAATTATGCTGCCCTGGGGTCTCCTCTGTAAGTGTCCTTGCACACGCCATGAGCCACAGCCCACCTCCGCCTCCCCAAGAGACCCTCCTCTGCCTCTGGGCTGCTCTCTGGACCTGCTGTGGGCCCTGTGGCGACCACTCAGACTCTGATCTGCCCCAATTCCTACATGTGCTGCCCCCAAAGTCCACAGCTAGACCATTTTCATTTGTGGGAACTCTCACTGTCTACTCAGATATTCCATAGATGCTAGGGTCTTCCTAGCTTATCGTGGGGATTTAATCTGCAGCTTGTACAGCTGATGGAAAGATTTTCAATCTTCTTTCTGGGGTTCAGCTTTGGTTTTATCCCCACTTCTATGTGTGGTCCACCCACAGGAGTCTGGTCCTCAGGCTGCCTTGGAGCTCTTGGATCTGCTCCAGTGAGGACAGGGTGCAGAGGTAGTATGACTGCTTGGATCTTGGGAGCCCCGGCAGTGCCAAATGTGCAGGGAAGCCAGCAGCCACGGGCGCAAGAGATATGGCCCTAGTGAGGGCCTTTTCTGGTGCCTGGCATAAGGCACGTGGGGGCCAGTCCTGGCTGGGCTTTTTCTGACTCCCAGCAGTAGGCACACAAGGGCCAGCCCTGAGGGGGCTTTTTCTATTGCTTGGTGGCTGGCACATGAGAGCCAGCCCTGAGAGGGCTTCTTTTATTGTCGTCAGCAGGCGCTGGTGTGTGGGGAGAGAGAGGCTACAGTAGTGGCTCCTCCCCCTACGTGTGGCTCAGCAGTAGTGCCCTGCTTCCATGGCAGTCCAGTCTTCCTCCGTAGGTATTCCCTGCTGCAGATTTCCTCCCTTCCCGTCCCCTCAGTCCATCTCCCCACAGCCAATAGCAGTTCTCGCTCCGGGCCTATTTTCTAATCCCCACGCTCCGGCTCCCAGCCCCTTGCACACCTGTGAACACACGTCTCAGTCCAGGGCACGTAGGGCCACAGTATGGACCATCTGTGTATTTCTCTGTCCCATCTGCCACAGTTTGGCCACTTCACCCTCTTCTGACAGCCTCAAATGCTTCCCTTCTGTCCCAATCGATTTCCCCATCGGAGAGGGGGTTTCCCTGAATTTGGGACTCTCTCCTCTGCTTCAGCTCCCCCATCCCAGGGTACAGATCCCGTCCTGCTTCCTCTCCTCCTCCTTCTCCTTTCTTTTTTTCATCCTACCCAGTTACACAGGGATCTTTATACTCCTTTCTGGTGTCCAGGATCTTCTGCCAGTGTTCCGTGAGAATGGTTGCATCTATAGATGTATTCCTGATGTGTCCGTGGAGAGAGATGGACTCCACGTCCTCCTACTCCTCCGCCATCTTAACTCCCTATGGCCATTCCCTTCTGATCCTCCCTTTGCATTGGCCCCTAAGTGAGGTGGCTGTTCTCTATTGCTCCTTAATTTTGATCCACTCTGCTCCATGCCCCAGTGGGGGTAGACTCCTATGGACTGCAACCCCTAGTCTCCCCTGAAAGCTGACATCCCAAGTGGGTTTGGCCACTGGGATGCACTGGCTAGAAGATAAGAGGTTTGGATAGCTTTTCCTGACTCCCTCGCTGCTTTACCGCTACATCTCACAGGTAGGTAGGTCCCTCCAGGCCTGCTGCTCTTGCCAAGTGGGCCCCTCTTCCATAGTTCCGGCTTTCAATGGGCTCAGGTAACTCTTTCCTTTTGGTCCTGTGGTTGGCAGTAGATTCCCATCATTGCTAGTCCCTGGTGCCTCATCTTTTGTTCTTAATCCTTCACATTCCACTAAGGTTCTTTCATCAAGTTCATTCAAACCACTTGAGCTGAATTCAGTTTCCTGTTTCTGACCCTGAGCAGGAGAAAGTTGTCTCTCTAGCTTGGGAGGGGAGCAGGGCCCCCTAATATCTTGTTCCTCCATACCCAAGGGGAGAACTGGGGTCCCACTGAGTCTCTTGGTATTTTGGTAGATGTGCCTGGCAGCCTCTGAATGGAGGGAGGGGAGTCCCCACCTAGTGTTTCCAAGTAGCTAGTTCAGCCTAGGACCCTCAACCCATGGCGTGAGAGTTAGAAAAAAGGATTGACTAGGGGCCATGTAAACTATAACAAAGAGAATCTGGATGTCAGTGCACAGAGATGCATGTTTACCTTTGTACACAAAGCTAATCTTTAATCTGCAGCCTGAGGGTGAGTTATTTCTGGAGAGGGCACACCCTAAGTTTTCTCCTGATGAGACTTGGGGTCAAGCTTCAGCTCCAATTTCCCAACCTGAATATCTGGTTCAATATCTTCAAATGTTTATTCACTGCTCCAGAGGGACCACAGGGGCCAAATGCAAGGTTAAAAACCTTCAGAAATATTCTGAGCTATTGAAGTATAAAGGAACAAGATCTGCACACTGTGCCAGCTCCCATAGGTGTATCAACTTTCTCCCAAGTTTCCTTGTGTCTCACTTTACAATCTTGTCCCGTATAGGCCCTTGACCACCCAGTCAAGTGATTAGTCACTAGCCAGGAGTCTATAGCCTTGTCTGCCTCTCCCTCACCAAGAACATGACCAGATACAGTGCTCGAGACTCTGCTGACTGGGGAGACTTCTCTCACCTCTGCTTTCAGGGCTGTGAGTGAAGCTGCTGGGCAGCATTTTTTTTTTTTTTTTGCCTCACGCCAATACTTAGCTGACCGTCTTGAAAAAGACATGAGCCTTTCAACCAACTTGAACTCCCAATAAGGTCTAGATGTGAGCTGGAGAGTTGCCCCTGTGTATTGTACCCACCATACCATTTCTATTGTGCAATAAGTTCTTGATATACTCAAAACTGAGTTCAAAATTCATGTACAAAATGGCGACTCTAGTTCCCATAGTCACTGGATGTCTTGCAGTCACTCTGCCCATCTTAGAGCCTGGGAGCAGATCAGGGGCTGCTTTTCTGCACAGTGAATAGTTCTGTGCTATACAACCTGTCTGTTCCATATCACACGTGTGATATATCTTTACCACGTGTACCTTTGGCACCACCAGCGTGCAGGGTCATGTGGTCGAAACTGCAGGGAAGATTGTATTGATTCCTGGACCTGCTGCTCAGCCCTTTCATTCTAGATCCTGCTTAAAGCAGTACTATCCCATGCATGTGATTATGCTGTCCCTTAAATCCAAAGAGGCCTACCCAAGGGGAAAGAGGGGTAAGATGTTAATAAAGCAACTAGCCTCTTGAGTGGATATCCGGGCATACCTCAAACCACTGCCCCCCTAAGTCAAATACGGCAGGCCTCTGAATATCTGAAGGGTTTATCTTCCCTTTGGCATGCGTGTATCCTGGTAGGGGCACCAATCACTTGCTTGTAATGTTGCACATTTGCTATTGATACAGTGGGCCAGTATGGCAGTCGTCAAAATCAAGATCATAAAAGCCATTGGAGGTTATTGTGGCAGAACAGGAGGAACTGCTAGAACCCTGGTATAAGACAATGAGTGTATTGCTGTTCCTACCTAGTGAATATGAATGGCTGGCAGTCTCATAAGGGTTAAGAAGGAGTTCCCAGATCAATAGCCTCAATCAGTTGTAGAGATGCCACGTCCAGCACAGCAGCTATAATTGAGCCAGTTTGTTTATAGTTCAGAATTATGCCGTGATTCACCCTGTTTTTCTAGGAGCCATCCTAATGGATCATACAGATGATAGGGAGCCCCTACCCCTTGTACTATCACCCGTTTAGGGTATGGAATACCTGCTGAATTACTCTTGGCTGTGGGTGGAGAGCAGTTTTAGGAGATTCCACTTGGCTTCTGCCCACCATGATGGCTTCTGCCCTCCATGATGGCTTCTGCCCTGTGGGCCAGGGAACTAGTGTGAGGTTTCTGTCAGTGACTGCATTTTCATCTGACTAGGTACTCAGGGATCAGGAAGATAACCACAGTAGTTCTACAGACTCCCTGAAGCCACTGTAAGATTCCTGGCCTCACTGTCACCTAGCCTCCATATACCCTGCCCCATTCTATCAAGGGGACTGATCAGGCTTGAGATCCCTTTATCAGTGTCCATTCAGACCCTCTATCCAATGACCTATGAAAGGTCTGAGTGTTCCCCTTCAACAGTTACCCAGGTAAGTGGGCATAGGTTCCTATCGGGAAAGGATGAGAGAAATATTTGCCATGACATGGCAGGGTCCTCTATAAGGGAACCACCCATTCCCTTCAGTCTTTTGCCTGAGTCTAGCAACATAATTATGGAAACTGGGTGAGGGTTGTATCAGTCCAGGATTCAACCACAGAAGCAGAAACTATAGAACAGATACATCTACAGGCCAGTTTCTTATAATACTTTCAGCCTATGTGATTGTGGAAGCTGGTGAAGCAAGTTAAAGCTGTAGGGTTGGCAGTCAAGATAGATCACACTTGGCTAGAATTCACAGGCATGGGCCACAGTTCTCTACTGTTAGTAGGCAGTTAGGAAAGGGGGATCATGAGTGGGATTGAACTTTCAACTGATGGAATCAGGCCCACAGGCTACGCAGGATAATCTCCCTTATTTAAAATCAAATAATTACGGGCTTTTAATCAATCTCAAATACCTTTACAACACCTAGGTTAATGTTTGGCTTAATGTCCGGGACTGAAGTTTAGCCAAGCTGACATCAAAAAAGCCATCACAGGGGCCATGAATTTTCTTTGCAGTGGTTAACTTGCCTTCTCCCCTGTTCTTGATCTTTTTGATCATACAGATCAAGCAGTAATCTTGCTGGCTGCCCACCTCTCACCCCTAGGCGTACCGTGGTCTGATCTATTGCCAAAGATTCTTACAGGTCAAGACCATTCTGCCTTTGCTACCTGTTAAGACCGCTCTACCATTAGCAGTTAAATGCAGCCACCTGGCCCCTACACTAGACTCTTAGCATTACAACTGACATCAGGGAGCCTTGTCTCATGGCAGAATCTTTCAGATTTGACCCACAGGACAGCCCCCTCTGGGCTTCTTGGAATGTCAGTGACCCTCGCTAGTACGTCTACTGTTCTAGTGAAGGATAGGCTTTTCCAGGGAACGTGGTCAGGTGGTGGATTCTCTGGTTATTTTACCCATGCTACCATGACCACCTTCCAGAGGCTCTGGACCCCTTAATCTCATCCCATTTACTACAGGTCGCTGTGTCCAAGCATCGGGGAACCATTCCAGTAGCATGTTAGGGGTGGTTCCAGGCATTCTTACTGAGTGCTAAATGCTGAGTCACAAGATACTCCTGATAAAGACTCTCCTCCGCACAGCCTCCGTATTCTGTACTTCTCAGAAATGTTCCGGTTCCTGCTCATATGTGTTAGCCCAGGTCTACAGTTCTTCCATGGAATAACCCACTCTCTCCCATTGCAGAGACCTTATTGTTCATTCCGCATTGTGACCTCACCTTGTTAACCTAGAGCCTCCACCTGACTTTAGTTAATCCTGAGGGTTCACATAGCACAAGCTAACGTATCACAGTTAGCTGCCTGGGTTGACTATTAGCTGTCTCCTAGACATTGATAAAGGCCTGGATTTATTGAGAGTGTTTCCAATATTAGAACTGAGCCCTCAGGGACATGCATTCCTTGTATACAAGCTTCTCCAACATGACCCATGAAAGTTGATTTCTGAATGGAAATTCTTATCTGCATCTATCTCTCAGCAGTTACTTAGCTGTCAAAATCCAAGTCCAGACACTTGTCCTTTATGGAGGTCAAGTAACTTGTTACAGGAGATACTTCCACATGAGGTGAGAATGCAGAATGACTTATATATCTGTTGGTTTAAACAATTGAAAGTCAACTCCTAAAAGTTAGATATCCTTCATCCTTTAAGTAAAATCTAATACTATGAACTCCTTAGTGGAGCAGAGAACCACCTAGCCTATTTACTGAACGAGAGTAGCCTTAGTTCAATTTTTGGACAAAGTGAGGACTTTTCAAAGCACAATTCTAGGAGGCAGGTGTCTTCTGTCACCAAAATTGGTCCAGCTCAAGGCCAATCCTGAAGAGGTAATTGTTGAGGCAGATTACTGAGATCAGAATGGAAGAATCCAAAGGGTTGGTGGTTGGAAAAAGCAAAGGAATGAAGAAAAACACCACCCAACTCCTCCTGGTCACTTTCAATGTGTCTTCCTTCAACCCCAGCCTGGGTAGAACTTAAGTATTAGAGAATGGGGCCATAAAATGTCATGAGGTCAGAGTACCAGATACAAGTTAGACCTTCAGACCTTGATCATACCATGTCCTTAACAATGAGAACTCACTGTCTGGGTGATCTAGGACACCACCTCCATGGGCCTGGTAGGTAAGGAACTGGAAACCTTAACCCCCAGACCTCAGATGAGGTCTGCTGTAAGGTTGCAAGGGGAGACAGCCTCATGGATTCAGTAGGCTTGGTTAGGAGACCAATTACTCTTGATTAACATGTCCCTGATCCCTGTTTTGGCCTGGTATATATGCAGGAGAGGAAAGCTATGGACTTGGTATTCCATGTGAAATTGGGAACTATGAGTACACATAGCCCTAAGTGAGGCATGTGCATATTGTCCCCTATGAGTATCCACTTCCCATGGAATGTGGGGGCGTTATTTAGAATGTCCTCACAATAGGATGCCCCGAGACGTTCTATTAACTGATGCTCATGTTCTGCTGATGTCACACGTATCCATGCACGATGACAAGACAGGTGCTGTGACTTAATTGCTATTCAGCATTAACAAACTCACCATGCCTTTTCCATCCTGTTGATGTCAAATTACTTACGATATTGAACACTATGGCTGAGAGTCCTAGTAGCCTCCGTCAGACCAGATGCTCATTCATGACTTTGGCTGGGATGGAACCTTGACCTAACTCAATGGGCACAGGCAGATTTAAGTTGTTATTGCTTGAGTAACTTGTGGCTCATCCTTTATCTGATCTCTTTCCAATGCTCTCTGCCTAAAAGGAGAACAGGATCTTAGAGACTAGAGATATTATATTTGAACTCATTCTTCACTGCTGAAGAGCATATCTTAGCTAAGGATCTTTTATGCCAGATTCAGGGTAATCAATCTACCATGTTGTAGGTTGCCCAAGGGTGTATGAGCCAACTTATCCCAGATGGATTCAGATACTCCTTCCACAAAAGTGCTCTCAGGTCAGTTCTGATCCTGCTAGGGCATGGTGACTCGGACTGTAGTTTTCTTTTTTTTTTTTTTTTTTTGCGGTACGCAGGCCTCTCAGTGTTGTGGCCTTTCCCGTTGTGGAACACAGGCTCCGGACGCACAGGCTCAGCGGCCATGGCTCACGGGCCCAGCCGCTCCGCGGCACGTGGGATCTTCCCGGACCGGGGCACAAACCCGCGTCCCCTGCATCGGCATGCGGACTCTCAACCACTGCACCACCAGGGAAGCCCTGTAGTTTTCTTGATGAACATGAAGTGTGATATGCTGGCATAGTTTTCCTAGGAGCTCCCAGATCCAGCTGGACATCAAACAATTTCTTCAAATATAATCCCTGAATGGCCTGTTGTCAGGTCACTCTTCCAATTCAGGTGTCTGATAATGTTCCCACATTCCATGGGAAGTGGATACTCAGAGGGACCCCATGAGTCCTCTAGATTCATGGAGTTCCCAGGGGCCACTTGGGATACATAAGCCTAGGAGCTGCTGATCATTGAGGTGTAGGGATGGCTTTAACCATGGAATAGCACTCTGAAGGACTTCAGGAAAGGAGGTTCCCCTGTGAGGCATGAGGAGTTATGACATCCTTGATCGGCTTCCCCAAAGTTGCTTCTGGTCAGCTGGAATACCATTGTACCCTGACTGTTCTAGAACCAAACTGGAGCGTCAGCTTCAGAAACAAGAGCTGGATCATCCAATCCAGTCAAAATCAAAAGGCAGAGTTTAGCCATGAGTCCAAGGTCAATTACTGAATGTCAGAAAGGAAGAAACCAGACTGGTAAGTGACATGTAGAAGGCAAACTCTGAAGACCTGATTTTTGAGACTTCACTGGCTCTGAAGCCCCCGGAGCCAGATGACCAGCTCAGACGTACCTCTTATCTCTTGAAGAATAAGCACTCAAACAGGAGACCTCAGCCCATTGACAAGTGTGAACTTGACCTATTGCTCCTACTAGAATAGTAAACAAGATGACAGACCATTGATAACTCATGTGGCTAGTCTACTTGTGCACTTACTTAATATAATTGTGATCTATTCTATTGAGCTACTCCTGCTCTAAAACATGAAGTCAGAAACTACCCCAATATATAAACTACTGTTATGAAGAGAACATTGTGATCAAATGGGTAAAGGATTAAATAGTGGTGTGGCAGATTGTTTAGTGACCTGCAAAGTACTTCTGCTATTTGCCTTCTATCATACCTTCTCTGATTTAAAGAAATTTAAACTCTTGGGCCAGAATGCCTACCAAAATCCTGGACACAGTGTCTTTAACTTCCATGTTTTATTAGGAAGCAAAACGTCAAACTTCTGTAGCCCAAAATGGCAGTGTCTGTAAAACTCCTCAGGATTGATCTAGATCCTATGTAAGGATAGGCATAATCCAGCAGCCGTGCAGTCAAGAGTAGTGACAAACTCGCCAGTATAGGTGGCAGTCCCTTGGGAATGCTCAAGCTCAACAGTAAGGAGTTTAAAGGGGGAGGAATGTCATTTTTATGCTTAACGAAAGATGCATAAAGGCCATCTGTGCACAGGATTCAACATGGACCTTTCAAATGTCTATGGTGGCATAAGTTACCAATTTGCTTTCTGGAGGTTGTTGCAAATAAATGTCATCTCTTTACCCATCTGAAGCTCTCCTAAATGCAAGTGGAGGGGTCGAGAAACTGACCTGTGCAGACTGGCCAGACTGGACAATGGCATTTATGACTTACCTAAAACACAGAACGCCTCTCCAGTGGTGATGGGGAGAGGTGTGTGCTTGGTAGGGGTGGGAGAGCCAAAAGAAACAAGCAAAATGCTAAATGGAATTGGAATGACTGGAATTGGAATTACTGAACCCACTTGTAATTCTGTGCTGTGTCTAAGAGTTTATAACAAAATAAAATCAAGGAATTGCGTTTCAGGACTTGGACTGACTTTAGGCTGGCTGATAGCGCTCTCATCTAAACCGACTTCAGTGGCCTGCGACTACAGGGCGTGAAGGGCTCTCCTCTTGCTCGGGAGACCACAACCTGCTGTGAGATGGCAGGTGGGTTCCAGCGCCGGGCCAAACCATCAACAGACAGTGACCAGTCTACCTTTGGGGCTCCTTGTCGGCTCCAGCACCTGTTCCTTTGGGTTTTAGTCACTTTCCTCCTCATGCTGGCTTGGATGGCTAACCCTTATGCCTGGCCCTGCACCTTGGTATGTAAGTGGAATTATTACTTGTAAGTTGTAGCTACTACTCAGCTTTTACGGCAGTTAAAGTCTTTCAAATCTCTGGACCAGGGTCCTGAGCAAGGTCTTATGCTTGACCTCTATGCTCTGCTCATAGGTTTTGGGTCTAGACTTAACTCTGTCCTTGGGAGGGTTAAGTTGTGTGCAGTAGGCCTGGAGAGGATCTGGGTTATAACTCCTTAACAGCCCACAGAAATCCCCCAGGTAGGGTACCTGAGGCAAGTCTTGGGTTTTCCGGACTTCAGTATGCTTTTGCCAGCGATGTATGCACACTTAAAAGCAGTACATCCCTATGTTCCTGTTTCTAGGTGTGCTTTGGTTACTAGTTTTGGATTAAGCCCATGTAGAGAAATGAATGCGGTGGGGGCAGAGGGAGTGATTTCTTGAGCTTGCCATAAAAGTTATGACCAAGTGTCCCAGTTTGCCTGAGAATAAGGAACTTTCACTGCTGAGTGAGCATCACAGGGAAACCAGGACTAGCTGGGCACTCTAAAAGACAGCTTAGGTGAGGCACGTCTCCTGAAGGCAAAAAATCACTTGCTTGAATGTCTTCATGACTTGACCTACGCAGTGAGCTGTTAGCGTTCAGCAAAGACACATGGTACAAAGTACCAAATGTCAGTATTACCAGCTGGGATGGTCCCTTGGCATCCATGGCCAACCTTGCTTTGGACTGATTCTTGGTATCGTATCTTGAGCCCCTTCAGATGCTGACTCATACCTGGGGCTGGCGTTCGTTCCCCATGGACTGGGAGGAGTCTTGTGAATAAACATGGCCCTTGTATATTGGGGGATGGGATATAGAGCATCTTTCTCCAGGTAGCCAGGGCCAGGACCAAGTTCAGAGGCCAAAGTCAGGACAAGGAGTTCCTTAGTAAGCACAGCTGAAAAGTCAGTCAAAGCTAGAGAATCAAAGGATAAGAAAACAAATGCTAGAAAGGCCAGAGATGACTTAATGAGGGTTGCAGGACTCTGATTTGGATGATAAAGGTAAGAGGTACCAACAAGTAGGTGTCCAGTTAAGTAATTGCTACTGGTCTACAATTTCCACAGGCTAGCTAGGAGTTGGGGTCATCTAGCTGGTTCAATGTAAGATGAGGGATCAAGGTGATAGAATGGGAATCTCAGTGTGCCAGTCTCAGAATGCCACAGGGGAATGCAAGTTTCCCAGGCATTTTGGGCTCCCCTTACACATAAGCAAGTTTCTGCAGTCTAAATGCAGCTCCCCAATAAGGACAGCAAAATGGCAAAGGGATTGAGAGGACATGAGTGGAGCACTGACGGCTTCTGCTACAGCCTTCAAGGGAGGTAAGAGTCCATGAACCTTTCCTGATCTGAATATCACCACCCCTGCCCCTGCACCCAAATATCGTATATTAACACATATATGTGGAACCTAGAAAAATGTTACAGATGAACCAGTTTGCAGGGCAGAAATAGAGACACAGATGCAGAGAACAAACGTATGGGCACCAAGGGGGAAAGTGGCGGGGGCATTGGTGGTGTGGTGAATTGGGAGATTGGGATTGAATATATACACTAATATGTATAAAATGGATAACTAATAAGAACCTGCTGTATAAAAAAAATAAATAAAATTCAAAAAATAAATAAATACAATAATGAAAGTTTGAAATATTGTAAGAATTACCAAAATATGACACATGAAGTAAGCAAATGCTGTTGGAAAATGTGTCCATGGACTTGCTTGACCATGTTGCAGGGTTGCCACAAACAAATTTGAAAAATAACGCAATATCAGTTAAGTGCAATAAAATGAAGTATCTCTTTATAGAGAAGGCCACCATCAAGATCCTGCTTACAGGTTAGATATTCAGCAGTGGCAATAGCTAGATAATTATTGTTGAGAGGACACTCATGCTGTTGGGCCCATGCAGTAGCCTCCATCTCTGCCACCATGAGTACTTCATGAGTCACTTGAGGAAGCCCTAAGGTGACCGAGGACACAGGCTGGCTGACTTCAATTAAACCAGTCAATCTGCTCATCTTGTTCAGTTTCTTCGAATGTCTTTTGAGCTTTGACAGGAGGCATCCAGGTCATTTTCCACGACCCCTGTTATAAAGCCAATGACACATTCCTTCCCCAGACCTTTGTATCCATTCTCCCATTCTCATTCCTTCCGGGCACATGACCCAGCAAGCCCATTTGTTTGCCTAGAAGTCCCTGCATAGCCTTTCTTTAGGTAGGGGTCTCCCGATGCATGATCGATTATTCTCTGAAGCTCTGGCCACTAAGAGGCTTTCCGTTTATCACTGGTCTTTGGGGCTATGCCCTAGTAGGGCTGTAATGCAGCAGCAGTGGACATTCTGCTAGCACCTTCACTGAGCTTTGAACTAGAGCTATTTTTTTCCCTTATTTGTAGGAAAATGCATCTATTGCTTCATGGGACATAGTTTTGCAGAAAGAGGTAGGTAGGTGGTATTGGGTCTGGAGCACCTGCTTATATAACTTGTACCCTCATGACCTCATACTCCACCTGAATGTACTATATTCATTTAAAAAATGCTTTCTATTGTGCCTGTACAACCTTATGATTTGGGTCTGTCTGCACTAGCTCATGATGGACAGGTCCAGTCACATAGTCACTTGATGGCCCAAAGATATACTCCCAGTCTCTGAGAGCCCAGCAGTGTGTCAGGAGCTGTTTTATAACTATAGTTCTGTGCTACAGTTAACATGACTTTATTCCAGAAACTTTAGGGCTCTAAAATGCTCTCAAATTGTGGCTTGCTGGACATCCCTTATTGCCGCACTTTGTACCAAAGATGCCTCTGGGATCATTGGAATGGGGTGAGTTCTATAGACCAATTGGCAGAACAGCTGGTACAGTAGCCTGAATCTCTGGGCCCCATTGGAATCTTTTTGGGCCCCATTTGAAACTAGAAAACTTCAGCATAACTTGACAAACATGTTGGAGCAATGTTCCCAAGTGTATCCACATGCTGCCTGTATCCAAAAAGCCCACCAACTTTCGTGTTCCTTTTCTCGTAGCAGGGGGTACAAAGTGCGATAATGTGCCCTTAACCTTAGATGCCCTGGCGTGCATAACATGACTGGAATCTTAAACTCTGTACAGAGATCATGTTCCCATTATTTGTGAGGATTTTTCTCTCTCACCATCTGGCATGTGTCTTCTTGCGTAGCCAGAGAACTTGTTACTCTTTACCAGATCTAATTAGCATGACATCAACATAAAGGATTAATATGGTATTTTGTGGTATGTCAAGGTGACCAAGATCTTATGGCCTATACGGCAAAAAAAGCAGAAGAGCTAACAGCCTTTGAAAGGCTGTGAGCTTGTATTGTTGACTTCCCTGCGTAAGTGAGGACTGCCTCAACTCCTCTCAATGGGGCTTGAGAAGAACATGTTGGTCATTCTCCCAGAGCATATTAAACACATAAGCATATCAAGTGCGTGTCACATGGGTATTAAAGTTACCATGTCTAGAAAAGCAGCTCAGCTGGGGATCATATGGAGAATTATAACACTTGCCACGACCCATCATGCTTATACAGAGGCCATAAATGTGATAGTTTCACCCCAGGATTCAGTATTAATTAGAACCAGTATGCTAGAAGAGACTAAGTCCCATCCTTTGAAATTGTTCCTCCCTGTACCCTACATCCAAAGCCAAGGAATCAACTGAGAATTCTTCCGAGCCAAGTCTATCCATCTTAAGTATGTACTCAAAGACTCAGGAAATAATACTTCCTAGGGTGGAAGATACGTCTCTGGACCCATTAGACTTAAACTACCTTGAGTTACAACTCTGAGGGACCATGATGGCTTTTTAAGTCTTTTGGTATGAGTTTCAGCTCAGACCCTAAACAGCCTCTGTGCCTCCCCGTGTACAAGTCTGGTAACTGGCCTTGGCAGAGGATTAGAATCGTTATAGTACATGCTCATAGTGGCATTCTGGAGTCATCCTTCAACAGGATCCAGCTTATTATCTTCAAGCATTGGCGTCTGGGTCTGAGAACCGCTTGAATCTGGAAAGTAGATGTAAAGAACTGATTTCACATTGCTGTGATTGACACCTTCTTTACCAGCACAGATTTTTTTTTAACCAGTCTACAGGTCAAACACTGGTCAGCTGCCCGTTTTCCTCACTAAGAACATGACTGTGTGTTGGCCATGGTCAAAGACCCCTGCAAGTCAAGATACACTGGTGGCAATACCAGACTTGCTGCCCATTTATAATCATGTTCACGTTGCCTCTAAGGCTAAGTACCAATTCTGGCCACTGTCATCCCCGTCTATTCTAGGGAGCCCTGTTTCAGGGCAGCATCTCCTGGCCTACAAAGGACAGACAGCACACACTAAGCTTATAAATGACCGTCCCCTCATGTATTCTGTATTGTTCTAGTGAAGGGTCTCCTCTGAACCCACTAGAGGGAGCAGAGTCCGCTGATGGGTTCTCTGTAAGATGTGCCTATTACGTAAGATTATTCTTACTGCCCTAAGCCTCTGAGCCTTGCCACTTTATTCTGAACAGTTCTGGAACTTCTGTGTCACTTGCTGACGGTCCTTATGTCCAAGCTTCAAGGAAAAATCCCAGAAGCGCAATACCAGTTTCAAGTGTTTTATCTCAGATATTAAACCCTGAATCATGTGGGAGACCATCCTATCCAGCCTTCTATTCAGCCCACTTCATTCCTAACACCCTCAAGATCTACTTCCCAGTTCCTATTGATGTATGTTAAGTAATGCAAGTATTTCAATGAATATTTACTCCCTCCTGAAGCAAGTAGTACATGTCCCTCTTCAGGTTATGCTGAGCACTGACCCTAGTTCCTTGCCTTTATACAGTGAGGAAAAAGGAGGGATAATCTTGATGACAAGCATTATCAGGTGGAGTAGCATGATCTTTAGGCGATGACCAGTGGCTCGCCACTTGCAGGTGGTAGGAGCCTGCTTCTGTCAACCTGGAGTTTTCAAAGGAATCTGACCAAACATTCTTGGGCTCATCTACTTAGCATAACCTGACCCATGTCTTGAGTACTGTTCCTTCCTTATTGGGTTTTGGCTTCAGCATGGGAGACGTACGAGTACTGTGCATGGTCTCTTTTGCAACTTTGCCACTCTTCAAACCCATAACCTAATTATTATAGCCCTTTAGCTGTAGGACATGATGGCCTTCCAAGGTCGTCATGAAGGCCTCTGGCTATGGCCACATGTCCTGAGCTGGCTGCTGTTTCTTTTAAGTTGGCTTCTGAGTCTGTCATCCTTTCAGGCTTCCAAAGCAGTTAGCAAGTGCCAGTCAACTCCACAACTTATAATTACCGTGGTGCCCATATCGTTCAAGTGCATAATCCACATGTTTCTCCTTCGCTCTGTGCCTCAGCCGCACGCAACACGGGTGAGTCTTAGTAATTGCAATACTGCGTCAAGCTGGGCATTATCACCACCCCACTTACCAGCAGCGTCGCAGTACTTTCTGCTCTTAAGCTGTTCTAGTTCCAGACTTTTATCTTGAGAGTCTGTTTTCTAAGGCCTTCTACTGTCCTTAGCTCAGCTTCCTTGAAAGCAGAGCCCAAGACAAAGACTTCAGTGCAAGTGGTGTATTTGGGAATGAATCCCATAGAGCAGGAGTGAGGGAACCAAGAGTGAAAAGGAAGGAAAGCATCGAGGTTTGTTATGGGCAATAGGAGCTTGGCTCTGCTGACACCTCGAGAGGATGCCTTGCAGCATTGTAAGCCAGAAGCTTGGGGAGCAGGGACATTTATTGAATGAATTTTTGCATTCCACTGGTAGATGGTTGCTCTCAGGTATTAGCCTTAGGGCTATTGGGCTGCTGTCACTGGAAGCAGATCTGGGGCAAGAAGTGGAGGGTTTAACCCCCCCTCTTGCTCTCTGTGTATCAATCTCAGCTTCCACGGAACTACAGCTAAACTCAGCAGTGGGCAGAGGGTATATGGCAACAGACACTACAAGCACCTACAAAACCTTAAAGTATCTTAATACACAATTGACTAAGTAATAAGACTACCAAGTTTTACCCTTGTTACTCTTGCTTCATCTGTTGTGGTAGCCTTGAATAAGAAAATGTTCTCTTGGCCATCTATAATGTAAGCCAATCAGAAGAAATCAATGAGTTTGTTATTAGAATGCAGTAAACATTACAACAGGAAGTACTTAAAGCCAAGGCCTTCTGTTTGTGTTAAATGGAGTCCTAAAAGACTTCACCAAAACTGATCTAGAGACAGGGCAGCCTTACTAAAGAGAATGATGAATGAAGTCAGTACCGTTGGTACGTGCCCAACCTCTATCGTTATATTTAACTGAAGTGTATATGTAAAGATGTCTTAAATGCATAGCTCACCCAGTATCTAAGGCAGAGGAGCCTCTTCTTTGGGGGGCGGGTCTATTACCCGTTAACAGGTTAGGCGGTTTGATCTCACAGACTCTCCAGAGGAGAAGAGGCTATGAGCCTCAAGGTTTTCCCAGTTCTGCTCTTACAGCCACATCTAAACGACTTGTCTGGTAGAGGGTTGCAGTAGGAAGGTGCCTTACAACTTAGGGGGGTGAAGGAGAACTTAGGGGGTGAAGGTCCCTTGGGTCCTAACGTGCCCTTCCCCGAGCCCCTACTTGGCGCCTCGGGAAGATGGTTGGGGGGATAGGTGTGAAGAAGGCCCTGGAGGCAGAAGCCAGGGCAGAGGTCCTAGGCTTCCCTGGCCCCCCCAGTCTGAGCGGAGCTGGCCCGGGGTGGGAAAGGAGAGCAGTAGGGTAAGAAGAGGCCAGGAGGCTAGAAGTAGATCCTCTGGTTCTCACCTAGTAGCAAATTTCTGCTCCAAGCTCTGCCTACCTGTTCTGATCCTTGCTCGTTCACAAGCAGGGTGGCTAAGATCTTGGTGGAAGGGCTGTCCTAGAATAAGCCCTAGTCAACTGGCCGAGGTCCATGCTTATCTGAGTCACGCTTCTTCCCTCAGCACTTGCTACTTACTGTCAGGGACTTGAGGTATTCCCTGGGAGCTTATGGAAAGGCACTACAATTGAGGTACCCCAGTGCCCAGGTTCTGGGACTGGAGGTGGAGTGAAGCACCTTAAACCTCCAACTCCGTTCCTTCCTTAGTCCACGGGGGCTGAGGTTGTCAGTGCTGGAACTCAGGTCTAGCCCACTGCCTGTTGTCTACCTGACCGCCCACTTCCATAGGGTAAATAAAAACTTTCACACATGTAAACATAAATATTATAAACCACTTCTTGCCTTATTGCACTGGCTATGACCTATAACATGGTATTGAATAGAAGTAGACATTAAACGTTCTCCCACAAGATTGGAAGGCAATAATATTTCAGAATTAAGGATTGTGCAAGTTGTAAGTTTTTCATGGACATCCTTTCATGAGGAAGTTGTCTTTTATTCCCAGTTTGCTGAACTGTTATACTAAGTGGCTATTAAATTGACATGCTTTTCCTGCATTTCCCAAGATCTATTAGTGTGGTGAATTACTGACTTAAACTAACCTGGCATTCCTAGGATAGGTTCACATGGTCATGATATATTTTTATATTTGCTAGAGTTGATTTGGTGAGCTTAAGGATCTTTGCAATACTTATGAGGCATATTGGCCTACAGTTTTATTTTCTAGCAACATCCTTTTAAGTTAATATCAAGGTTACTCTGGCCTCAGCAAGTTGGAAAGTTTTCTCAGTTTATGTAGGCTCACTTCAAGTGTCTGGTACATAGTGAATCCTATAAACTGAAGAAATGTGATAGCCCAGGCCCTGCAAGAAGGACGGCAAGACTAGATTAAATATGCAAGCAACACCCGTGAGAAAATGGGGAGAGGTCCAAAGAGGCTGGAGAGCTGTCAGACTGCAACGCTGATCTGACCTCAAGTAAAGGAATGAAAGGCAGAATGAAGGTTGAGTAGAACTATGTCAGCCTGCAATGCAACTCAAAGGAGAGTCAAGCCAAAGCTGCTTGTCAGGGGTCCCACATCCCCCAGGAATAGACCTGCCTTAGTATCTCTAGGACAATCAGTCATTGTCTGGGAGTAGTCATGAGAAGCTTGGCCTTCATAAAAAGTCAGTGAAAGATCTTAGAGCACAGCAGGGAGGGATTGTGATCAGTCACGCTCCCTGCAGTCAGAGCTGAGATGTATTCTCACGGCTGTCATGGAACTCTGCTACCTGTGTCATACTTGTCTCTCCCACAGCCTAGGAGTCGAAGGGCAGGCCTAATTGAGTAGTGCCCTGCTACAGCTCCAGATCATCTCTTCCAGCCTCGACACCGAGCTGAAGGAGATACTTGGGAAGTGAAATAGAATTGAACAGCGTGTTCTCTGGCATTAACTTGTAGTTGATAGCACAGCCGTGATATATCAGAACTTTGAGGTTCTAGGTAGTTAGTGTGGTTCCCACAATCAGGGCTGGGTGTTGGTCCTGACTGGCAGTGAC
This sequence comes from Delphinapterus leucas, assembly GCF_059928025.1. Classification (NCBI taxonomy): domain Eukaryota; kingdom Metazoa; phylum Chordata; class Mammalia; order Artiodactyla; family Monodontidae; genus Delphinapterus; species Delphinapterus leucas. Next base: position 35,050,723 of record NC_143138.1, read on the forward strand.
AAAGAAGAGCAAACATAGTACAAGTTATGGACAGAAGTGCAGGACAGACCTAAGAGATGAAATGCCCTGAATCGCTTCTGCCTTAAAAGAAAGTCCTGTTAGCAAGAGCAAAATCTCCTAGAGAAAGTACAGCTTGGTTTTGCTGAAATCCCCTGCTTGGCATGAACTTGAACTAATGGGACTGAGTATCCAGGTTCCAGAGAACTTTCTGAAACAAAGCTGAGGCCCTACTGAACCTCCATGTATACGGTAATACTTCAGTGTCTTAAGTGATGTACCAACAACTGTCTCCTGCTTCTCAAGGGCCTCAGATTACATCTCCAGGCCTTCCCCGGTGGCGCAGTGGTTGAGCGTCTGCCTGCTGATGCAGGGGACGCGGGTTCGAGCCCTGGTCTGGGAGGATCCCACATGCCGCGGAGCAACTGGGCCCGTGAGCCACGGCCGCTGAGCCTGCGCGTCTGGAGCCTGTGCTCCGCAACGAGAGAAGCCGCGGTAGTGAGAGGCCCGCGCACCGCGATGAAGAGTGGCCCCCGCTTGCCGCAACTGGAGAAAGCCCACGCACAGAAACGAAGACCCAACACAGCAAAAATTAATTAATTAATTAATAAACTCCAAACCCCAACATCTTAAAAAAAAAATTACATCTCCATTTTCCTTTCCTCGGGGGCCAAACTGGCTTAGCCAGGTGCTAGTTTAATTTACAGTGACTTGGTTTAAATCAAGTTCATAAGAAAGAAATTCATTAGAAAAGTATTTAGATTTAGATGAAGAAACCCATCCTTAAAGTCATAAAGTATCCTTCATTTTCTTAAAGCGCTGCCTCACACTTCAGTATTAGCCTCACGCCATTTACAAATCAATTACAGATGAATTGAATATCTAATTCTCTTTCCTTATGGATAACCTATAAAATAGTACATTCTTTCCCCACTGACCAGCAATATAACTAAGTCAATGTTAAATTGCCATGTATGCATGGGCTCGTGTCTAAATTCTGTTCTATTGGTCTGTTCGCCCATCCTGCCCAATTCTGTACTCGATAAAATTGACAACTTCTGTAATTATAAATTGACTTGGTGGTTGGCGCACTTCCCATATTGAGCCCTTGGCCATGGTAGCTTTACCCGATAGGCAAATGAGAGCTTCTAAAACTGCTCTCTTCCAGCCAGAATCAAGACAATATTACACCCCAGGAGGAAGTGGTGAAGAGTTATGCCACTTAAAAAATATCGAAAGGAGACAGGGATAATGGTGCCCATTATATCCATCTAATTCACCAGTCTGGTGGCTGAGAAATCCAGAGTCTGGAGCGAGTTTGCTGGGTCTACTAGTAGTAGCCCCCATCACAGCTGCAGTGATGTCTACCTTTGTTAGGACTGATTAACCTGGCCTCAGATACATGGTATGTAGCCGTTAATATGGTTAATATCTTCTTTTCGGAGAATCAGAAGTGGCTCACATCTACAAGGAATAGACATCATAAATCTGATTTTGCTCCAGAGCTTAATCAACTTTCATATTCTGTTGAAGTTTGAGATCAGGTCCATCTGAATGCACTGAAGGGCATACTGATTCATTCTACTGATGACATACTAATTGGTCTAGTTGAGCAGTAAGGGACTAACACATTGGAGGTATTGGTAAAGCAATGTGCTTCATGGGGTGGAAGACAAACCAAAGATTCAAGGACCTGCCACATCAGTCAGACTTTTACAAGACCAGTGACCAAGGGTATGTTGGGACATTCTGCGCAAAGTAAAAGATGAATTATTACACCTTCCATCATGACTACAGCACAACACCGCGTGGGGCTGTCTGTAAGGTTAGGATTACTGCCGTGCAAACATTGAGTATAAAGAGCCTACAAACTCCAAGTGGGGCCCATAGAAGAACCAGGCTCTTCAGTCGGTCCAGCCTATGCTGCTTGGACCAGATAACCTAGCACACCCTATAGGATGGCTGAGCAAATCTTTTCTGAAGAAGCTAAGGTACTAAATAATTTAGGCTTTGCGAGCCATATGGTCTCTGTTGCAAATTCAACTCTGCCACTGTAGTGCGAAAGCAGCTATAGATCCCCCCAGGAGGGAGGATAAACAGGTCAATAGCAGTCCTATGTAAGTTCAGAAACTTTTGTAGCTTTAGCACTTAAATGAATCACAGACCTAACTTAACCTTTATGTGTAGATTGAGGTATGAGGTAGGATTTGTAGTTAACTCTCTTCCATATGAAACATCTAGTTTTAGTCATAATATGAAAACATATTCTCCACTGAATTATGTGGGTGCCTTTGTTAGGTTTCCTATGTTCCAATGGATCTTTATTTCTGGATTTCCTATTCTATTGATGTATTCAGGAAAGGACTCACTGCCCAGGTACAAGAAAAACGGTTATCTGATATCTTTCAGCTGTTAGCTCTTCAGGGTCTGCCTTAGCTTTTGACGTGAGGTCACGTGCTTTTCAGGGTTGCCCCAAACGATTACTGTACCACCACCTTGGTCAGTCATTGGCTGGAGGCTGCCCAGAGGAGAGCTTGCCCTTAGCCACCACTACTTTGATCAAAGACCTAGCTATTCCTATCCATTTTGGACCTCCCCTCAGGACCAAATTTTCTACATTGCGGAGACTTTGTCAGGTCTATACTGCAACCCGGTGGATTCTCCCGACCCACCTTTCCTCCTCCTTCCCTTTCAAAGGCATTTCTCTTTCAAAATGTCTGCATCCCTAACTCTCTCAGTATCTGCCTCCCAGAAAGCCTGACCTGACAAGTGATGTATGTCTACGTTATGCAAATACCAGACTGCCTTGATTATTGTAGCTCTATTAAGTCTTGAAATCAGGTAATAAAATTGCTTTGTTCTATATTAAGATGACTTGGGCTTTCTACTTCCACTTCCAGATGAATTTTTGAAAGTCAGTTACTATAGAAAACTATTTTCCTTTGGTGTTGTGTTGATTATATAGATCAATGGGGGAGAATGGGCATCTTAACAATGAGTTATCCAATGTATAAATGACGTGTCACTCTACTTAGATCTTGTTTCTCAATATTTTACATATATTTATGATACTTCATTATAAATCAAGAGCAAATCCATTGAAGATCAGCCCTTTTGTCAATGTTGGCTCAGTTTTCCTTATTGGAAAGACTTCAAAAGAATTCATTACATAGCTACCATAAAAAATAAAGCAAAAAGGGATGAGGGCAGTAACCCAGAGAATTGGCAACAGCAGGCTAGTGAGACAAAGTGAGGGTCTGGTGTTCCCAGAGCCTAGGAACCGGTGTCACGTGAGGCTATCTGGCAGGGGCATGTAACACAGAGTCACTGAGATGATACTCAAAGCTGAAACAGAAGGTAAATACTTGAGCTTGTGTGTCCTCTGCCCAACAGTCTGTCAGTGTGCCGTTTTCTGAACCTAGCTAGAAGTTGAGAGATTTGTTTACGCATTGCTACACAAGAATATGACTGAACTTGGCAGCTGAAATCAATACACAGTTACCACAGTTCCTAAGGATCAAGCGTCGGGCACAGTTTAACTGGTCCTGTTTGACTGCTTCAGAGTTTCTCAAAGCTGCAGTTCAGGTGTTGGCTGGGCTACATTCTCATATAGAGGCCTGACTGGGGAAGGATCTATTTCCAAACTCAGATGGTCAGTAAAATTCAGTTCCTTGTTTTGGACTGAGGGAGTCAGTTTCTGGCTGGCTTCTGGCCAGAAGCAGTCCTCAGTTTCTAGAGGTTTCCCTAATTTCCTTACCGTATGGGTTTCCCTAACACAGATGGCTGCTTCATTAAAGCCAAAAGGGAAATTGTGACCTTCATCTTATGCGGATGCTGTCTTATAAAACATAAGCACGGAAGTGACATGCTATCACCCTTGCTATGTCCTACTAGTTAGAAACAAGTGACAGGTCCTGCCCACAGGGAAGGGGAGGCTGTTACGGAATGGTGTGAATTCCAGGAAGCAGGGATCATAAGGGCTGTCTTAGAAGTTGCGCATCACAGCAGGGGAACCTGCAAATAGCAGTTTTCAGGGGGAGGGAGGCAAAGGATCTGAGTACAGATCAACTGACTTGCATGAGCCTGATGTCTTAGGTGCCAAATATCAAATGATCTAAACCAGAACAATTGTAGCCTTCATTTCCTCTTCTCTCCTTATCCTTGATTTTTCACTCCAGTTTCAACCTCTCCCATAGCTAATCACTCTAGAGTGTGTTAAATGTCTGAAAATATGCATTTATCCTTGGGTAATATAAAATGTTGCATGTATTTTTCATTTACATAACTGATATTGCGCTATAGATCTTTCCTTTTCATTTAACACCAAAATTGGCTGTTACACTACATGGAGTTCATGGTTTCTAACTTCTGTAATTTTATTTTTCATTTCCTATAGTGAACGTCTAGGTTCTTTGCCAACTTTCCTTAACACCAAAATGAATATTCTAGAATATTTATGAATCTGAGAATACTCTGGGATATATCCAAGAATGTGACTGTTGGGTTACATTTCTTCATCTCCTATCTGATTTTCTTAGAAAAAAATGGAGCTCCATGCTAAACTGACAATTAGACATTGAACTTTGTACCCTGTTAAGAGTGTGAATTTCCTAAGCATCCATGAAAGGCTAATAAAAATAGATTCTATACTAGGCCAGAGAATCTTACATTTCAAAAGGCAGAAATTACATTGTCACAAGGGAATATAATTTATGCAATAGAAAAAATTCCCATGCTCTTCCAATCTAAAATGCTCTGCTTCATAACTACCGGTTCAAAGAACAAATCAAATACCCAGAGGTAAACTCATAACCTTAATTTTTAAAAACACATGTTTTTAAAGACATTACAGAACGTTCAAGTGTGACTATAGCTTTAGCCCAGTTCCGTAAACAAGTTTTCTGTTTAAGTGAGATCACTAAAAGTAACAAAAGCAGAAATTAATGTATTAAAACAGAACTGATAAATCCAAGAGCTGGCCCTTCTAGGTACTGGGATGGACAGGGAATAGCTTTTTTTTCTTTTTGGTTGTGGAGTAGACCTATTAGATGATAAATGATGGGGCTTAGGGAGACTTGACCATTAACTGGTCACTTAGCTTTTGACAGACTGTTTCCTCAGTTTAAGCTTACCATCTCTAAGCTAATACGAGAGTGGAAACAGGGAGGGGAAGATTTGACTACAATAAAGCTTAAGAAAATACTATCAGTAATTTTGACTTTGAAGGGAATGAGCTGGTGTATTTGAGCTCATGGATGTCAAGAGGCCTGAGTAACTGGGTTTATCTTGGTTGGTATCAATCCCTCCGCCACTCCCCACGTTTGAGCATGAACCACAGGAAGTTATCTTTGTACCTTCCCCAGGGGGATGGAGGTAGGTGTCCATGGGCAGTGTTGTCTTAAGAAGAAAGTCACGTCACCCATCACAACTACAGTTTTCATCCTGGGGTCCTGCATGGAGCACTGTCTTGGGTCTAGCACCCCTTTCAACCTCCCTCCCCATTTTAAGCATGGCTGTGTTTTCTTTCTTGAACTTTCTGAAACATTGACATATGAGGTGAGGAATAATAAGTATAGGTTCAGCACGTGCTCAGTTTGAACTTGGATTTTCATCTTGAACTTGAAATATGATCATAGCTACAAATATTTCTCCCTTCCTAATACTAGCAGTATTTCATTTCCCAGTACAACATCAATAGCAAGAGTAGTAATACCATCTAAATAAACTGAATGCTTCTAATGGCTCATTAAATGTGATGTTTGCTCTAAGCCTTTGGAAGATTCTCTATCAAGCTATGATGTTTCCTTTTATTCCTAGCTTGACAAAATTCACTCATTCATAAAGTTTGCAAATGATTTTTTGAAACTTGAGATAATGTGGTTTTTCTCTAACATGTTAATGAAGTTATTGATATCCCCTCCAATACTGACCTATCCTTGCATTTCTGAGACAAATTCTACTTGGTCCCTATATATTTTAATACTCTACTATATTTGATTTTCCAATATTTTTAGACTCCTTGCATCTGTTAATTATGTTGACATATAGCTTGCTCTTCTCATTCTGTCTATGGTATCAAAACTATGCTAGCTTCATACAATGAATTAGGCAATCTTTATCTTTGGCATTTTTTTTAATGCAGCATACCCTCATACTCTTATCAATCAGGGTCTAAACCTGGAAAACAAAGCATTCCAAGTATTTACTACAGAGGGAATTTGATCCAGGTAATGAGTTAACCTGAAGATATGGAAGTGCTGGGAAACAGGGAATGAGATGGTGAGAAAACTAAGAACAGCTTCAGGGATGCACTACTGCCGCTGGGTTGGGGAGACAGAGTAGGGGAAAACGGCCTTAGGGAGCCTGGGATGGGGGCAGCTGGAGAGGCGGAAACCAAGGTGGGCCTACCTGAGTCGGAGGAGCTGCCTGAGACAAAGAGGAAAAGGAAAATACCCTGGACTCTTCCATCCTTCAACACCTCACCAGGGCTTTCGCTGGCCCAAAGCAGCTGAGAGCCACTGAATGAGGACCCTGGGAAACGCAGCCTGCAAGTTCAAGGATCAGCCCCCTGCAGCACCCTGAGTGGAACAGAAGGGCAAAGACCGAAACTGGGAGCAAACATCGAACGCTGGGATTCGTTCCAGGACTTTGCTGTCTAAGCAGTGCTGCTATGAGCAGTCTTGACTCTGTGTCCCAGTACACAGGTTTAAGATTCTCTGTGGTGTACATCCAGGAGCCATTGGGTGTGTGGACCTTACATTTTACCGGAAACCACTAAAGCTCCTGTATGTTTCCCATTCCCAGTTACGTTGAAAATTGTCATGGCTCTGGGTCCCTAACAATGTAGAGTTTCAAGGACCTTCCATTGGCTCCTCTGAACTCCTTTCTCCACCCCTTATGTTCCCAGAGGCTGACCTGAATGGACTTCATCTCCCAGGCCCTCTGGTCTCTGGCTGGGGCTCACCAGTAGGGAGCACTGGTGAGAGAGCTAAAAGAAGGTGACTACTCCTCCCCTGAACCCCTCTGGGGGAGAATAACAGCTTCTCCCCTTGGTTACTGCACTAACCATTGTGCTTCCCCTACCCACCGCCAACACCCCTGTGAGGAATCCCTCTGCAAACAAACCCTCCTCATGTTCTAAACTGAGGGAGCCGTTTGTCTCCCAAGTCGGGACTCCGACTGGTATATAGCCAGGTAGTCTTTATCATAATGGCTGTCCACCTGGTGCTTCTGTAATCTTGTTTAACTTCTGTTCCGTGATTCTTAGTGTTACCAGCCACCTTCACGTTAACTGGTTATTTCTGTTTATGTGAACTCTGTTCACAACTTGCTGTTGAGGACTTTTTCTTACTGACTTATGGGAGTTCATTATATAATCAAAATACTAGTCTCTTTTAGTTTGTGTGGTGCAAATGTTTTCTCCCAATTTAGTCTTTTCCCTCGGATACCTCCTTAACTCTTAATTCTTTACAGTAAATCATTTGACATTCTTGTGTGCTTTTTACACACCAAAGGATTCCTTCTACCTTACCCCAAGTCATAAAATAACTTTAGAAGACAACGTAGAATAAGCTGCCTTTTACATCTACAGGTCTTTGTATCTGCAATTGATAGACTTTTGGCCCGTGATCGGGTTCATACTCGAGTTCTTTGCCCCATGTGAAAACCTCCATCCTAGACTCATGTATCGAAGCACTCATTCCTGCTCCAGCCACCCCCTGTGTCATTTTAACCTTCTGGGCACTCGAGCCTATTCTGGCCCTTGCCTGTTGTCTACCCTTTCCACTAAATCTTTTATCATAGAATCCTAGTTAAAATCCCTGTGTGATGCTCTAACATCTGAGGCATCCCCGAATTGGCTTTGTTGACTACGTCATCCCTCTGCAATGGGTTACCTTCCTTCCATTCTCAACACGTTGGCATGCTCGCTTTTATGAACAGTACAGGTGAATTTTACACCTGGAACTGGGCTGTTAGGCTGTTGGCTGTATGTGTGGAGGGAAGGGGCAGTGCATCTGGTCAGATGTGGAGGTGGGTTGGGGTTTTCTTGGTACCGTTGTAACACTCACCGCTTCCCGTCTCTCCAGTGGAGCCTGCTTTTGCCTTATGTTTACGGTGCCAGAGGCTTTTCCTCAGTGTTCCCACCCAGCCGCGGCTTTCAGCTGTTCCTGTGCCACAGAAAGGGTCTCTCTCCATGACCTTGCCCTGCCCCAGCAGTAGACTTCTGTGCTTGTTGCCAGTGCTAGGCTCGGGATGGGGGGTGGGCAGGGGTAGGGCAGAGTGGTCCTCTGTTCTCCTTGTCCAGCCTTCATCCCAGTCTGGCTGTGTTCCTGGACATCTGGAATGGGGGTTTCTGAGCGGCTCTGCCCCATCCTCATGGCAGCCACATGCCCTCTGGTCTTAGCGGGAAAGTACATTCTGCCCCTTTCCCAGCAGCGACGCACATCCATTGGTGTAGGAACGGGGGCAGGCTCCGGGGTTTCCTGCTCTTCCCTCTCCCAGAAGCTGTGGCTCTTACCCATAGTCCTGGCAATGGGAGAGAGGGAATACCTTCCCTCCTACAAAGGTGGATGGGTTTTGGGTCTTGGCCAGGCTCGGGGAGGGGAGAGCATTTCCCACCCCTCTCCCGGTGGCATAAGGCTTTAGTTCCTTCTGAGAGAAGGTTCAGGGAGTGAAGAGGCGTTTGTACCTGGCCTCCAGCATCAGCCAGTCCTATCCCGCAAGCCTGTCCCACCAAGCAGGGCTCTGGCCTCCGTCCCAGTCTTTCTCATGAATAGCTGGCAGGGATCCTAGGCCAAGGGCCTGAGAGCGTGAACTTCTTGTGTGTTTCAGAGCTCAAGATATTCCAAACTTCAGCCCACGCTTGGCCTTGAAGACGTCCTTCATGTTCTACCTGATTTTCCTTACCCACCTCTATGCAGGGGCTTCCATCCCGTCTTCCTGTGCTCTGCTCCTCAGAGGGGATTAGCATGCTGGAATTTAACTCCTTGATTGCCTTGCAGCCTCAGCTCTCTGGGATCAAAAGTTAAAGTTTTGTGGACCACCTGGCTTTCTCTTAAGGGAAGAGCGTTCTCTTGAGGATTTGTACATTCTAAATAAGTAGTACCTCATCCCCAAATCTCTCATTTGCACTATGAGTTTTTCTCTGACCTATGGACTATTCTACAGGTGAGACTCTTAATTCCCAAATAATAGGATGATTTTATCAGTCACTTTTGTGAATGATTTCTGGCCTACTTGCCTTTAATTGGTGCTCATTCAGTATAACTTGCCTTTTGAAGTTTGATTTGCTTTTTCTTTGCAAAAGCTCTGTACATGCTTAAATGTGTTTGCATTTACTAGGCGTGCGGTGTGTTGCGTTTCAGCTTGTCGTGGTGGTCAGCTCTTTCATATCCTTACTGATTTGCCTAATTAATCAACTGAGAGAACTCTACTAATATCCCACGAAGTTTATGCATTTGTCTTTTACCTAGAGAGAACTACAAATTTTGGTTGACACATTCTGAGGCCCAAAACCATGAGTCACTTTAAAATGATAGCTTGAGATCAAGTTATTATGTGTATCCAGTATGTTTTGTCTGACATGTTAATATAGCTTTCGGCTTTGTTTAACTGGTATCTTTCTACCTCTTCAACTTTCTTGCATCCCTAAGCTTTGGATCTCTTATGTGTATATAGAGCTAGATTTTCTATGAGGCCTGAGAACTGAAGCATTTAGCCCTTTGTTATTACTAATATTTGGATTTGAGATTTATTCCACATGGTCTGATTCTTCTCTTCCTACTCCTTTTTTATAAATGTATTTATTTTATTTTTGGCTGCATTAGGTGTCCATTGCTGCGCGTGGGCTCTCTCTAGCTGTGGCGAGCGGGGGCTACTCTTCGTTGCGGTGCACGGGCTTCTCATTGCGGTGGCTTCTCTTGTTGCGAAGCACAGGCTCTAGTCACACGGGCTTCAGCAGTTGTGGCACGTGGGCTCAGTAGTTGTGGCTCATGTGCTCTAGAGCGCAGGCTCAGTAGTTGTGGCGCACGGGCTTAGTTGCTCCGCGGCATGTGGGATCTTCCCAGACCAGGGCTCGAACCCGTGTCCCCCGCATTGGCAGGCGGATTCTTAACCACTGCGCCACCAGGGAAGTCCCCCTACTCTTTCTTTTAAACCGATTACACTTTTGTCCCATTATTTCCTTCTGTTAATGAGGTTATATTCTTTCTGTGTTACTAGTGGTAATGTTAAAAGTTACGATATGCACTAGTTAAGGCTAACGATCGGTACTTTAGCTCTCCACCTAGACAACTTTACACATTTAAGGTGTCACGACCTATTATGGTTATATTTATTAATGTCCAGATTATTCTATCTTCGGAGAGTGGGTACCTCTACTGGTAATTTAGAATTCTGGAATTAAATCGTTCTCATCCGCTTTATGACCAGGAGACCGTATTGCAGGTGTCAGTGGAGTGGTGATAACTCGTGGCATGCTGTACCAATGATTCTCACATTTTGGTGAGGGTCAGAATCACCTGGGGAACTTGGGGAAAATACAAAATCCAGACACTTTCCTGCTTCAATGAGCCTGGGCCTCTGTGCTTGACTAGCATTCCAGGGCATTCTGATGCTGAGTTTGGGAACCTCTGTATTATAGCATCGTAATTACTGTGGTGAATGGGGATGATGGAGGTCAGAGGGGATGTACTCGCACATACAATTTCTCTAGCATTTGAGAGACGGGGAGGCAATAGTGATCACGGGGATTGAGAAGTTGGTGGCTACTGGCCAGAGTAGCACTGAAGAAAAATGGGAGCTCAGTTCAGCTAAATACCGATTATGGCTGTAGAGGATGAGAATTCTCTAAATGGTGCCAAAGTGCACGTGTAGCTGAGAATCAGGCCCAGTATATGACCAGGACAATAGAGTTACAGGGATGTTAATTCTCACCCTGGCAAGCCTCGTACACTAACATTGGGCCCTGATAAATTAGGATCCTGGTCCAGGGACATCTGGACAGATGCACTTCAGATCCTTGAACCACCCAGTTTCCCAGAATCCTCTGGGCCCCTCCTTTTGCTTAAGGATAATGCAGAGGCCTCACCTGAGGCACATCTCTCACAAGCTGATGGTTGCTCCTTGTAAGTGATGCCCCGTATCCCTCACAGCTTCTAGGACAATTATTGGTGTCAAGTCCAGCATGGCCCCAGTGGGGCAGTCTGTCCTTGTGACAAAAGGGATTATTCGCCAAAGGATCTGTAGGACCTGGTGACTCTGTCAGTAGGAACTTAAGACTTAGGAATGACTTAAAGGTGCTGGAGCAGGGGGTACAGAACACTAGGCTGGATGATGGAGAGTTTATAGGGTGCTCTCACAGGACTAATGTCCTGGCAAAGACATATGGAACCAGTCTTAATATGCTTCTGGTATAGCTATCAGAAGCTTCGGGCAAGGGAGCGGGTATAGAAAGCTGGCCTATAGCATCAGTCCTAAACATGGCTGTGCGTTCACATCATGTAAAGATTTTTAAAAAAATCCTGACCCTTAAACTTCCCATAATCTTCTACAAATTTCAGGAGACAAGGCCCAAGCATCAGTATTTTTAGAACTCCCCAGATGATTTTAACTTCAGTCAAGTTTGAGAGCCACTGACATGCAGCAAATGAGGAGGAGATAGCAGTTACCTCGGGAAAGTCTTAAGAAAGGGTTCAGAGTGGGCTTTTTAAAAACCTTTATTATACATCACCAGAGAAGCCAGGATGGTCCCCAGGATGCTCCTGAGGTCTGTCCTTTCCCTAAAACAAGGAAGGTACTAATGATGGAAGGAACCAGCCTCACTGAGAAATGGGGGTGCCTGCCATCTACCGGCCAGGGTTGAGAGGGGTAGAGGTTTATGTTGAACTGGTGTCCATAGGGATAGTAGGATTTGGAAATAGCAGAGGCCAGGCAATAACAGTGGGTCACATCCACATTGCCATAAAGCCGGAACAGCAAGCAGAGGGCCCTGATCCGCAAGGCAATTAGACAACGTGTGTCTGGTGCAAAAGATCGGTGGCCACACACGTATTGACCTGTCTAACGAAAGAGCAGGAGTGGGTGAGAAGACTTACACCAGCTGCTCCAATGGGAAGCCACTATCCCTTACTCAGTTCTCACCTGAACCAGTGCTAGTTAACTCCCCTTGAAGAAAACTATGTTGCTATGTAATACTATAGCAACTACACACAGTAGTGATTCCCCAAGGTTCATCCCAAAAGGAACCTATGTTCACTTACTTAAGTAACTATATTTCAGGATTTGTTGGATAAAGGGTTAGACATGTTAATATGAAGGATGGAAAAATGCTTATGAGTTTCCAACTGGACTAAGGTTGTATGAAGCCAGTTAACAAAGTCCTCAGTCAACTAGTCCAACGAGCCTCTGGCACTGCTCTGCAGTTATTTCCCTAGCCCTTGATCCCTAAATATAAAGATATGCTTGGAACAGCCCTCATATTTTTTCCTATTCTGGGGACTAAGTTGAAAAGCATGTTAAGTAGGTGGTCTGGATGGTTTGAATATTGGGCCAGAGAAGCCTTGTGCTGTCTGTGCCCCAGGATGCCCCAGAGATTGCCTTTTTCTCTAGACGCAAAGGAGAGCACCGGTGAGGACACCAGCCTCTGAGAAATTTGTGGGGGAGGTCCTCTGTAAGCCAAGGTGGACAGCAGTAGATGTATAGAGCTGGACTCCCTGGCGTCCCTGGAGATGGTGGGATTCAGAAAAGCAGATCCAAGTTGAGCAGCTATCAACTCAGGCACCCTGATGTCTGGGGAGGCTGAAATAAGCACTGAAAATGAATCACAAGCATAGTCAACAACATGGATGAAACTTACAATGAAGGATTTACCTGAATCTTGTATCACAGAAAATGGTGATTCTAGAAAGCCATCAGTGTATTCTCTTGTCAAAATGAGATGAGACATTATGTGCCTTCTGATCAAAGTTTACCGCACAGCAGTTCTAGATTCAGATGTGCACCATTCTGGACTCACTCACCTGGCCTGAGTTTGGTTCCAGTGCCTCAAATGCTGGTTAGTACTTTTTCTGTATTCTTGAGAGGAAAGTTGCTGCTGCCTCAGCCACTGCTGCAGAGCGAGGGATCTGTGAGGGCTGCATTGTGGGGCTTCAGGTTGCTCAGAGCCTTGCCTAATGGCCCCTCCCTCTGAAAACGTGAGACCATCGGAGACCCTCTGAATGCACATCAGATGTGTGTGGGAGTCTATAGTCCCTGGGACAGCTCTGGCAGCGGGAGAAAGGAACTGATGGAGAAACTATTCCTTCTCAGTTGGAGGGATTTGGGGGGAAATAACTTCCTTGCCCGCTCTAAAGACTTCCAGGCAGACTGAGAAATCAGTTTGTCAGAGAACTATGGCCAACTCGAAAGTACTCTTGTCATGGTTGCCATCCCTCCTTCACTTTTCCCATTTTTCTTGGTATTTTACTTTATTACAATAAAGTGTCAGAACCTGTGGCAAAAATATTTGCTATGCCCCAGAACACCTGGCCTAAAACACTCCCCTGTTAACTGGTCTTGCCCAAATAATGCAGGCTTGAATCCAAAAAATGTCTAGATCTAACTTTCAATTTATAGAAGATAGGGACAGAAGAACACGACAGATGACACCATGGGAATAAAATCTGCAAATCTAGATTCTATGTCATCTGCCCTGTAAGTGGTTCCAATTTCAAGGAACTATTAGTTAAAAGAAACTTGGATGGGCTCGAATTTGGATCCTAATTGAAAATAGAGGCTTCAAAGGTATTGGCAAAACTCCATTTCTCGGTGAATGGTTTATACACATAGATGTTTACTTAATTAGTCTTTATGTCATAGATATTCACAGAACAAGAAATGATTAGAGCAGGTCAAAAATGGGGGTGAACAAAATTGGATGGGACAGCAATTGGGTTTTTAATCAGGAGGAGGATCCTAACTAAGGCTTCAGTGGTTGGGGGAATATATAGAATTGGAAAGAGGTACAGCATTCAGAATTGTGAGCTGTTGAAGGTGTGAGAAAACGGAGATCTCAAGAATGACTCCAAGGTCCTCAGAAGTGATCAGTTCAAATGGTTGCACCCCTTACTAAATAAGGGGCAACATAGGAAATAAGTTCTATTCTCTTGGGCCTTGAGATTCCTACAGGTCATTCAGGGGGAAACAGACATTGGCAATTAGAGGCTGGATGGAAGCCCAGGAGACCTGCAGATGCAGAAGTACATGTGGTTGGTGATTGACCCACGTCTTTGTTTCAGATTCTGTTTTGAGAGGACTCAAGTGGAGACTGAAGCGCTGGTAGTTTATTGGGGACATAGCATGAGTGAGAGGTAGTGATATCAAGCAAAGGCTCACTGCCCAATGCACATAGAAAGCAATGCTGTGGTACCAGCTTCTGAGAAAAGAAAGCTTTACCGCAAGGTCACTGGCAAGAGACAAGAGGCAGGGCTCAAACCTGTCTCCCCAATCCAGGGTTGGGGGCAAAATTTAAGGGGTTAGGGGAATTTCAAACTTGGCTTATAGGCTAGTCTCAAATCAATCCTTTTATGGTAACAAAGCCACTTGAGCTGCTCGAAGCTGAATTTTTCTTATTGAAGAAGGTCTTGCTTTGTAAAGGGCTCTGGTGGCAACATCGCTATTACTTGGGTTCTGTAGACTTAAGATTCTTGGTTCCAGGGTCATCCTGGGGACATGGATTCCCATCTTGCACAAGCACAGTGCTGTTCTTGTAAAATAGCTCAAGGTTTGATTATAATCTGCTTAAGGAAGCAAAACTAGTTTAAACTGGTCAGTGTTTTACATGCTGTTTCAATAGTAGGGAAATGAGACAATACAAGGATTTATTGAGTTGGTCACCACTTCAGGTGATTGACTGCTCCATCCCATGGGAACTTCAGGAAAGGTCTCAGAAGAAACAGGGAGGCATGTATTCAAGAGGCTTCATTGCCCCTTTTGATCAAGTTTTGCCGAGTGTAATTCCACGGTTTTCTGGGTCACATGTATCAGCACTGAGCAGATTCCCGCAGGCATCTATGTGGCAGTGTCAGAAGCTCTAGCACAGGGTACCAGGTGGGTGAGATGATGTTGGGCTGATCTTAGGTGGGACTGGTCCCTGCAGCAATGGCTTAAAGATGAGATCAAAGAGGTTGAAGTGGTGCAGAAACATCTCCCATCCACTCCAGGGGAGTATATAGAAATACATACAGCTGAGCAGCTGGTGAACACCAACTTTTAAGGGACAGGTGGAGTGAGGTGCCTGGAGGTAAACTTCAAGAAGTAATAGTAAAAGAGAGAAGAAAAGTTGCCACAAAACCCAAGAGAGAGGAGTTTTCAGGAGGAGGAATTAGAAAAATTGTATCAAATCAAATAGTAAATTCAGTCGATAAAATTGAGAAGTCATTAGTTAAAGTCTAGTTCCCAGAATGAAAAAATAAATAAATCAAGGCCATAACATACTAACCGGTAAATGGATTGTGATCTGGGTAGACAAGTGACATTAGTATGTCTGTATACTTATGTCATATGTATACACTGCTGTATTAATGTAGTATGTATATATTTATTCTCAAATATCATAAAATACTTACCTTCTTTAATACAAAACCTTTCTTCACTAAAAATGAAAACATTAATTTGTCAATGATGTGAATAAAAGTGCTCTATTTTCTAAAGTTTGTTTTTAACACTCTGATACAGTATTTTGAAGATCTAAGTTTAGTTTGTTTTGATCCTTGGTTTTAAGGGTTGTCATAGCCGAGAAATATCTTATACAAAGATGGGTAGCTCCAAATGAACTACACTGTTGGCGCTTATTAAATTGTGAAACCTACTGTTTAGTTCCATCTACTGGTTACACAAAACTCTGTTTTTGAGATTCTTCTGGAAAACTCACATCTTCTGTCAATCAATTGTTGCAACTAATTGGAAGGCGTAGTATTTCTACATCTTTAACCAGTTAGCCCAAACCTGATGAAATTGTTTGAAACAGAATCTTCTAATCTGTTTTAAAACTCTTCCAGATTTTAGTAGGCAGACACAAGAGATTTTAGACATTTTTTTCAGAACAAAAATCTCAACATTGGAATCATGTCAAAATGTGCTTTTACAATACTCTGTTCTCATAGCATGAATTTCTTCAAAAGCAGTTTGTCCTATCATTGCTACAAGTTCACTTGTACCTCTCCAAGAGAGTATCCTACTATCAAAGTCAGCAAATGTGGAACATTTGAAATTTTGGAAAGACAAACGCATAACTCATCTTTAAATATTTTCTCTTTTTGTAATAGGGAATGATGAATTTTTTATACCATGGACATTTGGTTCTTATTGCAAAGTATCAAAGAGTCAACTATGGTTTAAGAGTCTTGCTTTCATGAAATTAGTTCCATCAATGACAACTTAATACTATATACACTATTTTCAACTTCCTCCTGGTAACTCCCTGTTTGTGAATGATGTGATGGATGAATTGCACGTGTGGTGTGATATCCATAAACCTACTGATATCAACTGTGGTTACGCTTATATTTTCCATGAAGGGGTCATTTCATGTTGAAGGTGGCTCACGAAAGTAATCTTAGGTGTATGTCATTTTTGAAATAGAATCCGACAGATACCATAATCTAAGACATGTTCAAAACATTCGTACTTTCATCCAACTGTATAGCAACCTTCCACACTCTATAATTTGTTCTAAACTTATTTCTTCAAATCATCTTGGTTCATGTGTCTTCCTCACATGGCACTTTGTATTTAAAATAAAAAAAGATGTATTTTCCATGCCTCTGCCAATAGTGTTTGGTGATAAAGGAATATATTTGGTTTTATTTCCAGTGTGTTCTAGCAATTTCCATCATGGTAGAAAGAGCCAAACGTTTTCTCCAATGGTACATGGATTTTTCTATCTTTCACTTCTAAACATTTATGGCTAAATTTAGTGAAATCTTGTGGAGTATTGGAATAATTGCATAACTTTACAGAGCGCTGACAGTTGAGTTTCTCTATATTCTGAATACTTAGTATAAATTTAACCTGTCGAGTCACTGTATACATTTAAGAAAAGGGATTTTTCTACTGATGACAAACGCTACCCTAACTGTCTTAATTTTCAATTAAATCTTTTGGTAGATTGATTGAACTATTATCTCTCTCAACGTGGCTATTGAAGAAACACACTAGGAGTAGAAATGATCAGCTTCTCTTATTCTCAGGGGCTTGCATTGGTTTCTTCAATCTGTAGTTTCACTGTAGCAGTCTAAATCATACATCACCTGTGTTGAGGATTAGTTTAGTTAAAATAATATCCCCCAATCCACTTAGGGCAACACATTGTGGAGAGAAGGCAGAGCCATGCCTGAGGGAGCCCCGTCAGCACCTCCAAGCTGGAGAGCTCACTCTTTGCTCATGTCTCTTGTGTCCCGGGTGCCCCCTGACCATCCAATGCACAAATGAACGGGGGTCAACATGTGTGTCCAGTGTCCTTACCAGCATTCACCAACATTAATGTGAGTCTCTACACCCCAAGAGATTTTATTGGGGTAGATTGAGGGTACATCCACCTCAATTTGGGATCTGCTGATATAATGAGTAAGCACTTCAAGGACCTGATCTGTGAGGAAATCGGTAATAATTAGAAAACATTGGGAGATTTTTAAACTGGATGAGGGAGACAGGAGTATTAAGCTATGGGGAAGGAACCTCTGGAAGAGAAGTTGAAGGTGCAGGAGGATGGATGGATAATCAATAGAGTATATCAGAGAAAGGGAAAACCTGGGATTTAGGAAACATGGAAGGATTAACCTACCTCAGAAGAAGCCACTTCCTGATAAGTTGAGGGTGGTGGTGGAAGATCCTAAGTAACATTTGTTTGTGATGAGGGTAGGGAGCTGAAGGAGCTGGGGGTGAGGACTTGTGCTGAGAGAAAGGGGCAATAAAATGTTTGTGGAAGAAACCAAGTTGCAACAGCTACCATATATAAGGAGAGCTAATGAAGGGTACAAGTCAGTTTGTTAGTTACAGGATAGTTATCTTCTCCTTCCTCAAAGAACTAACTGGTTTATGAGAGAGCTGCAGTTGGAGTAGCCCAGGGATCCTGTAACCAAAAGACCTTGCAGAGTAAGGCTCTGGGCTTCATACAGCTATGAGTGCCCTAAATGCCCAAATACAGGATAACAAATACAAGACACTTCCACCTTCCAATGAGAAGATGTAAATGTTTTCTGGACACTTGAATATACACTCTTAGTGCTGAAAACTGTCAAATGTCTACCAATTGGGTTAGATATACATTTTAAATCATCAGACATTCTTGAAATACTGCTTTTTCTAGTCACATAACAATTCACTCTTCATATGTAGCTTGAACATTTGTGTCGGCACTAGTGACACACCGAGTCATCCAAGTTTTCCAGAGCTCATGTGCTCAGTCATGTAACAGGCAATATTTAAATCAGACACAACTGCAAGAAACTTGACCCCAAGCCATGGGGACCCATTCACATAATGTAACACCAGTCTTTCCCCTTATTCTTTCTATGATCATATATTTGTTTCCTATGGTGTAACTTACTCTGCTTTTTAAAGTGATCCCTCAAAGGCTTCATAGTGACACCTAAAATTTGGTTGAGGACACAGGACATACCCCAAGGGGTAATTAATGATCCGGTGTTACTGTGTGTGCTCATGTGTGTTTGTGCGTACACAGTGCTCACTGCCTTTGCCAATTCTGTCAGGTGACCTCTAGCAGTCCTGAACCAGCATGAATTGGGGTCTTTTCTGGTTCATGTGTCTTCCTCACATGGCGCTTTGTATTTAAAATATAAACAACTAAGACTGAGCCAAAATGTGAGTCACTGTAAACTCAGTCATTATAAAGCTCCGTCCTTTTAGAGTCTCATAATTGGACATAAAGCTCCGTCCTTTTAGAGTCTCATAATTGGACTCCATCTTTCCCGAGGCATGAGTTTAAGGGAAAATTCTGATAACCAGGCATACATTCTCCCTAACCCACAGTCCTGGCAGCATATCACAGGACACATGGCTAACTTCTAGCAAATAGTCATTAATGTGATGTGGTCGAGCGATTAATGTAGAGTGCTCCATGCCACCTCCTCTTCCTCCCTTATCTCTACCATCCCTCAAGCTCCTCGTCCTCGTTCAGATCCAAGTAATCAGGAAAACATGAGAATCAGGGAAGTTGTGTTTATAATAATGACTTTACTGCCAGAAGAGAAATTATTGCAGAAGTTTAAAAGGAAAAAAAATACTGGGATCAGTGGGAGTGAGTCTGTTTGGAGGCTAAACAGAGTTTAGGGAGGAGCTGTTTCCTGTGGGGTTGGTGAAGGGCATCACGGCGGAGAAGGTTTAAGTTGTCTCACTGCACAAAAGACTTCAGTTTACTGAGATTTTACTCAGTTTTAAGAGAGCAAAGTACGTCTCATGACTGTTTAGACTCTGTTCCTTTGAAGAGACCCCAGGCTCCTCCAGGACCTGGGTTGTCTTTGGGGCTGTGCTGTAATCACCTGAGGTTGCTGTGTGCTTGACCTGGGTTCCTTCAGTCCTCTACAGCTCTGAGGCAGGTTTTCAGATGAGAATTCTGAGGTTCAGCAGACCCTCCTTTTAATCTAGGGGAGCATCAGTAGTGACATACAGTGAGGACCCCAGGGACTTCCAAAGAGATCTCCTCACCCTTATCTCTCAGCTCTGCACATCGAGGTAAGAGGTAGTGGCCCTTTAAGTCATATTGCAAAAGGTCGTGTTACAAATGTATCCCAGGGCAACAGTTGAAGAGCCTAAGTTCATAATTACGAAATGTCTTTCACAGGAAAAAATTCTTAAGTATAGTGGACACTCAGTGCCCCATCGAGACTCAGATTCCTTTTGTTAGTTGTGACAAATATACATAACATAAACCTTATCATCTTAACCATTTGGAAGTGTTCACTTCAATATCAAGTAGAGTTGACCCTTGAATAGCACAGTGTGCGGGTCCACTTATACATGCATTTTTCTCAATAGTGAGTACTACACAATCCAAGGTTGGTTGAATGCACAGTTGTGGAACCAGGGATACAGAGAGCCAACTATAAGTTGAAAGGGTTGGCACCTCTAATCCTCATGTTGTTCAAGGGTCAACTGTATATTCACATCGCTGTGCAACCAATCTCCAGAATTCTTTTCATTTTGGAAAACTGAAACTGGAATACCCATTAAACAACAACTCTCCATTCCCTTTCTCCCCTTCTCCCTGGCAACCATCATTCTTTCTGTCTCTGAATTTGACTATTCTAGGTACCTCTTAAGTAGAATCACAGTATTTATCCTTTCATGGCTGGCTTATCGCATTTAATATAAATGTCCTCAAGGTTCAACCATGTTGAAGCTTGTGAATTTGCCATGTGTCAGATTTCCTTTAAGACTGAACAATATTCCATTGTATACATATACCACATTTTGGTTATCCATTCATCTGTTGATGGACACTTGGGTTGCTTGTACCTTTTGGCTATTGTGAATAATGCTGCTATGAATATGGGTATGCAAATCTTTTCAAGATCCTGCTTTCAACTTTTTTGGGTATATGCTGAAAAGTCAGTTGCTGAATCACATGGTAATTCTATCCTTAGTTTTTTAAGGAACTACCACACTGTTTTCCATAGTGACTACACCATTTGCATCCCCCCC
Organism: Delphinapterus leucas; assembly: GCF_059928025.1. Classification (NCBI taxonomy): domain Eukaryota; kingdom Metazoa; phylum Chordata; class Mammalia; order Artiodactyla; family Monodontidae; genus Delphinapterus; species Delphinapterus leucas. The sequence goes on from NC_143138.1 coordinate 35,071,420, forward strand.
AGCCATGCACAGTCTCTCAAATTTCTCCACATCCTCACTTCCACTTGTCTTTTTTGTTTTTTGGGGTTTTTTTTTAATAGTAGCCATCTTAATGAGATTGTATTCATTATAGCTTTAATTTGCATTTCCCTAATGATGAACGATGTTAAGCATTTTATGGGCTTGTTAGCCATTTGTATATCTTTGGAGAAATATCTTTTCAAGTCCTTTGCCCACTTCTTCTTTTTTTTTTTATGCGGGCCTCTCACCGATGTGGCCTCTTCCGTTGCGGAGCACAGGCTCTGGACGCAAAGGCTCAGTGGCCATGGCTCACGGGCCTAGCCGCTCCGCGGCATGTGGGATCTTCCCGGACCGGGGCACGAACCCGTGTCCCCTGCATCGGCAGGTGGACTCTCAACCACTGCGCCACCAGGGAAGCCCGCCTACTTCTTAATTGGATTATCTGTTTTGGGAGGTTGGAGTTCTTCATTTATTCTGGGTATTAAAGTATCAGAAATGATCTGCAAATATTTTCTCTCAGCCCATGGGTCACCTCTTCACTCTTTATTGTGTCCTTTGAATTCTAAATTTTGATTTAATTCATTTTTGCTTTCATTATAGCCAAGAAATCATTAATAAATCCCACGTTACAAAATTTTTCCCTTACGTTTTCTTCTAAGAGTTTTGCAGTTTAAGCTCTTAGGATGTTTAGATCTTTGATCCATTTTGAGTTACTTGTTTATGGTGTAGTGTAAGGTAAGTTTCTAACTTCATTCATTTGCATGTGGATATCCAGTTTTCCCATCACCATGTGTTGAGACTGTTCTTTCTCCATTAAATGGTTCTGACACCCTTATCAAAAATTACTTGACGGGCTTCCCTGGTGGTGCAGTGGTTGAGAGTCCGCCTGACAATGCAGGGGACACGGGTTCGTGCCCCGGTCTGGGAAGATCCCACATGTTGTGGAGCGGCTAGGCCCATGAGCCATGGCCGCTTAGCCTGTGCGTCCAGAGCCTGTGCTCCGCAACGGGAGAGGCTACAACAGTGAGAGGCCCGTGTACCGCAAAAAAAAAAAAAAAAAAAAAAAAATTACTTGACCATGTATGTGAAGGTTTATTTCTGGGCTCTCTATTTCCTTGGTCTATAAGTCTATCTTTATGCCAGTATCTCACTGTTTTGATTACTGTGACTTTGTAATAAGCTTTGAAATCAGGAAACATGAGACCTCCAACTTTGTTTTTCAAGATTGTTTTGGCTGTTTGGGGTCCCTCAAGATTCCATATGAATTTTATGATGGATTTTTTTCTACCTCTACAAAAAATAGCATTGAAATTTTGATAGGGATTCCATGAAATCTGTACATTAGTTTAGGTAATATTAATATTACAGTATTAAAGTCCAATCCATGAACATGGGATGTCTTTCTGCATATTGGTGTCCTTAATATCTTTTAGCAGCATCTTCTCAGTATATTGATTTATTCCTGTATATTTTATTTTTGATGCTACTGTAAATGGAATTAACTTCCTTTTTCAGATCATTGTTTAGTGTAGAGAAATACAACTGATTTGGGGGGTTTGTATCCTGAAACTTTACTAAACTCATTTGTTCTAATATGTTTGTGTGGAATCTTTAGGGTTTTCTACATATAAGATAATGTTTGCTAGTATAAATTTACTACTTCCAATCTGGATACCTTTTATTTATTTTTCTTCCCTAATTGCTCTAGGATTTCCAGCACACTGTTAAATGGAAGTGGCAAAAGAAAGCATCCTTGTGGTAGTCCTGATCTTAAAGGAAAAGCATTTAGTCTTTCACAATTATGATGCTAGTTGTAAACTTTCATATATGGCCCTTATTATTTTAGGTTTCCTTTTATTTCTGGTTTCTTAGTGTTTTATTCATGAAAGGGTATTGAATTTTGTCAAGTTCTGCATCAATTGAAAAGTTCATGTGATTTCCCATGCCCCTTTTCATTCTGTTAATGTACCATATTTTCATATACTGAACCATCTTTGAACTCCATGAATAAATTCCACTTGGTCATGGTGTGTAATCCTTTAATGTGCTGTTGAATTGTTTGCTAGTATTTTGTTAAGAATTTTTATATCAACATTTGCCATTAATATTGGTCTGTAGTTTTGTTTTCTTGTAGTGTCTTTATATGTTTTTGGTGTCAGGGTAATGCTGGCCTCATAGAATGAGTTTGAACATATTTCCTCCTCTTCAGTTTTTGGGAGAGTTTGAGAAGTATTGCTGTTAATACTTTAAGTGTCCATTAGAACTCACAAGTGAAGCTGTCTGATCCTGGGCTTTGCTTTGGGAGTTTTTTGATTACTGACTCAATCTGCTTACAAGTTGTAGGTCTGTTCAGATTTTCCATTCATGATTTGGTTTTGGTGGTTATTTCCAGGAATTTATCTGTTTCATTTATGTATCAAAAATGGAATAACCTAATTGTTCATAATCTTACAACTAATTGTACAGAATAAAAATTAGAATGTTTCCTCTTTCATTTATGATTTTAAGTCTTCTCCTTTGCTTGGTCAATCTAGTTAAACGTTCGTTGATCTTGATTGTTTTAAAGAACCAACTCTTAGTTTTGCTTGTTCTATTTCATTTATCTCTAATATTTCCTTCCTTGTGCTAACTTTACGTTTAGTTTTTACTACTTTTTATAGTTTCTTAAGGTGAAAAAGTTAGGTTGTTTTAAAATCTTTTAAGTGTTTATAGCTATAAATTATCCTCATAGTATTCCTTTCACTGCACCTCATAAGTTTTGGAATTTTGTATTTTCATTTGCCTCAAGGTATTTTCTAACTTCCCTTGTGATTTCTTCTTTGATCCATTAAGATCATGTTGTCTAATTTCCATGTATCTGTGGATTTTCAAGTTTTCCTTTTGCTGTTTTCTAGTTTCATTCCATTGGATAAGAAAAGATACTTTGGTTTCAACCCTTTTTATTAATCATTGTTTTGTGGTCTTACAGTCTAACATGGATGTTTCATGTGAACTTGAGAAAAATGTGTGTTCTTTTGTTGGGTGGAGTGTTTTGTATATATGTCTGTTAGGAACAATTGGGCTATACTGTTCAAGTTCTATTTCCTTATTGGTTGTCTTTCCATAGTACTGAAAGTGAGATACTGAAGTCTTATATTATTTTAGAGCTGTATTTCTCCCTTCAGTTCTGTCAACATTTACTTCACATTTAAGAGCTGATGTTTGATGCGTATATTTATAATTTTTAGTGAATTGACCTTTTATCATTATATAATATGTCCTTTGTTTCTTGTAACAGGCTTTCACTTAGTTTCTTTTGTCTAATATTGCTATAGTCGTCTCTGCTCTTCTGTTCCTATGTGCATGGAATATCTTTTTTCATCCTTTCACTTTGAACCCACTCACCTTAAATAGTCTGCAAGTTATTTCTCCAGCAAAAAAATGGGTTTACTTGGGATCAGCAAAGAATTGCAGTTTGGGATCTGTGACCATGGCATGCTATGTGCAAGTCCAGCACAAGGAGAGAACGCTTTTATAGAGGGGGAAAAGGAAGTTTAGAAGGGCTATAGTAAACAGAGTCCATTGGAAGAATTGAGAGTTTAAAGTAGAGTGGCTTTTCATTGGTGAAATTGTGATGGTCTCTCATTGGCTGAGATCTTGCCAGGCAAGAAGTCTTTCGTTTTCCTGTCAGGTTCAGTTGTCATAGAGCACAAGACTCCCCCTTTTGGCCTCAAAACTCTATTTTAATTGAGTTTTTTGTTTGTTAATTTTTACATTACACGTGTCCTTAGATCTAAAGTGAGCCTGAGGTTCCATATATCAGGAGCTTGGAAGCTACCACTCTGTCTTAACAAGTGAAAAACTGAGCAGAATGAAAAATCAACAGTCCTTCTAGAATCCATAAGAGAGGGTAAGACACAGGGCACACTGCTACCCCCAAGATTGGAGAGACAGAAAGGAGAAAACAGGTAGTCATGATTTACCAGGGCCAAGACTCTGAAGCAGAAACTGTGGGAAACCAGCGCTGGGTAGGAAAGCCTGAACTATGATTGACAAATTGCTAGAGGCTTAATGTGGAGAGCTCCATTAAAAACTTCAGGGTACACAGTATTGAGATTTACCTCTAGGTGTTCAACCAGGTTCCACAGTAAATATTGAATTCTCACAGAGGGAAGGGGGAGAACCATCATTTTGAAATATACCAGATCCCTCTATTCTTAACAAGGCCTGCCCGCAGGGAAAGCTAGTGTTTTTGTTGTTGTTTTTTTTAAAATTTTTGTTGGAGTATATATAGTTGGTCTACAATGTTGTTAGTTTCAGGTGTACAGCAAAGTGATTCAGTTATGCATATACATATATTCATTCTTTTTACAATTATTTTCTCATAGGTTATCACAGAATATTGAGTAGAGTTCCCTGTGCTGTACAGTAGGTCCTTGTTGGTTATCTATCTTATATACAGTAGTGAGCGTGTACTTATCCCAAGCTTCTGAGTTATCCCTCCCCCACCCGCCGCCTTCCTCCTTTGGTAACCATAAGTTTGTTTTCAATATCTGTAAGTCTGTTTCTGTTTTGTAAGGAAGTCCATTTGTTTTTTTTTTAAATTGGATTCTACATATGAGTGATATTATATTTCTCTTTCTCTGTCTTACTTCACTTAGTATGATAATCTCTAGGCCCATTCATGTTGCTGCAAATGGCATTATTTCATTCTTTTTTATGGCTGAGTCATATTCCATTGTCTATATGAACCACATCTTCTTTATCCATTCCTCTGTCAATGGACATTTAGGTGGCTTCCATGTTTTGTTATTGTAAATAGTGCTGCAATGAACACTGGGGTTCATATATTCTTTCGGACTGGTTTTCACTGGATACATGCCCAGGAGTGCGACTGCTGGTTCATATGGTAGTTCTATTTTTAGTTTTTTAAGGAACCTTTATACTGTTTTCCATAGTGGTTGTACCAGTTTACATTCCCGCCAACAGTGCTAGAGGGTTCTCTTTTCTCCACATCCTCTCCAGCATTTACCGTTTGTAGACATTTTGATGATAGGAGACTAGTTAACTAGAACCCAGGCTGCTGGTGTATTATCAGAGCCTAACTGACCTGAGGAAGGGAAATACCCAACTCCAGCCCACTCTAGCCAACCTTGTCCACCTCCAGGTGGAGAAAAACTCTGAAACATTTGGGAAATTCAGTCAAGAGGTTTGCTAAAAGATGGAGACCTGATCATAGGATTACAGAATGTCACCACTCTCTGGCCCCATATCTCACCAACACATTACTAAAGACCTACGTACAGCAGTGCCTTTTACCTAGTACACTGTCATATCTGGTTATCAAGAAAACAGTGATTTCACAATACATATAAACATTGAACCATTACTTTGTACATGTGAAACTACCAATGTTATGTCAATTATAACTCAAAAAAAGGCATACCAAAGGCAAAAGAACATAATTTGAAGAGACAAAGTATTAGAACCAGACATGGCAGTGATATTGGAAATATCAGACTGGAAATTTAAAACAACTATGATTAATATGTTAAGTGTTCCATTAGGATAAAGTAGACAGCATGTAAGAACAAATGGCAATGTAGTTAGAGATAGAAATCCTAAGAAAACAAAAATGCTATACATAAAAATCAAAACACTAATAGAAATGAAGAATGTCTTTGGGTTTAATAGACTAGATAGACATGGCAAAGGAAAGAATCTCTGAACTAGAGAATATCTCAGTAGAATTCTCAAGCCAAAAAAGTAAAAACAGACAAATACAAAAACTGTATTTGTATGTATAATGAGAGTATTAGAAGAAAAAGGAACAGATGAAATATTTGAAGCAGTAGTGACTGAGAACATCCCCCAAGTTAATGTCAGACACCAAACCACAGATCCAGGAAGCTCAGAACAAGCAGGATGAATGCTCTGCCTAAAAACCTACACCCAGGCATAGTATTTACAAACCACAGAAAATCAAAGATAAAGAAGAAAATCCTGGGCTTCCCTGGTGGTGCAGTGGTTGAGAGTCTGCCTGCCAATGCAGTCATGACATTCTTTCATTCCAGAATTTTGTCCAGGAATATATAGGCTTCTGATACCCCTGGATGACCCTCAGTAATATTGATGGATTCCGAAAATAGGTGGATGGGACAGACTAGGAGACCAAATTTAAGAACTGGAGTCCAGGGGCTTCCCTGGTGGCGCAGTGGTTGAGAGTCCGCCTGCCGATGTAGGGGACACGGGTTCGTGCCCCGGTCCGGGAAGATTCCCCATGCTGCGGAGCGGCTGGGCCCGTGAGCCATGGCCGCTGAGCCTGCGCGTCCGGAGCCTGTGCTCTGCAATGGGAGGGGCCACAACGGTGAGAGGCCCGCATACCGCAAAAAAAAAAACAAACAAAACTGGAGTCCAGGCCAGCTAGATGATGAGTACTGGCTGGGCAGAGGTGAGGACTGTGTCCACATCCACCCGATGGCAAGTGACATAACCTCTGCCAGAGGCTGTATCACAGCTCTGAGGCTGACCTGGGCAAGGCCAGCTAGGAGGGTTGCTGAGCTGCTCCCTGTAGTTCACTCAGCTGTGGAAATGGCAGGGAGCGGGGAGGCTGACTCCTCTCCACAGACCCGTAGGAGAGACCTCCGTAGGAGAGGAATCAGCTCTGGCAGATTGGAAGCAGGGCCGTCATTAAAAACTTTTCTCCTTAACTTCAAAAAGATAAGAGTTCCTAAGTTTTTACAGCTTTATTAAGGTATATCTCACATATAAAATTGTAACTAGAGAAGGAAAACATAGGTCAGAAATTCGAATCTGCATAGAAAGGGAAGAGCACCAAAGAAGGAGTAAGTGAAGGTAAAATTGAGTCTTTTGTAGACCACATATAGTTGCATCCTATGTTTGATCAAGTAGTTTAATCCATTACATTTAAATTACTGATAGGGAAGGACTTACTCTTGACATTCTTTTGTTTCCTGTATGTCTTATAGCTTTTTGTCCTCCATTTTCTTCTTACTCCCTGCCTTTGTGTTTAGTTGAATTTACTTCTGTAGTGACATGTTCTGATTCCCTTCTCGTTTCTTTTCATGTATATTCTATAAATATTTTTTGTGGCTACTAGGGGAATTACATCAGATATCCTAAACTATAACAACTTATTTTAAACTGATAACTTCAATTAAATATAAACTACTCCTTTATAGTTTTACCTCCCACACTTGGTCTTTTTTGTTGTTTGTTGCATATTTTATTGAAGTATAGCTGATTTACAATATACTAGTGTCAGGTGTACAACATAGTGATTCAGTATTTTTATAGATGATACTCCCTTTAAAACTGTTACAAAACAATGGCTGTATTCCCCCGTGCTGTACAATATATCCTTGTTGATCTATTTTTTACGTAGTTGTTTGTATCTCCTAATCCCTTACTCCATCTTGTCCCTTCCCCCTTTTCTCTCCTCACTGGTAACCACTAGTTTGTTCTTTATATCTGAATCTATTTCTGTTTTATTATATATATATTCACTTGTTTTATTTTTTTAGATTCCACATGTAAGTGATAATACAGAGAATTTGTCTTTCTCTGACTTATTTCACTAAGCATAATACTCCAGGTCCATCTGCATTGTTGCAAATGGCGGAATTTCATTATTTATGGCTGAGGTATTCCATTGTATGTGTGTGTATATATCTACCCAGATATAGATATATATCACATCTTCTGTATTCATTCATCTGTTGATGGGCACTTAGGTTGCTTCCATATCTTGGGTATTATAAATAATGCTGCTATGAACATTGAGTTGAATGTATCTTTTTGAATTAGTATTTTAGTTTTCTTTGGATATATACCCAGGAGTGGAATTGCTGGATCATATGGTGGTTCTATTTTTAGTTTTCTTTGAGGAACCGCCATACTGTTTTCCATAGAGACTACGTCAATTTACAGTCCCACCAGCAGTACACTAGGGTTCCCTTTCCTCCACATCCTTACCAACATTTGGTATTTGTAGACTTTTTGATGATAGCCATTGTGACAGGTGTGAGGTGATATCTCATTATGGTTTTGATCTACATTTCTGATTAGTGATATTGAACATCTTTTTCATGTGCCTGTTGGCCATCTGTATATTTTCTTTGGAAAAATGTCTATTCAGGTCTTCTGCCCATTTATTATTTATTTATTTATTTATTTATTTTTGCAGTATGCGGGCTTCTCACTGTTGTGGCCTCTCCCGCTGCGGAGCACAGGCTCCGGACGCGCAGGCTCAGCGGCCATGGCTCACGGGCCCAGCCGCTCCGCGGCACGCGGGATCCTCCCAGACCGGGGCACGAACCCATGTCCCCTGCATCGGCAGGCAGACTCTCAACCACTGCGCCACCAGGGAAGCCCTTCTGCCCATTTATTAATCAAGTTTTTGATATTGTATGAGCCATTTATATATTTGGATAGTAACCCCTTGTTCATATCATTTGCAAATATTTTCTCCCATACAGTAGGTTGTCTTTTTGTCAATGGTTTCCTTTGCTATGCAAAAGCTTTTAAGTTTAATTAGGTCCCATTTGTTTATTTTTGCTTTTATTCTTTTGCCTTAGGAGACAGATCCAAAAAAATATTGCTGTGATTTATGTCAGAGTGTCCTGTGTTCTGTTCTAGTTTTATGGTTTCAGGTCTTACATTTAGATCTTTAATCCATTTTGATTTATAAGGTGTGAGGAAACGTTCTAATATCATTCTTTTACATGTAGCTGTCCAGTTTTCCCAGCATCACTTATTGAAGGGACTGTCTTTTCTCCATGGTATATTCTTGCCTCCTTTGTCATAGATTAATTGACCATAGGTTCATGAGTATCCCATACTTGATCTTATATCACAATGACATCATTATATATTGTGTACCAAACATAAATTTAATTCTCATGCTTTTCTTTTAAATCTTAAGAGCTATGAAATTTATAATACAGGCTTTTATATTTGTCCATATATTTACCTTTATCAGAGGACTCTATTTTCATATGGCTTTGAGTTACTGTTTAGATACTTTCTTTTAAACCTAAAAGACTCCTTTTACTGTTTCTCTATAGGGCAAGTCTAGTGATCATGAACCCCCTCAGCTCTTTATCTGAAAAGTATTTATTCCTCATTGTTGAGGACAGATTTGTCAGATACAGTATTCTCTGACAGGTTTTTCTTTCAGCACTTTGATTATGTCATCTTGTTGCTTTCTGGTCTATAAAGTTTCTGCAGAAAAATTTGCTGGCAGTCTTATAGGGGCTCTCTTTATGTGATGAGTCATTTCTCTCTTGCTGCTTTCAAGATTCTTTGTCTTTAGGCAGTTTGATAACATCTCAGCATGTGTCCCTTTATTCTACTCAGAGTTTGAACTTCCCGTTTTTGTACATCCATTTCTTTCCTCAAATTTGGCAAGTTTTAGGTCATTAGTACTACACATAAGCTCTCTGACCCTTTTCTCTTTTTCTTCTGGGACTTCCGTAATGTATATATTGGCCCATTTGATATTGTTCCGTAAGACCCTCAAGCTCTGTTCACTTTTCTTTATTGACTCCGAGGAGCAGAAAGAATAACTTCAGATCACTCAAGTTCAGTGATTCTTCTGCCTGTTCAGTATGCTGTTGAATCTCTAGTAAATTTTTCACCTCAGTTATTATAATTCAGCTCCAGAACTTGTCTGGTTGTTCTATAATTTCTATCTCTGTTGCTATTCTAATTTTGTTCCCGCATCATTTTCATGGTTTAGTTTAGCTGTGTATTACTTAGCTCATTAGCATGCGTAAGATGATTGTTTTGAAGTCTTCCTCCAGTCAGAGGACTGTATTTCTTTAGGGTCAAGTTTTAGAGATTTATTGTGTTCCTTTAAATGGGCCATGTTGCCCTGTTTTTCATATGCATTATAATTGCTTCTTGAAAATTGGGCATTTGAAAACAGGCACATCTCCCAGTCTTTGCAGAATTTCATGTAGGGAAAACACCTTTGCTAAATCAGCCCGGCATAAAGGCTTAATGTTCTCTAAAACCTAATTTGGTGATGCATCTTCCCTGGTCCTCTGTGTGCTCTTACTCCAGTTCTCTGTATGCCCAGTTGCCTTTAAATGTCTTAATGTCCCTGAGAGTCTCACCCCCTAAAGGGACTCCTAATGTTCTCTTGTATTCCTTTGCCCATAATCTCTTGCCCCCAGGAGCCCATGTGTCTGCAGCCACCCTGCAGCTCTCACACTGCGGTAACTGCCACTGCTTTCAGGGGCCTCTAACGTGACGTCCAAACTATGCTGCTCTTTCCATCAGTGTTCCAAGTCGAGTGAGACAGAAGCCAATCCTCCAAGCAGCCCTCAGATAAGCCAGAACATTGCAAGCAAGTTCCATTCTTTTCCTTCCCTCCTGAGGGATGGCCCAGGAATTGGCAGCTTCCTCCCAACTGACCCCCAAGGGGGTGGAATAATGGCAAACAGAAATGCCAGATAGTTTTCTACTGTTTCGAATGCAGCTTTTTCTTGGTTAGGCTGGTTGTTACAGTTTAAATTGGCTCTAGAGTCTTTGCAAAGCTTCTTTAGCCTATGTATCGTTCAGTGTTTCCACAGGGAATGCAAACCTGGTACTTTCTATTCTGCCATCTTGCTTGTATCACCCCAACTCCTTTTTACCGTTTCTGTTCGTCTCCCCCTGGCTTTGAGCTTTTGCCTCCAATAGAGCGGTACCTACACTTGCTCTTTTTTGGAGGACTGCCTTCAAGCTTGGAACTACCTCATCTGCAGACAGAGAGCCGGAGCAGTCTGGGAGTTTGTTTCCCTAGGGCAGTCCTTAGTCAGTGACTGTCCACACCTGGGGCGAAGGTGATCCACACCCATCAAACTGGGAGGCACAGCTGTTGGAGTTCCCTATGGGATCAGGTTGCTGCTCCCCTTTGTGGGACCTTGCCTGAATCATACATGTGCTTTGATTTCTTCTCTTTCCTGCTTCCCAGAGTCCCTTTAATGTTCTTTGCAACCCTACCTTAATGAATCACTTGTACATATCTTCATTTTACGGTCTGTTTCTAGGGAACATAACTGAGATCCAAAGTGTATATTTCATTTCTCACTCTACAAACAGCAGCTTGTAGCTTATTGAGATTAAGAAACTGGTTTCGGGGGACAAGACAGCTGGAAGGAGGACCTCTGTCCTTGTCTTCTTTGAAGAAAGAATTCAGCAAAGGGACCAAGATTGTGAAATAGATAAAGCATTTACTAGAAGCAAAGTACACGTGGAAGAGCACACGGGCAAACTTGGAGTGAGTTGTGCCCAATGCGGGTGGCTTAGATCGCTTATATGGGGGGGCAGGCAGTCTTCCAGGTTGTCTCTGGCCAATCTTCTTGCTTGTGGCCATATTTGGCCTGACTCAGGGTCCTTCCTGACAGGCACGCACATCTCTCAGCCAAGATGGATTCTGGGAGGTTGTCTGGTGACTCTTTCTCCCTTTGACCCCTTCCCTAGACTGAGGACCTTCTCTGCACGTGTGTAGGCTGGGAAATGCCCCTGACCACAAGAATGAGAAAAATGTGGTCACTTTGTCTTTTACCCAATCAGGGCCCAGTGCTCCTGCTAGTATCTTATCTCAAAGTGTCAGCAGGAGTCTGGTTGCAGCTGCTCGGCCTGAGGCCCATGTATCTCCTACCTCAAAACCAACTGTATCCTACTGTACATTAAACTCCTCGCCTTATAGTCTTAAAAAGCAGGTTTTCCCTAAACGCCTGTCTAATTTAAAGAGGCTCTTAGATGTTAAAAGGAATGTGGGACAAGAGAACCAGCATGGAGAGAATCCCTGGATTACTGGTCCAATCAGATCCTGGCAGGAAAGAGATGGCATACTTCATGGATTTAACTAAAGAGTGGTTAATAAGGGGACTCTTAAAGAGGTAGAAGTACGGTTAAGGAAACTAACAAAGAATAGTGAAGCACCAGGGAGTATAGACAGGAGAACGGTTACCACCGCCAGCCCCTGGAGGGGTATGGAGAGGAGGTTTTTACTGGAACCTAGCCCAAGTTGTAACCATGGAAGAGAGGTAGGCCAATAAGTGTTGTGGCTTTTGGTAGAGGGACTCGATTGCTGCCAGAGATGGCCTGTTAGGAAGCATGGGGAATAAACACTGCAACCTCATTCCTCCCACTCTCTGACCTTCTGTAGGTGCCTTCCATTGGCTGAATGCACTAAAAGTCTGAAGGAAAGTGTGGAAGATACAGGTGTGCCCCCTTTCAAGGACCATCTTGCTGCCCAGGTGCATAGAGCCATTCATTCAAGGTCATGTCTGACCTGTAGCAGCTCCTAGCCCGTGACTGAGCAAGGTAGAGGTGTACAGGTCCTTTTCAGTGTCATATGTGGGGATGACATAGCTGAGTAGACTTCAGAAGTCCCCACCAGGCTGGCTAAAGTTCGTTGGGCCTGCATTACAGTTTGATTTCTCTGTTTCATCCAGCTTCCTTACCTCCCTCTCACAGGTGTTGATACCTAGTGAACACCTTGCATCCCAGACTCCATTTCATGTTTCTTTCTAGAGAAATCAACCTGAGACAGCAAGATAGTTGGGTGCTGCAATCCCCACAGGCCAGCCACCTACATGCAAAGCAAGACAGAGTAGCACTGAGGGGTAAACACAGAATAACCCATAAATGACCAATAATCAACACTTATCTCCCATTCCTGTGTTCTTAGTGCTCTATCCCTCCCCTTAAAGTGTAGAGTTAAAGGGCACTTGGGGCCCTTTGATCTGAGGGAGCCCAGGCAGCCTGGCGATGTGTGTAGCGATGTGAAGGCGGGCTTACCCACACATCTCATGCCTGTCATACGCTCCCCACCAGGTGCATGAGAATCTGTCTGTGCGCAGTCGACACTGTCTCCAGGGGCATGCGTGCATGTCAGCCTTGTGTGCAACCCCTCTGTGTGCTGTCAAGGAAAACTCCACAGTGATGCTAAATGATGCAGCTCTGGGTGAGGTGATTAAGCAGTTCAGTGACAGCATCCTCCCGGGGAGAGGAGGAGGCTTCTGAGGACATGTCTGAGTGAGCTGGAATGGGGTCCCAGTGAAGGGAGCTGGCTGACGGCCCACAGAGGCAGCAAATGTCCTTTGTCCTTGGGAGCACAGCAACCTGGCTTACTCTTGGCAGTGGGCAGGCTGCGCTCAGACCGGAGGGGTGGTGGGGATCCCCTGTGTACCTCAGGCTAGAGATGGAGAACTGTTAGATTAAAGGAAACTTAAGGCAGAGTCACAATTTTCACTGCTCCGCCATTGGTTCCAAGCCCCCTATGGCTCGTTTGAGTGATTCTGCATTTCATCTAGATTTTCTTCCTTTTTTTTGTTTTTTTTTTTTGCGGTACGCGGGCCTCTCACTGTTGTGGCCTCTCCCGCTGCGGAGCACAGGCTCCGGACGCGCAGGCTCAGCGGCCATGGCTCACGGACCCAGCCGCTCCGCGGCATGTGGGATCTTCCCGGACCGGGGCACGAACCCATGTCCCCTGCATCGGCAGGCGGACTCTCAACCACTGCGCCACCAGGGAAGCCCTATATTTTCTTACATTTAAATAGCTTTTAAAACCCTCCTCTGATCCCATCTATCATACACAGAGCTTTTTTAAGGATGAACATTTTCCTCTGCATGTCAAGTTTCTCTGTCAGAGGTGCAAGCTGGTTAGGGAACAGCACCTACAAAAAGAAGCAGCAGCAGGATGGGGCAGAGGAAGAACCGTGAAGCCAACTTAACAAAGCCTGTAGCAACCCTGCAGGGAGCCCTGCAGCCACTGGAGCCCATCAGTTTGGGGCCAGAATGACCAGGCCTTTATACCCAGACCCCCTGTCACTGGGTACGAACTCCCCCCGAAAGGCATGGCATCAAGTCCCTCCTTGATGTGGAGACGTCCCACCCAGATTCCCCCCTCTAAGACTTTCCCCGCTGCATGAGGCTGCTCTTCGCCGATTCTGTTCTGGCTCCAGGCCGTGGAAGCCAAGGATGACAACCCCTGAATCCCCGGGGAGGGTGCAGGTGGGGGTCCCTGCGACTTACACAAGAGACAGTGGGGTTTTGTCATGGGTCACTTTAGTTCCTCTAGACATACGTCTGAGTCAAGGTGCTACTTGCACTGGCCTTGAGAGGATGGGCCAGAATCAAGCTCACAGGCTCCTCTGCTGCCTTCTCTTCCTCTCTCCTTCCCGAAACAGCCAGACTCAGGCTGAGACAGCAGGACAGAGGCCCTTGGGAATCCTCCTTGGACAGAGAGCTAGTGATTACAGAGCAGTAAATGCATTAAGGAACTAGACAATTAGATAAACACCAGTAATTAATTGAGAGTTAGCAGAACTGCAGCACTTCCCGGAGGGGAGAATGCTTCCCTTCTCATGGTTGCTTTTCTCCTTTATGATCACCTAGAACTGGAGCTGGAAGAGCCGGAGAAGTTTGTCTGTCCTTCACCCACGAATGCTTATGACCGGTTCCCAGGTCCTGTGGATTCCTGCTTTTGTCTGAGTGTCGAGAGCAGAGGCGCTTGCCCTGCTGTCTGACCCAGAGACCGAGGAATGGCCAAGCTGAGGTCAGGAGCAGGCGTGGTCACGATTCCTGTAGACATGCCCTGCCTTCCTTCAGCTGTGGTGCTGGACTGGAGGCTGGGCTGTGTGGCAGGACTAGACCCCAGGCCCATTTGCTTCAGTCCCCACCTGGCTCCTATTGTAGCCACTAAACTGTCCTATTCCTTGTCTCCTTGAGATGAAGACTGGACAGGTGAGGCCGTATTGCCTGCTTCTTTTGCCTAGCTCAGTCAGGAAGGCAACTAGGGGAGTGCGTGGGTGATTAGGAATCCCCAGCTGACCCTCCGGACTGAGATAAGAGCATCCCCAACAGGGGGACTCCCCAGAGTCTCAGGATCCTACTTGGCTGGGGATCCCAAGGCTCTGTGGCCTGGACATTGTCTGGGCTTTGCCCCGAGAGCCACTTTCCCAGGACATGCTGTTGGCTGTGCCATACACCGCCTCTCAGGGCATGTCCCGCTGTCAGGGGCTTCTTGCATGGCTTAAAATATTGCTTATCAGAATGCGGTGGTGACATTCTGCTGACAAATATTAAGGCTGTTCCTGTTTCACTCCCAGAAGCACCTGTCAGCAGAGTTTGGATCAACCCCCAGGTCCCCCTGCACTGTCACAGGGGAGCTGCCTGCCAGGTGATGCCACTGATGCTGAGGTCAGAGCCCAGCAGTGGCTCACCCCTCTGGATCTGTCAGTGGGGTCCCAATAGGGAACAGGTGTCTCACTCAAGTTTGGATCCTTCAGTGAGGACTTATTTCCAGAAGGGCTCATTTCAGAGCTGGGGGTTGGGAGTAGGGGAACCACAGGAGTGGTCAGTAAGAAGCCACACTGCTGTTAGCACCCTTGGGCCCTGAGGTTGGGATGGGGGAGGGAGGATGAGTCCCAAGAAAAAGTCACAGCTCTTCTTAACGGTACCCTTTGGTCAAGAGCACAGCCAGGCAGAAGTGACCTCCCTCCCCTACTCTGATATTCTGCCCAGACCCCTTATGGACTAAACTCCTCCAGACAGCAGCGATGAAGCCTGTTTATGCAGCCCAGCCTCCCACGGCAGACGGGCTAGGGGATAATGAAGGTATCTCTAGGAACACATCTAGAACCAAGGTCTCCTAATTTTCTCTTCTTTCTCTTCTGGTATGAATCCCTCAAGCCTGGGCCCTTACATGGAGTCCTTTGCCTTTGTCCCTGCTCTGGACCCAATCCTACCACCACCACCTTGCCTTCTGCTCTCAGTGCTGTGGTCAAGAGTGCTGACCTACAGGTACCAAGTAGGTCTGGCAAGAGAGGACAATGATGAGAAAATAGCCCCTGAGTGTCTGCTCCTTCCAGAGGAGCCTAAGCCCTATGCTTTCCTACTTCTCCTGGGTCAGGTAGCTGGAACCAGCAGGCATATGGTGCTCCGCTTGGATTCAAATACCAATAGGCTCGAGAAAGGTTCTTTGGGTGCCCAAGCCTCGGGGCAACCCCACCTGCCAAATCTACCACCACTATTCCATGTATGATGATGCCAAATCTCCTGGTATTCTTCCTTAGTAGAAAGAACAGGGAAGGACACTCAGGGAATTTTAGAACACAGTAGAGAGAGACTTCCTGTGCCACTGGCTTACAGGTATCTGGTATGTCTAGAATCTAATATACCGTGACTGAACTATTGAATTGTAGGGATATTAATTTCAGTGTGTCAGCTAGTCCACAATACATACTAATTTTATACTAAATTATACTAAATTATTATTATTACTAAATACTAAATAAATTACTAAATTTATACTAATTTTATTCTGCTGGGTGCTGATCTGGCACTGCTCCATGACTTGAAGTCTGTTGGGTAGAACCACATAAGGTCGTCTTGGCACTAAGGTTAACATCCCATCCCTGGGGCTAGGGTGAGGGCTACACGGAAAGGGGGTGGGAGATAATGGCCTTCCACAGTAGGAGATGTCAGAGCTAACTAAGGAGGCAGGATAGTACCTTCAAAGGTGGATGGATAAAGTAACAGTCCAGATGAGAATTCTGTATATAATCCAAGAAGGGTTTCTGGAGGTGAAAAATGTCAAGGCTGAGAGAGAGGGATGTAACAGAGAAAGGCATGCTGGCAGAAATAGGAATATGGCCAAAGGGCTTATGAAGAAGGGTTCAAGAACCTCAGAAAGACTTTGGAAGAGATGATTGGATGGTCAAGGAAGTCACGTGGCTTTCAAATCAGTCTTGGGTTTGAATCTGGCCCAACCACTTACAAGCTGAGAGAGCTTGGGCAAGTTTCATGATTTCCACTCTAGTCACCAGTTTTTAATGCATAAAGGAGGAATCCAAAACTACCTCCTAAGGGTGGTAGGAGGATTACAGCAGCCAACATGGGCGGACTATCCAGCATGGTGCCTGGTGCATAGCAAATGGTCAACAAGCGCTGGTCGCTGCCTTTATCATTCCACACGTGAAGGCTGACCTGAGGAAGATGGGTGGGTTTTTCTGTGCAGCCCTGACAGCAGAAATTATAGGGAGGCAGACTTGTTTGGCTTAAGAAGAAATTCCCTGGCTTTCAGGGCTGTGTGAATAAAGAGTGGATCCCCTGGAAGTCAGGGGGTCCTCCTCCATTATTTGAGCAGCTGCAGGCTCCGTCCTTGGCTGGATTGCTATAAAGGGTTTTGAGACCATCTTAGATGGGTGGTGGTCAAATAAGTAGATTCTGAGGTGGCTTCAAACTGAGCCACGTGCACTAATCTTATTTTTCAGAGACACTGAGGGGACCCTGCTCTAACCAAGAGCTCTGAAAACAATTTTGTTTCTAAATCTTTCCTGTTTAAGCCCTGTTGCCCGATCAAGGATTTTCATTAGAGAGAGTGAGGTAGATAATAGGTATGAAATGTTCTGACCTCCTTTAAATCTAAGATATTTGCTGGAATGTAATTTCATTTTATTACAAATTGAGATTCTGTGGGTAGTCATACCCACCTTAGACATGTCCTTGAACCTGTGCAAATTTAATCATTTAAATGAACCAGGAGAGAGTCTGCTGTTTAACTCACATTGGAGGTTGGTTCTCGCGGAAAAGGATTCATAACAAGATGGCTGGATTTGTATATACTGGATGTGAAGTGACTAGTGAAAACCATTTTCCAATTACTAATTGTAAATTAGTACAAATTAGTACAATTACTAATTGTAAAGTGAGACTGTGTTCTTGTGGGCAGGGGGGATTTCTGGGATTATTAGGAAAGGACAGACACCAGCCATGTAGATCCTGACGTTGACTCAGAAAGTCTTTCCTGTGCCTTCATTAGCTCTCCCTTTGGGTGTCGTCTGGTTGTGCATATTTGATATGTTATAGCTGAGGCAGAATCTGGGAACCCTCCTACTTGCCTTCGGCCTTTAGAGTATCAGGACTTGACTTCCAGCTGTCAGTATCAGCATCTCTGTGCCTGATAGCTTTTTCTGAAATTACAGGGCAACTGACATCAGGCCCAAAGCACTAGGCAATTAACATTCCCTAAGAGCTGCCCTCAGCCATTGACTGAGAGGTGTATAAATACCCCAAGTCACATAGGCACACAGACTGGAGTGGGATATTCTGTGGCATTTGTTTAGCGCTATTACCCAAGGTCTCCAAGTGGAATTAAGTTCTAGTTGCCGTCTGTGACTTTATTGGCTTCCTTCCTTTCCCTATGTTACTCCCTCAATCCCTTACCAGTTCCTATGCACCCCTTAACTTGCAGTGAATCCTTCCTTGTCTTAGGGCCAGTTTCTGGGGGAATATAAGACATGAGCTTTGTAAATTCCTTACCAGCCCTATATGGGGTTACTGAACATCAGGTCTGCATAAGTGTCCGCACTACCTGCACACACACGTTTTCTCCAGCTCCAAAGTTCAGGAAGAGGAGCAGTGCAGCAGGGCTCTCTCACAGCCCAGCCGCAACCCACACACGGTAGAGGCATGAGAGCTGCATCAGGCTGGAAGGTCTAGAGAGCTGCACTCTGGCTCTTCGCCAAAGGCTCACCTCTTTTTTTTTTTTTTTGCAGTACGCGGGCCTCTCACTGTTGTGGCCTCTCCCGTTGCGGAGCACAGGCTCCGGACGCGCAGGCTGAGCGGCCATGGCTCACGGACCCAGCCGCTCCGCGGCATGTGGGATCTTCCTGGACCGGGGCATGAACCCGTGTCCCCTGCATCGGCAGGCAGACTCTCAACCACTGCGCCACGAGGGAAGCCCCAAAAGCTCACCTCTTTGTGCAGGGGATAAGGTCTTAATTCTCTGTCCCCTTACCCTGAAAAATAGCTGTTAATCAATGCCAGAAAGGTATAAGGACTATTCGAGGTTCTCACGGTGAGTCTTTAGCATCTGTGCCCTTGTGTAGTCCATTTGAGGGGAGCTGCTGTGTGGGTGTCTGCAAGTGCATCCTTCAGGAGAACTTCCTTCTGGTTTCCAGACAGTCCTGCCTCTCCCTAGGCCCACAAAATTGGGGGGGTGGAGGGGATTTCTTTTTCTTGTTGATTGAAGGGTTGGCAAAGTTATGCCTAACCTTAAATGCACTGTTTCTCCCAAAGAAGGTCACAGACTATTGGGGAGAGTTGAGGGAAACTGAGGCAGCTGCACGGAACAAGGACATGGAAGTTCTTATCAAAATACTTTATTTCTACTGACCTTTTCATATGGAAGGCGTCCACTTCTTGAGCCTGCTTCCTTCTAACGTTAATAGTGAGTCTGCTTATCGTGGTCGTTGCTGTCGACAAAGGGAATAATTAAGCCTCTTGGTACGAATCCCAGAAAGCACGTTGGCTGCCCCAACTCAACAGAAGTAAAACGCAGTCTGTAGCAAAGTCCGTTTCTGCTGGGTTGGGGTGAGGTGGGAGTGCAGGTAGAAGATCCTGGGATGCCTCACAGTACTCGGGCTGGGATTTCAAAGTGTCCGTGGATTCTTTCTACTTCTCTTGTCTCTCCCACATACATCCATGGATACGCTGCATGTCGCCTGGAGCATTTAGAATTTCTTTTCTTTTCTTTTCTTTTTTTTTTGAGGGGGAGAATGTGCTGATCTCCTAGACGGTGTAACAGACCTGTTTCTTGCAAGCTGCTTCTGTCCCTCTGTGTGGAACCACTGGCGTAGGGTTCAGTGACGTAGTGATGCTGAACTGGGGAGAAGGAGCAGAGGAGAAGCAAGTGATCTTCACGGGAAACTCTGAATTGTCCACTTGGAAATGATGTCCAGTCCCTTACAGGTAAACATCATTTGTAAATAACTTGCTACCAGTACATCAATTTATATCCAGTGGCACCAGATATATTGATCAGTTCCTTGGTTTTGTTTTCTGCTTTCCCAGGTACTGGGAAGTGCCCTTCCACCTTCCTTGCTTGGCATGTAGGGGACTCCTAATAGGCGGCACTTCGGGTGGCATTACAGAGAGGAAGGGCACAAAGTGGACGAGCACAGAGGATGGTGAGCGTGTACCAGGCTTCCATCAGTTTAGATTCAAGTCCTCTGATTTCCCCACCTGGATAACCAGGCTCCTGTGTCTTCTATTTTTTGGTTTGTGGGTGTTTTTTTAAAATTCCTCCCCAATTTAAAAAACTCCAGAGCAAGACTTGTTGTGGGGATTGAAGGAAGGGAAAGACCAGCTTTGCTGAGGGTTTATACATCTCAGGACCTGAGAGTAAGTTGTGCAGAACGACAAGGACTTTACCGTTTGTTCCCAGAAAGGTATATGGACCAGGTATATGTGACCAGGGTCACACGATGAGTCTTTAGCATCCATTCCCTCGTGTGGTCCATTTGAGGGGGCCTCTAGTAAAGCTCTGTGGAGCGTATCCAGAGGTGACCAAATCATCAAGCACCGGGAAGCTGGACCAAGTTGCAATTCAGTGTAAGCTTCCTCGAGGAAGGCAGGGCTGTCTTATTCATCCGTATTCCCTGGTGACAAGCAAGATGTTTTGATAAATGTGATACATGTTTGTGCTCAGAAAATGCATGTTTGGACAAGTAAAGGAGCTCCTGGGGGCTAGCTGGGCTGTCAGAGGCGAGCTCAGAAAGCTGGGCTCTGTAAAGGTCACGGTCCATGGAGGAGAGAAGTAATTACAGTCCTGATATTTGGAACATTAGGCAGGGCTCACGGAAAGGCCCGGCTCAGCGAACTACCTTGGAAGATGCCAGGTGGAGTGGGCAACCCAGTTTGATGGCAAAGAGGAATGGGTCTCTTTCATCTCCCTGTTCATGCTCCTTTCTCTCCCAGCCTTCCCATCCATAAGGTGTGCAACTCTTTTGGTTCTTATCCATCCAGAGCTGCCTCATTTGTGAAAGGAGCTTTCAGCTCACAGTGGCTTTGGGGTCGTCAGGGTCCCCTAGTTGGACAGATCAGGGTGCTGGCACGTCCCTGGCCCCTGTGTTCAGTTCTAAGTCAGTGCTTCCCATCCGTTTACGCATCAAAGAGCTCAGAGAAAAGGGTCATTGTACTGAGGTCACTGAAGACCACTGGCCTGGGCCCTCTGGCTGCTGTCCCAAGCTCTATTTAGCTCCCTGTAACTCATTCCCGGCCTCCATCTGGAAGCATCCATCTAACCAGTCTTCATCTCCAGTGGTTCCCACAATGCCTCCACTCCCATGAAAAAAACAGGGCGAAGGCAACCACTTTCCCAGGCCGTACCTTGATGAGATGACGTCAGAGCTCAGTCATTCAACAAATGTATTGGGCGCCTTTAATGAGCAAGGTGCTGTGAAGGGAGATGAACCGATGGAGCAGATGGAATCTTCCGGGCCCTCATAGCAAGTGAACTGGCAGTCACAGTATAATGGGAAAGACAGTGAAAAGGGAGCTAGGGGGGGCTATACTGGGTGGGGGGGGTGAAGGGGAGGGTTTAGAGAGTTTCAAGAGAAAGTCAAATGTATACAAAGAAGGAAAAACTCTCCCTTGAGCTTGTTCTAAACCAGAGGTAAACAAATTTTTTCTTAAAGGGCCAGACAGTTGGTCTCTGTCACAAATAGTCATCATGTCATTGTAGCCCAAATGCATCCATAGCAGTACATAAAAGAATGGCTGTGGCCATGTCCTAATAAAACTTTACATAAGCATGTAGCAGTAGTGACTGCGCTCAAACTGAGGATCAGAGTTTATTAACACCTGATCTAAAGAAAGGAAGAACAAATGCTCTATCAATCCCCTTTGATTTAGAAACAACTAGGAAGAGGGTACTTTGCTGGAGAATTTTATCTGATCTCAGTTTGGAAAAATGAATTTTAACGCTTCTGTGAGTCATTAATCTAAGAGTGTATTGTTGAACCCAAGTTCCTGTGCCCCAAGCACAGTGAGGCCAAACAAACCGAAATGTCCAGAGAAAGGTTTATTGCAGGGCCAATAAATGAGGACAACCAGTGGCTCACGCTCAAAAGACCCGAGGGGTTTCAGGAAAGAAGTGTTTATAGGCAAAACCTGGGGGGAGGGCTGCAGGGTGTGTAACCCTCCTCTGATTGGTTGGTGAGATAACAGGGTGGCTTTAGGAGAATCTCAATCATTAGCCTTCTGGTTTCAACCAGCCTGGGGTCCCTGTGCTGTGCTCAGCCTGAAGTTGCCATCCTCCACGTGGGCGGGCGGCCTTTGTTGTTCCTGTAGAAGAACTCAAGATATGTATCAGATCGTTGTGCATATCCCCTGAGGAGAAACCGGAACCGGCCCCATCCTGCACTGTTGTTCTTGGTGCATTTCCTCACTCCCCTAATTAGTAACTGCTGGAATCCGCCCTTTGGAACTCAGGGAAGGTCTAGGAGGCAGAAAGCTTTTCCCCTACAAACAAGAAATGGGGGACATGGAAGGGCTTTTGTGCCCAGGTGGGACTGTGGCGGATGGCTCAGACCATCAGTGCCTCCCTTCTTTGGAAAGGCAAAACAGGTACCACGTGGGGTGAAGGGTGAGCATCCATTGAATTTCACTGGGAAGGAGAGGAGGATACTTAACAGGAGAGGTTAGCAGATGGGTTCTAAGAGAAGTGAAGAAATTCCTGCGATGGGGCTGGCTGAGGATTTCAAGAAGGATTTTATCATTCATTTTGTTTCTGGCTTTGCAGGGGTGTAATCCCACATCCTTTACCCCCAACCTTTCAGCAAAGGGTGGATAATAGGTGAATTAGAGACGGTTGGTTTCCACCAAATACTTCATGTGCTCCTCATATTCCCAGCCTCCCTTGCAATTAGGCTGGGGCTATTTCTGGCCAATGGAATATGAGTGGGCATAACATGTATTCTGATGTTTTCTCCTCTCTCATTCTCTTCTCCTGCCATGGTAATCTTGAAGACCAAGAGTTTCAGATGGCATAGCTGTAAGATTTAGAGTGCTGTCCCAACCTACACTGTACTTCATTGAGCAACAGTTAAAATGTTAACGTATTAAGTGACAGCTTTCAAATTTTGTAACTATTTCAATAGGCTTGCGGTGCTTTGGGAAATAAAAACATGAATGGGCAACTCAAGGTAGAGACAACAGCAGCCCCAGGAAGTAAGACATTGAGTCATTGATACCTAACTAGAATATTTGGAGTCTAATACCGCGTAGTAGGCAGGATATGCTACGTTATGCTGTAGTAACAAACATCTCTAAAAGGGTCTCTAAACGACAAAAGCTTATCTTTCACTCATGTAAAATCTACTCTGGGGTGACCCTCCAGAGTAGCTGTCTCTCATGTGACGTTGTACTGCCACATCAACACTTGCTTCCACTATTACTGAGGCTTCAGGGGAACCAGAGAGGTGGTGTGTCAGCCATAGGTACTTAATGCTTCTACCCAGAAGTGACACATCACATTTCATTGGCCGAGTCATGTCACGTGGGCACACTTCAAGGGAGTGGGGAAGTAAAAGTGCCATTAAGGATATCAGTGAATAGTGGTAATGTCTGCTACATACTCTCTGCTACGGGAGGTATTAGGCTATCCAGAAGTCTGGAAGACTTGAAACTTAAAGAATGAGTAGCAATTAGCCAAGAAAAGAAGGATGGGAGAAAGAGGGGGAAAGTGTTCTGTTAAAAAAAGAATAATAATAATAAAGGTCTGCATGAATTCAAGAAATGAGACATTCAGGGTGGGTGGAGAAAGCATCCTAGGATAGAGTAGGGATGTTCACCACACGTTTGAAAGTGTGTGCAAGATATTTTAAGGCAAAACTCCCTTACGATGGAGCTTATTCCCAAGGTGAGGGTTTGGGGATGAAGGGCACTTATGGTCATTTGTTCCACACTTCTTGGGCCCAGCCTGTCCTGTGTGTCCATGTTGGCACCTGCTACAGAAAAGATGGAGAGCCTAGCTTGAGAAAGTTCAAGGCACTCAAACCCCTGATTTTTCTGTTGGTAAGGGTGAGAATTTCCCATTATTTTCCTCCAAAGTCCTCTTAGATAATTTAGTAGCTCCCTGAGCTGACTGGACCTCTCTAAGGACTTACTTAGAACCCTCAACACCCCCTCCACGAGGCACAGCTAGATAGAGGTCTCCACCATGACCTTATCGCCAGTGAGGTAGGTAGTGTCCATGGCTGCATTTTATAGGAAGGAATGGGTTGAAGTTGTAGCAGCAGGAACCATATTACTTTAGACCCTAGTCTGATTCTGGTTCAGAAAATAGAGGCCGCTGTTAAAATGATTTAAAGTCTGACAACTAAAATTCCCTGAGTACTTCCAATCTAATTATCAGCCCAATCTCCTGATACCTGGTTGTACTTAGAGGAGCCCTGAAATAAGTTGTAGATAGGGTTCCATCTGAAATTAAGGCGGTCGAATATTCTAGATTTTATAAGACCATCCTCCAGACTAAAGTGATAATGACTCTTAACCAGAGCTCCCCTTGCTTCTGTATTCCCTCCTCTACGCCACAATGCTGGTAGAGCGGGTACACCATAGTACTTGTTAACATTCACAGGGCAACGACAGAGTGACAGGATGTGTCCACTGTAGTAGGTTATTAACCAGTACATCCTAGATATAAATCTTTAGTTCACAGGAACAACTGTGAATGTGTGTCTGTGGGGACGGGAGGATGTTGGAAGTCTTCTTCCCTCTGGACTCCTAACTCCTAGAGGTAGAAAGAGTCATATTTATCTTCCTGTACCCAGTGCCTGGCATTCTAAGAACCCCAGTGATTGAGTGAATCCTACAGCATAACTGATTTCCTGTCAGCTGCTTCTGATCGTAAATAGAGTTGGTCAAAGATGAATGAGCCCACTGAAAGGGCTTTTCCTAACTGAACTTCACTCTCCTCCACCCTCACCGCTCTGGTCCACCTGGTGCCAATGTCCTGAATGTCCGGGTCTAGCCTAGCTGACCTCATTAAGGAGAGGAGTTACAACTGTGACTAAGTCCGTCAAAATACCATAGTCTATTAAAGGCATCAGTTCATCGAAGTCCATGATGTTAATTTGCCGGAAAGAGTCCCACCGGATTAAACTTTTAATTGGTATGAAATGCAGCTCAGAAAACGGGGGGGTCTTGGAGAAATTTTATTCTGTGGCCTGGCAGTAATTAACCGACCTCCTCCAGAGTTACTGCCCCTGGGAGTATTGGAGTTGTTAAATTACCAGGCAGGGAGAAATTCTGCTATCCAGAAGCCCAGCCCTTACATCTTCCCACATCTCTCTTCCACTCCCTGTCTTTCTCTGAATGAAGTTGTAAATGAGTGATGTCTGACCCAAAGCTTCCAAAGGCTCTCAGAGACCCTATAGAACAGTGCCGAGAAAATCCCCATCCCCTTACAGTTTTTTCTATGAATTAAAGCTTTATATCTAGAATGTTCTGCATTAGATCATCTCCAACTCATTTTCGGGGGCAAAGATGTGGGAATCTTTTAGACCCTGACATTCTAGGACTGCACCATTTTTCTGTGCCCTCTCTGTAAAATCAGGATTATGGGACAGTGATACAGTCATCCCTTGGTATCTGTGGGGAGATTGATTCCAGGATCCCCACGGATACCAGCATCTGTGGATGCTCAAGTTGCTTCTATAAAATGGCGTTGTATTTTCATATAACCTATGCACATCCTCCACTTTAAATCATCTCTAGGTTACTTATAGCAAGTAACACAATGTAAGTGCTATATATATAAATAGTTGTAAATACAGTGTCAGTGCTACGTAAATAGTTTCCAGCACTCAGCAAATGCGAGTTTTGCGTTTGAGGACTTTCTGGGATTATTTTCCCCAAATATTTTCAATCCATAGTTGGTTGAATCTGTGGATACAAAACCCACATATTAATACATGGAGGACTGTATATTGTACTGTATATTCATACAGTACAATAAAAATAACAATATTAAATCAACAGAAGCCAAATTATAGTATTTTTCCTACAATGAAATAAAACTTAAAATGTATAAATACAAAATATAAAAGTAAAACAAGAATGATCTGTGGATACATGTGACAATATGGGTGAATCTGAAAAGTATTAGGTTCACTGAAAGAAACCAGACACAAAAGAGAGAAACCATATGATTCCATATTTATGAGATTCAAGGACAGGTAGAATTAATCTAATGTGAAAGAAATCAGAATAGAGTTTGCCTATAAAAAGTAGGGATGGGGTTGACTACTAAAAGGGCATGTGAGGGAACTTTCTTAGGTGGTAGAAATGATTTATATTTTGAGTAGGTGGATACCTTTTGTCAAATTCATTGGGTTGTACACTTGAGATCTCATCTGACCAATAAAAGAAAATTAGGCTTGAAGGAAAAAAAATACACATAGCCTTTTAACTTCGCAAATTCTACTCTTGAGAATTTGTCATTAGACGAGTGTATAAAAGCAGTCATTGTAGTGCTTATAATAGGAGAAAATATACAAAAATACAATTTAAATACTTGGCAATGTGATTATATTCTGGTAGCTCTATACAATAGAATGTTCTACCACCATGAAAAAATGTTGATATACTTTGACACGTGAAAATACAAAATGTAATTAAAAACAGTGCAATCTCATTTTTGCAAGCATTAAATACAACAGTGGCTTTTTCAGGTTGGTTTTACTACAAGCAACATTTATGCTTTTCCAAGTTCTATATAGTATATAGCAGATGTCTCTATAATCAGTGTTTATTACTTTAAAGATACCTAGCTGTTGTGCATTTTTAATTAGACTCGGATATCACCCACCACAATGTCTAGTGCCTAGACAGCCAATGCTCAGAGCCTGTTGTTCATTTCCTTACATCCAGGCTCTCTTTGTACTTTTCTTTCTGGACCAAACTCAGGAGCCTTGTTATTTCCACCTCATCAATACACGGCTGCAATTTAATCCAGAAGAGAATGCCTTTGTACTTCCTTTAGGACATGAACTTTGAGTCTCTTACCAGATCTAGTCTGCTGCTATACTCCAGACCTGTGCATTCCATCTTCCATGAAGGTGCAAAGTTACCTGGATGAGATCTAGTCACCTTTGAAATTTTTTTTAAGGTCCAGCTTGTTAGGGCCTGCTCCCGCTTGCAGAGCCTGGCCAGATTCCATGCAAGGTGCCCACACACTGGTTACATGTGGCTTCTTCTCAGCCTTGCTTCTTGGCCACACCTGCACACTGCACCACCTGGCTCTACTCCCTCCAGCGCTTTCTCTGGGCTCACACCTTCTCTTTGCCTGCCTTCTATTCTAGGTTTTCATATCCTGAGATTCGCAGCTCAAGGTGCCTGTATATCTCCATATTTTCTGCAAAGGGGTTGTATAACAGGTTGAATAATGCTCCGCCCCAAAAAATATGTCAAAGACCCAACCCCCAGAACCTGAGAATGTGACCTTATTTGAAAATAGGATCCTTGCAGATGTAATTGAGAATATTTAGATGAGATTATCCTGGATTTAGGGTGGGCCCTAACTCTAATGACAGGTGTCCTTATGAGAGAAACAAGAGGGAACTGTGACACAGAAGGTCATGTAAAGACAGAGGCAGAGATTGGAGTGATGTAGCCACAAGCCAAGGAACACCTGGAGTCACCAGGAGCTGGAAGAAGCAAGAAAAGACTCTCCCCTAGAGCTTCAGAGGGAGTGTGGCCTGGCTGGCACCCTGATTTTGAATTCCTGGCCTCCAGAACTAATGAGAATAAATTTGTTTTAAGCCACCAAGTTTGGTAACTTGTTACAACAGTTAACTTGTTAATACAGATAGTAATTAGCAAACCATCTATACAGAGGTCCTGTTCCCACCCCTCCAACCTGTACTGATGGAAAAAGAAATCATGATGGTCTTAGCTTGAAAGACACAAATCGAAGTCTAAAGGAGGGGCTTATGTGTAGGCAATTCAGTTTGAGAAGTGAGTCCAAGAAATCAAGTGAGGAAACAGATTTCTGAGTGCAACAGGAAAGGAAGGGATTCCAAAACAAGCACATGTTATCCATCAAGCTGGTCACAGACGTGGATGAGGAAGGTGTGCCCTCCCTGAGACTCTAGGCGCTGTATCAGGGCCCTCGGAAATGTCCATCCAAGGGGCACTTATTTACTGGCTCCCTTCTTCCACTGGTCGACAGTTGTCCCTTTGGACATCAGCTGCTCTGTGCCCATGCTTCCCGCGGTGTCAGCAGGGGTCAGGAGTGAGAGGAGCTTCTGGGCAGAACATGACAGCAGTGACTGGAGTAAGAGGTGGGTCTAGAGGATGTGAGGCACAGGGTCCCATATCACGGCCTGGAGAGAAGTGTCGTCAGAGTTGGGTTGGAGGGCCAACTCTGGGGAAATTCTCCCCAAACTCTAAGCCCATTTGATTTATCACTGATAATCTGACCTCACAGGTCTGTTGAGAATTCAATAAGAATGAATGTGAAAGTGTTTTGCGAACTTTAAAACACTAGTAAATGTCAGCTAGTATTGTATAGGATCATCCCAAACGTGAGAGCCTATTTTTCCCACATCTCAGCCTTTGGCCTGCACCTGCAACACTCTTTCTCTTCCCATCCTCTCTAACACACGGCCCTCCCCTTCTCCAACCCCTTTCCAGCCCCATCAGGACGTACAGCATCTCCTGCAGCCAATCTCCCATCCCAAGCAAGCTGTCGGCCTAGCCTGAGGGGGATCAAAGGCTCCCTGATGATGCTGCCCTGAAGAAGGAAGTGGAAGGGAGAGTGCAGGGTCCCCAGATACAGAACGAGCTAGCTCTCAGAAGCGTCTTTTCCTGTAACATCTAATTGCATCTTACCTGCTGCTCCGGCAAATGAAATTTAAATATTTAACAAGGATATCAGCACCATTCTGGCAGCTGTGGGTCCCCCACAGACGAGACCTCAGAGGGAAGGAGACTGCCTGCAGCCTGCACAGTCTGTGACTGGGACAGAGCAGGCCTGTTCCTTGCCCTCACACGCCCCAGGGGACCGCCTGGCCTGGCCTGGGCTGGCGCTCAGGAACCTTGCCACCCAGAGCCTGAGCGGGTCTTCCTGCCCTCAGCTGGCCAGGCACTGGGTGCCCAGCTCCTCTGTCAAACCAGACTGCACACAGCTCGTCCCTGTTCTTAGTGGGTTCTAGAGCAAGATGCTCACACTGCTGCCCACCAACCACAAAGCAGGGCTGCCTGTGCAGCCTGCTAGCATCCCCCTAAAAGGCCACGCGGCTTCTCATCCTCTCTCACTACTTTCTCTGAGATGCCATGTATGATCGCAGGCCCCCTAATACGTTACTTTTCAGAAGAAATACTGTGTCAATGTAGTAACAAATGTTAAACTATAAAACCTAAGAACCATATTTATAATGACACTGTATAAACTGTATTTATAAACATATTTTATAAAGTTATAAGTATCAGTCAAGATTCCAGCAGAAACAGATGGCTCCCGTTAGAAGAACTCCTGTTAGGAAGAAGGTTGATTTGAGAGGGGGCTCTTCACCAGGCAAGGGTGAGGTAGAAAGGACTCACAAAGGATACTATGGTGGTCACAGTGGAGCTGTTGCCAGCCCTCAGCCTGATGGAATGAGGCGAGAAACCCTGAAAAGAAGAGACATATCCTGTTGGCTGCCTGGGGAAATGTCCTATGAACAAGTTTAAGGAATCCTACCGTGCTAAGTACCTTGCTTCCAAGAAACTCTGCTTAGAAAGGGAGGCAGTTACCAAAGGCGGTACAGCACGATGGCCCTCCGCATCTGACACCTCGAAGATGTTTCTAGTAAATAGCAAGGAGGGTAGTCAAATCCCCCTCTTGGGAAGGCGGTCAGAAAGGAGAGGACTTTACTGGTAACTTCACAGATGACAGCTAGACTGAATTCACAGGGAGAAAGACATTACCTAGATCAGGTGGGGAAGGGAATTTAGGGAGAGGGAGAAGTGTCTGGATACACCCAGTGGTGGTTGGCTACATGGCGTATCTTGGGAATGGCTGGAGTTCTGACATGGTTACAAAGGCTTTAGGAAAGCAGAAGATGACTCATTCAATGGTACACATCCAAAACTGATCTTCCCCTCCTCCCTACCCACTTCAGTGAGAAGCAGGGTATTTGGTGAGGTGAGTTACTGGTAAAGCTATTGGGAGGCTGCACATCCATGTAGCTGATGGCAAACCTAAAAAGCCTGAGTTAACAGCTCCAGGTTACCATTTAGACCTCTCCAGCCCTCCTCCCACTTCCTTCCTGGGGTCTCTCAAGCCAGAAGGATAGTCAGGTATGAAAAGACAGACGGTTTGTACAAGAGGAGAGTGAGCAGGCTTGGAGATCTAGAGATGGGATACCGCATCCTTTCTGTAGTTCTCGCCTGTGCTTAGATGCGTGAGTTCCCATCCCCGGTCCCTGCAGGGGTGATAAAGCCCCCAAATGCCCTTCCTATTGATCCCCATTCTTACGCTGTATCTCCCATGCCAGTAGTTTATAGCATCTAGGAATCAATCCTAGGGAAGAAAAAAATACCAATCCCTAATATATGCTTCTCCAAGGTACATACTTACCTAATTACCTCTAGATATTTTCACCACTCTTATGGAATTACGAGCATTTTTAACAAGCTCTGATAAAATGCCTATGTTAGAGGGGAAGGTCATAAATCTACCAGCATCTATTATTCCTAACTGTACAGATGGTTCTTTAAATTATTAAGATGGAACAAGGGACTGACAAGCTTTGAAAGGGGGGAGGGAGAAGAAGGTGAAAAAGGTTTGGCTGTGGGATGCTGGTTAGGGATGGTTTTGCAGCTCGAGGGTTCTGGATAGACAGAAAGGATCATGCAGTGGAGATAGATAGGCGTGAATTCATCTAATGGTTACTTTCCTATTCATGTCTTGGTTTCGTTCTCATCCAGGTGGGCCCAGTACATGTCCCCATTGGAAATCTGCTTGGGGCAGAGCCCCATGATGGTTCTTCTGTATTCCATTTAGCCTGATTGGGAAATTTAAGTAAAACTGCCTAAGAAGAGGCATGATCTTGACAGCCATGGGTTGGCAGTAGAGGAGGTTGACGGGAATATTGTTCCCTGATAAGCTGTGTGTTTCTTTATCTTGGGGGTGAGTGGGAAAGTAGGAGAAGGGAGATGCAGGTGGAAGGTCAGACGTACCGGCCCACACCTCGAATGAGACAGCTTGACTGTGGAGATCATTCTGGCCTTTGGGCTGATCACTGAATGCTGTGAGTCTTAATTTCCCATCTGGAGTTGGATGGGGAACACCTGACCTCCTCACACAAGGTTTGGTAGGTACAGAGAGCCTTTGCAGCCATACTGAAGGATGAGAAGCCACCAGAACTACCAAGGTGCTGAACTAGCCAATGTTAACCCCTTCCTCCAAGACTGATACTGGAAAGGCTAAAGCAGGAAGCACCAAAAGAGGAAACTGAGGAAACCCTCACTTAATATTAGAAAACTCATAAGTATAACCTGCCACATCAACAGGTTAACAGAAAATATTGAGAGACAGTTCTCCATGGATCTTATATTTATGCACATTTTGTGAGCAGAAGCTCCCATGTCCTTTATTCCAGACTCTCTCTTCAAGATCATTGCCTAGAAGATAGCCTTGAAAGATATTGTCTTTCTGAAGCAAATGACAGGGTTTTGTGTTTTTTTTTACTGTCTTGTATAATAAAGATAATGCCTCACTTCAAGCTGAATGTTGGGCATATTTGCTTGTAGCCTATTTTAAAAGATTCAGATTTTCTCAGCTATAGCACAAATCCACTGCATGTGCAGCATCCACCTTGGCAGCCCTGTGTTGTCCTCATAGGGCTTGAGGGGCAAGGGGATCAGATATGAGCATGAAGATAATGCTTCCTGCTGCACCATGGGTAATAGTCCCTTATCTCTTACTCAAGAGCCTTGTATCTTTTGCCAGAGTCTATAAAGCTATGGTAGTCTCATTTACTAGCTTGCATGGAGGGTAAAATCTCAGACCCTTCACAGTTCATGACAGTTATCGAAAAAGCTCATGATAAGACATGTAATGTTCTATAGTCATTTATGACAGAAAATTTAAACTAGGAAATCATTAAAAGCATTTATTTTAAAACTAGAAATGAAATAATAATTTTCACTAATTTATTGACATTATATTGACAGTCTTAGCCAGTGTAATAAGACAAGAAAAATACAGGCATAAGGACTGGGAAGGAGGAAATAAAACTTCCATTGGCTATAGAAGGTAACTTGTATATAGATTCTTTTAAACTTAATCAGAAACAACATGTATTAAGAAGCCTGGATGTAAGAATAGTATATATATTCAAATTTGGTTGTATGTCTAGATAGCAGCAGCAAACAATTGGAATATGTAGTTGAAGAGAAGAAGACATCATTTATAACACTATCAGAATATAAAGGATTTAAGAATAAATCCAACAAAAAATATGTAACACCTGTGTAGGGAAAACAAACCTTCAGACATATTTTTAAAGGTTTAAACAAATGGAGAATTATAGCATGTTTGATTGAAAGTTTAATGCTGGGTTTTATAGAATTCAATAAGATGATTGTAAACCTTATATGGAATGTCAAATGGCCCAGAGTAATCTACAAAAAAAGAAAAAGAGGTATAAGGGAGTCTTTCTGTATCAGATACAATCACTAAATATGATGCTACATTAATTTAAACTGGGTGGTACTGAAAAAAATAGACAAATTGATAAAAAGAATAGGGAGCCCCAGAAACATATCATGACAGTATGTCATGTTATAGTTAAAGGAACAAGTTTTCAACAAATATCCCTGAAAAATTTTAACCATATGGAGTAAAATCAAATTGAACTTATACAACTCTCAAACACACACACGTCCAATAGCTTTATATGAATTAAAGAATTCACTTATCTCCTACTGAGAATTTGAAAGTTTCATTTTTTGCAACTTGGAGTTTGGAAATTTTTCTTAAGACAGGAAAAGCATTAACCATGACAGAAAACTGATAAACCCGATTATGTTAAAATTAAGAGTTTTTCATCCAGGAAGTAAAAAGACACGTTACAAAGTGAGAGATTTCTGTAATACATACTAATTATAAAATACTAGTATTCAGAATATAGAAAGAAGTCCTACAAGTATATAGCAAACAGGCAAAGACATAAGTGGGCATTTCACAGAAGATGAAACATATATAAAAAAACAAGACAGTCATCAGTGATCAAAAGAGTACAAATCAAGATCACAGTGAGATACCGTTTTATACCCATCCAATTGGAAAAAAGAAAATTCTTGAAATCTAGCAATACCAAGAGTTGGAAAAGCTGTGCATCCACAAGATTTCTTATCATGCAAGTGGAAGTATAATTTGGTACAATCATTCTGGAAGATAGCATTAATAAATAACAATGTGCAAAATTCTTTGCATATATACACAGGCGGGCAATGGCTGGGTTGTAAAGTATTTGGCATTATCTCCTAAAGCTGAATATTCAAACTGTTTTCTGAATATATCTGGTTCTCCCCTCTTCTGTGAAAATGAACCTCCTGGTCCCTTGTGACTGGGTGGGTCCATAGGTCTAGTTTTGGCCAGTGAATTCTAAGTGGAAGGGATGTGTCACTTCCATGCCAGATCACTGAAATGCTGATGTCAGATCCTTCAGGGCTCCCTTTTTCCCCCTCTGGCATACCTACTGTCAACATTTGAAGTGATGACTATTTTGTCAGCCTAAGTCTTTAAGTGATTATAATGAGCAGAGCCTTCCTTCTTGACTTTGAGGAGACATAGCATGAGTGAGAAATAAACCTTTGTAGTTTTAAGGCTTAGATTTTAAAAGTTGTTTGTTACTGTAGCATATAATAGCTTATTCTGACTAATATATATGCAACAGGAGACATGTAATAGACTGTAACACCACTGTTTGCAGTGGCCCTGGAAACCATCCAAATGCCTGTCCCCGAAGGAGAATGAATAAATTATGATGTATTTACTGTGAGCGATTATTCAACAGAAAGAACAAAATAACTGCAGTGATATATAACAATACATGTGAACTTTAACCAAGTAAATAAAGTGAAAAAATAAATCCAAAGGATTATTTTTATGTGTAGTATATATAATTATATCCAGATGCCTTTTTTATAAAATTAAAAACACTAAAATGCAAATGAATACTCTTTATACCTATAGTTATAGTAAAAGGAAAGCCGATAAGTAGTCAACACAGGATTCAGGATGGTAGTTACCTGAGGCAGGAAAAGCAGGGGCAGGGGATGGATGAAACTGCATTGTTAGAGGTAGGTGATTGTCAAGATCTTAATCTGGGGTGGGGAGGGGGGTGGAGAATATAAATATTATTAAAAATAGCTAAATGTCAAGTTGTTCATGGGTTCATGATGAATGCTTTATAAGACAAGATTATAGCCAATCCATAACCCAATTCTATGTGAGATTTTTTTAAAACCATGATGACGAGACTGGTCCTATAGTAATTATCTTTGAAAAAAGGTCTGTATATGTGGAGGGATTCTCAAACATCCAGAGGCTGAGTTAAAATATGGATGTGCACCATCCGTCAGCATTAAGCCCTGAGAGCGGGGTGATCTGAAGCCAGAGAATCATTCTATTTTTGTTTTCTTTTTATAGGATCCCAATAAGCCTGAGAGTTCCTCTATTCCATTCCTTTCGCTATAAGGTTCTTAGTTGTATACCACAGTTGCAGGCTGAGCAGGAGATAATTTCTGCAGGAAAGAAAACCAGTGAAGGAGGTCATTTCTGCAGGAAACAAAACCAGTGAACAAATGTCATAGTTACTGAGCTGTTGACCATCCTGTTCCTTTCCCAGGCATTGTTCCTGAGACTGGAAATAGGATGAGAGAGCTCTGGAAGGCAGGGACATCATAGTTTGCTGGGACACGTGGGCAAATAAATGGGTGCTACGAAAACTGAAGTCCCTAATCCAGACTGTTGATGGGAGAAGAGGTGACATCGAAACTAAGACCTAACGTACAAGTAGAATCTATCCAGATAAAGGATTGAGATTGTAAGGCTCAGGGGTAGGAGATAAAGGAGGAAGAGGGCAGGTTTTAGGCAGAAAGCCATGCAGTAGTCCCCGTTTATCCACGGGAGATACATTCCAAGGCAGTGGATGCCTAAAACTAGAGTACCAAACCCCATATACACTATGTTTTTCCTATACATATGTGCATATGTTCATTTAATTTATAAACTAGGTACAGCAGGAAATTAACAACAATAATACAACAGTGACACCAATATACTGTAATAAAAGTTATGTGAATGTGACACTGTGACAGTCGCTCCCATAACCCCGATGGTTGCTAAGTGACTAATGGGTGGGTAATGTGTACAGCATGAATAGTCTGGCCAAGGGGATGATTCACATGCCAATCAGGACAGAGCAGGCTGGCACATGGTTTCATCACATGACTCAGAATGGCTGCAGTTCCAAACTTATGCATTGTTTATCTCTGGAACTCTTCATTCATGTATTTTCAGACCACAGTTGACCACGGGTAGCTGAAACTGTGGAAAGCAAAACTGTGGATGAGGGGGGTACAGCTGTATGTTGTAAACATTCAAGACAAGGAGGTTTTGAGCAACTAAAACTTTCGGTCTGGCTGTACTGAAAAGAACAAGAGGGAAGGCGACAAGAGGAAACATGAGAACAGATCATGTGGGAACTTGTAGGAGTTTGGAAATTAACCTGAGGGCAGTTAATCACATGGGAGCATGCTAATCAGGGGAGCAGTAGCAGATCTGCATTTTAGAAAAGTGGCTCTGTGCCGCTGTGTGCAGAATGGATTATAGGGGCATACTACAGGGGGATCATTTAGAGCAGTGGTCCCCAACCATTTTGGCACCAAGGACCAGTTTCATGGAAGACAGTTTTTCCACAGTGGGGGTTGGGGGGATGGTTCAGGTGGTAATTTGAGGGATGGGGAACGATGGGGAGCGGCAGGTGAAGCTTCGCTCACTCCGCGCGCCTCTCACCTGCTGCTGTGCAGCCCAGTTCCTAACAGAGGAGACCCTAATCAGGGTTGGGGACCCCTGATTTAGAGGGTGCATCAGGCTTCCCACGGGAAACATATGACACACTTATAAGGTTTTATTGAAGAAACGTTAATGAAGGACATTTACAGAGGTGTGGACAGATTAAGCTCAGAAGGGATGGTGCAGCGCTTGGGGACTAGCATCAGTGAGAGCCTTTACCACGCCACCTAACCTAAGCAGAAGACAGATGGCATGGAAACCTCAGTGATGCAGTCTGTGGGGGTCAGCCTCTTGGGCACAGAGAAGGACATGGAGGGGCAAATGAAGAAAAGTTTGCACGTGAGGCTCTGTAGTGTTGACCCCAGCTTTTTGGTGGCCTGAGATAGGGGCATGACCCAGGAGACAAAGAGAAATGAGATGACTTGAAAGAGATTTAATAGGTCTACCTACATAGTAGACTTGTGCTCAGTGGAGGAATGGGCTTAATAGCACTACAGACATGGACCATGAAAGAAGGGACCTCCTTTCCCCTTCCATGAGGGAGCATGAAGACAGAGGAATGTCTACTACCTTTTAGCATCACCTTGCTCCTCTGTGGGAGAGAAATGGCTAGTGCAATAGGTCAGAATCTGACGTTCATGGGCCATGCTTCACTAGTGGGGCAGGGTCACTGTCTCAATGCTCTTATGTAGTAGAGTCTTCCCTCTTTTTCCCATCCAGAAACCTCCTAAGACAGGCTGGCCAACCTCATCCATGGATGGAATCGGTCAGGCTGGGGAGTGGGGAAGTGAGAGGAAGGGGAGTATCAATAAAGGGTGTGTTACTTGCCACTGTGGGCTCTGAAGTTTAATCCCATTGAGGAATTCTGGGAACCACTGCAGGAAACATACCTCAGAGTTATCCCACCCAAGAGGCAAGGAAGCTCACTCCAACTCCCATCAGTCATTAGCTGAGGGCTTCGTGTGTCTATTACTGTATTTGAGGATAAAACAAAAGGTCTTCAGGCAGAGAAGCAGGTGCTGGGAAATGGAAGTCAGACCAGCATGCACTGAAACAGAGGGGGTTGGAAGAGTCTGGACAGGGCCCCAACAGCTTCTGCTACACCCAACCAGACACCTTTGCTCCTCTCCACCATTATTTAGAGAGTCCAGATGAAATGGGCATCCTGGATGCCAGAGCAGGGCACTGGTGATTGTATGGGACCAGACCATCAGGACAATGCTGCCCACCGGGTGTCCTGATATGATGGGCCCACCCAAAGGCTGTGACATCGGGCCATAGCATTTACTACAGAATGTCACTGAGCACTTTGCTTATGTCCAAGGTTGTAAGGACTCAGGAGACATGGATGGGTCTTTATAAAGAAGAAAGAGGCTGGTTGAGCCCCAGACACTCTGGCCTGTGGTATGGTCTCCTGTGGCTCTGTCTAAACAGTTCAGATCTGGGTCTCTGTTTTCACAGGGGATTTCATGTGGCTGGAGGGATTTTCCTGCTCTTGACAACATCCCAAACTTTTCCCAAGTAAATCTCAACCGATAATAATTGCACGGAATGACCACTTGCCCCAGTGTTCTTCACTGTCTCCCAGTTTCCCAAAGATAGAACCCAATTCGGAGGAGCTGTTCCTTAAGGCTGGTCCCATTTATCTAAACCATAAGTGAGCACCCAAGAATTATTATCTAAAGCAGTACCTCTCAATCGTGGCTCTGAGAACCACTGCACCAACCACGGGACGAAGTTGTTTAAAGAGTAGCTTTTTAGGCTTCATCCTCTACCTACTGAATCTGAGCCTGAGAGCAGGGTACCCGCACCTTTAAAAAGCAACCTAGGTGATTCTAATACAGGACCTAGACCTGTGGTTCTCAAATTTTGCGACACATTAGAATCACCTGGGGAGCATCTAACCCCCTTGACCACTGTTCCCCACCCACCTCCCATGCTCCCAATGCTCAGGCCACACCCAAGACCAATTTAGTCAATCCAAGAGCAGTGGCTGGGTTTGGGGATGGTTTAAAACTCCCCAGGTGATTGCAGTGTGCAGCCAAGTTTGAGAACCTGACCTGTAGCTAATAGAGATGATACTATTAAACGGTTGACTGAGAAGCTGGAAGCTGTAGCCTTTAAAGTATTTTTTAAAACTGACCTTAGAAGTCTTATCTAACACTCTTAATTTACAGATGAGGAAACTAAGTCCTAAAATGTAAAAATTCAGCAGCCAAACAGCTGATTGAATTTAGCCTTCTTTCTCTTCATTCAATACAATAAACATTCTTGAATATTCAAATATTCAGTGTCTGTACCCAGGCAGTGTTTAATAAGCCATTGTCTGATGTGAAATCAGATGTGTGTGACCCAAATGTACCAGGCATCTCACTGCCTGACTTAAGAAAATTTTTTATGACCTTACTTTCTTTTTCTTTAATTTCTAAAAGCATTTTGTTATTTCAGTGTCCTGACCAGCCTCCTTAAAAACAATAAAAGCTGGGCTTCCCTGGTGGCACAGTGGTTGAGAGTCCACCTGCCGATGCAGGGGACACGGGTTCGTGCCCCGGTCCGGGAAGATCCCACATGCCGCGGAGCGGCTGGGTCCGTGAGCCATGGCCGCTGAGCCTGCGCGTCCGGAGCCTGTGCTCTGCAACGGGAGAGGCCACAACAGTGAGAGGCCCGTGTACCGCAAAAAAAAAAAAAAACTACAGGCTTTTAATGAGTAAAAGAATCATATACAAAACTTTGCATATTTACAAAGAGTACAAGATTGAAGTACTTTTGACTTTTAACATTTGCAAGTGTATGAAAGCATTACCGACTGCAATACTTGTGAGTAGGTATATATATATATATATATATATATACCAGAGCTTTGTACATTTCCCCACATATGGAAATGAAAAAGTAACTCATTTATTGGTGCATTTTATTTTTTGAGAAGCTCATATGCAGGAAAACAGCATAAGGCAAGTCTTCAAGAACTGTTTTGTTTGCTTCTAGGATATTTTGCTTTGCAGAAAACTGCTAAAGTAAGTGACATAACTTCAGTTCTTTCCCTTCACAGTGCACCCCACCTTATCTTTAAATGAAGACAGTCCCACTCCCGGGGAAGAATGAGACCAACTCCTTCCTCTAGTCTCCTATAGCCAATACAAACTTGGTTCCCTAGATGTGCAGCATGGCTGCATAGGAAACCCAAGGCCATCAGTTTCATCCAGTCAAATGTGCCAAGGAACCATCCGTGGGTTTTGGTATTAGTAACAGAGCTGTCAACTCAAGATTTTTAAAAGTTAATAAGAAGGGGGAAAAAAATAAAACCACCTTTTAAAAAGAAAACTATAGTTTTCCTATAGGAATATTTGCTATATTATAAAGGTAATTTAATTGCCTTTATAATACTGAAATCAAAGTATGCTTAGTCTGATTTTTCCTGGAGCCAAGAATCATTTTCTTCATATGTTGAACATTCTCATTTTTTCTTCATGA
Source organism: Delphinapterus leucas (assembly GCF_059928025.1). Taxonomy (NCBI): domain Eukaryota; kingdom Metazoa; phylum Chordata; class Mammalia; order Artiodactyla; family Monodontidae; genus Delphinapterus; species Delphinapterus leucas. The sequence goes on from NC_143138.1 coordinate 35,110,751, forward strand.
TTCAAGACTCCCAGGGAAAAATATTAAACATTCAAGGTAATAGTCTGTGTTCTTTCCATACCTTAGGTTTGGCCTAGTGCAAAGGAAACTGTCACCTGGGACATTGCTTGAAGGAATCCCTGAGCAGGTAGTGCAAGGCATTTCTGAGAGTTCAGTTCTGCCTGAAGTGGCTCCTTTCTGAAAACATGTACCATTTCACTGCTCCCATAGGATGAATGATGACAGAGCTCACCTTTGGGACACACCCCTGCAACCTGGAGCAGTCCATTTTGGAGACTCGGGGCAGGGGCCCAGAGTCCCAGCACTACGGCCTCTGTGTACTCCTGGGGAGATTCAAAAATTGCCCCAACTTTGTCACTTTATTCTAAAGTCTCTTGCTGTGGTATAATAAAGAATATTTGATTTTTGTCCTGGGTTCCTGGCACAGAGCTCCTGAAACCCCTGGAATTTATTATCTTTTGTGTGCTAGGAAGATGACTCATGGGTTGGAGGAGAGATCACTAGATAGCTTCAGGGTGGGACTGGTTGTCACACAAACCAACCACATGATGAGAAGGTTGAAGGTTTCAGCCCCGCCCCTTAACCTCCAGGGAAGGAAGAAGGGCTGGAGATTGAGTTCAATCACCAATGGCCAACGGTTTAATCAATCCTACCTACATAATGAAACAACCATAAAACCCCCTAAATGATGAGGTTCAAGGAACTTCCCAGCTGGTGAGCACGCTGAGGTGCTGGCAGGGTGGCACACCTGGAGAAGGAAGGAGCTCTGGACGACCCCCGCATCCTGACCTTGCCTTCTCTTCCATCAGCTACTAGTGTCAGAATGGAATTTTTATTTTTTTTTTATTTTTTAATCTTTAGAATGGAATTTTTAGACACCGAGTTAGTGTCAGGATAGGTCTGGGAAAAAAAAAAAATACCCATGTTTAGTCTCCCATCTTCCTCCTCTTCTGATTTCCTGGGTGATGGGGCCTGTATTAATAAAGGCCCGGTTAGGAAAACAGAAACTACTCTAGGTAGTTTTGAAGGAGGGCTGTAACTCCAGATTGGTGTCAGCCCTGCTTCTGGTGATTTAATCTAACTTGATCTTGTCTCTGAGGGACAGGGACCCACCACTGCCAAGGGCATGCATACTGGGTTTTCCAACCTGGAGATGCCTGAGTTCCTGGGTTACAGCAGCAAAAGAGGGAGAAAATCTTCCTGCCCAGATCCAGAGTGTTTCTCCTGGGCCCAGAGCCTCGCTCTGTGTATGAATCTCTCCTGAAGAGCAAGTTCAGCCTCTGTCACTGTGACTGTTGAGCTCAGACCCCTCACTACCTTTGTTTACACTTGCTTGCTAGACTTTCCTCTCCAACCAAAACTGCTCCCCCAATTTCCAAAGCAAAACCTCTCATCCGGTATATCTATGCACTTTGGTACACTTGGAAGAGAAGTAGAGGCATTGCCTGTACAATGAGAAAGGCCCAGCTCGGCCAACAACAGACCATTACACAGATAATAAAGAGAAGCATTAGTCTAGGTATGTGTAAAAGTGGAAATAAATCTCAAACTGTCTCCTTTCTTCATCACAGATCTACCTGTATACCCATTCCTTTCCTATTCTCTTACCCCTCTGCTCCCAAAAGGATAGAGTTGATGGGTGGGTTGTTGAGTCATGGCACTCAACCCCAGAAGGCAGAACCAAGAGTCTGAATGTTGCTTCAAATTCTGGTACGCTGTTGGCCACCAGAGGTTTGGGAAGGTCCCATGGTTCAGAGAGCCACTGGCCTTTTATTATCTATTGTTATGTAAAAAAAAATACTGCAAAATTTAGCAGATTAAAAGAACATTATCTCACATAAACTCAAGGGCCAGGAATGGCTTAGTTTGGTAGTTCTAGCTCAGGAGGTTACAGTCAAGCTGTTGACTGAGGCACCAGGCATCTGGTGCTGGAGGATCTGCTCCCAAGATCACTCACGTGGGCATTGGCTGGCCTTGGTTCCTCCCAGGCTGTTGGAAGGAGGACCACATGGGCCTCTCCATAGGGCTCCCTCAATGTTCAAAACACATGGCAACTGGCTTCTTCCAGAGCAAGTGATCTAAAAGGGAGAGAGAACCCAAAACAAAGCTTCGATGTCTTTTATAACCTAATTTTAGAGGTGTCATGCCATTGCTACGGCTGCATGCGTTAATCACACAGACCAATCCTGATACAAGGTGGGAGTAGACTGCATAAGAGTGTGGATATTTCTAGGCGTGGTGATCACTGCTGGAGACTGAGTCTGGATAGCACTAGATGAGACTCTTTGCAGTCCGTACTGGAAGCTGTCTACCATGCTTCTTAGCCCTCCTACCTAGCTTTTGCAAAGAGTAAGTATCAATAAGAACCTGCTGTATAAAAATAAATAAATTAAATTAAATTTTAAAAAGTAGTAAGTATCAGAAGGAGGAGACCCTAGTCTAGCTGGTAGTCAAGGAATAATTGCTTTTCAGTTCAGCTCCTGTTCCTTGTGCTTCTCTAAGGAACATTGTAAACTGGAGAAATGACTGACATTTTAGAGTCCCATGGAAATACCATCTAGTGCTATTAAACTCCTCCCCCTCTGCTTGTAACACTTGGAAAATCATGGCAGATCAAGTGGGTACATTCACAGAATCTGGGAACCAGTCACTACATTATTAGAAGGTTGTGGTCTCTGGTGTATGGCTGGTTCAGGATCTTAAATGAGCTTGGGCGTTGTCGTGGCCTTCATTAGAAATGTCTTTCCTAGGGTCAGGGGAGACTCACTCTGGGACATTAAACTGTGGAAGCGACTGCACGTGTAATGAGTCTGCCAGCTAACCTCACCCCACATGGAGAGGGAAGGGCTGTCGGCTGGGCCAGAGCAAATGCAATTCAGAGCAAACTCTTTAATCTTTGTGGGTAGAATGGCTTCTGCTATCACAACTCCTCCTCCCTCATCTCAAGAAACTCATTCTCAAATGCTACTCAGGACATTTTTTGCTTCTCCAGAGGAACTGATGCTGCAGGGAAACTGGTGGAAAAGAGGGATTTTGGTGCTGCCTTTGGAGTAGTAAAATCAGCCATGGCCCGGGGGATCCAAAGGCTAAAGAAAGACATTACAGAGTGTGAGACAGAGGACATGATGCATTGCACTTGGTTTTTGGAGCATAAGCAATGACAGGTTCTATAGCTCTTCAAGTGGGGCTTCTGCAAGGCTTGGAAAGAAGCAAGTGGTCAAGGTCATTGAGTTCGTTAGACTTCTACTATGTTAAAAAATAATTTGAATCAGGGTAAGCTAGATTGTACTGTAGTAACACACAGTCCCTCCATTTTGGTGGCTCAAAGATGTATTTTTCTCTCATACTTCATGTTCATAATGTATTAACTTGGGGGTTCTCATTGTAGTCACTAAGGGACCCAGGCTGGTGAAGCATCCCAAATTTTGAAATTGGCGGGTCATCACAGCAGAAGGAAAGAGCTCTCTGGAAAGTCTCACACCAGATAGTAAATGCTCAGCCACAGACAGACACACATCACTTCCAGTCATTTCTACTCAAGATTCATTGGCTGAACTAGTCTTAACACCCCACCCAACCACAAGGAACCTGGAAATCAGTCCTTTTCTGTGCTTGGAATGGGGAAGATGGGTGAATGTTTGGTGAACAGCATTATTGACAAATGCTCTGGCATCCAGTGAAGCTGAAATTCAGATTTTCTCTTCTCTTTTTGCTTTCTTGTCTACCTTAATTCCCCCAGATGGCACTTCGCCTGTGTTAGTGTCGACAGCTGGCAACAGCAATGTGGGCCCAGACACCGTAATAAGCACTGTGTTCTGGAAACATCACTCTTGTTTAGGGAATGCTATTGTAACTAAGTGGTATAGGTCTAGGATTGGCGCTATGACATCCTTATGTCCTGTTACCCTTTGGAACTTTGGAAAAGTGGAACAGATGAGACTTCAAGTTGGAATTGATTCAGCAATGCAGGTGCTGAAATGATTCCATCCACTTTCGTGGAAGACGTCCTGGAATCCTGCTCTTGGAGAAGGACCCAGACTGCCTGGTGCCGGGTATTTAAGTGTGAAGTCAAGGTCACATCAGGAAACAGGAGGCAACACCAGTGGGTCAAAGGAAGAGGATGTAATTAAAGGACAGTCAGAGGTATGGACAGAATTAAGGGAATCAACAGGGTGGTTGAGTCACCAAGGCTGGCAACAGCAGGAACCTGGTAATACCCTTAAATAAGAAAGGAGAGGAAAAAGTGTTATCTTAGCCCACTGAGAGCTAGATCTGGGTAGAAGGGGTTTCTAGACAGAATCTGTAGTCGTTCAAGTACACAGCCACTGCCAGAAATATGTCCCAAAGCAGGGAGGAAGCTGGAAGAAATATTCCAACCTCTCTTCCCACCCTCCAGTCTCCAGTCAATGGCTCTCATTGGCTGAACCTGATGAGAAGCCAGCAAGCAAGGGAGCTCCAATGATGCAGTTCCCAGGGACCAGCCTCCCAGGGCAGAGAGAAGGGCAGAAAAGGATCTGAGAAAGGTGAGGGGTGGGAGGGGTGGGTGTGTGCAGGGAAGTAAACAGAATGAACACAGTGAGGCTGTGTCTAGCTGACTGTGATATATTAGGAAATTACAATGAGACTCTGGCCTCTAATTTCTCTGGGACTTTAATTTCCCCCAGGGAAGAGAGATTCTGTTTTCTCCATGGCAACAAAAACAAGGGAGAATACATTGCTAGAACTTAAATGTCTCCAAGGGAATTTAATAAAGGGTGAAGATTCATGTGGTTTCAATTTGGGACAGTTTTTATACTGCAGTCATTGTGCTGTGCTACTTAGGTGTTTACTGCTCTAGCGAACCAGAATTTTCTATAAGGCTAGTAATTATTTGGTTGGCAAATACAGTAGGGGGTCAACATTTGGTAAGTTTATGATTTGGGGCTAAATGTCTAATTCTGTTCATTTGAGAATTTTCTAGAACCAACAGCAGAACTGCCCATTTCTCTGGTTCTAGGAGTTTATAAAAATTAGTGGTCAATGTCAGGGGGTAGCCTCAGAGGTTCCCCTTGCTGACCCCTGGTCTCCCCTGCTGAAGGGGGTTGTCTCATTCCTGGTTGACCGTAGATGTGTGTGAGGACCGTAATCTTGAGCCCACTGGGCCAACAGAACACAAAGTGGGTAAATGCCGAGGCAACAGTTCCGCCAATCAATCCACTCCTTCCTAATCCTGCTCACCACCCAGGAGAATTTGTTATCTACCCAGATCGCTGAGATGTTGATTGGGTCTCATTTACTAGTTGGGGCAGAGCTAGGCTTCCTAGGGGGTTCCTGACTCGGTGCACTGATTCTGTCAGTTGGAATGAGAGAGCCCTTCTGGAAGCTTTGTGATCTTTATTGTGTGGGTAACTTTGCCAAATTCCTTCCTCCTTGCAGTTTGAAGCTCTGCTCTCTTTTCCTAAGCACGTTGATTACTGACCTATGACTTTTGAGCTGGTGGGGTAGGGAGCAAGTTCTACTTAAACCTCAAACCCAAGCCTTGTGCATAATTCAGGGCTCTGAGGGTTACACGTCCTTGACCTAGCTAGAAGCACTTGAGTTTAAATCTTCTACTTTTTGTGAATGTGTCCTTTGGGTACCTGGGGAGTCGAGACATAGAGATCCATTATTGCTTGCTCAGCATCCTTCCTCCCTCCCAAATATCATTTTCATTTAGTAAGAACACTTTTCTTTTGAAGAATTCTCCCCCTCTACTCCAATTCTGCAGTTTGAGCCAGAAGTTGTCAATCATAGTTTATGAGAGGGCACATGACCCAAGATAGACCACTCAGGGCACCTGGTTCCCTGGCAGCAGGAATGACTGGCCCTGCTTTGATCACAGGCCCCTCTTCTGCAAGTGTCATTCCTTCTTCTTGTTTTAACTGAGTCTTGGTTGAGAAGAGCCTTTTCCTTTCTGGTAGTGAAGTTGGCAAGAGATGAGTAGAGAAAGTCAGTAGGAGAGAATGAATTTGACATAGGAGAGAATGAATTTGACACTTAAAGCACCAGAGAAGAGCCATGAGAATGTTCTAGGAAGATCATGGAATCCCTGCTTCCAGTCTTCCCCAGCTGCACCTGCACCCTTCCTGAAGGCGAGGACGTTTCCTTTTTGTCTAAGGTAGACTTACTTGGATTTCTGTCACAACCAAGAGAATCCTTACTCATCTAGTAGGGGATTGTTAGAAATGCCCACACAGCTAATGTCCACTGAGACTGTGGATTTCTTTTAAAGAGATGCTCCTAAGGGATTGTCTGCTTTTGAGACTTGGATTCCTTATAAGTGAAAGTGAATATGTGTTACAGTGATGTTTGCTTTAATTCACCCACAGCTTTTAGAGTCCCGGACATGCGGCCTGAAACCCAGAAAATATACCTGGAATTGGGCAACCACACCCAATCGCTGAGGCCTAGTGAGATCGCTTAAAGCCAGGAGAGAGCCTCCCATGAGGAAAGCTATTACTCCAAGGTTCTTCTTACTGTAAGTTACTTTAGAGCTGCAGAATTCATAGCAATGCAAAATGTGCACAGTGCCTCTCAGTTGCAGAGTATAAAGTGGGGAGAAGGTGGTTCAGGGCCAATCTGGAGTCTCTTGTTATAGGTTAATTTGGGGGGGATTTTCCATGCTTCAGTAGTTGTGTCTGCTGTTGGTGGGAAAATAAATTGGTACAGCAACTATGGAGAATGGTATGGAAGCTCCTCAAAAAACTAAAAATAGAGCTACCATATGATCCAGCAATCCCACTCCTGGGCTTATATCCAGAGAAAACCATACTTCGAAAAAATACACGCGCCCCAATGTTTATTGCAGCACTATTCACAATAGCCAAGACATGGAAGCAACCTAAATGTCCATCGACAGAGGAATGGATAAAGAAGATGTGGTAGATACGTGCAATGGAATATTTCTCAGCCATAAAAAAGAATGAAATAATGCCATTTACAAAACAGAAATAGACTCACAGACATAGAAAACAAACTTATGGTTACCAAAGGTGAAAGGTGGGGAGGGATAAATTAGTAGGTCGGGATTAACATATACACACCACTGTATATAAAATAAATAATCAACAAGGACCTACTGTATAGCACAGGGAACTCTACTCAGTACTCTGTAATAACCTATATGGGAAAAGAGTCTGAAAAAGAATAGATATATGGGGCTTCCCTGGTGGCGCAGTGGTTGAGAGTCCGCCTGCCGATGCAGGGGACACGGGTTTGTGCCCCGGTCCGGGAGGATCCCACATGCTGCGGAGCGGCTGGGCCCGTGAGCCATGGCCACTGAGGCTGCGCGTCCGGAGCCTGTGCTCCGCAACGGGAGAGGCCAAAACAGTGAGAGCCCCACGTACCGAAAAAAAAAAAAAGAATAGATATATATATATGTGTAACTAAATCACCTTGCTGTACGCCTGAAACTAACACATTTTAAATCAAATATACCCCAATATGAAATTTTTAAAAATAGTTGTGTCTGCATCAAAAAGAAAGTTTCCTGTAATTAAGATTTAGAGCCTTGTGCGAGTAGCCAGAGGAGGTGGTGAAATTATCTCCCTGAATCTCTGCAACTGTTTAGTTTCTGGATGGAGGAAGATGAAAGAATTAGGTTAGCTCTAGAAACCACCCAGCCTTAAGATATTGTGATGCTGTGAAGTTCAGATTTTATATCACAAGCTCTGAGCCTGCTTTCTCGTACGTCAAGAAAGAATAATATAAGTGCCTCTGTCGTCGTGTTGTTTACGTGCTCTGGGACTTACATAAGACAGTGTACACGACGGTAGAATGCCTGGTATGTACTAAGTGCTCACAGATGTTAACTGTTATTATTCTTATTTCTGAAGCTAAGGTCACCAGACTTAGAAGTAAGAAACCAACATAAGAAATGTTTTAAAAATATAAGAAAAAAAAAAATGCCCACACATCCTCCTCTGCGTCCCCGGCCGTCGTACCCCCTCCAACCTACATCCTTAACAGTAGAGAGTAGATAAAGTAATGGCACAAAGTCGGCAGTGATGAAATCTCCTAAATGGGTCAGGGGATGCCTCCCAAAGAAGCAGTTCAGGGACTGTTAACTGCATAGGTTTCCAAACACCAAGCTCCTTAAACTCTGCATGGTGCTGTTTAACCTAGAGATGTCCTAAGAGGAAGGAAATCCTGCAACATAGGGAATATCTTACAAGCCAGGCTGTAGATTTGAACTTTATCCCACAGGCCATGGGGAGCCTCAGTGTAGCTGCCCTCTAAGACTCATGACCTCTCTATGAAAATCAAAGCAATTGATCTGCTCAGATTGGCACTTCTTGTTGTGCGAGATTAGATGTTAAAAATAACTTCTACAGTTATGGAAGCAGAACCTGGGGTCATGGCATTGTCCCTAGAAGGCTGAGGGCTAGGGCTTCTAGCCCAATGACAGGGCTAGTCATTGGTGTTCTTGGACCAAGTCACCCTGCCTCCCCCATCCCCCATCTTCTCATCTGTGAAATGACATTTTCCATTGAGCCCAGGCTGTTCTCCAGGAAACCTTTGCAGACTCATGTACTGACCGACACTGCCATCTAGTGGGAATCTTTGGAAATCATCTTGCAGGATCAACCCCGGCTGCCTCTGTACCTCATCAACCTACCTAGGAGTCAGGGGCACCCCATCCTCTCTGCCTGGTCCCTCAGTGATTGTCTCTTCTTAATCCAGGCTCTTTTGCCCTAGTATTCCCAGTTCCGTGCACATGAACACAACTCCTCCCATGGGAATAGGGCTCTACAGCTCACAAGCTATCCTCCTTTACCAGCCTCCACGGTCATCATCACTAACAGAGACATAGGATGGCCATGCTAGCAGAACATGGCATTTCTCTGGGTCCCTCCCTGGCTAGTTTGAATGACCTCCAGCCCCCTCATATTCCTCCTCGATGGTTTTGGGAATTGTCAATGCCAGTTGATAACTCCAGGCATCTTGCTAACAGTAATGTCTGCCATATTTGCTTTTAAAAACAAAACAAAACAAAAAACCCTACCTTAACTCACTGGGCTGATGTGTCCTTTTGCAGTTCATTCATGAATATCACCCCCTCCCCATGCTTGATGAGCTCCCAAAACCCATGGGAGATATCAGGGGCCCTGGTATCTATGCTGAAAGGGCCACCATCACCAGATATCCCATAATGTCTGATCTATGGGTGCCAATGTCAAGGACACTGGCTATGCCAGAGTTGCTATTACCAGGACAACACCCCTGCCCATGTCTCCTCCACATCAGCGGTTGTCACCAACGGCACTCACACGCGTCCTATGAAGACATCAGAAAATAAGGTGTCTGCTCTACAGACCAAATTTTGGCAAAATATTCCTAATGGGGGAAATTACCCCTACTTCCAATTCTACTGGCTTATTTCTATACCCCACCTTCTGTTTACTTCTCTTTTCAACCTGGGGCCAGAATAGCCACGCCTCTATTCGCAGCCTTGGATACCGATCCACCAAAGCAAGCTGTGATTCTTGCATTCCCCAGAACTTAAATCTGGAGCATGGCCAGCATGCGCTGGATAGAAGCGCAACTGGAGAGCCATGCCGTAGTGGTTTGTCCGTTCCTCATCTTGGGAGAAGGGCAGGCGATGTAGGATCCACTAATTGGGACTCCTGGCACCACTCTTGGTGGATTTCTAGAACCAGGAAATTCCTTGAACATCATCCACTTCAGCATGGACCCCAGTTGAAGGGGGAGGGGAGAGAAGAGCTGGCAGGAGGGAGAAAGAGTAAAGACAAGTAGGATATAGTCAACATTCCATGGGGAAAAAAACTATCCACATTTTCGGGTCACTTTTTGGTCCCTTAACAGGACTCCCTGCCTTCTTTCATGTAATGTGGAATTGAAGTCATTGAAACTGACTGACTTAGCGTCTGTTCAATCCTGCCAGCAGTGAAACAGATACACACACAAAAACAACAAAAACACCCTTCCCTCTTATTTTTGGTAATGCGTTTTGCAAGGTTGCTGCTGTCAGCATAAATCCCAAGGATTATGTTTATTCTCTCCTGTGGGTGCAAGACTCCACCCTGCTTTCCTGAGAAGCTGGGTCTGTTTTCTCCACCCATCACTTGGGATGGAACATGGAGGGAGGGGACGGAAGGGGAGGGGAAGGTTGAAAGGCTTTCCAGAGGTAGAAATGGGACTGGCCTGAGAGGAGGCAAATGGTCAGGTACATAGAGCAGAAGGCCTGGCTTTTAGCTCACTGCCTCTGTGTTGAACACTGTTCAGTTCCATTCAGCAAGCTCTCACTGCATGCCTACTGTGTGCCAGGGACTGTGTTGGGTGCAAGAAACCTATACCTCAGCAGAGAGCAAGTTTTTCTACCTCCAACTCAGAGGGCCTGATTTGCGTTGTCCCAGCTTCCAGTAAGAAGAAGGGAAGAGCCCAGGTGGCAATGAGTAGAAGGAATCATTGACTGTAAGACATGAGAATGTGGTGTTGTTGTAGCATTTGGAAAACACAAGGAACCAGGATAAAAATGTACACCTGCAGAGCCTGGAAATTGGGCCTCCTCGTTCGCCAGTGGACTGAGTGTCTGGTATGTGTTAAACTCTTTACAGAGGTTAAAAAAAAAAAAAAAGTAGCTCCTGTTCTGAAAAAATTCATAATTACTCAATGTATTCACATTTTCTTTTCTCCAGATTATCTGACTCCAGCATTTGCGTTTTGACTAGAGCTCCTTTCTTCTGTTCCTCCCTCTGTACACACTTACTGATGCCCGATCACCCTCGCCACCCATCACCAAGTTTACCCAGGCTCCTGACCTCTCCCCTTCATATCTGCCTTGGAATCCATGGCCAACTGTGCCAGCTGTATTCTCACCAACTCCCTCAGCTCCCCAATGCCCTTGACCCTTGATCTCTACCCTGCCAGTTTCCAGTTTGGGCCCAATCATACTTCCATCTGTTATTCGAATAAGTACTCCTTACATACCTATCACGGGCCAGATACTTTTCTAGGTGCTGAGGCTACATCAGTGAGAAGCAAACTTCCTCCTGGGGCTTATGTTCTTGTGGTGGTAGACAATTTTCATTGAAGGAATAAATATATAGTAAAAAGTAAACATGTAATATAATGTTGTATAGCGATTAGGACTACAAAAAGGTAATAAAACTGGGTAACAAGAGTGGTAAGGGGGGCTTCCCTGGTGGCGCAGTGGTTGAGGGTCTGCCTGCCGATGCAGGGGACACGGGTTCGTGCCCTGGTCCGGGAAGATCCCACATGCCGCGGAGCGGCTGGGCCCGTGAGCCATGGCCACTGAGCCTGCGCGTCCGGAGCCTGTGCTCCGCAAGGGGAGAGGCCGCAACAGTGAGAGGCCCACGTACCGCAAAACAAAAACAAAAACAAACAAAAAAAAGAGTGGTAAGGGAAAGACTCTTTGACCTAAATGAAGTAAAAGAGTGAGCCAGGAGAATATCTTGGATAAGAACATTCCAGGAAGAGACCCTGAGGTGAGAAATGTGGTTGGCATGTTTAAGGAGCAGCAAAATGGGGGGCGCTGGATGAGCTAACGGAGAGGAAGAGAGGTAGGGAATGGAAGCTGGGGCAGCTCAAATGGGGCCTTGGGGGCCATATTGAGTTTCTACTCTAAATGTGATGGGAAGCCATCCCCAGAGGGAGTATTTGAGTAGGAGAGTGACCTGATCACTGGAGAACAGATTCCTATTGCAGGAATCCCGGGGAGAGGCGTTGTGTTGGCTTATTCTAGGAGGTGGCCGTCATTGGGAGTGGTAAGATGTGCTCAGGGGCAGGACAGAGATTCATAGGTAGAGCTGACAGCGTCTGCAGATGAATTGAATATGACTTGGAAGGGAAAAATGACCAGGTAGACCGGGAATGACTCCAAGATGAAGCGAATTCTTGTTTTATGAGATGGGGAATTATGGTAGAGGAGCAGTAGGTTGGTGGAGGATGAAGGGGGAATCAAAAATTGTTCCTTTTACTTGTTTGAGTTGCCTATTAGATATCCAAGTAGAGATATTAAGTAGGCAGTTTGATAGATAATATAAATAGGAGGTCCTCAGGTTACCAATGACATTTAAAGCCAAGATGCTGGAGGAGGTCATCCAAGGAGTGGAAGTAAACAGAGAGGGGGTCCAGGGCCTGGGCCTCGGGGATACCCTGACATTTAGAGGTCTAGAAGAGTGGAACCACCTAACCAAATAAAGAGACTGAGGCCAAGTAGCCAGAGGGGTAGAAGGAAAACCAGATGAACACAATGTCCTGGAAGGAAAGGAGAAGATGTCAGAAAGGAACCTTTGATTTTCTGCACACCTGCTTGGCAGCCACTAAGATCATTTGCAGCCCACAGAGCTAGGAAACTTGCTTCTCCCACACATTCATCTTTTCCTGCCCCAAGTGGGTTCTCTTCTTAGTCCTTCCCAGGTAGTTTTCTTGGCCAGGTCCTACAGCATTTCTTCCACTTTCTCCATCTTCTGTGCCTTCACATCTCACAAATGGCCTCTTCTTTCTCTCTCTCTGTTGGAGGAGCAGAACTGTACTCTCCTAGTTTTCTTCTCTGGGCTTTCCTGCCGTTGCCTCCTTGATTCTCAGTTTCCCAGCCTCCCAGCTACCAAAATCCTGGACAGATCACTAACTGCTCACCCTGCCCTCAACTGGCTGCCCAGTCCCAGCCTTGAAAACAGAAATACTGGTTTGCCCTAATGTGGGCAGTCTCCTGTCCCCCTTCTCTAAATTTACCTTCCACCAGCAGCATCTTAATAAAACCCAAATATAGCAGTCATGGCACTTCCCCTTTCAAAAACCTTCAGAGGGTTCCTTCAGGAGAAAGTCCACATTGATTGCAGGGCATTCAGGTGAGGCCCCCCTGCAATCTGACTCCCCAGTTCTCTATCCCAGCCTTGTCTCCTGCTGTACATGAATCCCCCACTTACATAGGGGAACATAACCCTCTCCAAAACTACCATGTACTTTCTTGACCACAGGCCAAGTTAATCCCTATGCCTGGGTTCTACAATGGAGTCTTCAAATGCCAGCTCAGACATCATCACCTTTGTTTTCCAGACCATCCCCTCCCACAAAGAGCTCAAGCTCACTGGGTCCTGAAAAGAGGGGAACATGAAGGCTTTCAAATACAGTGAATTTCCCCCATCACTCAGTTATATATTCTCCGTAAATTTAGAAAATATAGGGACTTCCCTGGCGGTGCAGTGGTTAAGAATCCACCTGCCAATGCAGGGGACACGGGTTTGGGCCCTGGTCCGGGAAGATCCCACATGCCACAGAGCAACTAAGCCCGTGCACCACAACTACTGAGCCTGCACTCTAGAGCCCGTGAGCCACAACTACTGAGCCTGTGCACCACAGCTGCTGAAGCCCACGCGCCTATAGCCCATGTTCTGCAACAAAAGAAGCCACTGCAATGAGAAGCCCACGCACCGCAACAAGGAGTAGCCCCCGCTCACTGCAACTAGAGGAAGCCTGCGCACAGCAATGAAGACCCAATGCAGCCAAAAAATAAATTTAATTAATTAATTTTTTAAAAAGAGAGAGAAAATATAATTTGTACTGAAACAAATTCTCCCATAACCACAAAGGGCGTGTTTCCAAGCTCACAACTATACCAGGTGAGAATCCAAAGCAACACACACACACCTGGCCTGGAATCTGCTTTCCTGTGGTTCTCAGGGCTTCTCTCCCCTGCAAATCCTGTTCTGGTTCTACAACTTGCCCTGGGCTTCTCATATTCCAGAACCAACTACCACAGAAAACAAACAAAACCCAGCTCTTTTGCCAAAACATGTAGTTCTCAGGAGTGTAAAACCAAGAAGTTCTAAGAGAAGTCTCAGAAGAACGGAACAGAGAAAATGAGGGTGGGACAGAGGAAAGGAAATTATTAAGAAAGTAACAGCTAAGAATATGTCTTTAAATTGAAAGAGCCCATCAATTATTAAGCGGGAAAAAAAGTCTAAAATACACACATCTAGGTATATACTAGTGAAATTTCTGTATCTCAAGAATGAGAAAATTTCAAAATATTTTTTTGCAAAGAAACAAGAATAAAGACCTCAGTAGTTCTGGATACTAAAGGACAATGGAGCAATGCCCTCAAAAATCAGAAAATGGCTGGGTATAGAATTCTAGGTGCCAAAAAACAAATCAAATGTGAGGAGAAATAAAGATATTATGCAAGTTCTGGTCCTGTAAGAAACATGCCAAGACAGAATTATGTGTGTAAGAAGTGTATGAGGGCAAACACCTAAAGAGACAAAGGATCCCAAGAGGGTGGGCGAGCTCTCAGACCTCAATGCTGACCCTCCGACTCCAGGGAGAGGGGAGAGGGAAGGAAGAAAGGGTGGGTGGGAGTGTCTTAGACTGCAGTGCAATTTTAGAAGAGTTCAAAAAGACTTCCAGGGGAGTTCCCTGGTGGTCCAGTGGTTAGGACTCCTCCGCACTTCCTCTGCAGGGGCCTGGGTTTGATCCCTGCTCAGGGAACTAAGATCCCGCAAGCCGCATGGCACGGCCAAAAAAAGACTTCCAGGAAGTCCTTAAGCCCAAGTGGGGTCCCGGATTGCCCTACTCAGCCTATGGGAAGCCTCAGCCTGAACTCCCTGATGGATCTCTGGAGGCAGCAGTGGGGACCACGGATCCTTTATGCTCTCTGCAGCCAGGGATCCAAGGGGCATGCACTCATGGCAGCCACTGGTGATGTACAAGGATCCGGAAAGTTTGCCATCCACTAACCCTGTGTGTTAAAAATGAAAGATATAGTGTACTTTACGAAAAGGAATCCAAAAAGATGGAGTGAAATATGAGACATGGTAGGAGCTGAGTACATCCCAGAACCAGCAAAGGAAGCTGAATAATTACAAAAAGAAAGCGTCTGTAACATCCGTGCCTGGTCCCGTCCCCTTCAAGGGGCACCGATTAAGTGCTGCACTTCCTTCTATGAAGGGTTCAATCATATTCCTTGGGATTCTGCTGCAAATAAAAGCTAAATAATCATAATTTTATAAAGAAGTTGATTTAGTTTCAGTTTTCAGAATCTGTAGAAAGAAAACAAGTAATTTTAAAAGAACAAAAATGTAAATCTTGACAAATTGAAAAGGATAATAAAGTCAAACAGGGGAAGGTGAGAAGGGACATGGAAAGAAGTATAAGCTCGCTAATTTTCTCACCTTTATAACACAGGTCTGTCTAAATGTGAGCAGTCAAGAATAGTTTACTACTTAAAATGACATATAGGGACTTCCTTGGTGGCCCAGTGGTTAAGAATCTGCCTTCCAATGCAGGGAACACAGGTTCGATTCCTGGTCAGAGAACTAAGATCCCACATGCTGCAGGGCAACTGAGACTGAGTGCTGCAGCTACGGAGCCCACATGCTGCAACTGGAGAGCCTATGTGCTGCAACTACAGAGCCCATGTGCTCTGGAGCCCGTGCGCCACAACTAGAGAGAGGCCCACTCACTGCAACGAAAGATCCCGCGTGCCGCAACTGAGACCCGACGCAACCAAAAATTTAAAAATATATATATTTTTAATGACATATAGATAAATACCAGAAGTAAAGTCAGAAATTTAAGTGGTGGTTCTGGGGAAATAAGGCTGAGGAAGGAGATTCTAATTTGTTTTGTCTACAGATCTTCCTCAACTTACGGTGGGCTTACGACCTGATAAGCCCACTGTAAATTGAAAATATCTCAAATTGAAAACACATGTAATGCACCTAACCTACAGAACATCAGAGCTTAGCCTAACTTACCTTAAATGTGCTCAGAACATTTACAGTAGCCCACAGCTGGGCAAAATCATCTAACACAAAGCCTATTTTATAATAAAGTGTTGAGTATCTCATGCAACTTATTGAATAATGTACTGAAAGTGAAAAACAATGGTTGTTTGTTACGGAATGGTTGTCGATATCATGGCTGACTGGAAGCAGCAGCATCATGAGAGAGTATCATACCACATAGGTCGAGCCCAAGAAAAGATCAAAATTCAAAATTTAAACTTTGGTTTCTATAGAATGCATATCACTTTCTCACAATTGTAAATTGTAAGTCAAACCATTGTAAGTCAGAGACTGTCTGTACTCTACATTACTTGGACTAGGTACATGGATTAATTTTTGTCATTTTAAGATGTTAACTATATAAAAGGCCTTGTAGGAATAAAGAAATATATATATATATATATATATATATATATATATGTTATTTTAGGAAAAGTATAGGGAATTCCCTGGCGGTCCAGTGGTTAGGACTTGGTGCTTTCGCTGCCAGGGCCCGAGTTCGATCCCAGGTCAGGGAACTAAGATCCGACATGCCTCACGGTGCGGCCAAATTAAAAAGAAAAAGAAAGAAAAAATGTAAAAATAGAACATTTAATTACTCAAAGCTCAACCCATCTATCATTCTTAGAAAAAAAATTGAAGTCAACCTTAACCTGAGTGCAGACATTTTAGACTGAGTAAGATAAGAGATGGTAAATGGTCTGATTACTATTGCTAAGTATGGTATTGTTGGAACTTCTTTTTGTCTGCACCTGTTAGCAGTTTGGTTTCTGGAATACTCAGCTTCAAATCTTGTATTTATGAGGCAAAAAGAAAACCCAGGAAACTCACTACTTTGTGGTCCCTACCTGATCTGCCTTCTTACAACCTTTCAGAGTCATCTTACGTTTTGTTTGTTTGTTTTTTGCGGTACGCGGGCCTCTCACTGTTGCAGCCTCTCCCGTTGCGGAGCACAGGCTCCGGACCCGCAGGCTCAGGAGCCATGGCTCACGGGCCCAGCCGCTCCACGGCATGTGGGATCTTCCCGGACTGGGGCACGAACCCGTGTCCCCTGCATCGGCAGGCGGACTCTCAACCACTGTGCCACCAGGGAAGCCCCTTATGTTTGTTTTATGTTTGATGTTCAGGGTTCTTAGTTGTACTTTGAATATAGGATATGGAAAAGTATATTTATTCTATCATCTACTCCATCAGAAGTCTGAATTACTAGTTAATTTTTAAAATAGTTATACACTTATTCAGATTTTCTACTTTTTCTTTCAGTTGATTTCAATAAATTGTTTCTCCAGGACATTTGTCTACTTTGTTTCCAAACTTTTTGGCATAAAATTATTCACAGCATTCTTTCATTTTAGAGCTCGCTGATATATTTATAGCTATGTCTCCATTTTTATTCATCGTTTGGTCATTTGTTTTTCTCTCTCTCTCTCCCCTCCTTCTCCTCCTCTCTGTCCCTCCCTCCCTCCCACTCCTCCCCCCACCACTCTGGCCCCCAATCTTCCATTACGTGTGGCAAAGTTTTGTGATAGATATCTTTTCAGAAGATCGGATTTTATGTCTGGCAATGCTCTACTATATATTTTCTGTTTCATGAATGAATTAGCTATGGCTGCAATACTGCATATCAAACCACAACTCAGCATTTAAATAACAAGCATTTATTTCTTGCTAAAGGATATGTGAGTCATCTACATCAGCTGGGCTAGGCTGCAATCCAAGCTTTAGACTCCAAGTTGCGGGTTATGTTCATGTCTCATCCTTCTTAGACCAGCAGCTGTCTGAGGCTTGCTCTTCTCATTGGGAATGGCAGGCATGTGAGAAATCAAACTAAATTGCACAAACCTATTTAAGTCCCCTGTTCCAATCAAATTTACTAACATTCCATTAGGTAAAGCAAATCGATGATAAGGCCCCTTTTCAATGAGTCAAGGAAGCATATTCTGCCTGATAACTTTGCAGTATCCTCCCATTGTGGGTAAAGGGTGTGGATGTATAATCCTATTACAGGTGAATGAAGAACTGAGACCAATAATCCAATCTACAACAATTAATTGCAGATCCTATCTTTATTATCCTCTCAGTACTTTGAACTCTGTTCTTTCTAATGTCTTGAGTTGGATGATTAACTCATAAATGTTCAGACTTCTTTGAGCATATAAGGATGTAAATTTCTCTAAAGGTACTGCTTTAGCCATACCCCATGAGTTTTGATATGTAGATTTTCCTTATTGTTCAGCTGAAATAATTTTAAGTGTCCCTTGCAATATGGTCTTTCACCCCAAAACTACTTAACAGTGTGGTTTTTAAATTTCCAAATGTATTTTCATATGATCTTTGTAATTGCTTTCTAGCTTAATTGTACTATAGTCAGATAATGTAATCTGTATGATATTCTTTTAGTATTTGTAGAGATTTGATGTGTGAACTAATGTGTAGCTAATTTTCATAAATGTTCAATTTATGTCTGAGTAAAATTTATATTTCTCAATTTGAAGTATAAGGGTTAAATATATGCTCATTATATCACAATTGTTATGTCATTAATAGCTTCTAAATATTTATTAATTTTTTCATTTGCTTGCTCCATCAAAACTAATATATGTAAAAAATTCCCTTCTATTGATTTGACATATTTCCTTGTTGGTCTCTCAATTTTTTTGTGTTATATATTTTGAGGTTATGTTTTACGTGTATAATATTTAGAAATATATCTCATGAATTGAAAATTTATCATTATGGAGTGACCCTCCTTAAAGCTAAAAGCATTTCTAGAGATAAAGTCTGTCTCATTTTGAGTTAGCTGTACCAGCTTTCTTTGGTCAGTATTTGCCTGGTGTTATCTTTTTCAGTTCTTTTACATGTGGCCTTATATTTTATGTTTGAAGTATGTCTTTTATGTACAGTTTCAGCTAATCTTTTTTAAAAATAGAAACTAATTAGACAATCTGATCTTCTAAATGATTTTAGTCCCTTCACATTGTGATTACTGAATATTAACATTTATTTCTAAAATCTTACTTTGCACTGCCAAGTTTCATCAACTGTAAGAAACATATTTTTCCCCACATTTAAACATCTTTGAAATTAGAACACCTCTATAATTGAAGTCATCATTAGCAGCTTTTTTCTTCCTTAGTAGCATGCAAAATTTAGGAGTATTTTACAAGTGGTGTCATCTTGCATTCTATGAAATATGACATCTATCCTCTTAAGTTTCTCTCCCCCTCTATCCCTTTTTTCTTTTTTAATTTCTCCTTTTCACCTATATTTGTTTGGAAGTTACACATTCTGTCTGCACCATTCTAGTGATTACTCTTAGAATTGTAACAAGCATACATGAATTAAATTCTAAAACTAATCAGTGTCTCAGGTTGGATTCTCCCAAAAACTGCCCTTAGGACCAGACCTTGAGTACAGGCATTTGGGAAGTGACATCAGGAAGCACAAACAAGGGAAGGGGGAAGTGAGGCAGGGAAAAGAGAAAAGCAGGTCTGGGAAATGCTCATGAGCAGGTTATTGTGGGTAACGGGGGCTCAAATCCTCTGAACAACCAAGTGGAACTTGCTTCAGAGTTGTCCTACGAGGAGATAAGGAGGTAGAGGCGTTTATCTACTGACTCCCCCATTGGTTGAAATTTATCCCTGGAAGTGTTAATGCCCCTGCACTTCCAGATTACACCTGCTTAAGTCAGAGAAAGTTCTATGATGCAGGAGAAAGACATCAGACATAGAAGAGAGACACATGTGCTTGAGCAACACCTGGCAGCCTGTTAACACTGTCTACCCCATTGATAAGTGAACTTAGGTGGACAGAGAATATGGGTCAGGTGTCAACAATGTCCACTACAATCAACATTCCTAAACTCCTCCTGCTCTTTGCCAAACATTGAACTTGCTCATTCCTATCACCTATCCTACTTTACACGTTCATCAGTATATACTTTATTTACATAGTTTTTGTATTCCTCTAAAAATAGTTGTTTTTTATTATTTTATTATTTTAATCACTTAAATTTACCTATATGCTTATCAGTTTCCTTGCTCATCATTCCTTCATGAGCCTCACTTCTTTCTTTGTGAATTAATTTCTTTCTTCCTTTAGTATAAGTTTTTTTCATCATCTGAATTTTTTGGTTCCTAGATTTGGATAATGAGTTTGAACGCTGAGACTGAAAAGTACACCATCTATGTCACTCCTGAGTTACAGATAGCAAATAGCAAGAGTTTTCATACAGAAGGATCTATGTATTTCAGCAGTTTTTTCAGTGTTTGTTAACGAATTTAGTCTTTGCCTTTCTGAAAATGACTTGTTTCCCCATTCCTGAATGATAGCTTGACTGGGTATAAAATTGTAGATTCATTGTTTCTCTTACTTCAAAGATATTATTCAAGTGTTGTTGCTTAGAAGTCTGCTATCTATTTATCACTTCACTTTGGTGATATGTCATTTTTCTATTTTTTTTAACTTAACCTCAAGATTTTATTATCTTCATAACACCAAAAGATGAAGCTTAGAACTGAATTACTTGGCCCTTTCTCTTCTTAAATCCTCCCAGTTCAAAGTGTTTGCGTCTCTTAATAGCCGGAATTCTCTGATCTGCAGCCTCAGGACAATCTTTGTCCTTTTAGCTTTTTCCCAGAAAATTGGCTGAGTCTGCCCACCATAGCCACTCTGCTTCCTGTCATAATGCCACTTTCCCTGGGCATATGGATACTCCTTGCCCTTCTTGTACTGTGCCACCTTGTGGGGTTGGAGCTTGCCACACTTCCTACAGAAAGTCCCACCGGTTTAAGGCATTTTCACCATGTTTGCAGGAGCACTATTGGCACAAAAAACTGTGGTTGTTTCAAGATGTTCTCTCTGTTTTCGTTGTTCTTCTGCACTTCAGTGTGTCTTGGTGTGCATCTATTTTTATTTATGCCACTCATGATTGCTGTGATCATGAAGCCAGTCAAAGACTATAGATAAGGAAAGTCTGACTAGATTCTGCCAAAACCTTGTGGTCCAAAGACAGAGGGAAAAAAAGATGAAAATAGAGTTCAGCCAGACAGTAATGAGATGAATGAACAAAATCAGTTGCAATCTGGTTGGAGGTTGAAGAATTCAGATGATGAAATCTCGTCATCAGAACGGAAAGAGGTTACAAAAAGTATTGTGTGGTTGTGTAGTTGGAACAGGAGGTATCAACCCCACCTGAAGGGTATAGATTTGGGTTCTCCTATAATTTCAAGATTACTAAAACTGGACTCAGTATGTCAATCTGTGATGCAGGAAAGACCACACTGGACATAGGCAGCTGCAGGTCTGGCATCCCTGTACCAAATGTGTCTGTTCAATATGCACCTCCAACTTGCCTCAGGTGACAAGCATACTGTCATCATGAGTTATTGGCTCAGGAATTTAAAGTCACAGTAAACCTCACTGGGTTGTGTCTCTTAACCCCAGAAACATGAAATTATGAAGTATGTCAAACCCATGGCATTAATCATTTTGGGTTACAATCAAGATAATCACTGTGTTCGGCATTTAAAATACTTGTAAAATATAATTGAATTTGGTATATTAAAATGTATGACAGATTGGCCTGCAATTCCAAATTAAATGCTTGATTCGAAGTTGAATGGTGTAAGTGATTTAGTTTATAAACAGTGGTAGAGTGGTTAAAAGAACTTGCATTAGAGAGTTGTTTGATAATGTGGGAAGGATTAGCTTATTGGGTCATAAGTTTCTTGAGTTTAGACATTCCAACGTCTTAAAGAAAATTGCATACATTAATGTATGCATATTATTTGAAGTAAAGGTAATTAGCCTGTCCTATTCAAGTTTACTTAACATTAATTAAAATCTAATTCCCTTAAGTAATCAGTCCGATTTATGTTAAAGTTTCCCTGAAAATTATTTCTATTTTATATAAAATTTACTGGATTTAAAATCGTGTAATAAAACTTATAAGATGAATTTAGGAGTTTAAGAAAATCTAGACTTTTAAATTTATAATTTCAGTAAGTAAAGTTTTAAAAATCAAACCCAAATAAATGAAAATAAACTTCTCTGTGTACAAAAGCTGCCCTTGGGCATCAAAAATATCACATAGAAACTGAATCTAAGGATGCATGCTCCTTATCAGTGTAACCTCTTATTCTCTAATCTCACCTTCTGAAATTCCTATTGGGTATAAATTGGACTTTTTACTCTTTCATGCCTCTTTTTTTTTTTGCTTTTTTTCTTTATCCAGAATACAGCACATAGGTATAATTTAATTTATCTCTATATCCACAATTTTGTCTTCATCTGGATCCAATATACCGTTTATCCACTGGACAGTATTTCTCAACTTCAATGACTGCATATCTAATTTAACATCAGAAACTAACCTTGTTCCTTCTCAGAATCAAACTGCCTCCCTATTCTCAAAGTTCTTGCAACTGCCAGTAACTCACACAGTGTACAGGTACTCTGCTGAGCTCCCCAGGCTGGCTGGAGGCCTGGGATTGCATTGCTTCACCTCCCACATGCCAGGGTGTCTGCACCAAGTTGCTCCTCTACTTCTGAACAGAGGATCTGGTTTCCTGAGTGACATCAAAGGATGAACAGTGCAACACCTATGGGTCAGCTCTCCATGGAGTAGATTTGGGCAATAGGAAATGGGTAACAGGAGGGAGCTGGGCAGATAAATTCTCCTTCCAATCAGAAGTGCTGTTTCTTTTTGAAAACCTTCCAGAGAAGTCCTGGGTGTTAGGCAAAGAGACAGTGGCTAGCTGTCTCTTCATAGCTTATCAAACAGAGACCAGCACTGTAATGCATCATATCACCTTGCTTCACACCTTTCCTTGCCCTACTTCCCCTTTTCTTCCTTGCCTTCATCTCAACAGACTTCATCTCCTGCATAAAAGATCAGCATTCTAATCCTTGCCTCAGGCTCTGCTTTTTCTAGAGAACCTCAGATAAGGCAGTCTTCAAAATTTTGTTTGGTTCTTTTTGAGAATCTCAATCTTTCATTATGTTCTTTATCTTATTTTATTTTTTAAGCATCTTTATTGGAGTATACTTGCTTTGCAATGGTGTGTTAGTTTCTGCTGTGTAACAAAGTGAATCAGCTATACCTATACATATATCCCCACATCCCCTCCCTCTTGTGTCTCCCTCCCACCCTCCCTATCCCACCCCTCTAGGTGGTCACAGAGCACCGAGCTGATCTCCCTGTGCTAGGCGGCTGCTTCCCACTGGCTATCTATTTTACCTTTGGTAGTATATATAAGTCCATGCCACTCTCTCACTTCGTCCCAGCTTACCCTTCCCCCTCCCCATGTCCTCAAGTCCATAATTCAAAAAGAGTCATGTTCCACAATGTTCATTACAGCTCTATTTACAACAGCCAGGACATGGAAGCAACCTAAGTGTCCATTGACAGATGAATGGATAAAGAAGACGTGGCACATATATACAATGGAATATTACTCAGCCATAAAAAGAAATGAAATTGAGTTGTTTGTAGTGAGGTGGATGGACCTAGAGACTGTCATACAGAGTGAAGTAAGTCAGAAAGAGAAAAATAAATACCGTATGCTAACACATATATATGGACTCTAAAAAAAAAAAAAAAAGGTTCTGAAGAACCTAGGGGCGGGATAGGAATAAAGACGCAGTCGTTATGTTTTTTAAAATTCTGTTCTTTAATGTATTAGCTATATCAGCCAGAAATTATAAAATATTTAAAATAACTATCTTAAGTTGTTAGAAATCTAATCCTGCTCCTCATATTGCTAATGCTCACTCATGGTGGAGTATTTCCTTGTTTGTTCTGCAATTTTGGATTGTGAGTTCATCTTCAGCAGGACTATATTGAAGAGAATACTGAGAATCCTTAGCTGAGGGTTTGTCCCTCCAGAGAGGAGTTGTATTCCCTTTGTCACAGATATTATCAGCTTGGGAGTTCTCAGCCACAAGAGTAGTATAAATGCCAAACTCTGCCTTCAGTCTTGAGGGATCTTTTCCCTTTATCCAGATACAAGTGAAGATGGACAAGCTTCCTTTATATCTCTCTTTGCTGATGGTTTGGCTTTTAGTCCCCACCTTTTTTCTAAAGCTCTTTGACAATTCTCAGCTTTATGTTCAAAGGCTCCATCAAATTCCCTGGGGACAGCTGCAGTGTGAAATCAAGACTACTGCTCTGTTTTTTAGGTCTCTCTCCATTTTTCCCCTAGGATTTATATTTTTTATAAACTCAGCTATGCAGGTAGAAGACTATTTTCTATATTTCATCATACTTTTATGGTATTTAATAATGGAAGGTTTTGGGGGTTATCTAATCTGCTATAATACTAGAAATGTAAGATCTGGTCTTGTCTTTAATAACTGAAATGGATTGAAGTATTACTATCTGTCAAGCACTATTGTAAGCACAATAAATGAATTAACTCATTTATCCTCTCAACAACTCAGTGAGAGGTAGGAACTAGTATTATCCCCACTGTGTTAGTCCAGGTCCTCCAAGAAGCAGACGCCAAGATCAGAATAAGCGTGCCAAGGTTTTATTAAGGAAAATGCCTGTGAAAAAGGAAATGAAGGGGAGCTGGTAATGGCTGAGAGAGTCATTAGACCACAGCCCAGGTCTAACATTGAGTGAAGAAGAAAGAGAAGGGAGGTTGGTAGAAGTGTCTTAGACTGCAGAGCAGTCTTAGTGAAGTTCATCAGAGCTCAGGGAGGGAGTTGTCTTTGAGCCAAAGTTAGCTGATGGAATCTAGTGTCTTCCAGAAATGGGTCTGCCTTGGTCTTCCTGCCATATTACATCATTGGTGGGGAGATGCCCATGGGAGAAGTGGCTCTGTCATAAATGTCACAGAAGATTCCAAAGTGCAGCAGCAGGGGCCCTCAGACAATACACTCCCTGAACTAGAAGGTCTGCCAAATGCATCCTCATGGCCACCCCACCCACTTTATGGATGAGGAAACAAACACAGAGGCTAGGTAACTTGCTCAAGGACACACCACTGGTACATGTGGAACCAGATTTCAAACTTAGGTAGTTTAGCTCCAGGATACAACTTCTTAACAACCATGCTATGCTTCAAAAAAAAAAAAAAAAAAAAAGATCTTATTGCATTGGATCTTTGTGTAGAAAGAATATTGTTAAACAATTGTGCATATGGTTTACGTGTGCTTTTTCAGAGTTAAAAAAGTCTATTTTTAATCAGATTCTACAAGAGGCTCTTTAAGACGGGGGAGAAAAAGACTTTCAAAGTTTGGGACTTTCAAGGGCAGTCACCTATGAATTTGACAGTGACCTTTAAAATGTGACTGTTACTGGAAATTCAATGATTGGTGCATTGTCCCTCTGTTCTCAGTCTGGTTGATTGCAAATTAATATTGTTTCTCACAGGGCATCTTTATTTTTCCCTCTAGTCCCTCCTATGATAGAACCATCTAGCTGCCTACTCAGTATCCAACTTTCCTTCTTCATTACAAATGACCAGTCTCGAAAAAACCACCACCAATAAGTCACCTGTATATCCCTCCCTCCCTTTGTAAGGATGGCCATCTAACTTCTAACTACAAGTAAAAATTGTTGGGTGAAACTTTTAGGAAATTTTCTTAAAAGAGGCTAACTCAACTAGCTTGTGACTTGTATCATTCAGAATCCCAGCAAGGGAACAGCTGGCACACTATGTATAGAAATCATGAAGGATAGAATACGAGTACAAAATTAGGGTCAGCCAAGCTGTTATCTCTTTTTCTAACTGGTAAGGAGAGGGTCGGGTAGAGCAGACTGCCTTGAGAACAGTGGCCTTCAGGTAAAGAGAGGCAGCCAGCCAGATGTGACTTTGTAGAAAGGGAGTCAGAGGGAAAGAAATCCTGACCTCACATTCTCATCTCCTTCCATGGATTGTATTGGCTGAACCCATCACAACGCCAAGGGCAAGAAAGCCACTGATGTAGCCCACACAGGCCAGCCTGCTGAAACAGAAAGCAGATAGAAAAGCAGAAGGGCAGAGAGTTGATCTGAATTAGGATAAATAGGAGAGAGCAAGCACATGCACTCTTGCCCTTCCTTCTGTCTTTGGTATATGGATATGATGGCTGGAGCAGCACTGGCCATTTTGCTACCTTGAGGCAACCTTCTAAAGATGGTAGAGCACAAATATAGAAGAGGCTTGAGTATTAATGACATAACGGAACAGCTACATCAGCCCTTAAATGCTCACCCAGACTTCTTATATGTGAGAAAAATATAAATCTTTGTCTTAAGTCACTATTATTCTGATTGCTTGTATTTGTAACTAAGCGCAATCCCCACTATCTGAATTTATGTCTTCATTTCCTGCACCCCCACCACCAGACTTTTGTCATTTCTTCTTGTTTTTGTTTTTGTTTTTTTGTGGTACGTGGGCCTCTCACTGTTGTGGCCTCTCCCGTTGCAGAGCACAGGCTCCGCGGCCATGGCTCACGGGCCCAGCCGCTCCGCGGCATGCGGGATCTTCCCGGACCGGGGCGCGAACCCGTGTCCCCTGCATCGGCAGGCGGACTCTCAACCACTGCGCCACCAGAGAAGCCCTTGTCATTTCTTCTTAGTTGACAAATGGCCTTTTTTTCCTCCCACTTCTTCAGTCTCTGCCTTGTTGCCAGAGTGATCCTTCTCAAGCAGTTCAGACGTAGGGGACCCCCAACAGTGGTTCTCTCTCAGAGAGGGAACTTGGTGTCTGAGGGTCAGGGGTTGGAGGGAGACTTATTTTTCACTGTATTCTCTGTTTCACAGTTTGGATTTTGTATTGTGTATACACATTACCTAAAATAATTGAAAACATAGTTCTCTGAAAAAAATTAACAGACTAATTAAAAATAGTCTGCCATGTCGCTGTCTTTGACAGGATTTTCGAAAGGGCCTTTGGAGTCCAGCTTCTCCACTTCTCCCAGTAATAATATCTTATCAACTTGAAGATGAGCATTTCTCACATTTTAATACCCCTGAAGTTGACATTCTTGCAGTTGCTGTTATCCATGTGGCAGCCACAATGTAGTTGTTGTTGTCTGCCTGTGCACAAACGTTAGATGTTAACCCACATTCAAATTGTCTTGAAACGGTCGTTGACTAAGATGTACAGGATTTGCAATTGATCAATATGCCACCGGAAATATGAACCCTGATTGTTGTCTGCAAACCTTCTATTTGACAACTGTTAGTAAGATCAATAAAGACCCAGCATCAAAGCTCGTCAGATGAGCATCAGCAGCTTGAAAGAAAATCCCAGAGACAATAGTAT
Source organism: Delphinapterus leucas (assembly GCF_059928025.1). NCBI lineage: Eukaryota > Metazoa > Chordata > Mammalia > Artiodactyla > Monodontidae > Delphinapterus > Delphinapterus leucas. Next base: position 35,137,797 of record NC_143138.1, read on the forward strand.
AGCCCTCTTAAGAATATTACCAAAGCTGCTAATTCCCCAGAGAATGACAGAGCGTGGAAGAACTCTGACATCAGCTCTCATTGAAAATAATTCGCTTTGTTGTGCAACAGAAACTAACACAGTATTGTGAAGCAATTATACTCCAACAAAGATCTATTAAAAAAAAAAGAAAAGAAAAGAATTCAGAGGACTTGGATTCTATGGGGAAAAATATAGGGATTCCTGGGCTTCCCTGGTGGCGCAGTGGTTGAGAGTCCGCCTGCCAATGCAGGGGAGCCCCGGTCCGTGGAGATCCCACATGCCGCGGAGCCGCTGCAATGGGAGAGGCCACAACAGTGAGAGGCCCACGTACCGCAAAAAAAAAAAGAAAAAAAAAAAAAAGATAGCCCAGGGTGCTGTCAATTTCTCTGCTCAGAAGGCGAGACCCATAGCGAATTGTGTCCCAACAGGAACAGACTCAGTTGTCAACCAGGAAAGTAATTCTGAGTAGCGAGTAATGTCTGTCACTCAGTTCATCCCCACCTGTCATAGTCTTCCTATATGTTCAACGAACATGTTTCTTCTTTGTCTGGATCCACAGTTTGACTACATTTCCCAACCTCCTTTGCAGCTAGGTTTGGCCATATGAATTGGTTGGCCAAGGAAACATAAATGGAAGTGATGTTACCATCTTTAGGCATGACTCATAAAAATCTCCCTACAAAATTCTCTACTCCCTCCTTCTCCCATCTTTTTCTAGCTCTGGTTGAATGCAGAGAAAGGCACATTCCTAAAAGATGGTGGCATCCTATGATGTAAGAAGACTGGGTCCTTGAATGACTTTGTGGAGTTTGCCCCAGTATGCATCAAACTGTGATGTAGATGAAAAATAAACCAATGACTTTTTAGTGGCTTGACAATGGAAGTTAATTCTGGTAGATAGCAATAGGTGTTCTAATACATCAGCCTTACCCTCATGCCATCCCCATATTAAATCTCTCTCCCCATTACATCAGGCATAATTGGACACCAGTTTACCTGTTTTCTTTTAAATAGATTTTATTTTGTGGTACACGGACCTCTCACTGTTGTGGCCTCTCCCGTTGCGGAGCACAGGCTCCGGACATGCAGGCTCAGGAGCCATGGCTCACGGGCCCAGCCGCTCCGCGGCATGTGGGATCTTCCCGGACCGGGGCACGAACCCGTGTCCCCTGCATCGGCAGGCGGACTCTCAACCACTGTGCCACCAGGGAAGCCCTACCTGTTTTCTTTTTAATAGCCCTCTATTAGATGTTAATAACATGACAAGCTTTCAACCCTACTTGCTATGAACATAGTGTAATTTGTGTAGTTTTTGACAGCATGTGATGCTACCATCTGGTAGTGCAGGGTTGTACTGGGCACAGGTGAGGGCAGGGGGTTGAGGGGCTTGGCATCTAAAGGGCTGAGGGTCTTTCACCTGGCAGAGCAGGCCTTAGTTACTAACAAAGTAAAGGTGTGTGTGTGTGTGCGGGGGAGATGAGCAGGAAAAAAATAGTCTGTTGTATTTATTAGCATCTTTGAGACAGCCACTGGCCCTCCCAGAAACATCTAGGTGAGAGAGGTTGGATTAGACCACAGAGGTGATGAGTCCCCATTAGTGGCCAAAGCTAGGTCAAAGGGACCCAAGAAACAGGTTATGTGCTCCCACATATACTCCCCTTTTTATACTTCAAGGAGTCAAATCCTGCCTGCTGCCTGTTTTATTTTATTAAGACTTTAATTTTTTAGAGCAGTTTTAGATTCATAGCAAAAGCCGGGTGAAGGTACAGAGATTTCCCATGTCTAACCTGTGCCCACTCGTGCACAGCCTCCCCATTATCACCGTCTCCCACCAGAGTACTGCACTGATCCATCATAGTTACCCAGAGTCCATAGTTTACATTAGGGTTCACGCTTGGTGTTGTACGTTCTATGGGTTTGGACAAATGTATAATGACATGTATTTACCATTATGGTAGCAGAGTCTTTTCACTGCCCTAAAGATGTTCTGCGCAATGCCTGTTCATCCTTCCCCAACCTCTGACAGTTGCTGATTTATTTTACCGTCTCTATGATTTTGCTTTCTCTAGAATGTCATATATTTAGAATCATGCGGTATGTAGCCTTTTCAGATTGACTTCTTTCACTTTGTAACATGTATTTAGGGTTCTTTCATATCTTTCATGGCTTGATAGCTCATTTCTTTTTAGCAGTGAATAATATTCTATTGTACGGCTATACCACAGTTTATGTATTCGTTCGCCTACTGAGGGACATCTTGGTTGTTTCCAAGTTTTTGACAATTTTGAGTAAAGCTTCTAGAAACATCTGTGTGCAGGCTTTTGTGTGGACATAAGTTTTCGACTCCTTTGGTAAACGCCAAAGAGCACAATGGCTGGATCGTATAATAAGAATGTGTTTAGTTTTGTAAGGAGCCACCAAACTACCTTCCAGACTGGCTGCATCATTTTGCATTCCTGCCGTCAACGAGTGAGAATTCTTGCTGCTTCACATCCTCATCAGAATTGGATGTTGTCAGTGTTTTGAACTTTGGCCCATTTTTTAAGTTGGGTTGTGTGTGTTCTTACTGTTGGGTTTTAAGAGTTCTTTGTATATTTGGAGTAACAGTCCTTTATCAGATGTGTCTTTTGCAAATATTTTCTCCCAGTCTGTGGCTGATCTCCTCATTCTCTTAATATTGTTTTTCACAGGGCAGAAATTTTTAATTTTAATGAAGTCTGTTTTTTTTTCAAGGATCGTGTCTTTGGTGTTGTATCTAAGAAGTCATTGCCATACCCAAGGCTATCTAGTTTCCTCCTGCGTTATCTAGGTTTTCTCCTACATTGTCTTCAAGAGTTTTATAGTTTTGCATTTTACAATTAGTCTGTGACTGCCTGTTTTTGTACATGAAGTCATATTGGGACACAGCCACAGTTCCAGGCTGACATATTGTCTGCGGCTGCTTTCCTGCTACGACAGCAGAGTAGGTGTAACAGACACTGTATGACCCACCAAAGCTAAAATATTTACTCACAAACTTTTCAGAGGAAGTTTGCTGACCTCTGGTATAAAGCCATAATTAAGCTCATTGTGTATATGTAATAACCGAGGGTCTGTATATTTAAATAATTGGATTTAATTCACAGAGCACGTCAGTGGTCAAGCCAGTCAACTAGAACTTTAGATCCCACCTAAGTCTCCTTTTGCCTGCTCATCCTGTCGAAATTCTGTGCACATCTCCTTAGCCCAGAGTATGTGTTTGATTAAAAAATAAAAACGTTAGAACATACAGTGTGTTCTATTCCTGGCATCCTTCCTTTCCATTCTTTTCTGTCTCAAGAACCAAGGTGCTCTGAACCATCCTGGAACAAAAAGGCAAAATAACTAACAATAAAACAAACCAAACTCTTCCAGAGCCCGTGGCTGAAGGAAAACTGCGAGGTGGTCTCAAGAGTTATATAGACAGTTTGGGAGACAGGTAGATGGCCAGTAGCCCCCAGTGGCCCTTCTGCCCAAAGAGCCCAGCTGGACTGACATTTGGGGGACAGGACACCCAGGCAGATGAAACCTTGGTGATATGTCTCAGGTTCCTGAGGCTGGTGTGGGATTCTTGTTTTCGTGTTTGTTTTTTTTTTTTTGGTGTGGGTTTTTAGATGTTTACTGTGTTGCTATCGAGCCCACTCTGACTTGTCATACGTGTATCATGATGTCTTCATTGAGAAAATAGAACCCGGGAAACCCCTTCCCATCACTGTCTCCCTCTGAAGTTTAAATGCCAATATGTCACCCTCATCCTTTCTCGCTAGCTTTCTCTCTCTAGCTCACTGCGTCTCTCTTGCTGTCTCCCGGGGACATTTCCTGTTCCTCCCAACCTAACCTTCTCTGAGTTCACCTGCAAGTTCAGTCCCTGAACCGCTCCATTTAAGCTTAATCTCTCAGCTCCTTTCCAAATTCCCTGCTTCCCCCACCATCACTTCAAGCCCTCTAGTACGCTCGGCTCACATCTTGCCCAGTTGTCCTCACAGGTACCTGGCAGGCCTCTAACTTTGGATCAATCCTGTTGTTCACTTTCTCCCCTCCTACCACCAGGCTGCCACAGACAATCATAAAACCAAGAGGCATGAAGCCACTACAGATTTCTCTGCTCCACACACATCAAAACCCCGCCTGAGCACAGCACGCCTTTGAAACCACACCCCCTCTCGGGTGGAACTCAAACCTAGCCAAAACTCAGATTGGGACGTAAACCTATGGGCTGGGACTTGAACCCCCCCCCCCGCCCCCGCAGCTCAGATTGAGACCTGAACCCACGATCCCTGACTAGGACGAGATTCGAACCCACTGTCTTTTTTTTTTTTTAACATCTTTACTGGAGTATAATTGCTTTACAATGGTGTGTTAGTTTCTGCTTTATAACAAAGTGAATCAGTTATACATATACATATGTCCCCATATCTCTTCCCTCTGGCGTCTCCCTCCCGCTCACCTGGTGTCAGGACTTACTGAAGCTCAGGTTCTTTTGTCTCAGCACAGGAAGAATTCAGCAAGAGGCAAAGCAGCAGGCAGAGCGAGTTTATTAGCACAGAATGCTTGTGAGAGATACGAGCAGGCACGCAAGGGAGCGCAGCCCCGAGAACAAACGCGGCAACACTTATAATCAAAGAAAAAGCGGCAGGGTTGCGGGGGAGAGGGCCACCTTCTTCCTCATTCTTGGGCAGATGTCAAGGCTTACATCATTAATTCCTCCTTTGGCCCTATATGGTTTAACCAGGACCATCATGGTGCTATCTAAATCATATGTATATTAGCAAAAGGGTGGTAACATATACTAAAATACGGTAGTTCATCTCAGGTTTCAGTAGAATGTCCCCTTTCACCTATATTCCTGTCTTGACTACATGTAGAAGTGCTACTCTTCAAGGACAATTAACTCTCTGATTTCATGTAACAAGACTCAGACCCCATATCTACTGTGGTGTGTTTTAGCTATCAGGGTTTGTGGGCTGAGTGTGTCTGGCACTTGGGTGCACCTGGTCTTCCTTCAAGGTAGTGTAGATGGTTGCTAGGTTACTGGGTTCTTTTCCTGAGTGGTCATTAGTTTACAACCGTCTCCAGAACTCTCTTAAAATTCCCTTTCTGCCCTTAATCCCCTAGTGGGATTTCTAAACTGACTATTTAATTATCCTACTCTATCCCTATCACCTTGACAAATGTTTCAACAATTGCTTCTCACATTTTCCTCAGAAACGAACTATGGTGGACCTTTGTTGGTTGACTTCCCAGCATCTGTTCCCCCGGCTCCCCCACCTCAAGCATTTCCTCCCAAAAGCACCCAAATTTTCCTTTGAGGCAGTGCCCCTCCCCCATTCTCAACCATGTTGTTTGGGTGGATTTGACTTCATTTGTATTTCCAGGGGTGGACCCTGATGGGCTTCAGCCAATCAGCTCTCCCATTTCTCTGGTCACAGTGATCGGTTCGTCATGGATAAGCCCACCACCCAATCTGGGCCAATGAGACACCAGGAGACAATTGTAGAGGCTTCTGGGAAATAAGCTTCCCCTGTCTTCTGCAGGAGCCCCAGAGGAGACCACCTCGCTCTGGGTGTTACAGTGAGGGTACGGTGTCTACAGCTGCTAAAACATGAGGGGTGGGGGGATAAGAGAATGGCAGGAGTCAGATGGAATCCTCAACCTCTGGGCCAAACGATGCCTGCATCCAAGTCTGCCTTTAGACTGTCAAGTTGTATCAGTCACTTAATCTCCTCCTTGTTTTCTTGAAGCCAGTTTGTGTTGTGCTTTCCCTTGTTTCACCCTAACTCATGCCCCATTCCAAAATTTTACCTCCACTCTCAGAGCCTCCATTTCACTCCACCCCCAGCAAGTGATCTTTCCCCCTGGTTCAAGGAGGAAACAGGCCAACTAGCAAGGATGCCATTAGCGTATTTCCCTGGCACCTGCAAGTATTTCTGAATCTGAACCTTGCTTCCTCCTTCCTTCTAGTCTTCCCCCTCTGCCTTCTCAGAAACCTTCTCCTGTATCTTTGCCACCTTTCTTTTCACTCGTCTTTTTCCATTCACCTCTCATTTTGCTTAGATTGCTTCCCAAGGTAGAGGCGATCATAACCTTGTCCAATCGCACTTCCTCACATTCCTGCCTTTTTTCTATCCTTCTCTGACAGATTTTTAGAGGAAAAATGTTCCACCACAGAGATGTCAGTTGGAAGCTTGCCTATCTGAGGATCCATGGAACATAGAAGAGGTTCTAGCCAAGAGGGAGGTTTGCCTAGGATGGGGCTCAACACAGAGGCCTGGGTGGGATGCATGGATGGGGGCCTCGCTTGCATTTGTTGGAATGGAAACCAGTGAAGTTGGTGGCCCCCAGTGAGTGTGAGGAATGAGAATAGAGGAGGGTTAAGGAGGGGCTTTGAGGAATGTGGATGCTTAAGTGGGAAGTGGGAAAAAAAGGGCATCTTTGAGACCGTGACAGAAAGCTCAGTGGTAAGAGGAAAATAAGAGAGAATGCTGTCCCAGAAACCGGGAGAGGAGCATGCTGCAAGGAGGAAATGGTCAGTTAACTGCTACCAAGAGGTCCAGTGTGATAGTACAGAACCACTGGATTCGGCAAGATCTGGAGTTTCAAAGTGTCAGGGACAGAGCCAGCCCTCCGTGGGGTGGAGGAGTGAACGAGAAGTGAGAGGAGCAGAGAGCAACTGTAAATGACTTTTTTTTTTTTTTCCTTTCCAACTGTCTTAGTTTAGATTTCTCTGAAAACAGACCCTGGACAGGTACTTGGGTACAGGTAGTCTGTTTGGGAGGTGAACCCCGGAAGCACAGCGAAGTAGTTAGGTAAGGGAGGCAGGGAAGGGAGAAAAGACAGGACAGGGGGCACTAGTGGGCAACACAGCCATGCACAGCAAGGGCGCAGGCCTTCTGGGGCCCCCTGGGGACCTGTGTGAACCAGGCCTCAGGATGGTTCCCCTGGTCATGGATCTACTGCCTCCCATGCCCCGCTAGGGTGAGGGGTACCTCCGAGGCATCCCCTCACCAACGCTCACCCCCTCACCCTTGCCAATAAGCTCTTCTGGCATCTGAGAAAACCCTCAGGCTCCAGGTGGGAAGAACTGCCATGCTGCAGATGAAAACCACAGCTACTGTGTACACTGGAGGGTCCAGGGAGCGCGGGCTAGGGTACCAGCCTGGTGTCTGCCACTCCAACCCACCCACGACCGCTTCACCAAGTCATATGGCTAAGTCAACAGAAGCGGGCCTTTCGAAGTGTAATTAAAGGCAGGCATGAGATGGAGATTTTAGCATAATCAAGAAGAGGAGAAATGCAGTGTGCCAGCAGGAGATTAGTCCTTGCAGGGGTGGGAGATGTCTGGTCTGGGATGTATTGACAGACAAAAGCTTTTCTCAGCCTCACGTCCTCTTCTTTGAATGGGGGCAGGAGGAGGGAGAGGTACAGATGCTATGGCAATGCTTTGCCCTTTGACCCTCTGCTGCAGAAGCACAAGGAGGGACACGGTCACCTCCATGCTTGTTAGGACATCTTCCTGCATTTTTCCTCCCTATGACTGAGTTCTATCTACTCTGTGTTAAAATAGGGAACCCGGTGACTTGACCTTTCTTTCGTTGCCTGCGCTGCGCCATGTGCTAGGAGCTGGGAAAAAATTTGTCCTAAAGTTGAGCAATGAACCAAGAAATGGCTGGTTGCGGGACTGTGGCAGTGCAGCCTTGAAGCAAGCATGGAAGTCAGATGAACCAGCAGGTGTCAGCTACTCCTCTTTCTCTCTCTACGCTTATCCCTTTCCCCAAAGGTCAAGGGTAGACGGAAAGCAAGGTGTGATTGGGGAGAGAGTAGAACAGGGAGGGCTGGAAGAGGCTGGCAGTGCCGGAAGCTGGTAGAGGTGTGAGTCCCGTGGACAGTCTCCAGTTGCCCAGAGTTAGGTCTCCCTTCTGGTGTACTGTAGAGGCAGAGCTCTGAGGGCACATCCATGCCTCCTGAATACAGTCACTCTGGGGGAGGGAAAGACAGCCAAAGAACGAAAAGCCAGATGACCAAGGAGTCGTCCCTTAGGAAAAATGATTCTTGCAGAGGCCATAGGGAGTGAACTGAATGATGGGATGCCTGCCATCTTGGGTCTGCTCTGGATGACCACGCCCTTGATATCTTTGCCTGATCACCCGGCCCCTCACACATTTCTGGGGGCCTTTCTTGTGTCTCAATAAATGGACCCATGGGTAACAGCACACAGGGAAGAAGCATGCATATTCATGGAGTTTCGAATGCTGAGAAATGGGAAAGGGGAATCATAAACATAAAGGTGTAGGGAAACCCCAAGGGAAAGTGCAGTATCCTGGAGCTGGTGACTCTGTGTGTGTGTGTTTGAAGAGTGGTAACCACTCCTAGGCCTGAAGGAACAAGGAGAGGGGAACGGATAACCGACCCCAGGAAGGAGAGAGCCACATGGGGAGGACACCTTGACAGAGGCTGTGACTGCAATTGAAGGACACGGCCATCCCAGGGCAGTCACTCAGGAGCTGAGGGACTAGCGCCCGGCCACTGTCCTTCCCTTGCTCTGATCTCCTTCCAGGACTCCCCGCTGGACAAACCCAGTCAGAAACCAGAGGGCACAGGTCACCTCTACAGGTCAGCCTTCTGAGGCCCGGAGCAAGGTGGAAAAGATGGAGAAGGGGGTCTGGAGGTGCAAACAGAAGCTATCCCCATCCCCAAAAGCAAAAACTCTGATTTCTTTCTTAGGGTCAGTGTTTCGTAGCATAAGAACAGCCCCAGTGCACCAAATCTCCAGGGGGAAAAAAAAATCTCTTTCATCTTGACCTGGGGAGGCAACAGAGCTGGAATCTCCATCCTCCTCCCTGAGGAAGTAACTAGAACTAGAAGGGGGAAGTGTGTACTCCTCTCTCTGATGACAGTTTATTAGGTTTACTACCCTTGGCCCGATTCTGTATTACCTCATGTACGTAAGCCTTTATCTCTAATTCCAAAAACCAAACTACTTCTGAAAAATAAAGTTTTTCCATCCTTCATTTGTCAACAAAACGTGACCTACTGACATGAACTACTTATAACCATTATCTATCCCGCTTAGTGAGAATGTCTGTTTTCTTGTAGAAAATTTGTTTGATTCCTGAAGGCTTTCCTAAACCCTGTGTTATGTAATATATTCAAACACTTTTGCATACACATACAGTGTGTATAATATATTAAATAAGGCTTTTCAAAACTCCAAAACATTTTAAATTCCAAAATCTATCTGGCCCCAAGGCCTTCAGATAAGAGATTTTGGACTTGTGTTATCAATCATGCTAGCTTCATAATATTCTTTAGAAAAGAGCTAGGGAATGGAATTTTTTTTCGTTTACAATTAACAGACTTTCTTTACCTAGAATCTGGTTTTGATATAAAATATAAAGTTCTTTTAACTCAAAATTAGTTTTTTAAGTATGTCCCAGTCCCTTCTGAGTCTTTTGTAAGACTGTGAAAGACAATAGACTATAGTACAGAATTACAGCAGGAAAGAGGTGAGAGCTCTAAAGAGTTACTCAGGGAATTAACTGAAGGGACTATCTGAGGGGTGTGGTCAGGGTCAAGGCCACCAACAGGGCATAGTGCTTAAGAGCACAGATTCTAGAGCCAGACTTCTGGGTTCAAATCCCAGCTTTACCACTTACTGTCCATGTGTTCTTGGACTAGTTGCTTAACCTTTTTGTGCCTCATCTTTTTTTTCTAACAGTTTTTAAAAATATATTTATTTGTTTGTTTGTTTATGGCTGCGTTGGGTCTTTGTTGCTGTGCGCGGGCTTTCTCTAGTTGTGGCGAGCAGGGGCTACTCTTCATTGCCATGTGTGGGCTTCGAACTGTGGTGGCTTCTCTTGTTGCAGAGAACGGGTCCTACGGTGCATGGGCTTCAGTAGTTGCGGCTCTTGGTCTCTAGAGTGCAGTCTCAATAGTTGTGGTGCAGGGGCATAATTGCTCTGTGGCATGTGGGATCTCCCGGACCAGGGCTCGAACCTGTGTCCCCTGCATTGGCAGGTGGATTCTTAACCACCAGGGAAGTCCCTGTGCCTCGCCTTATATTTAATAATCCAGCAAAATCCTATTTAATTGGTTTTTCACAGCCACCATACTGTGCAGTAGATAAGACAGGCCCGTTTACTTTTGAAAACCCAAGAAGTTATTTGCCCAAGGTTAGGCAGTGATCTTGCCAGTGAGGATAGGGAGCCAGATCTTCCTGCTCCAAGCCAGGCCTCTTCCCAGTCTAGCACGTGTCTTATTCACAGACGCTTGCCCCTCCTTGACTGCTCTAGCAAGGCAACATGTCACATGCAGTGTTCTCAGCCCAGCCAATTTTGGCTGTGTCCCAAACGAGCAGGAAACACCTTCTGAGGTGTTTCTAGAAATATCAGCCTTTGATACTCTTTGTGTCGTTTCTCCACCCCGGTAATTACCCCAACTTAATTTAATAAGCAGCAGTCATATAATCCAGGCGGTGGGACTTGATTTTGCTTGCAGAAGAAGCAGGTTTGAGTAAGTGGATCTGATTATCTTCGGGGAATTAGAGGCTGTTTTCTAATTCAAAGGAGGAACAAAGAGGGAGTTGCTTTCTTTTAAATACATGGACCTTAACATAGTGAACTCCAACTCTGCAGATTTGCATAGAATAAAGTCACGTGTAATATCATCCCTTGCCTCCTAGGCTGGTGGGAGGGAAATCAGTCAGAGGGGTAGATGTCCAGACCTCTCTTTCATCCTGCCCTCTCCTCCCCTGCCAGTGTTTTCCATGGATAGAAACCAAAGAGAAGCCCGAGGGCAAGGGAGCCCATGGAATCAACCACTTACAGCAGAGAACGGGGCAAAAAGAGGTGGAAAATGATCCCAGGTAAGGGTGGAGCAAATGGAAAACAAACAACCCAGAATTCTACTAATACAGATATCAAAGGGCATTCCTTTCCTGTAATGGGGCCAGGTAATATCTTTAAAGAAATAGTAACTCACAGGAGGAATTCATACTTATTAATTATCCATTGCTGTGTAACAAGCTACCCCAAGTGGACTGGCTTGAAACAAACATTTTCTCACACAGTTTCTGAGGCTCAGGACTCCGGCAGTGGCCAGCAGTGTGGTTCTGGCTTCGGTATCCCATGAGATTGCAGCCAAGATACCCACAAGAGCTGCAGTCAAGCTTCAACTGGGGGTGGAGGGTCCGAGTCCAAGACGGCTCACTCACATGGCTGTTGGCTGGAGGCCTCAGTTCCTCACTGGCTGTTAGCAGGAGGTTTCTGTTCCTGGTCTTGTGGGCCTCTTCAAAGAGCTACTCACAACATGGTAGCTGGATTCTCCCAGAGTGAGAGATTCAAGAGAGAACAAGGGGGAAGCCACTTGCCTTTCACAAACTGCCCCCAAAAGCCTATTACCATCACACTTGCCACATTCCATTTGCTGATGTTCCTAAATTCAGCCCACATTGAAGGGGAGGGGAACTAGGTTCCACCTTTTGAAGTGAGGAATATTTAAGAATTTATGGACTGATTTTGAACCACCATACACTCAGAAGGAGATTCGGAGGAGAAAGAGTTCAGAGTGATCTCAAGTAGTGATGAAGAGCCATATTTACCTATATGCCTTCTGCAATATAAGCCCTCTGAGGGTTGGTGCCAAATCTAAGCCGTCTGTAATCACAGCACCTAGCACAGTGTGTAAGGTACAGTAACCTCCCAATAAATGTGCATTAAATAATACACTCTATATCTCTGACTTGCCTTTCCAGCACGGTGTCTACGTCAGTCAGATTGGGCTAGATCGTGCTGTTGTCACAAACGACGCCAACATTACAATGGCTGAAAACCACAAATGTTTCTCATGTGTGTTCCATGTCCAGCAAGGGTTAGCTTGGAATTGGTTCCCATCGGTGTCCTCCTCGCTCTGGGTCCCAAGGTTATGGGGCAGCTAATATCCACAGAGAACGTTAGCTCACTGCGGCGCTGTTCACAACAGCCAGGGCGTGGACGCAACCTAAGTGTCCATCAGCAGACGAACGGGTAAAGAAGAGGTGGCACGTATATACAATGGAGTATTACTCGGCCATAAAAAAGAAATGAACCTGAGTTATCTGTAGTGAGGTGGATGGACCTAGAGACTGTCATACAGAGTGAAGTAAGTCAGAAAGAGAGAAACAAATACCGTATGCTGACACATATATATGGAATCCAAAAAAAAAAAAAAAGGTTCTGAGGAACGTAGGGGCAGGACAGGAATAAAGACGCAGACGTAGAGAATGGATTTGAGGACATGGCGAGGGGGAAGGGTAAGCTGGGACGAAGTGAGAGAGTGGCATGGACTTATATACGCTACCAAATGTAAAACAGATAGCTAGTGGGAAGCAGCCTCATAACACAGGGAGATCAGCTCGGTGCTTTGTGTCCATCTAGAGGGGTGGGATAGGGAGGGTGGGAGGGAGACGCAAGAGGGAGGAGATATGGGGATATATGTATACGTATACCTGATTCACTGTGTCATACAGCAGAAACTAACACACCATTGTAAAGAAATTATACTCCAATAAAGACGTTAAAAATAAATAAATAAATAAGCAAATAAATAAATAAAGAGGGAAGGAGTGTGCAAAAGAGCAAACCGGTGCTTAGAGCTTCTTCCTGAAATGCCACACGTCACTCTGCTCAAGCAGGTCACGTGGCCACATTTAATTTCAAAGGGAAGAGAAGCTCAGCCCTCTGGCGGAGAGGGCAAGCAGATACTGGTGAACAATAAAAATCTTACCAAAGGAACAAACTTCTCCTTGTGCTTTAATGTATCATGCAGGTTCTTCTAGTCCCCTGGACAACTCTTCCCTCTATTCATCCCTGTGGGTTGCACTGCATACTGAAACCAGCCACGGCGGTTTTGTGTCTACACATGTCACCATAGTCCCAGAGCCATGAAGTGCTGACTCCAGCATTCAGTTGTCTGTCATTAGCAAAATTAGGAGGAAGAGAGTTTGTAATAAGTCTTTAATTCAGCGGTTCTCAAAGTGTGGGTTTCCGAGGTCAACTGTTTTCTTACTAATACTAAGATATATAATACTTAGATACTCCCCGCCTGTTCTACTCTCATGCTCCTATAACTGTACAGAGGAATTTTACACAGGCTACCCAATTGTGATTTCAAAACGGATTGAATGCAAGAGCAGGTATGAGGATCCAGCTGCCTTCTGTGAAGCTTGACATCAAAGATATTTACAAAAATACAACACGATGCCACCTTTCTCCCTAATTTTTGGAAAATATAATTATTTTATTTAAAGTGTTTATAATAGGTATTGACTTTGTTAATTTTTTTTTTTTTTTTTTGGCGGTACGCGGGCCTCTCACCGTTGTGGCCTACCCCATTGCAGAGCACAGGCTCCGGATGCACGGGCTCAGCGGCCATGGCTCACGGGCCCAGCCGCTCCGCGGCATGTGGGATCCTCCTGGACCGGGGCACGAACCCATGTCTCCTGCATCGGCAGGCGGACTCCCATCCACTGCGCCACCAGGGAAGCCCGACTTTGTTAATTTTAAATCAGTTAAATATTTTAAAATTTTTCAGTCTTTATTTCTAATATGATAAATACAAATTTAAAAAATTGACATAGTAAATATATATTAAATAGACATAACACACATAAGCAAAAATTCTATGGGGTCTTTGGTACTTTTAGAGAGTAGAAAGGGTTCTTGAAAAAGAGTTTGAGAACCGCTGCCTTAACGTAGACGCCCTCATCTTTTACAGACACAGAGCCATCCTAATAGTGCTTTATAATTGCTCTCTGATCACATTATCTTCCCTAAACCATAAAAAACAAACAAAGAACATAATTTCATGCCAATTCCCTTATTTCCCCGGGCTCCTGGTGGGCTACCTGTTTTGCGAAGGGGTTGGTGGAGGGATGATCGTTTCAGGGGGTTCCTCCCTAGCAGACCAAGGTCAATGCAGGAGCCCCACACTGGGAACCAAACCCACACTTCAGGTGTAACCTCTGCGATTCAGTCATTTTCTATTCGTTTGGTTCAGGTTCCTCATCATTTAGAACTCATAAACAGGTCTTCAGTTTTATTGGGATTGAATCATATAAGCAAGTGTTCTATTGTTTTTATGATATTGTTTGGGAGCAAGGAGTGCCTTACTAGGTCACCAAACCCATCCTTGCCCCACATGAAAGAGCTTAGAGAGATTGATTGCATTGGGTTCATTAAGCCTCCGGGGGAGTTTTTATTAGAATTAGGTAACCCCCATGAGGAATTTGTGGGTCCATTATAAACCATTAATACCTCAAAGCAAATTAGCTTAGCTGCTTTCCAAGAATAGGTCTCTGAGAGCAATAATGGGAAATGAGGTAGGTACAATAATGAGTTGGGAAGATTGAGAAGGGATTGCCGGAAAGGAAGGGTTCCAACAGCACCCCGACTACCAGGGAGCCCTGGGACCTTCGGCATGTGGCAGAAGAGGAGGGCATGGGAGGGCATCGAGAACCTTCTTCTGAGACCTTCCCAGACCTTTTGTAGACTGGTTCTTCATCACTACTTGAGATCACTCTGAATTCTTTCTCCTCCGAATCTCCTTCTGAGTGTATGGTGGTTCAAAATCAGTCCATAAATTCTTAAATATTCCTCACTTCAAAAGGTGGAACCTAGTTCCCCTCCCCTTCAATGTGGGCTGAATTTAGGAACATCAGCAAATGGAATGTGGCAAGTGTGATGGTAATAGGCTTTTGGGGGCAGTTTGTGAAAGGCAAGTGGCTTCCCCCTTGTTCTCTCTTGAATCTCTCACTCTGGGAGAATCCAGCTACCATGTTGTGAGTAGCTCTTTGAAGAGGCCCACAAGACCAGGAACAGAAACCTCCTGCTAACAGCCAGTGAGGAACTGAGGCCTCCAGCCAACAGCCATGTGAGTGAGCCGTCTTGGACTCGGACCCTCCACCCCCAGTTGAAGCTTGACTGCAGCTCTTGTGGGTATCTTGGCTGCAATCTCATGGGATACCGAAGCCAGAACCACACTGCTGGCCACTGCCGGAGTCCTGAGCCTCAGAAACTGTGTGAGAAAATGTTTGTTTCAAGCCAGTCCACTTGGGGTAGCTTGTTACACAGCAATGGATAATTAATAAGTATGAATTCCTCCTGTGAGTTACTATTTCTTTAAAGATATTACCTGGCCCCATTACAGGAAAGGAATGCCCTTTGATATCTGTATTAGTAGAATTCTGGGTTGTTTGTTTTCCATTTGCTCCACCCTTACCTGGGATCATTTTCCACCTCTTTTTGCCCCGTTCTCTGCTGTAAGTGGTTGATTCCATGGGCTCCCTTGCCCTCGGGCTTCTCTTTGGTTTCTATCCATGGAAAACACTGGCAGGGGAGGAGAGGGCAGGATGAAAGAGAGGTCTGGACATCTACCCCTCTGACTGATTTCCCTCCCACCAGCCTAGGAGGCAAGGGATGATATTACACGTGACTTTATTCTATGCAAATCTGCAGAGTTGGAGTTCACTATGTTAAGGTCCATGTATTTAAAAGAAAGCAACTCCCTCTTTGTTCCTCCTTTGAATTAGAAAACAGCCTCTAATTCCCCGAAGATAATCAGATCCACTTACTCAAACCTGCTTCTTCTGCAAGCAAAATCAAGTCCCACCGCCTGGATTATATGACTGCTGCTTATTAAATTAAGTTGGGGTAATTACCGGGGTGGAGAAACGACACAAAGAGTATCAAAGGCTGATATTTCTAGAAACACCTCAGAAGGTGTTTCCTGCTCGTTTGGGACACAGCCAAAATTGGCTGGGCTGAGAACACTGCATGTGACATGTTGCCTTGCTAGAGCAGTCAAGGAGGGGCAAGCGTCTGTGAATAAGACACGTGCTAGACTGGGAAGAGGCCTGGCTTGGAGCAGGAAGATCTGGCTCCCTATCCTCACTGGCAAGATCACTGCCTAACCTTGGGCAAATAACTTCTTGGGTTTTCAAAAGTAAACGGGCCTGTCTTATCTACTGCACAGTATGGTGGCTGTGAAAAACCAATTAAATAGGATTTTGCTGGATTATTAAATATAAGGGGAGGCACAGGGACTTCCCTGGTGGCGCAGTGGCGTTACTCTGTTGTAATTACCACTGTCCACAAGGGTGAATCTAGGGTACTACGGGAGGGAGAAGTCCTTGAATCCTTTGTCAGTCATGGAACCAGCAAGAAACAGACAGCACACTTAGGTGGGGTTTTTGAAAGGACCATTTTTTGAGGTGTGGGCAGAGTTAAGAGTGCCCACCGATGTTGAGGCATCTGTGACCATCAACAGAGGAAAGCCAACCCCACCCAACCTGAAGGGTAATGGCTAGAAATGGTGTTGTTGGACCTGATGAGAGCTGGACTCATGGTAGAAGGGCCATGCAATGCCAGGTATAGTTGTAGAAAGACATAGTCAGTGCCAAACAACAGCAAAACAGGCAGGAGAAATAAATACTCTGACTTCTCTTTCTGCTCCCTAATCTCCTGCGTGTGCCTCCTACTAGCCAGATCCATCTGGAAACCAGAGACAAGGGTGCCTGGATGATGCCATCCAGGCAGTTGGTAGACGTCAATGTCCTAGTCCCCAGAGGAGGGTGGGGAGGGTCAGGGAGTGGGTCTGGAGAGGCAAATGGAGAACATCGTGAACAAGGTCCAAAAGAGGAGAAATTATAGGAATTGTTGAAACAATATTTTCTAAAACTTTTTAAAATTTCATTACTTAATTAAAATGCCTAAACTTGCAAAGAGAGTCCACAGCTACCGATGGAATGAGGAGGGATCTGAATGAGTACAGAGGGCTGGATACTTGAGGCTTCTATTATGGGAGAGAGGCAGTGACGGGCATATGCCCAGAAAACCAATCCTGGACTGTTTTAAATAAAGGCTTTATTTTTTAAAGAAGTTCTAGGTTCCAGAAAAATTAAGAAAAAGCTACAGAGATTCCCCACATACTCCCTGCCTCCACACATGTACAGCCTTCTTGGCTATCAACATCCCGCACCAGGGTGGTACATTTGTTACAACTGATGAACCTACATTGACACAACACAACTACCCAAAGTTCATAGTTTACAATTGGGTCCATCCTTGGTGTTGTACCTTCTGTGTGTTTGGACAAATGAATAATGATCTGTACAATCACTGTGATATTACAAAGAGTAGCGTCACTGTCCTAAAAGTCCTCTGTGCTCCACCTATTCATCCCTTCCCACTAAGCCCTGGCAACCACTGATTTTTTTCCTGTCTCCATGGTGTTGCCTTTTCCAGAATGTCATGTAATTGGAATCATACGGTAGGGAGCCTTTTCAGATTGGCATCTTTCACTTAGTGATATGCATTTAAGGTTCCTCCGTGTCTCTTCATGGCTTGATGTCTCATTTCTTTTTAGCACTGAAATAATATTGCATTGTCTAGATGTACCACAGTTTATTAATCCATTTACCTACTGAAGGACATCTTGGTTGTTTCCAAGTTTTGTCCTGGATCCTTTTGGATGGGGGGTGGGGGAGGGAAGACAGGCATCCAGCTTAGCCATGGACAGAGCTTCAACAGTCCTCCATGGTCCTCAGGCCCTTTGCAAAGAGACTTCTGTGAGGCCTGTCCTACTGTCTCAAATGTACTCAGACACACTCTCACCCCCTGCATGTATTGTCTGAACTTTGACTGAAAGATACTAGCTGCCAAGTGTATATTAGGAAATAAGGATGTAGATCCTGGTCTTGAAGAATTGATAGACTAGTGGAAAGGAAAAGATAACTGACTACAACTGACTTGTACAAATGCAATGAGACTTTCAGAAAAGCTAGGATTTTAGCATCAGACTAAAGGTGAGTTTCCCATGATGCTATTCAGCGTTTGGTTCTTGCAATTCCATGGTGATAGTTTTGGATACAACAGATAGGCCTATTTGAGCATAAGATTCTTAGTACGTAGACTCATTACTGAGTGTGCATTCCATGAGAAACCTTAAAGACTATAGCTCTTTGTTTTTGAGAGAGAGAAAGGGACACCCCCCACCCCTCCCATTTCCTGATACATACTGAATCTTTACTTTAGGAATCATATTGTCCTGGGTTTAAACCCCAGTTTTGCCACCTATCAGCCAGGTGACTTTGGGAAAATTACCCAACCTCTCTAAGCTTCTGTTTCCTAAGTTGCGAAATTGACATCCTAGTAACTGTAGGATTATTGTAAGTATTAAGTGATATACATTTAAGGTTCCTCCATGTCATTAGCATGGTGTTTGGTGTGTAGGAAGCATTCCAAAGATGATATCTACTCATTTTATGACTTCTTGCTACATACTTTTTTAAACAGAGAGGCCAAGATTGTTAGCTTCCTTTGGGGGCACAGTTGGAGAAGTGCATCGTTTTTTGTTTTTTTTTTTTAACTTTTTTGGTTAAAAAAAAAGCATGTTTTTTTTTGGTTAAAAAAAAAAACCATTCCCAGAAATGGAACCCACAGCCCCTGCGGTGGAAGTGCAGAGTGTTAACCCCTGGACTGCCAAGGAAGTCCCTGGAGAAGTGTATCTTGAAGGAGCAAGCTGACCATCCTACAATCAGGGCCTAGACAACAGTGAAAGGAGTTAGGTAAGTCGTAAGTCATAAACATGCAGGATCAGTTATTGTTTTTATATAAAATATTGATATTTTGTTTATTATGGATTGTTTTGCATTGATTCTGACTTTATTTATTTTTTTTTTTAATTTTTTATTTATTTACTTTTTGGCTGTGTGGCATCTTCCTTGCTGCACAGGGGCTTTCTCTAGTTGCGGTGAGCCGGGGCTGCTCTTCGTTGCAGTGTGCGGGCTTCTCATTGCAGTGGCTTCTCTTGCTGCAGAGCACAGGCTCTAGGTGCCCGGGCTTCAGTAGCGGTGGCATGGGGGCTCAGCAGTTGTGGCTCAGGAGTTGGGCTCTAGAGCGCAGGCTCAGTAGTTTTGTTGCTCTGCGGCATGTGGCATCTTCCCAGACCAGGGCTCGAACCGTATGCCCTGCATCGGCGGGCAGATTCTTAACCACTGCGCCACCAGGGAAGTCCCTGACTTTTTAAAATATTGCATTAAAATATTATCTTGGGCTTCCCTGGTGGCGCAGTGGTTGAGAGTCCGCCTGCCGATACAGGGGACACAGGTTCGTGTCCCGGTCCGGGAAGATCCCACATGCCGCGGAGCAGCTGGGCCCGTGAGCCATGGCCGCTGAGCCTGCGCGTCCGGAGCCTGTGCTCCGCAGCGGGAGAGGCCACAACAGTGAGAGGCCCGCGTACCGCAAAAAATTATTTATCTTGATAACCCACTTTTTTGGTACCTCCTTAAAGTTCATTCACCTGACCCTAAAGCACTTAGGTCATGGTGTGACTGGCACAAAGTCCAGAGCTGCCTGTAGGAAAAGACTGAAGATCTTTGGGTGAGTTTGAACTTGTGCTTTGCAAGGCCTAGAACACTTAGCCTCCTGGGATAGGAGCAGAGGGTGTGGACTACAACTCCCAGAAGGCCGCGCGGCACGGTGCCCTCACCGATTGGCTGGTATGGCCCCGCCCCCACCACGCCCCTGCCGGGAGGACCCGGGGCAGCGAGTCCCGGACTAGCGTGCTCCCAAAGCCGGCTACCCAGTGTAGTTTCGCCTTGCCGGACAGGCTTCATGGCGGCCCAACCGGTGTCCCGGATGCTGCGGCGGGTCCTGAGGTCCAGCGTCCGGAGCTGCAGCTCGGGCGCTCTGGTGACGCAGCCACACCCCGGGGAGCCCTCCCAACCTGCCGTGGAGGTGAGCCTCCCGCATCCACACTTTCTTGGGGGAGGGGGTGGCCTGGCAGCTGCACCTTATGCCCAGAAGCACCCCGGCCCGTCCGCGGTAGCTGCTTCTGGGAGGGGTGTCTGCCTCTGCGAGGGACTCCTCAGCGCTTATTTAGGTGTGGGGAGAGGAGTGGAATGATGTTTTCTAGATAGACTGCCCAGTCTCACCCGGTATCCCAACGAGGGGTGGCGGGGTGGGGCGCTCCTTGGGGTCTGGCTTAAAAACCTCCCTGCCCACCCATCCGTGCAACCCACTTCCAGGTCTGAGTGACTCCCAGAGATGGGGGAGCAGGCGGCAGGACTCTGGGACCAATGAGATATTATTAGTACCCCTTTCCGCCCTGCCTCACACCCAGCCTCTTTAAACATTTTCCTCCCTGCCCCCCAGTGGAGGTTGTGTGTGATCAGGTGTTTTTGTGACACCCCACTTCATAGTGTGGCACTGACTAAAAACGTCACCTTGGTGCTGCCAGTAGTCAACTGTCACTTTGTAGTCACAGGGTTGTGTGACCCGTCCTTCACTGACTCTTTTTGTTTCATCTTCATTTCCCTTAGGAGGGTTCAGTCTCTTTCTAGAGCAGAATGGAGTCAGGACCAGGGGTCCTGCAGGTTAGGGACTCCGCTATGTCTTTAGGGTTGGGATAGACCCCCTCAGTCCTTAACAGCATCTCAGAGGGGTTTCCAGCATAAGAAGTTTTAAATTTGTTTTGTCCATGTTGTCAGGGAATCATTTGGGGAGAAGCATCTCTTTTTTGGTGACGCCTTTTCTAGGCTGATCTGGTCATTCTTTTCCCACCTCCTGGCTCAGGGTTTCAAGTTCTGGGATTCATCAGATCATGCACCTGCTGTTGCTCAATCAAGGGGAGGGCCTCAGCCTGACCTGCTTTCCCCAGATCTGATCCCCCCTTCCCCCCCACCCGCGGGATCCTCAGATAAGCAGATCCCATTTCTGGGAGGTGGAGAAGTTTGTCAGTATCCTTGAACTCTGAACTTTGTGGAGGGAAAAATTGGAAAGCAAAGATGAGAGATCTTTAAAGAATTCAGGAAAAGAGAAGTTTCTTCTCCCCCTTGCCCCTCATTTACTTTGTACCTTTCATCCTGTGCTAAGTGGCTTCATTCGTGCTCTCTTTCAGTCCTCACAATAAACCATGTGAAGTGAGTAGAGTTTGTATTTTCAGGTGAGGGTGCTCATGGAAGTTAACTTCCCTGGAGTCCCTGAGCTGTAAAGTAAGGGAACCGGAGCTCAAACTCTAGCACTTGTGCTCCTGCTTCTTTTCTGTGGGGAGAGTAGAAGAGAGGCTGCTCTTACCCTTACCTTTACACCATGAGGGCAGGTAGCGTTAGCAGGTAAGAAGGTGGACTCAGAATGCCTCGGTTTGAATCCCAGCCCTACCACTTATTAGGTGTGTGAACTTGAGCAGGTCTTCTCAGTGCCTCAGTGTTCTTCTCTGTAAAATGGGAATAACAGTGTCTACAAAACCTGGCACATGTACGTGCCGTGCACGTGGATTGCACATGTTTGTTGTAATTATGCTTGCCGCCATTGCCACATTCTGTGTCCCCTAAGTCCCCTCCCACCTGGACACTCAGGATAGTCATTCTGTCAACTATCTGATCACAGACCTCCCACCCTGGACGTTCCCCACCAGGGTTATCCTCAGATAGGTTGCTCCTTGGGTGCTGGGTGCTCCCCTGCCTTTCTTGGTACAGTGCTTAGCCGGTGCTCTGCAGGCGGTAGAGTTAGCAGGTATTTTTTGGCTGTTTGAAACAGGTCTGGTGAGGGTGCACGTGACAGAGCACTGGACAGGGAGCCCCAAGCTTTCATGCTCGCTTTGCCCCCAGTTTGACCTGGCTCCTGGGCCTGTCTCTTCCCCTCTCTTCCTGTCTTTAAAACCAGTGGGATGGACTAGCCCATCTGTACGCAGTGGGGGAGGGCACAGAATGTCCTTAGGAAAATCTCAGAGGTATGTTCAACCAATCCACCGAGCTTGCCAGTTGGCAGGAGCAGGGGTGGGGGCATCTGGAAGCCCTGTCCTCCCTTCCCCCATACCCTACGCGGGGCCCTGAGGTCTGGTTTGAGATGGCAAGTGCTTGGAGAGACAGGGAAATCCCCTGGCTGTTGTCTGTGTGTCGGGGTGTAGGTGTGGGAGAGTTGTGCAGTGAGGGGAGGGAGCTGGCTGCGAGGACAGTGGATAGGGGCATTGGGCTTGGTCCCGGGGCAGATCGAGGAGCTTCTGCAGGTGGAAAGGGGAGGCGGGTTGGGGAGACAGCTCCCTCCAGCCTGTTTGGGGCAGCAAGACAGAGGGCTTCCCCCAGTTGCAAGCACTACGCCCTTCTTTCTCCCTCTCAGGCTCCGTGCAGGCTTTGTTGGGACAAGGGGCTGGCCTCAGGCCCTGGGCCTGCTTCCTTGGGGCAGGGGCAGGGGAAAGGAAGACTGCCAGGCAAAGGCACCCAGCTGTTCAGGGGGCTGGAGAGAACACAACGTGGGAGAGGGCTGTGCAGGAAGGGACTGGTACATGAGGAGGGCCGGGGCGGGGCAGTCACACGTGGAAGGAAAGGAGACCTTTCAGGGGGCTGCCTGGACTTCCAACCTGCCCAGCTTTGTTTCAATGAAGTGTGACTTATCCTTGCTGGGAGCCACAGGTGTGAAGACCTCACACTTAGGGTGGGGCTGGAGGGGGAGCAGAGGTCAAAGCCTGGGGCTGGGCACTTTGCCAGGTCCCCTCATTCAATAGAGATTAATTTTGAGCCACGCTGGGTATACATCCTCCCAAGGAGCAGGTAAATCAGGGCCAGTGATACTTGGGTTTGGCCTGTGCTCTTTTTCTCCTGCTCTTCTAGTGTCTACTCTCCAGAGCTGTTTGGGGGTCGGCCTTTATCATTCAGATCAAAGGCCCAAGGTTAGTGAATATTAGAGGAGGCACTTTGAGGGCAGGGTCCCTCCCTTAACTAACTCCTTCCTACCACTCTTCCCCACCACTTCATCCCAGTTTGCACTGGGTTGGTAGACAAGATATAACCAGTAGCGTGTGGTAGGCTGCCTAGTTCCTGGTTGTGGCACTAGTATCTGTGGTTCTCGGGAAGCTCAGACCCCACATGTCCTGCTCTGAGTGGTGTGACAGCAGGTCTGAAACCCCAGCCTTGGGCCCTCTGCCATTAAGTAGGGCTTTGCAAGACGAGAGAAGCTGACAAGAGTGGGAAAACTAGTCACAGCACACACACACACAGTGCCCCTCCATGGACACATGATGAACGGTTATTTGTAAGTAGGAGTTAGATTAAGAGAATGGGAGCAGCCACTTCCTGAATACCTACCGTGTGACAGGAACTCCTCCGGTTGAGGTAGGTAGGATCATTTTCCACAGTTTATGGACGAGGAAGCTAAGGCTTAGAGAATGGTAAGCAACTAGCTCTACAGCTAGTTGGTAACAGAGCCAGGCTTCTAATTCAAGTTTACCTGCTCCCAAAGCCTATGCTCAGAACCGCAATCACCCTGGATTAAAATGGCACTGGGTCCTGGTGTAGCAGGGCCAGTGGTTCTCAGCCTGGGCTACAGAGCTGAACAGGGACGTTTCAGATCTGAACAGGGACGTTTCAGATAAACCACTAGGGCCCCATCCCAGAGAGCAGCTGAGTCCGAATCTTTGGGCTGGGGCTCTGGCATCAGCACGTCTTAGAAGGTCTTCAGGTGATTTTAATGTGTAACAAAAGCTGAGAACCACTGTAGGAGGCTAAACCATTTTGACAGTAGAGACCAGCCTAGAAATGCATGGCAACCCCATTGCAACTGGGTTTTCCACGCACCACCTTTCCCTCTGGGTTAGGGACCTGCCTGTCTGTTCATTGACACAGCGGTTCGACACCTGCTATGACACCGGGAAACAGAGTCAGGCAGGAAGGCTTCCCACCCAGGGGAAACAGCCTGGTCCAGGCCGGGGCCGGAGAATACGAGCACCTAAGGGTGTTCTACTTCTGACATGTCCTAGCCCCGCCTGGGCGAGAGGCATTGCCGTCTCATCTGCCCAGTAATTATCCCAGGATTCTGGGCTCCTTTGACTGGTGCTGATATTTTTTCCTCCAGGGAGTTTAAAGGGAAGAAAAAAAATGGAAGAAGGAAAGTAGGGCATGCAGTGTTGGAGGAGGAGGCAGGGATGAGGTGTGTTAATACCCAACTGAGGAGTTTGCGAGGGGGAGGGGGAGGGGAGGGAGTGTTTAGGAGGCTGCGTCAGCTACTGGCTGTACAGAGTCTGAACGAATCTAGATAAGGTCACTCCAGGTCTCAAAAGTGAAATCTGGCCTCCCCTCCCGTGGGGGCCTAATTCCATTCTGGGTTGCCCCATTCCTCGGCTCCCTCTCTGCTTTCTGCTGAGTCATGCTCCTGGGTCCTCTCACTTGCTCCCTATTCTCGGCTTTATTTTCGCTCCTCCCTCACCCAGCCGCCTCTCCCAGGATGTGAAGATTAGGGTGAGGAGGGCATCTTGGCAAGTGAGGAGGTGAGGCCTGGGGGGACTAACAAATCACTGAATTGTTACACAGATTCCCAGGTGTCTGAGCTCCTGGACTGTGGTGGCCAATGGGGATGGGACTCTTTTTTTTTTTTTTTTTTTTTTTTGCGGTACGCGGGCCTCTCGCTGTTGTGGCCTCTCCCGTTGCGGAGCACAGGCTCCGGACGCGCAGGCTCAGCGGCCATGGCTCACGGGCCCAGCCGCTCTGCGGCACGTGGGATCTTCCCGAACCGGGGCACGAACCCGTGTCCCCTGCATCAGCAGGCGGACTCTCAACCACTGCGCCACCAGGGAAGCCCTCTTTTTTTTTTAAAAAAAAAAATTTATTTATTTTTTTGGCTGCGTTGGGTCTTTGTTGCTGTGCGTGGGCTTTCTCTAGTTGCGGCGAGCTGGGGCTACTCTTCATTGCAGTGCGTGGGCTTCTCATTGCCGTGGCTTCTCTCGTTGCAGAGCACGGGCTCTAGGCGCATGGGCTTCAGTAGTTGTGGCGTGTGGGCTCAGTAGTTTTGGCTTGCCGGCTCTAGACCGCAGGCTCAGTAGTTGTGGCACACGGGCTTAGTTGCTCCGCGGCATGTGGGATCTTTGCAGACCAGGGCTCGAACCCGTGATCCCTGCATTGGCAGGCGATTCTTAACCACTGCGCCACCAGGGAAGTCCCGGGATGGGACACGTGATTCTGAAGTGTCCCTGCCCCACCCCCAAGGGTACTGGTGGAAAGGCAGTGGGGTGAGTAGGGAAGGAGGAACACTTATTTCAGACTGCAGTTCAGAGAAATGACGGCTACTTTCTCGTCACGGGGCTGTGAGCAGGGTTTCTTAGAGGATGTGGGAAACTGGTCTTGGGGTGGGCAGAGCGAGGTCGGTTTTATAGACCCAGGAAAATCATGAAGCACCCCCTTCTACCTCTCCTTTCCCTTCTACCTCCTGAGTCAGTCAGTGGCCCTTGACTATACATTAGAATCACCTGGAGAGGTGAAAAAACACAGCATCTGGAGATTGAATTCAGCTGGTCTCCAGTAGAACTTTTTTCTTCAACTCCCCAGATGGTTCTAACATGTAGCCAGGGCTGAGGAGGTCTCTGAAGTAAATGTTTCTTCTTCCTGGACCTCAGGAGGGCTGGAGGCCTGCTTTCTTAGGTTACAGGATCATGAGAATCCTGGGTGTTTCCCTACCAGTGTCCTGACTAGCCCCCTCCTTTACAGCAAGACAACCTTGGCCCACAACTGTGTTCTTATTTAACAGCTGGGAGAGCAGGCCTGGAGGAGTTAGAGAACTTTCCCAGTGTGTCCCCAGGCCAGAGCCTTATCCATAGACCTCACGGATGACCACCACAGTCATGATTTCTCTGTTCTAAAGATTCTAGAGAAATGACTTCTCCCCGCCCTATGTACCATCCTGTGTACCTTCTTGGACACACCCTATGCAACTAGGGGAAGGAATTTAGAACTTGGAATCAGAAGACCTGGATTTGAATCCTGGTTCTGCCAGGGGTGTTCTTGGACCCCATTCAAGAGTTGGTTATAATAATCCCTTTAGGTGTGGGGATGGAACAGAGAACATTCTTTGGAAACCTTAAGATGCCTTGCAAACTGTTAACCTCTGTGGAGCAGTTATCTCATCGGCATGTCATGACCCAGGGCTGTGTTCTAAATGGGAGGATGGGGGAGGGGAGAGAGAACAAACTAGTTCAGATTTAGGAAAGGGTGAGGTTGGCTGCCTCCTTTCTCTCCCCAGGATGAGTTTGGGCCTTGCGGGGAGCCTCGGGCCATCTCCTCCCCTTATACCCCAAACAGTGGGTCCTTAATCCTTTTTTCTGGCCACGGGTGGGTGAAGGATAAGGACTAAAGCAATCTGGGCACGGGGTTAGTGTGGTGGCCATCCTGGCACCTCCATTCTCCCTTCCTGGAGGCTGGTGGCCTCATTCCCTCTGTGGGTCTCCCTAGTGTGCTGTCTTCCCCCCAAGGCCTTCTGTGGGAGGGGAGCCTTCCCCATGGGTTTACCCTGCCCAGCTGGGCGTGGCCCCCGGCTGCTCCTGGGGGTGTGGCCTGTTGGGTCCTTCTGGGTGTTGAGGAGGCCCCAGAGAGCCCCCCATCCGCAAGGGGGAGGCAGCTTGTGTGACACCCCCTCCCTCACAGTGAGTGACTTTGTTTCGAGCTCAAGGTAAGGAATGGGAGGCCTGGGTTGGACAAGTGGCTTCCGTGTCCCAGGCCACCTTCCCTCTCAGCTACCTGCTGTCTCCCTCCTCCTTTCTGGACGTGCTTGTCTGGTGGCGTGGTTGCCAGTTGCCAAATGGCACCTGCCCTCCCAGTGACCCATCCAAGAGATGCTAGAGATGGCTGTTCCCGGATAGGCTTCCTTTGAGGGAGGGGTAGCAGGGAGGAGGTGGGGCCCAGCTGGGGCTTAGTGCCCTTCCCTGTGCCTTGCTGCCCAGCCGGTAGGCAGCTGCACCCCTGCAGGGGTCCTCCACCCTGGGGCTGAGAGTGTGACCTTGGAGGGGCACGTCCTTCCCTCCAGGCCTGTTTCCCAACCTGTGAATAAGAGGAGAATACCAGACCCCCAGGACTGCGGAGCCCATGTGGATGGAAAGGCTAGCAGTGTGCGCGGGTGTCAGAGAGGAGGGAGGGGATGGTCGAGGGGAGAGGGCTTGCTCTCCCCAGGTGGGCGCTCCTCGCACCTCTCCCCCAGCCCCTGTTGTCGCAGGTGCCGTCCGGACGGAGGCGGTTCCTGAGGGAGCACGCGGCCCCCTTCTCTGCCTTCCTCACCGACAGCTTCGGCCGGCGCCACAGCTACCTGCGGATCTCCCTCACCGAGAAGTGCAACCTCAGATGTGAGTCGCCCTCCTGGGCTCCTGTCCCTCTGCTGCAGTAGCCCCTAAATCACCCCGTGTCTGGGAATCCTTCTCAATCCTCCCCATTCCTCTTTCTAGAAAACTCCACCTGCCCTTCTTCCTTGCTTGCCAGGTGGGGTTCATGGGCAAGGTAGGGGTCAAGGGTGAGTTTTATGATCCTGGAAGCTGGGTTCTACTTGGGATTAGGTTGGAGAACAGAATTGCTGTTGGGTTTAGGATTGAGGTTGGCCTGGGATCTCCCACTCTTCGGGGCTCTTTCCCCTCCCTCCTGTTTCCTTGCGGTCCCCACGGTTCAGGACGTGGCATGGGGACTGCTGGACGGTGTAAACAAGTGAGATAGGCAGCAGTGGCAGCTATAAAGACACCCCAACCCCAGTCCCATGAGACGAGTTGTCTGGGGCCAGGCTAGTACACAGAGTCCTTGTTTCATAACCCCACGCGGAGTGCTCTGGGCCAGATCCACTGCTGGAGGGGCTTCCGAAGTGTGTTAGTCCATCTGTCCTGCCTTCCTTCCCTCCCTCCTTCTCTTCTCCCTTCCTTTCTCTCACTGTAGCTCACAATAAGAAATACATTTACTTCATGGCCCAGTAAATACGTGCATGTGTAGTAAATGTTTAACCAAACAATACCCATTACGTGCAGTACTGATGTTCTGATGTTGTTACCTAATCTGTTCCATCTTAAAAGACCAATTCTGGACCTTTCACTGATTTGACTGAATGACCCCCTAGCGGATCCTGACCACTGGTACTGATTAAACCCGTACCATGGGAACTGATGGGAGGAGGTGGTGCCCCCCTCACTGGCCAGGGCTCGCCTCATTTATCCCCTTCTGCTACCTTGCCCTGAACAGGTGGTACCTCAGTTTTCCAACCTGTGAAATGGGACTGATGGTCGCCTGTAGGAGACAAACTGGGTGTGAGAACATGTGTAGCCACAGAGGAGAGCAGCTTTGCCCAGGCCAGGGAGCACCTCCCAGCCTCCTTCGCCTTAGGACACATAGAGAAGGGTCCCTGTTTGTCAAAACCAGATGAAATGAAGGAGATGAACGATGGCAGAAGGAATGGGCCCAGGGCCCTGGCCTTTCATGTCTCGGCCTGCCCTACCTCCAGCCAGGCTGAGCTGTCAGCCTCATTTATCATCTTTAAGCCCTGAGGGACAGCAAGGCCAGTCGGGGAAGGGGTGTTAAATTTTGTAGGTGAGAGTGGTGAGCCCCAAAGAGAATCTGGCCTAGGGTTTGTGCCACCTCACACTTGGCCGGGTCTTTCCTCATGGCTGGGGTGGGGTTCAGGAGACACTTGTGGCCTGGTGGGGGAGTTGGGGACTGGTAACATCGCAGCCTGACCGCTGCAGTCACTTCCTTCCTCCACGTCCCCTCCCTCCCCTCAGGTCAATACTGCATGCCCGAGGAGGGTGTCCCTCTGACCCCCAAGGCAGACCTGCTGACCACAGAGGAGCTCCTAACCCTGGCCCGCCTCTTTGTGAAAGAAGGTGTAGACAAGATCCGACTCACGGGCGGGGAGCCGCTCATTCGGCCGGACGTGGTGGACATCGTGGGTGAGTTGACAAAAGTCGTCACCACCTCTCCCAGCTTGTGCCCCCTCCAGCTGGGCTCCAGTATTGATATCAGAAGCTAACACTCCTTTCGGGCATTATGCTCACAGAGTCCTACGCCTTCTGAGACAGGTACCATTCCTATTCCCATTTTGTAAAGAATTGAGGCACAAAGAAGTTCGGTAACTTGCCCAAGGTCACAAAGCTGATAAGTGCCAGAGCCCAGTGGTTTGATGTCAAATTTAGACTAAAGTCCTCACCAGGGCTTGGAGGCCCACGTGATCTGGTTCCCATCAACTGCAGAGACCTCTCTCCTGCCGCTTGGCCTCCATCCTCCCCTGCATTCATGCTGCCGGGCCTTTGCACATGCTGTTCCCTTTGCCAGGAGCACAGGGCTCCCTGCCTGCCTCATTCAGGGGTCTGCTCCCGTGTCATCTCCTTGGGGAGACCTCCTTGGCTGCTCTGTCTAAATTCCCCCTCACATACCCCAGCTGCTGTGTCTCCCAGGAGTTGGTAGGGTACAGACCATGGACCAAAACCGGGCCACCACCTGTGTGTGTGCGACCTGCAAGCTAAGAATAGTTTCTATATTTCTAAATGATTGAAAAAGAAAATCAAAAGAATAACATTTGTGGCACTTGAAAAAGAAAATCAAAAGAATAGCATTTGTGGCACTTGAAAATTGTATGAAATTTAAAATTCACTGTCCATTAATAAAGTTTTATTGGCACATAGCCACACCCACTCATTTACATATCTCCCCTGTTGCAGAGCTAAGTTGCCACAAAGACCATATGGCCAGCAAAGCCAAAAGTGTTTATTGTCTGGCCTTTTAACAGAAAAAGTGTGGCGATCCTACTCTACCACGTGGTGTTATTTGGTTGGTTTTTGTCTGTCTCCTCATTTACTAGCATGAAAGCTCTCATGGAGCTGGGCAGGTTCTGTTCACAGCTGTGTTTTGAGCACCTAGGGAAGCGCCTACACACGGTTGGGGCTCACTGGTGTTTGCTGGATGAGTGAAGGTGGTTCAAAATATGATCTCTGAAGGATGACGTGTCCACGTGTGAATCTCAGCTGCACCTCATACTAGTAGTATATCTTTTTTTTTTTGCGGTACGCGGGCCTCTCACTGTTGTGGCCTCTCCCGTTGCGGAGCACAGGCTCCGGACGCGCAGGTTCAGCGGCCATGGCTCACGGGCCCAGCCGCTCCACGGCATGTGGGGTCTTCCCGGACCGGGGCACAAACCTGTGTCCCTTGCATCGGCAGGCGGACTCTCAACCACTGCGCCACCAGGGAAGCCCTAGTAGTATATCTTGAGCAACTTTTAAAGTCCGTCCTAAGCCTTTAGACAGGGTAACCTACCTTATAGGGTGGACCTTGGGAGGAAATGAGAAGGAAATGCCCAGCTAGTGGCGAGTGCTGTGTATGGCCCAGCAGAGCCTCTTGCCATAGGCTGGTTCTAAGCCCCGAGGTCAGGCAGAGACCGTGAGCATTTAATTGTAAAAGATGGAATCCGGGGAAAATAAGTTTCCATGTTCTTGACTGCTGAGGCCCCGGCTCCAGCTGCTCGGGGTGGGATCCTCCAGCCCCCAGCTCTCTGCCTCACTTGCTGGTTCAGTAAACGTTCTCTGGAACGCCTTCTTACGTGCCCGGCACTGTGCTGGCGTCAGAGGGGAGTGAGCTGCAGGCCCAGCCTTCAGGGACCCCCAGCCCATTGGCGGAAGCAACCCCTGGAGCCTGCCGCCATCTGGTGAGGAGCCCAGGTGCTGTGGGAGCCCCGAGGAGGGGCCCAGGGACCCCTGCAAGCTCTTTCCTCCCTCTTTCCCTGTGGCCAGCTCCCTCCCACCCCCACCGATCACTTGACCTGGAATCCTGCCATCATTCCTAGACTACACGTGCTGGCCCAGGGGAGTTGACCTGACCCCCTGTTCAGGCAGCTCCTCAGAGCCTGAAAAGCAGCCTGGGTTCCAGGAAAGGGCCAAACCTGGCTGGTTGCCAGGCCCCAGCCCCCTCGGTCAGGGCACTTCATCTGCCCTCTGTCCAAGGCCTGTGGGCGAGCCTGTGATCACTGCTGGTCAGAGAGGGGTGACTGCGCGCAGATGGAAGGATGCAGAGTCTCCACGGAAGCCACCACCTTGCTTAGTAGGAGGCCAGGGAGCCAGGAGAGGCGGCAGCCCTGTTCCCGCTCTGGGTTCTTCCACCCCCTGGCCGTGTGAACTTGTGCAGGTTCCTGCCCCACCCTGGGCCTCAGTGTCCTAATCTATGCGCTGGTCACCTCCCAGCCTTTCCTGCTCTGATGGCCCTGGGTTGTTGGTCCTGGCTGATAGCGTGAGGCTGGCAAGGGTTTATCACCACATAGACGCTGGTTAGGACAGGGACCAGCTGCAGTGACTGACTTTGGAGGATTTATCTCTTGCTTTAAGGGTGTGCGCTGATGGGGCAGGGGTGGGGTGGGGGGAACTCTACCCCTCCCCAAGCCCTCCCCCAGTAGTCCAAGACAAATGGCAGTTGCTATGTTTGCTAACACTTTGACATCTCCCAGCCTAGCTCCTTTGATCCTCCCCAGGGGTACTTCAGAGCAAAATCACCCCGAAGGGCAGGGCAGGTGGGGCTATTAGGGAAGAAGGGCTGGGGTAAGCGGAGGGGCATGTTCATAAGCGCTTGTCCCGCCCTCCCAGCTGAGAGTTTCGAGGGACCCCACCCCGAGGGCGCAGAGTGAAGGGGCTGCCGGTTTCACCAAGCAGGCTGTCCTGGTCACTCGGGGTCCCTGCCTGAGGCTGTCAGCCCCGGGACTGGTGTTGTCGATCTCCACCTGAGAAGACACCTCAGCTCTCCGTCAGCCGTCTGTGATCCCCTCCACCAACCCCAAGACGCGCCGGCACTCCTCCATCCTGGCTTGTGTATGAACAAGTTCCTCTCCTCCCTCCTTTTCTTGGGTGTAAGGCAGTGCTGTCCAATCCAGCTTTCTGGGGTGATGGAGATGTTCTCTGTCTCTGTTGTCTGATAAGGTAGCCAGCCTTGGGCTTCACAAGCGGCTGTTGTGACTGAGGAACTGAATTCGGAACTTTATTTTCATTGATGTAAATGCCCACGTGTAGTTAGCGGCTGCCACGTTGGATGGTGAAGGTTTGAGATTTTCCAAAAGAAATTAAAAGAGGGGAACTATAGGCACGCCTTACTTTATGGTGCTTTGCTTTGCTGCCCTTCACAGATACTGCGCTTTTTTACAAATTGAAGGTTTGTGGCAACCCTGCATCGAGCAAGTCTATCGGTGCCGTTTTTCCAACAGCATTTGCTCACTTTGTATCTCTGTGTCACAGTTTGGTAATTCTCACAATGTTTCCAACACTTTCATTAGTTTTGTTATGGTGATCTGTGATCAGTTATCTTTGTTACTACTGCAACTCCTTGAAGGCTTAATAGTAGTAATTTTTAGCAATAAAGTATTTTTTAATAAAAGTATGTACATTTTTTTAGACTAATGCTATTGCACACTTAATAGACTAAAGGATAGTGTAGACATAACTCTTACATGCACTGGGAAACCAGGAAAATCCATGTGAGTTGCTTTACTGTGATACGTGCTTTATTGCGGTGGTCTGGAACCAAACCCACAATATCCCCAAGGTATGCCTGTAAACATACAAGTATCAATACTGTGATAGTGTTGGCAGTGTTTGCAGAGGAAGGATTTTGGATTCTAATTTCAAGGCTGACTTCCGCTGTCAGATGACAGCTTAGTTGGAGAATCACTTAGTCCTGCAGGCTTTCCCTGTTTTGTCCTTCCTTCCTCCCTTCCTTTCTTCCGTTATGTTGAAGAAATGAATTATGGAGCATCCAGTTCTCACAGCTTAGAGCCCATAAGAGGCCTAATGCAATGGAGAGCAGCCATTAAAGGTTTTTGAAATGGCGTGAAGTTTTTTGTTTCATTTTATTTTTGATGGACTCTAGTTACCTAGAATTAGATTAAATCACAATCCTGGGTTTGTGACATAATCTCATTATTGATCCGTGCATGGCCTTTTTTACTTTATTCATACAAATTTATTTACATGTTTTAATAATGTTATGAATTCCTAAGGAAACCCACTACCTCATCAATTTTTTTTGGAAGAATCAGAACCCTGGCAAGAACCTTTAACCACCTCTGTGGACTTTCCTACCCTGTACTTCCTCCCTCCCAAGGAAACACTCCTAAACGTGGTGTTTATCATTCCCTTGCTTTTTAAAACTGAGATGGTGTTTTTGAACTTTAAAAGAATCGTGCTGTGTGCAGTCTTTCAGGAATTACTCTTTTGATGCAACTGAAATTAACATACGTCATCCAGAGCTGCAGTTCATTTTCTCTGCGATCTCCTGTTCCATTAGATGAATATACCACACTTCCTGTTAGTGAACATTTGGGTTGTTTCCAGTTTATTGATATCATAAACAGTGCTGCTTTAAATACTTGTATTCTCATCCATGTGTCTTGGTATACAATTTCTCTAGGAGTGGAATTCGCTGGGTTACTGAATATGTGAATGTTTAATCTTGGCAAACAATTTGGCATTGTCTTACAGTGGCTGCGTCACTTTACACTCTCCCCAGCGGTACATAAGGATCCCCTGGATCCTCCCCAACATTCAGTATTATCATTCTGGACTTCTGCCAGTGGACTGGGTATAAAATGCTATTTTATTGTGGTCTTGATTTGTGCTTCTTTGTTTAGAATGAGGTCAGTCATCTTGTCACCTGTTAGCCATGTATATTTATTTTTCTCTTTAATACCAAATCGTATCATGTGCCTGTTTTTCTATTTGGTTATTTATCCTTTCATATTGGTTTGTTCCAAGTTCTTCATGTATGTTGCAAATGCCTTCTTCCAATTTGAAAAGCAAGCCATACTTTGTGTAACAATTCTTTTGGCAATAGTAGTTCTTGAATTGGTCAGTTCTGTCTTTTATGGTTAGTGCTTTTTGTACTCATTAATGAAACACCTCACCCAAGGTCAGAACAACTACCTATGTTTCTACTAGAATACTTAAAGTTTTGCTTTTTGCTTTTAAGTCTTTAATCTGTGGATAATTTCAGGGACTCCAGTTTCATATTTTTCCATGTGAATGGTCATTTTTTCTAGTTCCTTTTACTAAATAGTTCCCACTTCCTCCATAAATCTACCATGTGTGCATTGGTCTGTTTTGGGTCCTGTTCTATTCAGTTTGTCTGTCTCTGTGTCAATATCATACAGTCTTAATCTCCGTAGCTTCATAATAAGTCCATTATCTGATAAGGCAAGTCCTTTTTATTCTTCAGCAGTGCTTTAGCTATTCTAAGCTTTGTCCATCCATGGAAATTTTAGAATCTGCCTACCAAGTTCCCTGGAAAATTCTGTTGGGATGTTTTTCCCTTTTTTTATTGTGTTAAAATACACATAAAATTTACCAACTTATTTAAATATACAGCTCATTGGTATTAAGTATTCACATTCACATTTATGCAGCCATCACTACCATCTATTTACAGTCTCCTGTAAATCTGAAAATCTGTTTCTATCAAATAATGACTCCCATTCTCCTCTTCCCCAGCCCCTGGCAACCACGATTATACTTTCTAGCTTTATGATTTTGGCTACTGTAAGAACCTCGTATAAGTGGAATCACGCAGTATTTGTCTTTTTGTGATTGGCTTATTTCACTTAGCATAATGTCCTCGAGGTTCATTCATGCTGTGGCATATTGAGGAATTTCTTTTAAAGGCTGAATTATATTCCACTGTATGAATACACTACATTTTGGTAATTCATTCATTGTTCAACTTGGGTTGCTTCCATGTTTTAGCTATTGTGAATAATGCTGCTATGATCATGGATGTACAGATATTTCTTTGAGACCCTGCTTTCAATTCTTTTGGGTTTATACGCAGAAATGGAATTGCTGGATTATGTGGTAATTCTGGGTTTTCTGAGGAACTTCAATACTGTTTTCCACAGTGGCTATACCATTTTGCATTCTTATCAACAGTGCAGAAGGGTTCCAGTTTCTCCACATCCTCACCAACACTTGTTGTTTTCTGGTTTTTTTTTTTTTTATCGTAGCCATCCTAGTAAGTGTGAGGTAGTATTGCATTGTAGTTTTGATTTGTATTTCCATAGTGGTTAGTGATGTTGAGCATCTTGTCATGTGTTTATTGGCCATTAATATATCTTCTTTGGAAAAATGTCTCTTTGAGTCCTTTGCCCATTTTTGAATTGGGTTGTTTCTGTTGTTGTTGAATTTTAGTTCTCTGTTATTCTAGATATTAATCCCTTAACAGGTATATGATTTTCAGATATCTCCCCCATTCTGTAGGTTGCCTTTTTGCTCTGTGGATAGTGTCTTTTATGTACAATTTTTTAAAATTTTCATGAAGTCCAGTTTGTTTTTTCTTTTGTTGCCAGTGCCTTTGGGTCATTGGATTTGGCAGTGATTTCTTGGATATGTTATGAAGCTTTATTCCTATGATTTCTTCTCAGAGTTTTATTGTTTTACATTTAGGTCCAACTGCATTCTTTTGCATGCGAATATCCAGTTTTCCCAACACCATTTGTTGAAATGTCCTGTCCCCATTGAATGGTCTTGGCACCCTTGTCAAAACTCGTTTGACCATATATGTGAGGATTTACTTCTGGGCTCTGTTTTATTCCATTCGTCTTTATGTCTGTCTTTATGCCAATCCCACACATTTGATTACTGTAGCTTTGTAGGAAGGTTTGAAATTGAAATGTGAGACCTCCAGTTTTTTGTTCTTTTTCAAGATGATTTGGGGTCCCTTGAGATTCCATATGAATTTTAGGATGGGTTTTTCTATTTATACAAAAGATATCATTGGGATTTTGTTAAGGACTGCATTGAATCTGTAGATTGCGTTGGGTAGTATTGACATTTTAACAATATTAAGTCTTCTAATTCATGAACATGGGATGTGTTCCCATTTATTTATGTCTTTTTAAATTTATTTCAGCAGTGTTTTGTAGTTTTCATTGTACAAGGCTTTCACCTCTTTGGTTAAGTTAAATCCTAAGTATTTTATTCTTTCTGATGCTGTTGTAAATGGAATAGTTTCTGTAATTCCCTTTGTTCATTGTTTGTGTATCTGTTGGGATTTCATTGCATTGTATCAAGTTGGGGGAATTGACATCTTTTTTGTTCACATCTTCACCTTCCCACAGCCATTTCCCTCCTTTGCCCCGTTCTTTGCTCTAGGTAGTTGGCCCCTAGGGACTACATCACCCAGGGTCCCTTGCCTGTTGGGTTCCTGATGGGTTTGACCAATGAGATTAGGTTTTTGTTTTGTTTTTTTTTCCTGCTCCCTGCTCTGTTTCTATGCTGGGTTTTTGACTGTAGCTAAGTTCCCTTCAGAGCTAAAACTCCTACAGGGCAGCCAGTCTTCCATGGTGACTTAACTGGACTCCTAACTTAATTTCCTCCCCAGGTCCTTTTGGCCCTAGGCATGGTTATGGATCCCTAGTGTTTCTAGTCTGAGTGCTGTACTATTCATTGTTGAGACCATTAAGTCTGCCCACACCTTTGTGAGTAGTCCTTTCATTAAATTCTTTATTTTAACCATCTGGGATGAATTCTGCTTTATGCTAGGATCCTGAGAGTTACAGTGTCATGTTTAAAATTATATTTTCTATTATTGTCGTGGTTGACATTCTTTTTTTTTTTGCGGTACGCGGGCCTCTCACTGTTGTGGCCTCTCCCGTTGCGGAGCACAGGCTCCGGACACGCAGGCTCAGCGGCCATGGCTCACGGGCTCAGCTGCTCCGTGGCATGTGGGATCTTCCCGGACCGGGGCACGAACCCGTGTCCCCTGCATCGGCAGGCAGACTCTCAACCACTGTGCCACCAGGGAAGCCCGTCATGGTTGATATTCTTATCACTGTCTTATCAATGCTATAATATGTCTGTTTAGAGTGGAGTTTTCTCCACTAGCAACCACATCATCTGCAACTAAAGACAATTTTTTCTCCTATCTTTAGGTCTTTAATTTCCTTTTCTTGTCCTATTGCAGTATCTAGGATCTCAAGTACAATGTTGAATAGTAGTGGTAATAAAAGAATACTCCTAATGTTTCCCCATTTAGAATGATGTTTCTTTCTTTTTTTAATTTTTATTGGGGTATAGTTGCTTTACAATGTTGTGTTAGTTTTAGAATGATGTTTCTTAGAAGTTTTTTTCACAAATTACTCTTTTTTCACAATAACTTTTAGGTAATGAAGTTCCCTTCCTAGTACTAAGTTTGTTTTTTTAATTATACACTTTCTTTTTTTTATTTTTTTTGCAGTACGCGGGCCTCTCACTGTTGTGGCCTCTCCCGTTGTGGAGCACAGGCTCCAGACGCACAGGCTCAGCGTCCATGGCTCACGGGCCCAGCCGCTCCGCGGCATGTGGGATCTTCCCAGACCGGGGCACGAACCCGTGTCCCCTGCATCGGCAGGTGGACTCTCAACCACTGCGCCACCAGGGGAAGCCCTAATTATACACTTTCTTAATGTGTGTTAGGATGATCTATGATTTTTCATTTTTACTCTGTTACTCAGAATGACATTGATAGCTTTTCTGATATTGTACCTGGAATACACTCAACCTAGGCAAGGTCTGCTATGCTTTTGTCTACTGTTAGGTTCAGTTTGTTAATATTTTGTGTAAGTTTTTGCATTTATATCCGTGAGTGAATTGGGTGTATGATTTTTCTTTTTCATGCCTGCCTTAACTGATTTGTGGTATTAAATTTCAAAGAATGAGTTAGGTAGTGTATCAGGCTGCTAAAACAGAATACCACAAATTGGGTAGCTTATGAACAGCAAATGATTTCTCACAGTTCTGGAGGCTGGAATTCAAGATAAGGGTGCCAACATGGTCAGGTGTGGGCTCTCTTCTGGGTCACAGACTTTTCATTGTGTTCTATCTTCATAAGGCAGAAGATGCTGGGGAGATCTGTAGGCTCTTTTTTATAAGAGCACTAATCCTTCCATCCTTATGACCTAATCACCTCCTAAAAGCTCCACCTTCCAACACCATCACATTGGTGTAATCACTTCTTTAAAGGTTTGGTAGAGCTCACGTGTAAATTGTCTGTGCCTGGTATTTTATTTGCAGGGAGATTTTTTTTTTTTTTTTTTTTTTTGCAGTACACGGGCCCCTTACTGTTGTGGCCTCTCCCGATGCGGAGCACAGACTCCGGACACGCAGGCCCAGCGGCCATGGCTCACAGGCCCAGCAGCTCCGCGGCACGTGGGATCCTCCCGGACCGGGGCACGAACCCGTGTCCCCTGCATCGGCAGGCGGACTCCCAACCACTGCGCCACCAGGGAAGCCCTTGTAGGGAGATTTTTAATTGCATCTTCAATTTCTTTAATAGTTACTGTATTATTCAAGTTCTCTACTTTTGGAGTCAGTTTTGATAGTTTTTTTTTTTTAATTTGTCATTATGTCAGTTGTATGAAATTGTTGGTAATATTTTCTTATTATCTTTTTATCTTAGTTTTACTTGCAGTTTTGTCTTTTTTATTCTTAATGTGGTTTATTTGTGTCTTTATCTCTTTTTGTTGTTAAGTCTTGCAAGAGATTTGTCCATTGTGCTATTCTTAAACAAACCAACTTTTGAACTTGTTGAACCTCTTATTGTGTATTCATATTCTATTTCATTATTTCTGTTTCTGTCCTAATGTAGCCTATTGTTTTCATAACATTTAGTTCTAAGTATTTCTTAATTTTTATTCTGATTTTTTCTTTGATCTATGAGATATTTAGCAGTGTTTTAAATTTCAAAATATGAGGATTTTAATTCATATTTTTATTAAAGTATAATTATATTGTGGTCAGAGAATCTTATCTCTATGAAACTTATCCTTCTAAATTTATTGAGGATTGCTTTATGACGTAGTATATAGGCAGTTTTTATAAATGTTTTTTATATACTTGAGGAGCTTGTCCTTTAATTATTACATGAAGAAGTCTATATTTGTTCATTGGATCCAGCTGGTTAATTTTATTTCCCAAACCTTTGGTTATGTCAATCTTGGCTGGCTTTTTATCTGCTTGGCCTGCCAATAATAAATAAGTAGGTGGTTTTGTTAGTTTCTCCCAGAGGTCCTGTTGCTTTTATTTTATCTATAGTTGAGGTGATTTTATTAGGTTCATATGTGGTTAGAATTGTTATATCTTCTTCATAAATTGGATCTTTTATCACTGTGTAGTAGGTCTCTCTCCATGATGATACTTTTAGTCTTAAGGTCTATGTATTTTATTTTACTAAAGCTATATCAGCTTGCTTTTAGCTTTAGTGTGCTGTTTTATCTGTTTTCATCTATTCATTTTAAACCTTTCTGTATTCTTATACTTTAGATATGTCTCTTATAATAGCACATAGCTGTTACTTTGATCAAATTTGACAATCTTTGACTTTTAACTGGCAAGTTTATTCTAGTTGCCTTTGTTGTAATTGTTGAAATAGTTGGACTCATTTCTACACTTTTTTTCTGTCATGCTTTTTTTGTGCTTCTTTTTCCTCCTTTTTGACTTTTAAATAAATGACCCTCCCCCTTTTTTCTTCCTCACAAGGCAAAAAGTTTAGCACACTCTTAGGCCCTTGATTTTTTTCAACCCTCCCCCACCTGTATTGTTCATATTTTCTACAATTTTTCTTTCAGGTCATTACAAATAGTCTGCCCCTCTGTATCTCTTGTAAGCACATGCTCTGCCTTTTAAGATAACAACAAACTTTACCAAGGTATTTGATCATTCATAATTTCCATAATTCTTACAGCATCTCCTGAATTTGTTTCTCTTCTTATTTGAATATTTCCTCTAAAAGTTTTTTTTGTTTTTGCGGCACACGGGCCTCTCACTGTTGTGGCCTCTCCCATTGCGGAGCAACCGGCTCCGGACGCACAGGCTCAGTGTCCATGGCTCACGGGCCCAGCCGCTCCGCGGCATGTGGGATCTTCCCAGACCGGGGCACGAACCCGTATCCCCTGCATTGGCAGACGGACTCTCAACCCCTGTGCCACCAGGGAAGCCCCCTCTAAAAGTTTTTTGATGTGAGTCTAATGGTGACTCTAATTTTGATGGTGAATCTAATTAAATCTGACATACCAGGTAGTTTTTTTTAATGTTTTAAAGTAGTAGTTTTATAATATTTTGAATGCTTTTAAAATCTTATGCCCAAGGTTCATTCCTTCATTATGTTAAGAATGTCACTGCATTGTCTCCTTACAGTCAGTCTGGCTGTTGCGAAAAGTCTGATGTCAGTCTGGGTTTTGCTCTTGGTAATACACACTTCTTCTCTGGAAGTTATTAGAGTGTTGCCTTTGTTATTTGAATTTCTTAAATTTTACTGTAATGTGTCTAGGATAGGCTTTTCCTCATCTGTCCTATTGGCATTCATTGACATCGTCCTTTCATTCTATTACGTTTGTGTTACATTTGGGGAAACTTTTCTTCATTACTCTGTTATGTTTTCAGATATCCCTTCCTTCTCTCCAGTTTAATTTTTTTCTGGGACTTCTATTATCTGGATGTTGCTCCTTCTACTTAGGGCCTCCACGGTTCTTAAAATATATTTTGGTATCTTACTCTCTTCCTCTTTTTCCTGGGAGAGCCCTTTAATCTTACCTCCCAACTCATCAATTTCTCCTATGTTGATATTACCATTTAACTTATTTCTTGTGTTCTTTATTTCACAATACTGTTTTTAACTACTACTTTCCCTTGTTCCCTTTTATAATGAAACATTTTGTTTCATATTGTTAATATCTTCTGTTATTTCTTTTATTGTATTTATGTTTATCTTACATTCTTGGTCTGTTTGATCATTTCTATTGATATATATAGAGGGTTGGGGGTGTTTGGGGTTTTTTTGTTTTGTTTTGTTTTTGGTGGGGGAAGCACTGATTGTACTTCTCAAGGGTCTCCTTAGTTTAGGCAGTAAGTTTGTTCCCCTGAGGATATTAGCTATTCTGTATGGCACTGCTTAATGGGAAAAGGTTTAAGGCCAGATCTTAGTCTTCAGTAGACCCAGTGAGCTCAAGATCCCAGAAAATCACAGTTATTCACTCATGTTTGTAATCTCCCCACCAGTGACCAGCCTGGCCACGTAGGACAGCGCAGGTTGTGTACTTGCATAACCCTGGGAGATGCTGTTGACTTAGAATGTGATGAGAATGGCATCT
This sequence comes from Delphinapterus leucas, assembly GCF_059928025.1. NCBI lineage: Eukaryota > Metazoa > Chordata > Mammalia > Artiodactyla > Monodontidae > Delphinapterus > Delphinapterus leucas. The sequence goes on from NC_143138.1 coordinate 35,178,737, forward strand.
CCTGGAGTGATGTAATATGACAGACCTTCACCTTCAAACCCTCGGAGAGAAGCAGATTTGGAAGGAGGCAGTTACTCTCCATTTTAATTCACCAGTCCTGGGGCTTTGGAGGGGGAGGGTGGAGGGATGAATCCCAGCAGGGCTTTGGCAGCTTCCCTGAGCTGACCTCCTAAGCTAGTTCTCTGGAGCTCTTACCACCAAATTCTTCAGGAAGGGGACAGCATTGATGGTACTGAGGCATCAGTGGATGAGGGTAAGGAGAGAGCTTGAACTGCCTTGCTTTCCTTTAACTGCTTCCGTTCTCTGCCGGTCTACTTCAACCCCAGGCTACACACCCCCTCCCCCATACCAGCTCGAAAGGACTGTCCATCTTCCTGTGAGTTTCTCGAGATTGTCTTTTTTTTTTTTTTAAGTTCCTGGATTCTGTGTTTCTTCAGGGTTGATTTGGTGGAGGGAGCCAAAAACTACTACTAATTTTCCATATTGTCAGAGTCCCAGAGGAAAGTTCTTTTCTTTGTTTTTAAAACAACAACTTTTATTTTTAAACTTTTATTTTCTTACTACAAAAGTAATACATGTTTATTTCAGATAAGCAAAAACAGTATCACTACTGCCCAACTGTAACCACTGCCAACATTTTGGTTTGGCGACCGTCCTGTCTTTTTTCTTTGCACCTAGTTTTCAACTACTGTTTTTAACCTGCCCTCTGGATTTAATGTGACATGTGTATTTCCCAACATCCTAACTTATTCTTTTACAGAGTCATTTTTAGTTGCATAATACTCCATCATCACTTAGACAAAGCATGATTTAGCCAGTTTTCTGTTGTTGCCCATCTGGATGTTTTCCTACATCCCTTTATTGTTTGGTTTGGTTTTTTGGTGTGTGGTTGTTTTTTTTTTTTTTTTTTTTTTTGGTTTTATTTAGATTCCACATATAAGTTAGATTATATGGTATTTGTCTTCTCTGTCTGACTTATTTCATTTAGCATAATGCCCTCAAGGGCTATCCATGTTGTCACAAATGGCAAGATTTCCTTCTTTTTTATGGCTGAATGATATTCCATTACACACACACACACACACACACACACACACACACACACACACCACGTTTTCCTTATCCATTCACCCATTGATGGACAAATCTTGGTTATTATAAATAATGCTACAGTGAACATAGGGATGCATATATCTTTTTGAGTTAATGTTTTCACTCTCTTTGGATAAATACCCAGAAGTGGAATTGCTGATCATATGGTTGTTCTGTTTTTAATTTTTTAAGGAATTTCTGTGCTCTCTTCTGTAGTGGCTGCAGCAATTTACATTCCCACCAGCAGTGCACAGGGGTTCCCTTTCTTCCACATTCTTTCCAGCACTTGTTTTTTCCTGTCTTTTTGATCATAGCCATTCTAACAAATGTGAAGTGATATCTCATTGTGATTTTGATCTGCATTTCCCCGGTGATTAGTAATGTTGAGCACCTTTTCATATACCTATTGGCCATCCGTGTATCTTCTTTGGAAAAATGTCTATTCAGATCCTCTGCCCATTTTTTAAAAGGTTTTTTTTTTTTTAGTGTTATATGAGTTCTTCATATATTTTGGATATCAACCCTTTATCAGATGTATCATTTGCAAATATCTTCTGCCATTCAGTAGGTGGACTTTCCATTTCGTTTGCTGTGTGGGAGCGTTTTCGTTTGATGTAGCCCCACTTATTTTTGCTTTTGTTGCCTTTGCTTTTGGTGTCCAATCCAAAAAAATCACCAAGACCAATGTCAAAGGGGCTTACTGCATGTTTCCTCTTAGGAGTTTTATGGTTTCAGATCAATATTTAATCCATTTTGAGTTAATTTTTGTGTATGGTGTAATATAGTGGTCCAGTTTCATTCATTTGTACTTGGCTATGCAGTTTTCCTGGCACCATTTAGTGAAGAGACTGTCCTTTCCATTCTTGTCTCCTTTGTTATAAATTAATTGACTGTATGTGCATGGCTTTATTTCTGGGCTCTATTCTGTTCCATTGATCCATGTGTTTTTTTATGCCAATACCATACTGTTTTGATTGCTATAGCTTTGTAATATGGTTTGAAATCAGCGAGCATGATGCTTCCAGCTTTGTTCTCCTTTCTCAAGATTGCTTTGACTATTGAGAGTCTTCTATGGTTCCATACATACTTTAAGATTGTTTGTTCTATATCTGTGAAAAATGCCATTGGAATTTTGATAGGGATTGCATTGAATCTGGAGATTGCTTTGGGTAGTACGGGACATTTTAACAATATCAACTGTTCTAATCCATGAGCAGAGAATATCTTTCCATTTATCAATATTTGTGTTGTCTTCAATTTCTTTCATCAGTGTGTTAACGGTTTTCAGTGTACAAGTCTTTCACCTCCTTGGTTAAATTGATTCCTAGGTATTTTATTCTTTTTGATGCAATTGTAAGTTGTTTTCTTAATTTCTGTTTCTGATAATTTGTTATTAGTGTATGAAAATGCAATGAAGTTTTGCATATTAATTTTGTATCCTGCAACTGTGCTGAATTTGTTGATTAGTTCTAATGGTTTTTTGGTGGAGTCTTTGGAGTTTTCTGTGTATAGTATCATCTGCAAATAGTGACAGTTCTACCTCCTCTTTTCCTGATTTGGATGCCTTTTATTTTTCTTTTCCATTTGCTGTGGCTTGGACTTCCAATACTATGTTGAATAAAAGTGACACAAGTGACCATCCTTCTCTTGTTCCTGATCTTAGAGGAAAAGCATGTAGCTTTTCACTGTTGTGTAAGATGTTAGCTGTGGGCTTGTCATATATGGCCTCTCTTATGCTGAGGATCATTCCTTCTATACCTACTTTGTTGAGAGTTTTTCATCATGAACTGACGTTGAACTTTATAAAATGCTTTCTCTGGATCTATTGAGATGATCATATGATTTTTATTCTTCAGTTTGTTAATGTGGTGTATTACATTGATTTGTGGATGTTGAGCCATCCTTGCCTCCCTGGACTAGATCCCATTTGATCGTGGTGTATGATCCTTTTAATGTGTTGTTGAATTTGGTTTCCTAATAATATTTTGTTGAGGATTTTTGCATCTATGTTTATCTAACTCTGATTTTTGAAAGAGTCATCTTCTGTTATCTCTGTCCTTTCTTCTTCCTCTTTCACTCTTCTGTTGAGTTGGCCAAAAAGTTCATTTGGATTTTTCTGTAACATCTCACAAAAACCTGAATCTCCTCCCTCTTGCGTCTCCCTCCCACCCTCCCTATCCCACCACTCTAGATGGTCACAAAGCACTGAGCTGATCTCCCTATGCTATGCGGCTGCTTCCCACTAGCTGTCTATTTTACATTTGGTACTGTATATATGTCCATGCCACTCTCTCACTTCGTCCCAGCTTACCCTTCCCCCTCCCCATATCACAGCATTCTTTTAAAATGTTTGCTGATCTTTTTTTAATGTATATTTTTATTTTTATTTTTGGCTGCATTGGGTCTTCGTTGCTGCACGTGGGCTTTCTCCAGTTGTGGTGAGTGGGGGCTACTCTTCGTTGTGGTACGTGGGTTTCCTATTGCAGTGGCTTCTGTTGTTGTGGAGCACGGGCACTAGGGCGCGTGGGCTTCAGTAGTTGTGGCGTGAGGGCCCAGTAGTTGTGTCTCACGGGCTCTAGAGCGCAGGCTCAGTAGTTGTGGCGCACGGGCTTAGTGGCTCCGCGGCATGTGGGATCTTCCTGGACCAGGGCTCAAACCCGTGTCCCCTGCATTGGCAGGCAGATTCTTAACCACTGCACCACCAGGGAAGCCCATATTTACTGATTCTTAGCTGTGTACTCATTTCAGTGTCCAAGGCTTCTGTTGGCCTGGCTGTCAGTGCTATATCTGTTTATGCTGGTTGCCCCTGAGTTTGTGGAGAAGGGAAGTGGAGTTCTTCTGGACTCCAGGGATCCCGTCTCCTGAGTATCTGCAGCTACTCAGGGCTGCCCCCACCCCCTTCAGCTCGCTTTCAGCCTTGGGGTAAAAGCTGCTGCCTTCCTCCTACTCACAGGCATGGGAGGGAGACCAACGTACCCAGCTCATCCATATATAGTTTCCCAGACAGGCAGCCTCCTTGATAGGCCCGGGGCCCTCCTGCTCCTTGCCTAGGTGACTGCTAAGCTGGGTGCAGCTACTTACCCTCCCGCTTTGTATAGAACCGTCTCCAGGGTGCACTTTGGGCTCCAGTCTCCTTGATCCATCTGATCCTGTCTGCACTCTAGCAAGGTGAGCACTCGGTGTTTAATCTTTTGGTTGTTTCTTCTTCTTATATTTCTTATTCAGCTAAGCCTGGTTAATAGAGGTCCACAGAGAGCCCCTTTTCCATCCATCTTATCTGGCTCAGAGTTTCTCCTTCCAGCCCTTCTCCTGGCCTCACCAAGAGCAAGAAGGCTAATACCCCTTGCTGTTCTCTCTCCAGCACAGCTCCACCAGCTGGAAGGGCTGAGGACCATTGGCATCACCACCAACGGCATCAACCTAGCCCGGCTGCTGCCGCAGCTTCAGGAAGCTGGCCTCAGTACCATCAACATCAGCCTGGACACGCTGGTACCAGCCAAGTTTGAGTTCATCGTCCGCAGGAAAGGTGATCACATGGGGTTCACGGTGGACGGTGACCCTCCCAGGCCCTCGTAGCTGGGGAGCTGTGGCTGGTGCAAGGGGCCTGGTCTCCCTCTTGGTGTCTGGGCTATAGCTAAGCCTAGGCATTTACACCTCATCCCTCAGTCTTGCTAAAGGTCCCTCGTCTCTGTAGCCACACTCTTGGGGACGTTTTGGGATCGGATGCTAATGAGCTGTGGTGACCAGCCTCCCCCTACCCTGTCCCCAGTTTGCCCAGGACTGAGAGGGTTTCAAGAACACAGGACATTCCGTTTTAAAACCAAGACAGTCCCTGACAAACTGAGACAAGTTGGTTACCCTATAGTGAGCTCTGAGGAAATGTGGGGCAGCCTGGGGTGAAAGCAGCTAGCTGCCCTGGGGTTCCAGGGACAGGGCCAGCCCTGCCAGCTGAGGGTCCCCCAGCACCTAAGGATGCTCCCTGAGCCCATCCTGTTGTAAGCCTCTTCCTTCACCCCCTACAGCAAGCACACCCACAGCCTCCTCCTGCCAGGCTTCATCAGAGAGGGTGGCAGTGGAGAGCGGAGGGGCCTGAGCCCCGGGTCTCACTAGGCCAGCGCCCACCATCCGTGGGCCCCAGGTTGGGATGGCAGGTTCTGCACAGGCTCAGATGCCCTTTGATTTGGGGAGGGTGGTGCACTACTGAGACCTCTCTGGAGGATCAGAGAGATGCCGGGGAGACCCAGCTTTCCCTCTGCTTCTCTGGAAACAGCCTCCAGCTCTCAGCCCCACCTCCTCTTTCCACCCTCCCCCAGCGTGTGACTTCCTGTTTATATTTGGCAGTGTGGTGAGGAAGTGCTTGGGGGGGAGTGTCTTTGCCCTCTAAAGGCTGCTCCAGGTGCTGTGGAGGGGACAGACGCACAGGACACTGTCCTGCCTTACAGGCTACGAAGGGCCGAAAGGTGTGATGCCACGGAACCACCTTTGCTTGTCTTGTGCTGTCAGTTCAAGCACTTGCAGAGCGGAAGAGAGAACTCTTTCTCTCTAGGGCTCTCTCCTCCAGCAGGGGGAGACTGGGAGGGCTTCAAGGAGGAGGCATTCATGCTGGCCCTTCAGGAGCCGGGTGGTCAGATCAAGGGAGCTTACTCTGAGGAGGAATGTCAGTCGAGAACTGCAGGGGCTCTGAGGTGGGAAAGTGGAAGGTATAACTGTGAGCTTTACCCAGAGAACCCCCAGCCCCACTTCCCCATGCCCCCTGCCTCCTTGACTCCTTCCTGGAATGAGCATCGGAGACAGTAGATCCTGATGCCAGATCTGCTTCCCATTCATATCCCTGTGTCCCCTGCCTCCTTTTGGAGGGAGAGGGCTTGACGGAAGAGAGAACTTCTAGATTATCCTAACGGCATTTTGTACAAAAGCTGTACAGTCTTTCCTTTGCCGTCTCTTCCTGCTGTCTTACTCTGAAAATGCTGCAAGGAAACCGTGGAAGCTGGCTGGGGGTGGGGGAGGGGCCGTTATGCCGGAGGTGCTCACATGTTTGGATACATGACTGAGCTGCGGTGGGGAGGAGAAGCCAGCCTGGGATCACATTTACTGCACTAACCACAGAGATAGGAGAGAGCCACGTGCACAGGAATCGCTCACCAGCCCTGGCCCAGCACCTACGCTTGGTAGGTGCTCGGTGAGCATATGAAGAATGGGTGAACGGTCGGACTGGTGAAGAGCAGGCACCAGGAGGGAGTTGGGGGTCCTGCCTTCTGTGCGAGACCCCCAGCTGAGCCCTGCCTGTCTCTGGACCTCGGTTTCCTCATCTGGGCTATGAGAGGGTTCACCTAGATCAGGGTCCACGCACTACAGCCCACCAGCCAACTCCAGCCCCCTGCCTGGTTTGTTTTTCTTACAGCCTTTGAGCCAAGAATGGATTTTGCAGATAACATTTGCAATGAATTTAATGATAGGGAACATTAACCATGAATACCAATTAATCAACATATTATCCCTGCAAAAAGAATTCCACTCTTTCATTCTATTCCAGAGTGGTGTTACAAATATTATACTCAATTATTACCATATTCTGAATTTAGTCAATAAAATCTTTATGATGTATATCTACATACTATCCTCAATTTTGCCTCTTGGCCTCCAGAGCCTGAAATATTTACTCTCTGGTCCCCAGACTCGGCGGTCTCTGAGGTTCCTTGTGGCTCTGGTGCTTTCTATGGGTGTGAGGATGTGGGGGAGAGGAAGGCAGTGCCTGGACCCTGTTCCTCTCCCTCCCCACAGGTTTCCACAAGGTCATGGAGGGCATCCACAAGGCCATTGAGCTGGGCTACAGTCCTGTGAAGGTGAGGACTTCCTGGCCCCAAGACAGGCCCCAGCCCTGGCCAGTGCACCTGCGGTGTACCCCTCACCACTTCCTGGCCCGCTCCATCCAGCCCTGCTCCCCACTCCCCACAAGGGAGGGGAGAAAACCACTGACCCATGGAATCTTCCAACCCATGGAGAACTGGGGGAGGGACACAAGGAACGGGACCCTGGGTGGAGAGCCTAGGCAGGTGTCAGATCCCCAACAAGGGTCATCCCTGGAAAAGAATGCAGTGGGGATAGCCCTTGTGGTCCCCTTATCCCTGGACCAGGTGAACTGTGTGGTGATGCGAGGCCTGAATGAGGATGAACTCCTGGACTTCGTGGCCTTGACCGAGGGCCTTCCCCTGGACGTGCGCTTCATAGAGTACATGCCCTTCGACGGTCAGTGCCGCAGGGCGGGGTGGGTGGGGGAAGAGGCGGCCGGGCCTGTCGGCAGAGCTGGACCAGAGCCCCGCTGAGAGCATGACGGGGGGCTGTCAAGAACCCTGGGAAAGGCTGAGGAGGGCGGACAAGGTCCGGCTGCCCCTGTGGGTGCTGCTGGCCCCGATACCACTGTGTGTGTAGGAATTTCTCCAGGGATGGTGGGGAGGGGCCTGGGCAGGCACCGGGGCTTCGATGGGGGTCGGAGGCTTCTCAGAGTGGGCGTGGCTGTGATTCCATCCACCCATTTCAGGCACCTTGTGCCCTCCTGGCCTGGCGGCAGAGAACTGGTTCCTGGGCTGTGGGAGGGTGAACTTGAAGCCCCTGGGTCCCCGCATCATGTGACTCAGTAGCTCCCGCCCCCAATACAGGCAACAAGTGGAACTTCAAGAAGATGGTCAGCTACAAGGAGATGCTGGACACCCTCAGGCAGCAGTGGCCGGAGCTGGAGAAGCTGCCGGAGGAGGAATCCAGCACAGCCAAGGTTGGCGGGAGGGCAGGGATGGGGCCGGGAGAAAGGTGGTGCTTCCACCCTAGGACGGGAGAGCTGGCAGGGGCTGCTTTGGGGGTGGAGTCAGTGATGCAGGACAGTTCCTTTTAAGCAGGAAGTGTTCTAGGGCCATCATAGCAGCCTCCCTGCTTCACTGACGCAGAAGCAGGCCCGACGTGGGGCAGAGGTTAAGGAACTTGTTGTAGGATGCACTGGACTGAGTGGTGGAGCGGGTGCTTGTCTGGCTCTTCCACGTGGCTGTCCCTGGCCGTGTTGCCCTCAGGTTCCTGCATCTTTAGTAGCCTTTGTTTGGGGCAGGCCAGGTGCAGGCGGAGAGCTCATGGGCTTCATACTGGAGTCTTCTGTTGTCCGAGGGCCTTGGGGGCTGCTTTCTGCAGGGCTCCTGGGGAGAGGGCCGAGAGGTAAGGGCTCTGATGTCAGGGAGAGAGCTGGCACTCAACTGCCTATCCCCCTCCCCTCCACTGCTCACCCACAGGCCTTTAAAATCCCTGGCTTCCGAGGCCGAGTCAGCTTCATCACGTCCATGTCTGAGCATTTCTGTGGGACGTGCAACCGCTTGCGAATCACAGCTGACGGGAACCTCAAGGTGAGTGTCCCCTTCCCCATGGGCACCCCGTCCCCTCTGTGCTCTGTTTATGTCTTCCTACCCATGCCCCCTGATTGGAGGTGAGGCTAGCAGGGTACACGGGGTGATGGTGAGATAGTGTCAGATATGGGAGGATCGTGGGAGCAGCAGATCAAGGTGAACTCGTGGCTTCCATGGAACCGTCACCCTGGTTCCTTCCTTCCTTGGGTCCCTGGTTGATCAGGAGCCACTCTCCAGGACTCAGTGCTGTGGGAGGGCTGGGCGGGGATCGATGTGCCCTTTGCCCCCAGCCCCCACCCTGGTTGGCCCCTCCCACCAGGCCAGGGGTTCATTCCTGAAACCAGCATCCATTACTCATATCTAGTATCTCATCAGCACATGCTGTGCGTTCAGGCCCGGGGACGGCGGGTGGAAGGGAGGCGCGGACATGCCCATCTTCTGTGAGGCCACAGAGACTCCCTGTGAGACCAAACAAAGAGCTAATGGGTGGCAGTATGGGATTCTTCATCAAATGAGGGGCCGGACAGGCCTCTGGTGGTGAACCTGGAGGGAGCGCACAGGGACCTCAGTGAGCCATGGAGACTGGGCCTGGTGCGGGGGGAGGTAGTGGTGGGGGGAGGATGGATGCGTTCATCCTGATTTGGCCAGGGCAGATTAAAGTCAGCTATGGGGAGGCCACCTCGTGGAGGGCTTGAGTGACCCCATGCAAGGTGCAGAGTGTGTCCTGTTGACAGGAGGACACTGGGCAGAGTTTTTATACAAGGTGGGGAGGCAGGATCCCTGATTCATGTTTTAGGAAGAATAACTCCCAGGTTGAATTTGGAAATAGAAAGACAGTTAAATGGCCACTTTGTGATGTTCCAGATATGTAAGAGTTAAGGTGAAGGTGGGAAGGAAGAGTGAAAGAACTTGGAGCTGCAGGTGTGGGTGGAGAGAGAGGCTCCGGGCTGTCTGGTCAGCTCTGGGACCTGCTTGGGATCGGGGGTGAGGGTGCTGGTGGGTGGGTTTGGACCGTCAGGCTGGACACCCGATAGGAACTGTGCAGCAGGTTGTTATAAAGCGAGGGGGTCTTCTGGGCTGGAGGCACAGGACTGAGTGGACAGTTGGTGGTAACTGTGTCAGTCAGTCCCCTCCACCCCGCTGCGGGAAGTGGAGGGAGGATTCTAAGGAGAATGTGAGGAAGAGGCTGTTTATAGCGCAGGGTTAAGGGGGGCTGTAAGGGCACTGGATGAGCAGCAGCAAACTGCTGTCCCACCCCTGGGAGGGAAGGGGCAGGGGAGGAGTTGGCGTCACTGGGCTCCCAGGAGAGCTGGAGCGGCCGCCTGGCTGGGGCTGTGGTTGTGGACAGAAGCACCACTGCCGAGAAGTGCCCGGCCTTTCTCTGCTCTCACCCTCTGACCTCCCATCAGCCAAACCCAGGCGGAAGCCAGCAGGAGGGGGGCTCTGATTGCAGAAGAGGGCAGAGAGTGGGGGCTGGTGGGGAGCGAGGAAGGGGGACTGACCAGCACGGGGAAGTGGGTGTATCTTCCACTTAGATCTCGTTCATATCTTCTCTGATGTTGTCTGCTTGTCACACATGCTTCTGTGCCCACAGCTCCCTGCACAGGGCTGACACTTGGTAGGTGCTTTGTGGGGCTTCATGGGAGGAAGTAGGTGTCCCACCTTCTGGGACTGCCCCATCCACCCCGAGCCCCCCAGAGCTCCCAGCCTCTCCCAGAATCAGGGGAGCATTGAGTCAAGTTTGAATGACCTCAGGCTGCCATCTCCACCAGCCCTCTGCTGTTCAGCCCCAAGTCAGGGGCCACAAACCAGAGCAGGGCCAGGCGGGCAGGGTCCGGGAGCAAAGGGACTGGAAGAGGATGGAGGGGAAATGGATGTACATGCCGGGTCTGGAGGGGACTGCCAGGGCTCAGCTCCCACTGACTGGGGTCCGTTCCCGTGCAATGAAGAGGCCTTTACATGGAATGTCTCAGGAGAAGGTGTGGATCTAGATTTTGATGTGCTGTATCTTTCGGCAGTTATTTGGTATTTTTCAAGTACGCACCACGCGCTGAAGGAAACGTGACCGGAAGTCAGATGATGCAGGCCTTGGGGTGTCTGCTTTTGCCTCCTGCCCTTCCAGCCCCTCCGACTCCTCCATCTAGCACTTTCGGCCCCTCATTGCAGGAAGACCTGCTTTGAGTATGACCAGCCATGGGAGGCCCTCGTGCCCAGCCCAGGGGGGCTCCAAGGATGGGGGCCAAGGCTCAGGATGAGGGGGGCATGTTGGCCTCACCCGCAATGTGATCTCTCCAGGTCTGCCTCTTTGGGAACTCAGAGGTATCTCTACGGGATCACCTGCGGGCGGGGGCCTCTGAGGAGGAGCTGCGGCGCATCATTGGGGCTGCCGTGGGCAGGAAGAAGCGGCAGCATGCAGGTAAGGGGGCGGGGAGGCCAGGCTGGGCGGTGAGTGGTCCATTGTCAGCAGGAGGGAGGTCTGTAGTGAGGCAGTGGCACTCAGTGTGGTCCGTGCTCTCCGTCACTTCTGCTGGACCTCTAGACTTGGGGTGCGGTGATGCTTCTCCTTCCCAGGGGAAGAGCAGAGCCTGCACAGGACGGGGGGCCCCACATTCTCTCGGGCTGTTTCATTGGGTGGTGGAGAAAGAGGGGTGTCATTGCCCCTCTCTCATCCCTGACAGGGAGGGCAGGGTCCTGGCATCCAAAAGCTGTCATGGGCTCCATCATGGGCGACCTTGCAGTGTACGGCGGGGGTTTTTTGTCGGGCTGCGGTAGGTGAGTGCGTGTCCACGGGGCTGTCATACCTCTGTGTCCATCGTTCGTTTCAGTGAACTCTTTTCCCCGCCCTCTTTCTCTCCCCGCTTCCCTGCTCTCCTCTCCCCCCACCATCCTTCCCTCGCCCCAGGCATGTTCAGTATTTCCCAGATGAAGAACCGGCCCATGATCCTCATCGGTGGGTGACCCATCAGTACGTAACCACTCACCCTTGTCAGGGGGGGATCCCGTGGGGTGGGGCCCCTGCCGTAGGCGCCCCCCACCCTGATCCTGCACTTCATCCTGAGGTTCTCATCCTTCACCTTTTCCTACCCCTCCAAAGCTTTACTGTGGCTTTTCTTCCCTTCCCTGGCTCCCTCTTACTGTACAGAAATCATCGTTCTGTCTCACCAGAAATCGGGTCGGGGGGGGTCCTCCAGGTTTACGATCGCTATGTTAGTTGTCCCCTGAAAATGGAGCTTCTGGGTAAGACAGAGATCTTGTCCTCGGCTTTAGAATCTCCCAGCTTGGATACAGTCACAGGCGTCCCTTCCCTTCTGTCCTGTGGGTCAATTCACGTGCGTGTCCGGACCATTAGCGGCCATTGGTCCTTGTGTTGTTACGCTTCTGTGTGGGCAGCGCTTAGGCAGCAAGCTAAGAGTGCTACTCAGCTTCCTAGGGAGGACACAGCCAGGATCTCAACTGCCTAATTCCTTAACTCCCGGGAACTTATGTGCCCAGAGCGTCTCTTATGTGCATAGGACGCTTCAAACAGAAACACCTTTTTATTGAGCCTCATGTGGTCTCTAACCCTGGGGAACTAGCTGGTCCATGCGGAGCTTTGGGGATGCTGTTATCTCTCTGGTGCATGCCCAGGCTAGAGCAGGGGAGGCCTCGTCCCCTCGGCCACAGCCAGATCTGGGCCCCTGAATTGTGCCCTAAGCAAGAGAAAGCAGTGAGAACGACCAGGGGAAGGGATTCTTTTCCTTCAACACTTGGAGCAGAGTGAGCCCTGAGGCATGTGGGCTGGAATGGACCAGAGACAGCCCACGGACCACACCAGCCACCCAGAGAAGGAAGGGCGGCTCACCACAGCATGCCATCGGGAAGAAAACTGTATCACCTCTCTTCTGCCGTCACCTCCACCATCCTCTTTCTCTTGTGTTGGGCCTTGACCCATGCTGACACGCCTTGATGGCAAGGAGTGGGGGATGCCTTGATACTTGTACCTCTGACACTGACAAGGTAGGGGGGCCAGAGCATGATGGAAAGCTAGAGGTTGGGAGGCCTAATTGCTTTAGAAGGAATAATAATACTCTCAAGGATATAGAGTAACTAAAGTGGTCTGATCTCTATAAAACCAAGAGTTGCCTAGAACAGGGCCTCTTAGACTTTCACGTGCCTTTGAATCCCTTAGGGATCTTGTTGTTTCAGATCCGGATTCGGGAGGCCCGGGCTGCATCTCTTTTAACAGTCCTCACATGGTGCTGGCGCTGGCGGTCCCTGGACCACCCTTTGAGTAACAAGAGCCTACAAGGTCCCCGAGGCCCCTGGGACCATTCAGATCATCCTGTTGCTTTGTGTATGCTTCTGATCTGCTTGAGATGTTGTTTAAATAGATTAAATAGTTACCTTAGTATGTTGTCTATAAACTATATGATTTCTGTTAGCCCTTCCCGGAGAACGTGAAGATGAGAGTAACTAATTGGTAATTCAGGCTGAGGCCTCGCTATCGTTTTAAGAAAATGAAGGGACAGAGCAGTCATCTGATCGAGGCTTTAGTCTTCAGACCTTAGGTGTTTCTTAAGAGAACTTGGGCAAAAGGAAAGTTGTGAGGAGGGGAGCCCAGGTGGGAGCACCCACAGACCCCACTGCAGGGCAGGCAGAGCCTGCGGGACCCTGGGCCTGTGTACCTCCTGGAGAGGAGGGCTGCACGTGTTTATTCCGGGGGCCTCTGTGTATCATCGCTTTTCTCTGTGTATCTCTGTGTATCATCGCTTTTCTCTCTCTCCCCGCTGTGCTCTTTGCCCCTCATTCCCCTTTCCCCAGTGTGAACGGGAGAACTCGGGGTCTGGTGGGGAGAGGCTTGGGGAGGGAGGTGGCAAAAGACCTACCTTTTGGACTGAGCCTTTCTTCTCTTTCCTTTTCCTTCCAGAGTTATTTTTGATGTGCCAAGATTCCCCACCAGCCATTCCAAGCATCTCCTTCAGGGACTCCCTCCATGTTCAGGGTCTGAGACACAGAGTGAGTTTCTCCAGCCAGATGGTGACTTCGTGGAAAGGGGGCTGGCTCCCCCAGATCCCTCTCCTCGCCCAGCGGTGGCTGGCATCTGGTCTCCCTCAGAGACATTACGGTTCCCACCTCGACTCAGATGCCAACCCAAAGTGCCTTAGCCCAGAGCCCCGGGCTCCTGCCACCCCGTCAGGACCTCTGCCCACCTCAGACCAACTGACCCACGTGGACGGGGAAGGACAGGTGGCCATGGTAGACGTGGGTGGGAAGCCAGACACAGAGCGGGTGGCCGTGGCCTCAGCCGTGGTCCTCCTGGGGCCTGTGGCCTACAAGCTCGTCCAGGAGAACCAGCTAAAGAAGGGAGACGCCCTGGTGGTGGCCCAGCTGGCAGGCGTCCAGGCGGCCAAGCTGACCAGCCAGCTGATCCCCCTGTGCCACCACGTGGCCCTGAGCCACGTCCAGGTGCAGCTGGAGCTGGACAGCACGCGCCACGCCGTGGTGGTCCGGGCGTCTTGCCGGGCTCGGGGCCCCACTGGGGTGGAGATGGAGGCCCTGACCTCCGCTGCCGTGGCCGCCCTCGCCCTGTATGACATGTGCAAGTCTGTCAGCAGGGACATCGTGTTGGCGGAGATCAAGCTCGTCAGCAAGACCGGGGGTCAGCGGGGGGACTTCCATCGGACGTAGAGCTCCTGCCCCCTCTCACCCCTGGCCCAGCGAGGTCAAGAGATGGGATGCGATTTCAGCCAAGGGAAAGATGTCAAGTTCCTTTCACCCCGCCACCAGTTACCTTCAACCGGTAGGAACCCCAGGTCAGCCCACCCCTCTACTGCTCGATGACCTACACTGACCTGCGAGGTTTCCTTTCTCCCGAGAGGAAACCAGCAGGCCCGTCAGCCTTCCTGGACCCTAACTAAGGTCGTGGGAGGGGGCTGGCCGCAGCAAGCAAGGCTAGATAACCCCCAAATCACACTGAGTGACTTGTGGACTCTCTCCGACAGTTGAGCCCATAACCTCCCCTTCTCTCTTGGGTTTTCTCTTCTCCTTCCTTCCCCGGGAGGGAGCCAAGGGCTCCCAAGCAGGGGCCTCGTGGGCCACAGCCCTGAGGCCTCCTGACCAAGCACACCTCCCACACCTGCCCCGCGCACGGCCTTTCCACCTGCACCCCTTCGTCCTGGGACACACCAGGGGAGGAGGAGCGATGGAGCTTGCCTTCACCCACACGGTGCACCAAATAAAGCCACGATGCCCATTTTGGGGATGCAAGAATGAGGACTGTGTCTGTGCCGAGGGCACCGAGCCGCCGTGATGGCAGGCCCACCCCTCAACCCAACGCCTCCTGGGGAAAGAGGAGCAGGAGAGACGCTGGAACAGCAAAGGGGCATGTTCTCCGTGCACCCCGCCTTCCCTGGGGGAGAAGGCAGGAGTGGAGAGGGAGGCCCAGAGGTGCAGCATCTCCAGTAGCACTGTCAGGTAGGGGTGTCCGAAGCCCATCCCGTCGCCGGCTGGTAGAGGTCACAGGGTGCAATTAGAGGCTCCCGGTTTTCACATCCCCAAACGCTGGACGCGCTTGCTGGGTTCTCTCGGTGTGGGTAGGTGCCCGCTCCCCCGGCCCCCCCCCGCCCCGCCTGCCTTTCCTCTGGCCCTGCACCCAGGTGTGCTGGCAAATGCTTAACAACTAGCTCTTGGAAAAGAAAGAAAGGCCAATTTCCATGGTCTAAGCCCTCCCACCTTGGCCGATTTCAAGCTACCGTACGACGTGAACTGGCTTGCGGAATTCCTGAGGATGTCACAGTCGGGGCTCGCAGAGCGGGTAGGGTCTGCTTCCAACACACCATGGGCTATGCCGCTCCCCAGCACGCCTCACGTCCCAGCATGGGAAGAAGGCACAAGGTTTCAAGGCAGGTTAGGTAGGGGTGGCACGGATTTAATATTTTTTAGTATTACAACATATTCTTATAAAAAAGGTGCAGGCGAAAAGGACGCTGCAGATTTTGTACATTAGCCTCATTTGTCATCTGAAATAGCTGGTGAGAACAGCCTTGGCGTGGAGGTGGTAGAGGTGGGGGGCGGGGATGGTCACGGCTCCCCCATAGAGTGGAAAGGGAATAGGGTTGGGGAAGAGCCTGGACCAGACCCTTCCCCATCCACCCGGAGAATTTTCTCCTCCCGCCGCCCTAAACACGCCTCACAGGGGAGGGGGGGCAGATGTTGCTCCTGAGAAGGGGACAGGTTGCATCAGATTAACTGAATTTTACATTGTACACAAAATTAGCTGGAGAAATGAACCCAAAGGTGGCAGGAAGGGCACCTGGGAACGACCAAGGAACAAATACAACAGGCGTCAACGTTTAGCACATCAAGGACCAACTCAGCTGTCTCCAAGGCACCAGCACTTCTTGCTGAGTCAGCCGTGATGGTCTGTGGTCCAAGGCACTGTTGGCGATCTGGCTACAGTGGCGTCTGGTGTCAGAGCCACTGGCCAGATCTAGAAAAATAATAAATAGAGAAAGCAAAATCTTTAGAGGTGAGAAGCCTGAGCCCTGGAACAATCAATATACGTGTCCTCTGTAAACAGTTAAACTGAACTGTGCTTTTCTGTGGATCCAACGTGTCTCGAACGTCTTCCATATTCCTTCTTCCCTGGTGCGTATCCAGCCTTCCACGGTGGGTGGGAATGCCGGGGTTTGGGCAGGCCTGTCGGCTAGACGTGGAGCCCTCCCTATTCCCGGTCCCAGTGGGTGAGGTGGACCTCGGCCCGGCCAGTCTGGGGGAGGACCCTGCGAAGTCCCGCCACAACCTTCCCATTGTCCCAATGCCGGCTTCTTCCAGCGGGGGCTTTGTGGGTATCACACAGCTCTGCGGCTACTCTTCCTGGTAAGCCTTCCCCTTACCCTCACCTGGACTCCAGGATGGCTGCTTCACACCGGTCCCCACCAGGCTTACACTTGCTCAATCCCTCCCCCTTGAACCAACACCCATGTTGGGCTCAGCAACCCTGTGTTTCTTCCCCTGCAGCTACTATGCTCCCACCCCCAGAAAAGATAGGCAGCTGAAGAGTGGGCCCAGCCCACCGGTCTGTCCACTGGCAATAACCCTGAGCTGGAGGAGGAGGTCAGAAGGTGAGAAACATAAAAGGGAAGGGCAGGAGGATAGGAGGACAGGGAGCCTGTTGATGTGGGGTTGTAGGGAGGGTCAGGCAGGTCTCACAGATACAGAGGATGAGGGGTTAACTCTGGGGGGTTGGAAATGTATTAAAAATGAGCCTTGATGGAGTTCAGCTCACCTCTGTCCTTAGAAAATTTGTGTAGATACCAGCCATCATCCTGCCCCACAAGGACAGCTCCTGGTGGACAGAATGAAGGTGAGAACGGACAGGAGAACCAGAATGAAAGTCGGCTGAACCAAGTCGGGTCCCAGAGCTGGGGGGGGTGGGACCCCCTCAGCTTTCCACCCCTGCCTGCTCTGGGCCCGCCCCCCCCCCCCGCATCTGAATGCCCCTGAGGCGGTCCCCTTACTCCCTTAGAGGTGGCACGTAACTGCAGAGGGCAGCTCTTGCCCTTGGAGCCCTCGGAACCGATGCCCCAGGGCCAACCTCAGCCAGACGAATGCAGTTGGAAGTGTCTCCTGCAGGCTGGACAGAGCAGGAGGTCACTGTGCCTACTGCTCAGCGGCAGATGTCAGACGAGTATGGGGTCCGAGTAATGTTCAGTGGTAACCTAGGCGCTCTGGGTGGATCTGGCCCTCTGGAACCCCTAGCCAACGTGTGAGGTCACTGTCTCGCTTCAAGACAATGGTCAGGTTGTACAGGGTGGGGAAGGACAGTTTCATTCCAGGGTCCCTGTGCCCAACGTACGAGGTGTGGTGATGAATGGGGTCTTCTTTCTTGAACCCCTTCCCTTACCAGATCCATCAAGTACCTGATAGCCCTAGTCGTGAGAACCCAAAGGTGAGTTTTCCGGGATTCTGGATTAGTATAGGATGGAGATGGCAGGAGGGAAGGGAGAGAGACTTAAGACATGCAAGAGAGGGGCCAGAGGGCTCGTGACGTAGGAAACAGGCACTGTCACCCTGTCCTGATGACTTGGTCCCTGCATCATCCTCCCAGCACCTTTTTTTTTTTCCTGGAACACATCTAGCTAGCATGTGTCATGCCTCTTCCTTTCAATAGGAAACTTCGCCCCAGATCAACGTTCCATTAAGCCTACTCTTGAGAGATGGGAGCCTGGGTGCCCCCGCCCGTTACTCCCCACGGCACGTGAAATCTAGACAAGGTCCGTGGACGTCTCTCCAGGCTAGATATGGAACAGCTCTGTGCCAACATTTGGGTGTCCATACTGGGGGTCAGGGAGCAGGGCCGGCCAGGGATGGCCAAGTCCGCCTCAGAGAGTGACCCCTGGGGCCAGGGTGCAGGAAGAATAATGGGAAGAGGAGATGAGGGGAGCCCCTTCAGGTGGGGAGACACCGGGTCCTGCCACGCAGCCCCGCCCCCAGGACCCAGCCCAGGGCTCTAAATCCAGCACCGAATTGTGTAAGTATCACTAGCACGGCCTCCTCCACTCCGCCGCCCTGGGCCCATCCCTGTCTCCCAGCCTCCCGCTGCAGCCAGTCCCCCAGGTCAATAATTTAGCCTGTTTATGGCCCGCTCCCGGGTGGCTTCCAGGGCCTGGCTCCCTGATCGCTTGCGGCTGCGTTTGAGTTTGCACAAGTCCTTGTCGAAAACTTCGCCCGAGCGCAGGGCTGACACCAGGTCATCAAACTCGCCGCCCTCGTCCAGCGCGCTGCCTGCGTGTACCTTCCGCTGGCGCTGCCACCGCTCCCGCTCTCGCTGCTCCTTCAGCTGGAGGGGCGAGGAGGGCGGGTGAGAGGCCACGGCCCAGCACATCCACCGCGGTCCAGGCCACAGACACCTGCCCTCCTTCACGGGTTGACGCCTGGGCTGGGTCTACCAACTGGCCCCACTTTCCTCCTTGCTAGGGCACCCTGAGCCTCCCGCCGCCCACGCGCTCTCCACTCCCTCAGCCTTGCTCAGGCCCAGGCCCCAGCAGCACCCTCACCATGGCCTCCATGCGCGCCCGTCGTTCCTCCTCCTCCTTCCTTCTCCGCATGGCCTCCAGGTCCTGCCGGGCCTCCGAGAAGGCCTGCAGGAAGGTGTCGAAGATGCCGAAGAATTCATCCGGCTGCATCTTGCTGTCCTGCTCCCCAAAGTGCATCAGGGCCTTGGAGAACTGTTGAAGAGAAGGGTTGGTGGAGAGTCCCCCCCAAGCCTTGTGGGCAGTTGAATTCCAGCCAGAGCAGAGCTCATCCAGGTGGGGGGACTTGGGGGGGCAGGGCTAGAGAGGGGAGCCCCCCCCCCAACGTCATCAGGGTAAGGACAAGGCTGAAGGAAGGAAAGGCTTGAGGCTGACACGTGGGGAGGTGGGAGACCCAGGCTGGCTGACAGAGGCTGCCCAGAGTGACCTCTGGGTCTGTTAGGGTGTAGGTACAGGACCAGGAGCTGCAGACCTTGGGAAGCACTTCCTAAGGTCAGGACCACAAGGATGTCAGATCATCTAGTTATCGGGCTACTTATTTAACCCCTCTGTGCCTCAGTTTCTTCATCTGTAGAATGGGGATAATAATAGGACCTATTTTATAGTGTTGGGGGGGGTTAAATGAGTTCGTGATGCAGAGTGCTAGCTACATACCTGGCCCTATTACTGAGAACTACCATCTCTAATTCAACCTACTGAAAACCCTCTAAGAAAGCCTTCACTACTCTCAGTGTGCTCCCTGCACCAGCGGCATGGGTGTTTCCCGGGAGCTGGTTAGAAGGGCTGAATCTCAGGCTCCACCCCCGACCTCCTGAATGAGGACCGACATCTCAATAAGACTCCCACAGTTGGGGTCCAGAGGCATGTCAGAGTGCAAAGCAGGAAGAGGCAGAGCAACCGAGAGCAAAGCTAGGCTCCGGAGTCAGGCTTCTAACCCAGCTCTGTGTGTCACAGCTGGGCAACCCTGGGCAAGTTACTTAACGTCTGTGGATCTCAGTGCACGTATCTGTGGAATGGGATAATAGCCTTTCAACAAACCCAGAAGGTAGGCGGTGAGACAGAGGATGGAAAACACTTCATGGGGCGCCTGACATCTGGTCAATGGACTGTGAACTTTGCAACAGCGTTGCTGTCGCTTTTCTTGTAGGAGTAAGGAAACCCTTTCTCCTCAAAGCTCTGTGCCTCTGGGTGTGTCCCTTCTGGGCCACCTGTGGTAGGACCGGTGAAGACAGAGAGGGGTGGGGTTGGGGTCAGCCTGGGGGCTTGGGGCGCCCTTACCTTGGCCCTGGCTTCATTGAGCTGGTCCTCCAGCTCTGAGAAGCTGAAGCTGGAGACCGTGATGAAGTCGCTCATGACCGGGACAAACCTGTCCTTCGGATCCCACGCCTGGCGTTTCTGATATTCCAGCTCCTGAGGAGGGAGAGCCAAGTGCTGGTCAGACCAGTGCCAGGACGAGAGTCAGGAATGCTGGGACTCACCACATCTTCCACCCTCCTTGCCAATCGCAGGACACTGAGCCTGCCTTTGGAAGAGGGAACACCCTGGGTCTCAAATTCTAAGGGTGGCAAAGATTGTGAGGTATCAACCAGTCCCCCCTGCCTCTATGCTTCCCTCGCCGCCGCTGCCATATTTCTTTCTCTAGATCCTGCTACCCAAAGCGTGGTCTGGGACCAGCAGCGTGAAATTTTAAGAAGCAGGCTCTCAGGCCCCACTCAGAATTAGAATCTGCATTTTCACAAGAACCTTGGGTGATCTGTGTGCCGATTAAAGCGTGAGATGCATTTCCAAATCTCCCAGTTGATGCGATGCTGCTGGTTCATGGACCACAGACCACATTTTGGGTAGCGCTTTAAAGGGCTATAAATTAGAAAGCAGCCCCCTGCCCCGTCCCCCCACTGCCATAATGGCAACAAAAGGTTCCTTCTCATACTTCTTTCTCTAAGCCCATTATCCCCTTAGCCGCCTCCCCACATACGCCCAGTGAAGATGAGAAGGCGCTCTAGTTCCTAGATCGGAACAAAGGAGTGGGCCGCCTCCACACTGGGCTAGAGACAGTATCATCTGAGAAGCCCTTAGATCAGGAATAGTAGAGATCTGGGTCTCCAGCAAAAAAAAAGTAAAGCCCCTGGGTCCTCTACTGGCCCAGGCAGGAGGTGAAGAGACATAAGGAAAGAACTTCTGGGGACAGTGGTCCCCAGTGTCACACTAGGTGTTACCGGCCCTAAGCTTCCAAGGCACGCAGATCCTCTGTCCCATCGATTTGAATCAATCTTAAACGTGGCAGATTTCTCATTCACTCCACTCCACTGTACAGTGATAGGCTACAGTCTCAGATGGGTGTCCCCTCTTCAGGAGTCTAAATTTAAGCCTTGGGTAATTCAGTTATCCTTTCCTGAGCACTCATCTATGCTACAGGCTGTACCTGTGCCAGCTGTTCTGTCACCCCAGCCCGGAGCTTTGGGTCACAGAGATGCATCAGACAGGGTCTGCCTCTGGGGTGGGGGTGGGGGAGTCCACCCTCTGGCCCAGTGACAGGCAGCAAACACAGGCAGCATGGGCAGCATCCCCTCAAACCCAGGCAGGCATAGATGATGTACTCACCACCTCGACTGCTCTGAGGCCCCTCCTGAGGTTGCCCACCTCCTTCTCCAGCTCTGCCAGGCTATGGGGGGCGGGGGGACACAGAGGGAGGGAGAGGAGCTGGGGTTAGTACAAGGCAGAGCAAACCCCAATGGCTTTGGGAGTCAGTGCACCCGGGTTCCAGCCCTGCTTTGATTATTAACATGTTGCCCTGGCAAATCATTTCCCCTCTGTGCTCTGTCTGTGCTTCTATAAAATGACGGGTGAAACATGTCCTATAGATCCTTCTAGACCGGAAATGTCATGCTGCATATTGGAAGGTTTCCAACACATGGCCTCTGGCTTGGATTTATTTTTATTACCATCAGGTAATGCTCATAAGCTCTTAACATGGTATCTTGCATGCAGTATACCTTTGATGTGTATTAGCTATTTACCTCTGCGTTTCTGCTTCTATCGGAGATGCTTCTATCGGCCTATATACGTTCAGGTCTGACTTCTCGCCTGTAGCAGATGCCCCTGGAGCCCGCCACCCCACCCCCGCCATCTCCTTGGACCTTCCGTTGTAGTGGACAGCCCTGACTTCCAACCACTGAGCACTTTCTCTGCGGGCCAGAGCATTACTGCCCACCCCCAGCCAGTGAGCGACAGGAGATGGTAGATGATGCCCATCTTACCCCTTGTGGGGATAATGGAGCGAGTGTCCTACACTGTCTCCCACACTCTGCAGAGGCAGGATTAAGCTCTGATCGCCTGCAGTGGTAAGTGGCTTCATAACAACCCCATTGCCGGCATTCTCCCCATCCCTGTTGCAACTCCCCACTCCCCGCTTTGTTTCCTGAGAGAATCTCTGAAATGAGGATTTGAGAGCAAAGAGTGTCTTTCACTGGGTTCTCCCAGAGCAGACCCCGAGATGCTGTTCATTCTGAGCCAGCTCAGAGCAGCCCCGAAGGAGGAAGTTTAGATGAGAGAGGGCGGGATCACAGGGAGAAGGCAGCCTCAAGAGGACCCCTTACTTGACTTTGGCGGCTTCTGGAAGGTGCTGCAGCTCAGAGGGCATGTTCAGGATGTCAGGGAAATGCTTCTCCAGGATCATGATCAGATAATGGAGCAGAGAGATGTTTCTGTGGGTGAAAGTCGGGTCAGGGATTCGGGGCCAAGGGCATTGGGAATGAGGGTCCGGCGGAAACTAGGGTGAGGTGTTAAGGGGAAGTTGTGGCATATTTTGGGAGGGTAACGGGGAGGAGGGGAGAGGCCAGGGTGGGGTGAGACGGAGGCTCCAGAAGCCGGCAGGTCGCACCTGTCGATGCTGGACTTGGTGTCGGCAATCTTGTTGAGGCTGGCCACCCGGAACCCGTAGGCACTCCCACGCTGCCCTTTGTTCATGAAGTTGCCGATGGCCAGGACGACCTCTAGCATCTGCGCTAGACGCTTGCTGCGGATCAGCTCCCGGGAGGCCAGCAGGATGGCTGGGGGAGGAGGGACAGGTGAGAGCCCCACATACACCAGGCCCTTGAACCCTAGGATGATACTACCACAAAGTCCAGAAAAGGCGCCGTTAAGTGTCAGCTTCAGAGGGGCAGAGGCTATGCCCACAGCCCAGCAGACGATCTTCTCCACATCTACCTGCCTCCAGGGGAAGCAAACTCGCCAAAAGCCAATTCACCAAATAACCCTTTCTCAAAATGTGCCAACTCTTCCTAAGACTATATTGGAGAATGTATCATCTTTCCTTGCATATATTTAGACTCTTAACATATTCTTTCTGTGGATATATGCAAGAATATAATACTTTGGGCTTCCCTGGTGGCACAGCGGTTGAGAATCCACCTGCCAATACAGGGGACACGGGTTCGAGCCCTGGTCCGGGAACATCCCACATGCCGCAGAGCAACTAAGCCCGTGCACCGCAACGACTGAGCCTGCACTCTAGAGCCCGCAAGCCACACCTACTGAGCCTCTGTGCCACAACTACTGGAGCCTATGTGCCTAGAGCCCATGTTCCGCAACAAGAGAAGCCACTGCAGTGAGAAGCCCTCGCTCGCCGCAACTAGAGAAAGCCCGCACACAGCAACGAAGACCCACGCAGACAAAAATAAATTTATTTAAAAAAAATATATATATATATATAATACTTTTACTTTTCTAAACCTAATGATTAAAATTTTTAACTTCAGCATTTTACATACTATGGGACTGTTTCTGCCTCTTTTGAAGTGCTGAATTTTGTTGATCTTTTTGGAAAGGAAAACATCCCTGTCAATTAAATTATAACATCATCAATTGCAGTATTTTCATGTTTTTGTTTTATAAGATAACGGTGTGCTTTGCAGTTGATGGTGTCTTAGATTTGATTAAATAGGTTACTAGACAGCCTATTGAATATCATTTAAAAGAATGTTCCAACCTTTAGGCATTTAAAAATTTCCCTCCAATTCCTTAAATGATACCTTTCTGGGAAGTACAAACTAAGACTAACAGTAACCAAAACTTCAGTATTTCATTCTGATGTGGGTACTCTGGCCCTTCCTCAGTTATTCTGTATTTAATGGTGGATGTGCAGAATTGGGATACAAATCCTACACTGAAAATTTGGCTGCCAGTTATAGAATATGATTTTGGATTATTAAATGTGGTGGTGAGAAGATCAAACCATTGTATTATGATCTTTGGCTTCTGCCAAACTGAACATTCCTTAAGATGCTGCTATGAAGATTAAATGCAAACCATTTGACTAAAAGTTTGCAAAACTCTTCAAAAGCAGTTAAAGTAACTGTAAAAAAAAAAAAGCTGTAAAAAAATGAGTAAGAGGGCTTCCCTGGTGGCGCAGTGGTTGGGGGTCCGCCTGCCGATGCAGGGGACACGGGTTCGTGCCCTGGTCCAGGAGGATCCCACATGCCGCGGAGCGGCTGGGCCCGTGAGCCATGGCCGCTGGGCCTGCGCGTCCGGAGCCTGTGCTCCGCAACGGGAGAGGCCACAACAGTGAGAGGCCCACATACCACAAAAAAAAAAAAAAAAAAATGAGTAAGAGGTAAGGTTGGTCAGTGGCTTCTAAACTGAAACATCTGCCTATTCTGTGACCTAACAGTGGCAGTACTCTTGATGAATAATTGAATGGTTTCTAGTTTGTGTTTTTAAAAAATTCCGTCTAGATTGGTTAAGTAAATTATGGTATATTCATACAATGGAATAAAACGCAGCACTGAAAATAAATAACCCACCGCACCCTGTAATAATAGGGATAACTTACAACATAATGCTGAACAAAAGACCAGCATAAAATTATTTGTACTATGTTATTCCATTTACAGAAAGTTCAAGATAGACAAACCTTCAGAGGATTTGGAGGAAGTAACGTTTGAGAGGGGGACCTGAAGAAGGGCTCTGGGGGACTGGAAACATTCCATTTCTTGACCTGCCTGCTGATCACACAGGTGCATTCACTTTTGGATGATTCATCAATTAGGACTCTTAGGATCTGTGTACTTTTCTAGGTGCATATTTCAATAACAAGTTGTTTTGGTTTTTTGTTTTTTTTTTTTAAGTAAACTACTTCAGAGTTTCCGGTTGGGATAGTTTTTCTAAGGCTGATAGGCTGCTATTTGAAAAATCTACAGAGGAATCCTAAAAATGCTAAAATGTTGGCAAAACAGAAACTGACAAGAGTTCAAAGGGAATCAGTGTAAATGGGAAAACTCCCATAATGCAATGCAGACATTTTAGATATAGTCATAATATATTCATGAATATATTCGTAAGAATGTTTACATGTGAAGCCATATTCATCTTGACTGTACTCGGCATATGTTCATAATGAGCACCGGTAAATTCGGTATATTCAGCAATGAACATATTCATAGAATATATTCAAGAATATGTTCATGAATATATTCATAGAAGAATTGGTAAATTTGTCAGATTTGATGAATTGGCTTTCGGCAAATTGACCCAGAGGCCCTGCCTGGGGAGGGAGGGATGCTGGGGACAGGGGTCAACAGCTCATCAACCAGTTGGGATAGGCCAAATCTTAGCTCTTCCAGGAATATTTCCTGGGAGAACTGGAGGGAGGAGCATGGACCCCAACCCCTGCACGATCCTCACCTCTCTGCCCCCAGTCAAGCCCACTGACCTGATTCTGTCAAATACCACTTCAGCCACCTGCTCCCAAGTCTGGGACAGAAGAGACCTCCAGACCATTCTAGAACGGTAGCCATGGCGATAGCAGAGCGACTGTTACTTTCCTCAGCAGGCTTTGCCATCCCAAACGCCTCTCACTCTGCTTAGCTCGATATTAAAGGGAAGCTCTTTCCTGAGCGTGCACTGATGACCTCTTAGGGAGAGTTTAGGAGTGAGCTCCTGGGAGCAGGAAATTATCTGAGCCAAAATCTACCTGGCGGCTAAACTGCTCTGGTTCCACAGATCCAAATGACAGGCGATTGCTCACTTTTGCTTCACTGACCCAAGAGACACAAATAGTTGAACACATGCCTTGGGCTGAACCCCTTTATCTGTGCCTCACGCCCCAAAGGCAGTCAGCAGCAGGACTCACCCGTCACCAGGGAAGGAGGTGCCTTCAGACCTGCAGAGTCACTGTTGAACCCTTTCCTTCCCCCTCAGACCCGTTATCTATGATCACACAGCCTGCGGACCCCTTGTTGCATGCATGCACGTGCGTGGGTGTGCGTGTGTCTGTCCAGATTACAGAAAACGTCTGCCTCTAACCCTGCCACGCTCCACCTTACCCCGGGAATCCTCCCGAAGCAGCTCATCAAACTCCAGGAAGGACCATTCTCTGGCCTGGGCCTCCCAGGGAGTGCAGGCAGCTTGGTGTCCAGCAGAGGGGGCCCATGCTCTGCTCTGCCCCCAGCCTGCCCCCCAGCATCCTGGACACTGGCTCTCTCATTCCAATCTGCTGATCCTGTTCTCACCGCAGATGAGCCTCACAGCCTCTCCTGCTTCTTCCCTCTGGGGTCCTCACGGCTGCCCACCCTCCTGACCACCTGCCTTTCTCCCCAGCTCCCTGTGCCTCCGTCCTCTGCCATCCCCAGGCAGTTCCAGGGACATGCCCTCTGGGAAGTACTACAGGACAAGAGGGAAGGGATGGATTCTGAAGAACGACATCTGCGTTCCTATCCTGGCTCCACCACCTACCAGCAACATAGCCTTGGGCCACTAACATAGCCTCATCTTAGAGATGAGTGAATGGCCCCCGTAGCGTTGCGAGGACCAAATGAGACCATCCACATGGAGTGTTTCACACAGTACTTGGCATGTGGTTCTCGTTTAATTACAAAGTTCTCACCTGAAAAAGGTGGGAGGGGTTCCCCACCCCAGCAAATCAGATACCTCTGGGGATCCTGCTGCCCAATTTCCTACTTTCTTAGTAGCTCACACTTAAAATAACATGTCCAAGGTCTTCTCTGCACCTAGGACCTCTCAAGCGGAGCAATCTGTGCCAAGAAGTGTTCTAGGTGCTTAATGTCATCGTCATTTTTTCAGCATTTCTGTTCCAGGCTGGGGCAGATGTCAACAGACTCCCCGCCTTGGAAAGCCTGCATGCTGAGGCACGGGGAATGGGGTGCGTGGCCGGCACGTGTGCACACATACACAAGTGCATACATCTACAAAACTCATAGACTTACATCTTGTCCTTGACTTTGGTTTTCTGGGGGCAATCAAGAATAAGGAAGGAGGTTTCCTCTGTGCCTGTCCATTGCCTCCCACCCCCAGGTCTCCTCCCCAGCCCTCAGCCATACCTTCCACTTTGGGCTTGGCCTCGGCCAGCCGCTCCTGGAACTTCTTTTTGAAGAAGAGGGCCTGCAGCCGCTGCTGGTAGTGGTCGATCCTGTGGACAGGGCGGGCTGCATCGTGAGGCAGCACCCCCGCTCCCCGCAACCAGCCCCAGCCCCAGAGCAGCTCCAGCCCCCTCCTTGGCCCGCCCACCGCCACCCCCTCCTGGCCACGCCTGCTGCCCCCCGACCTGCTCATCTCATAGAGGAAGCGGTCCGCACGGGCCATCCGCTCTATCTCATGCTTGTGCTCCTCCAGGAGGTCAATGTCACTCTTCTCCGGGATGAACTTGAGGAGCTGCAAAGAGCACGTGAAGGTCAGACAGGAAACAGGTGAGAAGCTGACATGGGGGGTGGGCAGCCCATGGAAGCCCACACACTGACCAGGCTCAAGATGGGGAGGGCCCCCCATAAAAGAGAGGTGCATCCTCATGGGGGTGGTTTATGTTTCACCTGCCCCAAGGGGACACAGGACACCCAGCTCTAGACTTCCTTTTTATTTTATTTTTTTGACTTTTTAAAATTGAGATATAACTTACCTACAGTAAAGTGTATTTGTTCTTAAGCGTACAGCTCAATGATTTTTTTCTTTTACTTTTTTTCTTTTTATTTTTTTTTGCGGTACGCGGGCCTCTCACTGTTGTGGTCTCTCCTGTTGAGGAGCACAGGCTCCGGACACGCAGGCTCAGCGGCCATGGCTCATGGGCCCAGCCGCTCCGCGGCATGTGGGATCCTCCCGGACCGGGGCACGAACCCGTGTCCCCTGCATCGGCAGGCGGACTCTCAACCACTGCGCCACCAGGGAAGCCCGATTTTTTTCTTTTTAAACCAACTTTATTAAGGTATAATTTACATAAAATAAAATGCATCCATTTTAAATGTGCAATTCGATGAATTTTGACAAGACTATCCACCCACTGAACCACCATCCAGATTAAACTAAGATTTCCATCCCCGTAGAAAGTTCGCTTGTGCTACTTCAGTAAGCCAAGCCACCCCCATCCCCCAGTGTAGCCTCTCAACTGAACTCTATCACCTTAGATAAAACTTGGCTGTTCTTGCACTTCATACAAATGGACTCATGCAGTGTGTTCTCTCTGGGGTCTGGCTTCTTTCACTCAACATAACATCTGAGGCTCCTCCATGTAGTTATTGGTAATCCATTTTTTATTCATTGCTGAGCACTATTCTATTGTAGGAATATACCACAGTCTATTCACTTTGCTACTGATGGACAGCTGAGTTGTTCACAGTTTGCGGGGTTTTATAAATAAAATTGTTATAAATATTCCTATAGTTGGTGCTTGTACCCAGTGGGATTGTTGGGCACTAAGATAGGTATGTGTACTGCCAAATCGTTTTCCAAAATGGTTCTACCCAATGAGAGTTCCAGTTGCTTCACATCCTTGCCAATACCTAGCACTGTTGGCCTTTTCAATTTTAGCTGTTTAGGTGGGTGGATGGTGCTACCTCACTGTGATTTACCATATTTCTCTGATGACTGATAGTATTGAACCATTTGGAAATTTTCTTTCATGAAGTACCTATTCAAGTCTTTTGCTCATTTTTAAGTTGTTTGCCATTTTTCTCACTGATTTGTAAAGTTCTTTGTTCTGAATATGAGATCTTTGTGATCGATACATAAAGCAAAGGTCTCCTAAAGCTTGGCTTGCCTTTTCACTCTAGTAATAGTGCCTTTTGATCGACAGAGTTCTTAATTTTAATGTCCAATTGATGGTGGTTTTGCTTGGTGTTTTCTGGGTTTCTCTTGAAGGACACAACAGACTGATGTGGAAGAGATTTGGGGGAGATATGGTTATGGGTCACTGCCTTTGCCCTGAGGCCCATGGCGGGGTGGGGGGGGTCACTCCTCATATCTCCTTTCTGGGGGCCTCAATCCCCTGAAAAAAGATGCAGCCTTTTCTGGTCTCTCCTCGGAAAGGTTGGCCCAGGGAAGTTTCTATAAGCCTCTCCCTCACTCCTCCAGCCCCCAGCCCGATTTTTCCTTGACCTAAGAGATTTGGCCTCCCTGGGGGCCGTCAGGAAGGGGTCTGGCCGCCCCCTAGTTTCAGGGGCCTCACCTGCTCCAGCATGTCCTTAGCAAGGTCCTCCTGCTCATCCATCATCAAGACGGCCTGCCGGATCTCCTCGTTAGACAGCTTCAACCTAAGGCAAAAACCCCACCTTGAGCAGCCTGGCCTGGCCCCTCTGCTCAGGACAGACCCCAGACCTTCTCCTTCAGAAGCCAGTGCCTGGGCCTTCTCTCTCTCGCTTACATTTGATAGCACTCCCTCCTCTGCAAAGCCTTCTCAGACTAAACTCACATGGTTCACTCTATAACTCAATCCTGAGATACTTTAGTCTCTAGAGACGTGAGTCTCTGGTTTCTTGCTCGAGTCTCCATCCTAATGGATAGGGACATTTGGGAGGAAAAGGGCCATCTTCAGTGTAGACTGAGACAGGGCGAGGAGTTTCTGATCCCTCTCCCCATGCCGGAAATACCCACGGCATCTCCACGGGAGGATGGGAATGTGGGCAGGTCACTAAGGGGGCAGTTTCCTGTTTCCTTCAAGACAGAACAGGTCTCAGTCTTCTGACAGTGCCTTGGGTCCCGCACAGCTGTTCCAACATGTCTTGCTGTCTGGGAGAGGGAGAAGCAACCCCCTACACACACGTGCACACACACACACACACACACACTCACACACACAGACACACACACACAGCCCCTCCAGATGCACACCCATTGGGAGGCCCTGGGGAAGCATTAAGGGGGAGAAACTGAGGCTTAGGACCTTGTGGGGGGGAAAGCGGGGATGGACGGCCCGGGGCAGCTGGGGCAGTGCTAAGAATAGTATGGGAGGCGGGGACCTCTGACCCCGGCTCTGGCGGGAGGCCCCGCACAGAAGCTATGGTGTTACTGCAGATACTGCCCTGTTTGTTCTGCAGCCGCGGGAAATGCTTGGGGGCTGAGATCATGCTGCTCTGTGGCCTGAGACGAGCGGGGCCCTCCATGGGCTTAGAGCAGCTCCGCTGCCAGACGCTGACCAGGCTGGTCAGGGGCCTCGTGATGGGGCAGTTTCCCGTCTGCAGAGCCCCTCACTGCTGCTCAACATGGGCTCCCGGGAGAGGGTTCGAGATCAGGGGCCCCGTGCCGCCCCAGGGGACAGCCAGGAGACGGGGGGGGGGGCAGATACTGCTATCACCCCATTCCTCTGCCAGGCACCTCTCTCCCCCAGGCACTCAGCTCCATCATATTTCTCTCTAGCCCCAGCTCAGGCCTCTGCTTCCTGGGGACCCAGTCCCTCCCACCTGCAACCTACTGTGGAACAGGGGCCGTAGAGGCAGGGCGAGCACCTACTTGGAGAGAAGGATGATGCAGTTCTGCGCCCTCCGGCCGTCGATGACCGACAGCTCTTTGACCTTGCGCGAGGCCAGGTAGATGTCCTCTGTGGAGCCCAACTCTTTCTGCAACCGACAAGCCAAGTAGAAAGGGTGAAGTGTGTGTTTTCCCCAGTCCTCTTTCTGCCTACCCCCTACCCAGGAGCCACCCCCGTGACAAGCAGGGAACGCTCCTGGTGTGAGCGGAAGAAAGAGAGGGAAAGAAAAAGACAGGAGAGAGAGGAGGGTGGTTAATATCTGACTCCAATAGGAGGCTCTGGGGCTTTACCCTGGGCTAGACTGGGTCGGGGGCAATAAGAAGACCCTTTATCAGAGACTGCCCTCTGTGGGCAAACTAGACGGGGAGTGACTGACCCCTGTGGCTGTGTAGTGTGATCTACACTGTGTTCCAGACAATCAACCCCTACCCCACCCCAGCCCACCCAGAGAGCCTCCCCAATCTTATGACGAGAAGCTGGTTCCAAGTCCCCGTAAGGTCACAGTTCCTGGACCCCTCCCTGGGGACTTCGGGCACGGCCCGGTGTGCCCAGGGTGGAGGGCATCTGCAAGTTCAGAGGTGGGGAAACTGAGGCACAACTCCCTGCAAAGTTCTCTCCTCTGGGGTTCCAGCGGGCAGTTCCCAAGAAATCAAAGATCCCCTGGCCTTCTCTTGGCCCCTGGTGAGATAGACAAGAGACTGTTTCTTCCTTTGGGAGGTCCTTCCAAGCACATGCTCCAGGTTAGACGACTCCAGGGGCTGCCACTCACATCACTGTCTTTGTGAATTGTGCCCCCGGAATTGTTCAGTGCCTAGCCTGTGCAGTCTTACAGGACGGCCTTGCCTTGGGCCTAGTGGGTAAGACATGAGACCTAGAAGCTTTCTCTTCACCCCAGTAGACATTCACCTCCACTGCTGGTAGGGGTCTGCTTGCATTAGCTCCCTTCCCTACATTTCTGCTTTTTCTTTGGGGACACTCCCTGACGCCACCCTGTTAAGATGGGTAAAAAGGCAGAAGGTAGAACTGACAAGCCCTCTCTTTTGGGCCCAGTACAGGGCAGCAGCCCAGCACAGCGGTTAAAAGTTGGAGTGCCCAGAGCCCCAGGAGTGACTCACCTGATGGCAAGGATTAGTTATCAGCTCCTAGGCAGGTAGCAGCCACAGCCGATAGAGAATTAAACATGCACAACGTTAGCCAAGAGGTTTGGGGACCCAAGAACAGTAGGAAAGACATGGGGACCCCTCAGCATCTACTGTCTGCCCCATCCCAGTGAGACCCCCATGGTTGGAGATGGAGACCTGCAAGTAGCACTGAACGGGAGCTGCAGACATGCACTCAGAGAAGCCAGGCCAAGCAGAGGACAGGCAGCCTCTCCTGAGTGCCCCGTGCCCAGGGGGACCACCACTCCCCAGTCGGACCAGGCCCCCGAGCTGCCCCACCCCAGGCCTTGGCTGCAGTTCTTCCTGCTCCTCTGCTGGGAATCTGCCCAGAGGGCAAAGGGCATTCCTGCACCCCTACATCTTTCAAAATAGGGGAGGAGCCACAACCACAACCGAACTTGAGCTGAAAGCACGTGAAAGTTGCATTCACTGAGACAGAGAAAAGCAGGCGTCCCTGAACTTTGCTCCTTACCCTTTGCCCCTTGTCTGTCTTTTGATCTCCAAGGGAGCAGAGGGGGCAGAGCCCACCCCTGGTGCTCCCTTCCTGACCCGGGTGAGGTTGAAGTCACTAACTCAGGACACGCAGAGAGCACAGAGGGAAGACCACGCTCATAGGCCCGTCCCTGTCCCATGCACCCCGGACCCCAAGACAGAAAGAGGAGGCGACCAGGGCAGCACAGCTCTGGGTCTCCAGCCTTGCTGCTGTGAATTCAACACCCCAGAGTCCGGGTGACCTGCAGAGCGACAGTAGTCCAGGTGAGCCCAGCCCCGAAACAGGGTGCTGGACTGAGCAGGCTCAGAGAGATGAGGGGAGACAGAGCAGGGCGCTGTCCGTCTTCACTCCCCTCCACTCCCCAAACTGGGAGGCCCCAGGCCCAGCCTGTCCTAAACCCCGGAGTCCCTCTTTCCCCCCAGCCCCCACCATAGCCCTACCTCAGGGCCCTGGAGACTGGGTGGGCCAGGCTGGAACCCTGGCCCGGAGGAAGACTCTCAAAATAGGGGGAGGTGTGTGCTCGCCCAGGACTGATATCCCCCCGGCACACACTCCCTCCATCCCTGCTCGGGAGCACTGATCACAGGAGCAACAAATGCTCCAGAGAACTTCTTCCTGCCCCAGCCGGGCCACAGCTGCTGCCTGTACCATGCCAGCTGGACATGGGCACAGGGCTTCCTGGAATTAGGGGTAAAGGATCAGAGGCCTAGAGCACCTACATTTAAGTTAAACAAACAACCATCTGGTTTTCCTAGACCCCTAAGGCAGGGCCAGAGCCCCGCCCTCCCTGCACCCCTTTGGCTGGTCGCCCAGGAGCAGTCACACGTGCTCTTGGTCCTGCCCGCCCTCAGGAAGGGTCATCCACAGCTCTGGCCTTGGCAGAAAGCAGTGGGGAGACCGGCCATGACATGCTGCCTCTGCCCAGGAGCCATGAGGGCCCAGACCCCACTCACAGGCACCTGGGGAAGTCCTCAGGGCTGGAACCTGAAGTCAGTGGAGAAAACATGGAAGAAGACAGCACAGCCTGGAGAGGAAACAACTCCTGGGAGGCGGCCCAGAGACGAAGCAAACGCTCCGAGGCCTCTAGGCTGCTAATGCCCAGGTTGGACCTCGGAGGATGGCCCCCAGGTCTGCAATGCAGATTCCTGGGCCCTCACACTCATGGGAGGGTGAGGTTGGAGAATCGGCATTTTTGGCCAACCCAGCAGGTACTGCCTCAAGAGCACGTGCGTCCTGACACCAAGCCTGACACCAAGCCCTGTCCTGCCTCGGGAGGAGCAGGCTTGCTGGTCAGCCTCTGTACACAGCGTCTGCAGAGCAGAGCCAGGGCCTCTCTTGGCCAACCCCAGCCTCAGCCCCAGCCCCGCAGTGTGACCTGAAGTAGCTCCACCTTCCTTGAAACATTAACGTCCTCTGCTCGACTCCTGGGAGTGTTGGGAGATGAAAGTATAGCAGAAAATGTGGTGGAAAAGTTATAATGCCTTGTAGGTGTAGTTCCTAGGTCCCAGGGCCAGAAAAAAGAGCAAGGTCAACAGTGGCCTGGCCCTGCTACTCCACCTCCAGTGCTCCAAGACCAAAGAGAGAAATGGACAATGTATTATTTCACCACTTGATGTGCAAATACAAACTAATACAATGGGATGTTTCCCCCTATGCACTGCACCCCACTAACTCATATCTATGTCCCCAGAAAGAACATGGTACCTGATAAAGAATAAAATCAATTCAGTATATGTGGAAGGGAGAGGGAGGGAGGAAGAGAGGAAGGGAGGGGCTGAGGGTTGAGTTCAAAGGGTGTGTGTGAAGTCAAGACTCAAGACGCTAGAGGGGGCAGGGTGTTACCTGATGCCTCTGATAAGCTGAAAACATTTTTTCAAAGTCCGTGAGGTCCAGAATCCGAAACACCTGCATGTCATCAATCTCATTCCATATGGTGCCAGGGACACGTTCCTAAGATTCAGGGAAGGGAGGAGACCCCGTGGCTGACTCAGCTCCTTCATGATGGAGATGCGCGGTGCCTCCCTAACCCCACCTGTCCTCCAGGTGCACACAGGCCCATAGCCAGGCTCTCAGACCTTCAGAAGGGGGTCGATTCCTCCCCCTCCTCTCCTCTTCAGTACTCTGCTCCAGGGGAGAGGCCACAGGCAATCTCCTTCTCCTCCTTTTCACCTGGGGCTACATGTAAGCACGTTCCAGAAATCAAGGGAGTGCTGGAGTGATGGGTGGGCAAGTATGAAAGGAGAGTATGAAACTCCTTCCAGAGAAACCAAACCAAAGCAGTGTTCTCAGAGGAAGAGTGCCCACACACACTCGGGAGCCTCAAATCTTCAGGGCTGACTGTAGTTCCTGTATCTGAGGTGGTCATTTTCTCTCCCAGTGGTCTTCCTCCCACTTTCCCAGATTCCCAGAAAGTGGACGAATGCCAAAGGCTGGGACATCCTGGCCCCTTTTTAGTGACTGCTCGGGCCAGCAAGACTCTTCCACAAGTTCCCATTGGTCAGAGGGTGTCCCATCCCTCATAACTGGAACGGACCCAGGGGTTACATAACAAGGTCTCTCAGCTCAGGCACTGCCCACCTCTGTGTAGGATCCTTGCACTGAACCCCACTCCAGGGATCTGGGGAAGAGCTGTTGTCCACGCCAGGAATGCCCTAGTGGTCTTGTAACATCCCAGTAATGGCTTCGAGGGCCAAGATGAGAGTCCCCCTCCCAGGACCCCTCACCTCGTCCAGAGCTTCACTGTCCTTTAAATGAGAACCTCCCCACCCCCCTCTGCCTGGGGGCAGCCGGGGACCTTCCTAATGCCGATGCCTCCTCCCTCCATCACCCTCAGCAAGGCTGAGAGAGAGAAACGTATCCTTCACTCACTTTTATTTTCTTAAACTCTGAAAAGGGGAGGCGAGGCCAGAGCAGGGCGGGTGGGGACATTCCTGTGGCCTTCCTAAGGCCAGGGACCCTCTCGTGGAATGCTGGGCTGGGAAGCTCGGAGCAGCAAGGGATGCAGGCAACCGGCCAAGCCCAACACAGACGCATTCTTCTCATGGCAGAAACAACGTGTGTGTGTGTGTGTGTGTGTGTGTGTGTGTGTGTGTGTGTGTGTGTGTGTGTGTGTGTGTGTGTGTGTGTGTGTGTGTGTGTGTGTGTGTGTGTGTGTGTGTGTGTGTGTGTGTGTGTGTGTGTGTGTGTGTGTGTGTGTGTGTGTGTGTGTGTGTACAGGAGCATGTGTGGGTCAGGGGATGAGGAACCAGACTCCTGGACAGAAAGAAGATGGGAAGGGGAATCGGATCGGGGCAGGCGGGGAGGGGGAGCTTCTAACTCGTTCTCCATCTAAATCTAGACCCAGGGTGGAGGTGGGTGGAGAGGGAAGGCCCGTAGAGGTAAAGCTTCCCACTGCTCTTCTTCTCAGTGAGGCCAGGATGAGAAGGAAAAGGGCTGGAATGACAGAGCTGGATGTTCAACATCCGGAAGAGTTTCCCCTGAGACAACAGACAACCCAGGATCCCCCTCACTGTCTCCCAAACACTCTCCCTTCGCCATGGTCACCAGAAGGACCTGCGACCCTTCTTGAAGGTGCAGCTGAGGTCTGAGGCCAGAGAGATGTACATCCATTCCTAACATGCACTACATCCTAAAGATGCGCCCACCTCATACAATCATTCTTCAATTTTTATACCCCTCTGGCCGAGACCTCACCACTCCCAGTCTAGATTCCTGGGGCTTCTGCCCCTCTAGAGACATCCTTTACAAGCCAGGGAACTCTTTCTCGAAAACACATTTCATTACATTTCCCTCCTCGAGCGTTTGGGGTCAGACAGCCCCTAAGTGAAGCTGTTGGCAAACGGAGAGGTTCTCTTCTCTTCCCATGTCCCATGAAAGGAAACTGAGTCTCAATCACATCTACCTGACTGAATTGGAGTGAGGATTAAGTGAGAGAACACACTTAAAGCACACATGGTAGTCCCACTAATAATAACTCATCTAATATTCTTATTTTAAAGGTCTTCTACGTGTCAGTCACTGTTCCAAGTAATTTGTATGTATTAGGTCAATTCTCACAACAACACTTTGCTCTGGTTATCGTAATTAGCCCCATTTTGCAGATTGGGAAACTACAGCCCAAATGACGAAATAACCTGAATTTAGTCATTCAACTCAAAGACTGGGAATGGGATGATAAGTTCACTAATATGACTCGAAGCCGCGCCTCCCTCACCCCTGCTGCTACATCTCCCACAAGGGCTCCTCAACATGTGCTCCATCAAACCTGGACTTGCCAGTCCAGGAATGAGACTCCGGCCTGCTCCGGGCCCCTGAGGAATTGATATAGGCTTTATTATTACTGGACCCCAGAGAAAATCCTAAGCACAAAGCTCTTTAAGATGAAAATCTTACAAAAACATTAGGTGCCTTGTTTGCCTCCCTTAATTGCTGAGATGCCTAATGCCTAAGCAACCCTTCATTACATGTTTAAAACCTAAAATTATAAGTTGTGAGCACAGGAAGCAAAAACAAAATTCTTTTTTTTTTTTAAACCACAATTAAAAAAATATTATTTCTGATCATGAACAATGAATGTTTCCACACCGCCTACGACCTTTGGTTCTGCAGAGCTGCTTGCCTGCCCGTATGCAGCTGGCCTTTCTGGCTGGCCTTGTGATCACGGAGAAGTATCCACAGGGCAGAGCTGTGTGATGCAGTTGTTACGAACTTTAACAATGTCCCTTCAAAATGCTGCTAGCAGGTGGCTCTACAATTTGAATAACTCAGACTGGAGATGTTATTAGAAGCCCAGGAGGCAATGAATGGGCTATATTCATGCTTCGTCTTTCCACTTAGATAACAAAACCAGAGGTAGAAGGAATCAGAGGTCATCTCGCAGACAAGCAAACAGGTATGAAACGAATGATTTCTGCAGATCACACCGTTAGTTAGAGCCAAACCTGATTTGGTTAGAGGTTAGAACCTCTCCTGCAACCCATCCCCAGGACCTCAGGGTGTTTCCTTGGACACACTTCCTAATTGCCAGATGCAAAGCTCTTTCAGGGCAATGTTACGTCTCACCTTTTATTATTATCCATCACAGCCCCCAGCAGAAAGCTTTACACAAAGCAGGTCTCAGACTGACGGGCTAACTGGT
The DNA here is from genome assembly GCF_059928025.1 of Delphinapterus leucas. Classification (NCBI taxonomy): domain Eukaryota; kingdom Metazoa; phylum Chordata; class Mammalia; order Artiodactyla; family Monodontidae; genus Delphinapterus; species Delphinapterus leucas. Next base: position 35,215,763 of record NC_143138.1, read on the forward strand.
CTACCACCAGGAGACGGCACCTAGCAAACTAGCTGACCATCTATTTAGCAATCTGTGTCTCCTCCCACTGTAAGTCTCCACTGGAGCTAAGTTAAGCTCACAGAGTGGTATGGTAATGAATTCCCCAAGAATTAGTCCCCTGGCCCCATACAACAAGGTCAGAGGGCATCCATCAGTCCCAGCTCCGGACTGTTTTTGGAGGGTGAACGTGAGTCAGGCTAACTGAGGCCACTTCTCTTGTATCTATTTACCTCAAGGATGAAGCCACTGGTCCTCTTATAGTACAGAACCAGAGCAGTGCTTGGCCCAGGCTGGAACTGGCCTTCAATTACCAGGGGTCCAACGTGACCCAGGGCATCTCTACTCTACACTCGTGAGAATCCAATAGAGCAATCAACTCCCACACGTGGGCCTGGGATGGGTGGTTCTTAGTGGATAATATTCAGGAAGGCCTCTCACTGCTGAGCAGTCTAGAAAAGTAGCCAGTGTTTGCACCTTCCCCTGGGAGGATGTCAAAATGGCTACACCTTGATATCAAGCTCTTCATTGCCCCGCCCTGCTACCCCGTCATGGCCTCGTCATTTCAGTCCATCTCTAGACCCGGGCCCAAGATCTTCACCTGTATGTTCCACCCTTTTCCTCAAATCAACCCAATCCTTAACATTCTAGCCAAGCCCTTGTCTCGTCTAGAAAGCACCCCTGCTTGGCCCTGTATTACTCCAGTAACCCTCAGCACACTCATATTCCATTTGTAGGTGGCTCTGCCAATGTGAGCATCACCGCATGCCAAGCCACCTCCTCCCTGTGCTCTGGCAGCAGCAACCCCATCTTCTACATCCACTGTGCCTACCCTCACTCCCATCAAAGAAAGCACCCAAGGTGGAGATCTGCAAATAGCGGGCTATCAATCCATAGGGCTAACTGTCCCAGGCTGTAGGAGAATGGATCCACTGACCTCTTCCTTGCTACTCACCTCATTCAGCTTGACCCAGTTGAAGGACTTCAGTGGGTGTGAAGGCTGGGGGACACACTTCTTCCTGAGCGGGACATCACTGCTGGGGAAGGGGTCTGGGGCGAGGGGCAGGCCCATACTGAAGCAAGGTGGGGCACCGGGGGGAGTGGGAGGCCCACCGGGGGGTAGGGGGGGTGGTGGCGGTGGGGGACAGCAGGTGAACGGTAGAGGGGGCGGGGGTGGAGGCAGGTCACTGGTTGTCATCGAGGAAGACAAGGTAAGTGGGCCCCCAGGGGGAGGTGGGGAAGATACAGGTCCTGTCTGTGGGGAGACAGAGACATCAAAAAGACAAAGCATCAACAAGGATGCCTTTCGAGTCCCCCATCACTGTGCCTTCCCTTACTCTTATTCTCCACCTAGACTAGACCCCGAAGCCTGCTCTCACCTCCCACACACAATTAAGCCCCGTTTCCTCCCTCTGCATCCTGAACATCCAACACACAGGTGCACACACAAGGCAAACACAGACATAGTGGACAGTCATAGTCATCACATGCAACAGCGCGATTGATACAGACAGGCCTGCACACGGGCACCCAGCTGAGAGGGGGAGGGGAGCCCAAACCCCACCCGCACTCTGCTTTCCACGGTGTGCTTCCTGGGACAGTGTCACCCGGAGGAAGGAACGCTGTTTTTGTCTCACACAGGTGCCAACCTTGCAGCCTCAAGGGTCCCCTCTATCCCGGTCTGAGGTCTCCTCCACGCTGGGGTCCTCACCTCCTCCCCACGCCTGCTCTTCCCCCCACTGGCCTGAAGGTCTCGGCTCAACTATGTAAAAGCAGAGGAGGGGCCACGTACTGAGATTTCACTGAGTTGGGCCACCAGCTCTGCCACTTGTCCCCGAGCCTGGCGCAGCTCCTGGGACTCTCGGGCCAGCTTGTCCTTCATCTTGTTCAGTGTCCGCATCATCTCTTCCCTCTCCAACGTCTTGGTCTCGCATTCCCGCTCCTTCCTCTCCAGCCTGCTCACCAGCTCCGCGTGTTCTGGGATGGAAGAAGGACAGGAGGGGAAATGGGAAGAGAGGATGTGAATGCGTGTGTGTCCCTCTCCAAAGGAGGAAATGGGGTCCTCGGCTGGGCAGGGGAGGGGTGGGGAGCAGGGAGCGGGTTTGGGCAGAGCCCCCTCACCTTTCCGGAACTTCTCCGCTTGGTCTCGCCACTGTTTCACTTCGTTCTCATTGATGAGCCTGGCAGGGAGTGAAGGGTCTCTTGACTGTTTGCTCACAGCTTCCCAGAAGACATGGCATCTTCCAGTTCCCCACATTGGTACCCTGATCTCCAATCTGTCCAGCCACATCAAGGAGGCTAGGATTTTGACTCTCCAGATGTCTCTCCAGGTCCCATCCCTGACAAGTTCTCATTACCTGTCTCTCCATGGTCTGAGAAAGCTGAAAGGACCCTTAGAGTCCAACCCCTCTGGGACAGAGTTGAAGATCCTAAGACCAGAAAAGGAGATGACCGCTAACTCGTGGTAAAGCCAGGACTAAATCCCAGGCTTCCCTTAGTTGTACAATGATTTGTACCCCTTTGTAAAAATAGGTTCTCGCATCTGAGAGAGATCAAAATATTGGCCTTACCATGGTCCAGACTTCCAATGACCAATGTGTGAGAGCAAGAGAAATCGCCCACCCCAGTAACACAGAGTAAGTGGGTAGAGGGTAAAGAGGTGATGTGTCTAAATCATAGGAAGCCCCTTCATTCTTGTCAAACTCATTACAAGCGGTGAAAATGAAGCTTTTACCCAGACATCAAGGTATAAGAGAGGTGAAATTCCAAGGTGAGATCTCAATAATCATTTCTTTTGTAAATCTGAAAACACAGAGAAGTTAGATCCATGACTCTTGGCCTCCTCAACCAGGTCAAGGATATAAAGAGGGAGTGAAGTATGACGGGGAAATAATTTGCGAATAGATTTCTTTGGAGAGAGCCATTGTCATCCTCTCTGGCGGGGGGCGGCGGGGGGGGGTCCTCCTTCAGCACCATCTAGTGAAGTGACTTCTTTGCGCCCACCCAGAGGGTCTGGCCCATGTTCCCTGACACCGGGAGGGAGGCACGGTGGACTGGGGCTAGGCGGGTCCAGAGGGTAGGCGGAGACCCGTGACACTCCAAGAATTTGTTAGTATGAGAGATTGCATGAGGGTTTCTCATGAGCCAGAGAGCATCGTGGAGGAATTCGGCTGAAGCTATTTTAAGTCTCATCCAAAAAGTCCATCTGGACACTTCAACAGTGTACGTCTACGTGTATTGTATTGCCAGTGAATCAGGACCTGATGGAAGGGATGGTGCCAAGCAGGCCTGGAGGAAAAAAAAGAAAAACATGTGTCTCCAGTGACCAGGGTTTTGTAGCGAGAGGCACCCAGCAAGGAACTTCTGAAGACCCCAGGAATACATGTCATATCTTTATCCATGTGCCAAGCCCAGAGAGCAGGAAGCTTATTTACTAAGTTACCTGATCAAGTAGGGCCTTTTCTCTTTCTCCTTCCTGCCCCCATGCTGCCTCTGGTGGGGGTCAGAAAATGGTTAGCTAGAGGAAAGGGGGGTGGGGTAGAAGGGGCTAGAAGAGAAACAGAACACAGAAAAAGAAGCCAACCATCACACTCACTCACTCTCTCTCTCACACACACACACACACGCACACACACACACACACACACGCACACACACGCACTCTCTCACACTCTCTTCCCACTGCAGCTTCCAGCCCCAGTCCACGGAGAGAGGCTCAAGGCTAAATCCAATCTAGAATATTGATTCACGTCTGAGACTAGCCCTTCTACTTGCAGATTTGAGGCTATGTTGGCGGCTGAAAGTGAGCTTAGGACTCCCATTGTCCAAGAAGCAGCAAAAACTTCATTGCACCCGAGGAGTTGTCATCCCCTGGCAGAGGAAAAGCTTCCCCACTAAGTAATGTAAAGAATTAGTAGAAGATAAAAAAAAAGCTGCCTTCACTATTTACAATAGCCAAGACATGGAAGCAACCTAAATGTCCATCGACAGAGGAATGGATAAAGAAGATGTGGTACATAGATACAATGGAATATTACTCAGCCATAAAAAAACCAATGAAATGATGCCATTTGCAGCAACATGGATGGACACAAAGATTATCATACTAAGTGAAGGAAGTCAGACAAAGACAAATCCCATATGATATCACTCATATGTGTAATCTAATTTAAAAAATGATACAAATGAACTTACTTACAAAACAGAAACAGACTCGAAGACTTCAAAAACAAACTCATGGTTACCCAAAGGGAAAGGTGGGGGGGCGAGATAAGTTAGGAGTTTGGGATTAATGTACACAATACTATAAATAAAATAGATAACCAGCAAGGACCTACTGTATAGCACAGGGAACTCTACTCAATATTCTGTAATAACCTATATGGGAAATACGAATCTGAAAAAGAATGGATCTATGTGTATGTATAACTGAATCACTTTGCTGTACACCTGAAACTAACACACCACTGTAAATCAACTATACTCCAATATAAAACAAAAATTAAATTTTAAAAACTTCAAAAAATAAATAAAGCTGCCTTTTGATTACTTTCCTAGTTGTACTTGTCCGAGATGCCAGTTAGGATTTTGACCACAGCAACACCCAGCTATTAGTGCAAATGAAAACAGTAGCATGAATAGTTCAGACACCATTTTCTCCTTGGCTTTGCGATGCAGCACAATGAATCCTTGAGAGCCAATTCATCTCCTTAAGGGCAACTGACATAGGCTTAGACGGAAAGTAAAAGTTTAAAATTAAAAATCAGTGTGCTAACATGAGGCCTGATTATTAGCTGACACGACTTTAAACTCATTTCTCGGTGTTTCTCTACACCCAGGGTCAGTCAAAGATGATAAGCCAGAGACCTTAGGCTCTGACATCGTTTTCCAACAGCCTCATGATTAAATTGTCATGCTCTATTTTCAGTGGTTGGCAGACCTTCTCTAAAGAGCCAGAGTAACTATTTTCGGTTTTATATACTATGTACAGTCTCTGTCATATATTCTTTGTGTTTGTTTTTAACAACTCTTTTAAAATGTAAAACTATTCTTGGCTCGTGGACCATACGAAACAAGCTGGAGGGCGGGGGTTAGCCTGTAGCCATAGTTTGCTGACTTTTCCTCCGTGTTGATACGTGTAATTCCCCCTCAATCCACTGAACGCAGTGGATCATGGCGAGTTGCGTACACCCCCTTTAAACCTGTGCTATCCAATACGGCGGTCGCCAGCCATGTCACGTGACTACTTGAATTTAATGAAAATTAAATGAAATGTAAAACTCAGTTCCTCAGTCACACTAGCCACACGTCAAGGGCTCAGCAGCCGTATTTGGACAGTGCGTGTGTGGAACATTTCCATTATCTCGGGGAGTTCTGTTGATTTTGCTCAAGGCCCATTGGAGGTGTCTGGGCTGGAGAGAGGGAGCTGAGGTTTCGCTGGTGAGACCCCAAGTAGGAGAGGGATGGGGAAGGAAGAGGGAGACAGGTGAGGGATGGCCACTGCTCACATGTTGACGATGTTCTTGACGTTGAAGTTCTCCAAGGGAGCCAGGTCAGGATCCATACCCCTCTCATCCTGGAGGACGATCTGCTGGAGGATGCGGTCCAGGAGCTGCCACTGCTGGAAGTTCCTCTTGTCTGAGGGATGACAGGCATCGTATCTTTACTGAGCCCTGGAACCCCCTGGGGCCCTGCCCTAGCGTCACTCCCTGGGGCCAGGCTTGGGAGGTGAGTCCCTCCCCTCCCTTGACAAGCTCCCCGTCTGACTGGGGAGGCAATGCACTACTGATAATGAAGACTCATAAATCCTATCATTTCTTGCTCATCTACAACTGACCTTTTATGAATGTGTCAACCGTCTAGATATATTTCTCTATTCCCTGAAATGCTTTCTGGCCGTCTTCTTCCCTGTTGGTACCCTGAGTATCCTATACCTGGGGAATGCAAATTGCTTTTTTACAATTATCTTCAAAAAGCACATTTAAGAAAGTAAATCTGCTCCAAACATTACATGCTGAATAATGAAGTCTCCAGGGAAAAATTTTTTGAAAGAAAAGGTTTTAGGATTATCAGTGCTATTGTCCTACAGAGGAAGATGAATGGAGACTCATTACAGGTGCACACTGAGAGGGGGTCAGAATGGGCTGAAGAAGTGGCTGTGGAATCCTGGCAGATTTCGTGGTGAAGGTGACCCTGAACTGTGAAGGCAAAGGCATCGTGTGTTGCGCCTGCACAGGGCCCCACGGGCATCCCCTTCTAATCGTAGTCTGGCTGGACGTGGACTTTCTTTTCACGTGATGGCCACAAGCTCCTCTTCCTTGGTTCTTGATCCAAGTACTTTGTTTCTACTGACCACCAAGGGGAGGTCAAGCAGCATGATCCTGGCCTCAAAGGCAAACCATAATGCCCACAAAGTGGAAGGTCACATCTGCATAGCCCCATTTTGAGGCAGAACAGAGGGACCCGTTCACAATGCCCTTAGAGCACTAAACACAGGAAGTCATGTGAGCAGAAGTCGGATTTCCCACGTCTTCCACGAAGACTTTCTAGACTGAGTTCTGGAGAGCTGGCAGCTTCCAGGTCACTGTGTCTGTCCTCCTTTCCATCACTCCACTGACACATGCATTGCAAAGTGGCCATCGTTTTCCATTTACCTTTCAACCAGGAACACAGGGTAAAGCCTGTGTTCACAGAAGTAGAATGTGTTTCATCTAAAGCCCTGATCCCAAAGAAACAAAATTCCTTCATATGTACAGACTCACTGAGCCTCAGGTTCACTCACTGTAAATTGGGTATAATAATACACTCCTTAAGCCATTCTGAGGTATAGAGACACTATCTTAATAGACCTCCCATCACACCCAGCCCAGAGATGGCGACAATAAATTGTAGTTGTCACCACCACCTCGATTACCAACACCAACATCATCACCACTAAAGAGAGTCTGTCTAGGCTGACCATTATGTTGGGCCATGCCAGTTTCCAAATATTCTATTTTATGAAGAGCTTAAGTACCAAATGGTGCAGTTATAGCTCATTTCAAATTGCATGCTGGCGTGGCTATTAGTAATTATGTATAATTTATTCAGTCACCGGGCACGCCTGGATCGTAAGAGCTTAGCCTCTGCTTCTATAGATACTGACATTTGGTATTTGTAAAGTGAGTCAGGAACAAGGGTGGTAGGATGGGAGCCAGCAAGGGCTAGATAGAGGAGTTGATAAAATCTTAAAAAAAAAAAAAAAAAAAGGCAAGGCACACTCTTCCCACAGCTGTGCTGCTCCCCGCAAGCACAAAACTCCTTTTTGGAACGCCCTGAGGAGAATGATCACGACCCCGCCACGAGCTGGCAGTCAGAGCTGTTGGATCCTTCAGGGATCAAGCTCCCGCTCGTTGGACCAGGATGATGGCATTGCTCAGGGCTGACTCCCCCGCTCCTCTGCTGGGGGACAGTGCAAGTCCTGACCCCCAGGAGGAAGGGAAGAGCACGGGCCTGAGTCCTATGGCCTGGCCTCCTGGGAACTGGGGTGCAGGGGGAGACATGGGGAGACTTCCCAACCCTGGGAGCTTCTGACACCCTGTCTCCAGCTGCCCCGGGGCCAGGGGCTCAGGCTGGCTGAGGGAGCTACTCACAGGGCATCTGCAGGCAGTGGTGCAGGACAGACAGCAGGCAGGGGTAGGCCTCTGTGTGCTTCAGTTTCTTGTGGATCAGCTCAAACATCTGGGAAGCACTCTTGGTGTCGATGTGGACCTGAGGGTGTGGAGGGCATAGTGAATGGGGAGAGAGGAGGGGAAGGCAGCAGAGGGAGAGAATGGGGAGGGAGAAGACCCTGCTTTCATCCACTGAGCCCCGTCCGGCAGCAGCATTCCTTTCCTGCCTCTGGTCCAGGCTTAAAAAAGAGACGGGCATGGGCTTCCCTGGTGGCGCAGTGGTTGAGAGTCCGCCTGCCGATGCAGGGGACAGGGGTTCGTGCCCCGGTCCGGGAAGATCCCACATGCCGCAGAGCGGCTGGGCCCGTGAGCCATGGCCGCTGAGCCTGCGCGTCCGGAGCCTGTGCTCCGCAGCGGGAGAGGCCACAACAGTGAGAGGCCCGTGTACCGCAAAAAAAAAAAAAAAAAAGAGACGGGCAGAGAAAAGGAGGAGAGAGCTGTGCTAATTATATAAACCAGGGTTTCCCAACCTCGGCACCACCGGCATCTTGGACTGGATGATTCTCTGTTGTGGGAGGCTGTCCTGTTCATTGCGGGCTGTTCGGCAGCATCCTGGCCCTATATCTACCAGACGTCAGGGGCATCTTCCTCACACCTGTTGCGACAGCTAAGAATGTCTCTAAACATCGCAGGTGTCCCCAAGGGAAGTAAAATCTCCCCTGGTTGAGAGCTACTGATTCAGACTAAGGGAAGGAAGCAGGGGCCTGGATGAGTCAAGGAGCACGTGGCATAGGTTCACGGGTGCGACTTCCAGACCGACTCTGCCACTGAGTGACAACAGCAAGCTGCTTGCCCTTTGCTAACGTCAGTTTCCTTCTCTTTCAATTCAGGGCTTTTTTTTTTTAGAATATAAAGAGATGGTGCTTGGCTACTGAAGCACCACCCCAAAGGAGGTCTCCACGTGGGTAGGGATTTTATAACACAATATTTAAGCAGCAGACGTGTGGATTTTCAGGGTTACCAAGGCTAAAATGGAAATGTTGTTTGCTAAGCATGATCAGGTTAGTGATGGGGAAAGGTATCTCAGGAAATTACTGGAAGACACGGAGAAAGTCACCCCAGGGGAGGCATTTGAGAGTAACCATGTGTAAGAATTGTCTCTCTTTCCTTTGGGGGTTGCAGTGGGAGATGCTCTCCCCGGTTAGGCTCTGCTGGTGAGGCCTGGCAGAGCCACCATACTGCCAGGGCTCCAGAAGCGGGACCTGGCCGTGGAGGCATCCACCAGGGAACCCAGCCAACACCGGACCTACCACAGCACGGCATCTGGGACCCACTGCAGTCGCCCCATCCTTGCAGGCTCCTCACCATGTCAAACCTCCTGGCTAGCTCCAGGTCATCCTCGTTCCGGACCATCTCGAAGAAGTCCAAATGCCTAGACAGGACGGGGGGATACAGGGAGTAGACCTCACCTCCAGGCCAGCCCCGGGTGAGGGTTACAGCCCTTCCAAGCCCCCCACCGACTCAATCTGAAGGCTTCATTCAGGTGAGGCCAAGGCAAAGCCAGAAAGAAGCCAGCTGCCTGTATGTCAACACTCTCCTCCTTTACAGAATCCCATGCCCATCCCTCAGGGAGGCCAACCGAGGGTCCTATCACCTTCCATCGGGCTTTCACAAGTTCGGAACTACTGACATTTGGGGCTGGGTCATCCCTGGCTTTGGGAGGTGGGTGTGTGAGTTCCAAGGTGTGTACCAGCATCCCTGACGACTAGCCACCAGATGCCAGCAGAATCCCCCACTTTGTGACAACCACAAAATGTCTCCAGGAGCTGCCAGAAGTCTCCTGGCACGGGCAGTCAAGGACCACTGCCCTACATCTACCTTCCCCAGTGTTCTTTTTTTTCTTTTTTATTGGAGTATAATTGCTTTACAATGTTGTGTTAGTTTCTGCTGTACAACAAAGTGAATCAGCTATATATATATACCCCCTCCCACTTGGACCTCCCTCCCTCCCCGTCCCCCATCCCACCCATCTAGGTCACCGCAGAGCACCGAGCTGAGCTCCCTGTGCTATACAGCAGGTTCCCACTAGCTCTCTATTTTACACATGGTAGTGCATATATGTCAATCCCAATCTCCCAATTTGTCTCACCCTCCCCTTCCTCCCCTGTGCCTGCACGTCTGTTCTCTACGTCTGGCATCTCTATTCCTGTCCTGCAAACAGTACTGTCCCGTGTCCCCACTCAAAGCCAATCTCTCATCTTCTACCCCATCCACTCCTCCACGCCACCACAAAAGGACCCATTCTCTCTCCCTTAAGACCTAACGTAATAACATAGCCTGTGCGAGTGGGGTGGAACCAGAGAGGCTCACTAGTGATGCACAGGAGCTTCACTGTGCCCTTTGGTCAGCAAAGGCCTTGATGGCTTGCTTGCAGCTTGGCGGGGAGCTTTTCTTGGCTGAGCAGCCGGGCGCTGCGGGACGTTTAACATTCCTGGCTCCCTACAACCAATGCCAGTAGTGCCTCCCACCGGCCAGTTTGAAAACCAAAGAACACCCCTACATGGTTCCAAATTCCCCCCAGCGGGCAGTACTGCCACAGAGGAGGACTACTGGGTCCACCTGCCTATATCATCAGAGATCAGACAGGAGGTCAGCAAAGAGGACAGGCAGGGGCATAGGTGATGTGGGACAAGAAGGTGGGGGAGCTGTCCACCTCCCGCCCCCCAGAGCTGCTTTTGAATCGATGCTGGGTGCGGCAGGCGGTCTCCAGGGGAACAGAAACCTCTACAGGAGTCCTGACCATCCCCCACCGAGGCGTTGTCGCTGTAGGTTTGCACAGGGACGGGTGACTCGGGCCTTACTTGTCCAGGATGGCATTCTCGTGCTGCCGGAGTTTGTCAATCACAGGCTGTATCCCCAGCATCAGGAACTCGTACCGTAGATGTAGACGGAACTCCAGATTATCCTGGGGGTCACCAAGGGAGGACCAGACTCACTGGCTGGTCTCAATTTCCACAGGAGTCCCCAGTGGCCCCCTCACTGCCACTCCAGTCCCACCACCCTGCAGCAAACTCATCAGAACTGCTTCGAGTCCCAGAGTTGCAAGAAAGGGTGGGAGGAGACATGCTCTGACCTTGTTATTTACTCCCTTTAGCTCTCCTGCCTCACTTCCTTTAAGTCCTTCACCAGTTTTCTCTAAGTTTTTGGCCTCAAAGAGCAGTGTTGAAGAGTGATACAGAGCACACACTTTGGAACCAGACATTTCTTGGTTCCAATCCCTGCTCTGTCACTTACTGGTTTTGTGACTTTTGCAAAAGTCTTAGTTTTCTCATCAGTTAAACGGGCATGATATTACTTACCTACAGGAATGATATTCATAAGAACTGCATGGTGAGGTATGGTTAGCAACTAACCAGAACAGATGTCAGCATAAATAGCTAGTACTGACTCACGTGACATCAGCATCTTAGGGACAGGTAATTCCCCCAATCCACCCCACCTAACTCAGGTCATCAGGACGGGACGCAAAAAAAAGTATGCTGGCAGAAAAGAGGGAAAAGCAGAGATCATTAAATTGCCCCTTTTGACCTTCAACAAGCTGACCTTGACTGGGGCACCTAATTGCCTTAGCATTTGGGGGGTTCACCTGCTCTTCAAGTTCTTCTTCGACTGTTGCTATTTTTAAGGTCTGGGAATCCCATTCTGACCCCAAAAGAAGGAAAATCAGAAGTCACACCTCCTAACAGAAGATGCTAGAAGAGCATGATCAGCCACCCCAGAAATCAGTCCAGAAGCAGGTCTTTAGAAAGTTCTAGAAAGAAGGGCCAACACTTGCCCTCCTCCCATAAATGATCCCCCACCATCCTAAACAATCATCAGCCAGACAAGCTTGGGGTTTGTCCATGACACACATAATGCATGACGCGACCCAGGCAGGAAGCTCCCCAGGAACCGCTCATGACAGGGAGGTTTATGACAAGCTGTTCTTTCTTGGCCCCAAGTGAAGGAGGCAAGAGGTGATACAGGTAATCTGAGGACAGTGATGGTAGTGTCAGCCACACTGACCCTCTGCCACGTCCCCAGGCAGCGCTCACGCCCTCTTCCCCAGGTCCGGAAAGTCAGGGCCCAGCAAGGGCACAGAGAAGATGCCTCACCTCTCCAGCGCCAGCATTGAGGACAGCGTTGATAAAGGACATGATGGCTGTTTTCAGATTCACTTCATCTCGGTACCGGCCCAGACTTCGGTCCAGCTCATTCAGCAGTGTCTGGATGGAAAGGCAGGATGGAAAAAGAGAGGAGGGCTCAGGATCCTATGAGTCCAGCCTCTGTGCCTTTGCTCCTGCCCTTCCAATCGCCCAGAATGCCCCATCTGTTCTCTCTACCCAATCTATCCAATCTCATCTTGGACCTTCCCTAAAGCTCACCTTTTCCAGGAAGCATCCTTTGCCTCTCTACATCTCAGCCCCAGTCCTACCTTATTCTCCTGTCCACCCAGCCTTGGGGACTTGCTTTATTTTGCTGGATGATGCTGAAAAGATGCTTTAGCACTTTACAGCTGTTTACAGCTCCTCAGCCCTCCATATCTGTGGGTCCCATTTGTGCAGATTCAACCAATGCCAGGTTGAAAATATACATTTTTTAAATTTCAGAAAGTTCCAAAAAGCAAAATTTGAATTTTTTGAACACCAGTAACTGTTTACATAGCATTTATATGGTACTTACAGTTATTTACAGAGCATTTACATTATATTAGGTCCTATAAGTAATCCAGAGATGATTTAAAGTACACAGAAGGATGTGCATAGGTTACATGCAAATACTACACTATTTTATATAAGACATTTAAGTATCCATAGATTTTGGTATCCACGAGGGTCCTGCGACCGATCCCCCGAGGATACCGAGAGTAACTGTATTCCCTGCCCAGCTCCTTGATAGCATGGGTATTACCTTTTACCTCCTTTGCATCTTCTGCAAAAGGCCAGGGGTCATTTTCTGAACAGAGTAGGTGCTTTCAAATGTTTGATGACAGAATAAGCATATAGTCTATAGTGGTGGATAAACCATAATATTTGTGATAACAGTTCACATCTATTAAGACTTAGTACCAAGACACTATACTTATTGTCTATCTCTTTACCTGGAGCAGGTCAGGGAGAAGAAAAGAGCATAGCATGGCCTGAGTTCCCAGGACTTGTCCCAGTGTCCCTATAGTAGGCACTGGCCCAGGCATCGGGCCTAAAATCTCCATTCCAGCAATGGCATTCGATTCAATATTTCTTGACTGAGCCCCTTTATGAGCCAGGTGCTGGGTTCAGAGACACTGAGCCACAAAAATGAAGCAGACCAATATTCCAGTCTCAAGGAACCCACGGTCTAGTGAGGAGTCCATTTTCCCAGCCAAACCGCCCCTCTCTTAAGGCTCCTCAGCTCTTTTTATATAAGCCCTCCACCAGCCCCACACCTGGAAGCGCGTCCGCTCGGCTGCGTACACCTGGTAGTGTAGCATGGCCTGCAGCACCTTCTTGTGGCCGCCAGGCACCAGGCACACGGCGCCCAGGATCTCCAGCACGGCCACCTTGGTCTTGCTGTTCTCCGTGCGCAGGCTCTGTGCGATGGTGCTGATGGCCTCGGGCTGTGCCAGCACGTGTGCCCGCCCCTGGGAGTTGTTCATCAGAGCTTTGATGCAGCCGATGAGGGAGGTGTGGATGCGGCTTTCACAGGTGGCGTGGTCCATGCTCCGGAGGAAGTTCAGCAAACAGGTCAAGCCCTCCAGCTCGATGAAGCGGGTCACAAACCTGCCCAGACCAGAGCCATCAGCAAAACAGGTATCCTGCAGTTGCATATTATTCTGTATGCATTTTGCAAACAGCTACCCCTTACCTGGGTACCGCTGTGTCCCACCAACAGCAGCCACTTGGTTCACTTGTAAAATTTACCTAAAGCACTAAAATCCTATCACCTCACAAGACTCAGATCTTATTTGCATTTTAAATACCATGCATTTGCACGTCGTTGACTGTGGGTTACACAGCTATGAAGGTGTATATGTGAAAGAGATGATCATGATAATTATTAGGATAATAATCATGGCTGTTAAACCTGAAGACTCATCACCAACGACGATGGGAATTAAGAGAATTATAGTCAGAAAACAAGGAGGACTTGCAGACATGGGAGCCATCAGAGTCACTGCAACAAGGGATCAAGGCTGGGGAAGGCACTCTTCAAGGGATCCCTAAGAAAACATCTGAGTTATCTTGAAGGTTAGCAAAAAAAAACATTAAAAACCCTTTAGTTCAGGGGTTCTTAACCTGGAATCTGTGTTCCCCTAAGGGGTCTATGGCTAACATTCAGGGGTCCATGAACTTGGATGGGAAAAGAAAATTACACTTTTAGTTTTGGTAAAACCTCTACCTGAAATTTAGCATTTCCTTCAGGGATGAACGGAGGCGATAAACTATAGTGACATCAGCAGATCTGTGACTTTGTCGCACAAAGAAATCACAGCTGTTTTCATCTCTAATTACAGTTGCTACAGGAGTCTCAAAATACCATTTCCACTCATCAGGGCTTCAGAATTATGGTGGTTGCCGGTTCTTATTATTTAAGGCATAAAGAAGTACATTTATTGCTATCTCACAAATGTTTAAAATTTGGTAACTATTTCAATTTAATTGGTTCATTTTTAACTTTATCTATTTCTATCTATTTTACTGTTTAACAACATCACTCTGATAAGCACTCAAAAGGTTTCACGTGGGTGGCAAAGTCATCCATGGCACACACACACACACACATACATACACATACATACATACACACACACACACACAGAGGCTTCAAACCCTTGATTCAGTAGAATAATTAATGATCTGAGGAAATGTCATAAATGAAGGTGAGGAAAGCACTACATATAATTAGTACATTTGATCCCCAGTGCGTTTGTATTTCTACATGATTAAAGAAATACGCCTAGAAAAATAGAATGTGCTCTTAAATTGTTAAAAATAGGTATTATTTATTTTCTATTTCATACTTTTATGTATTCCACAAAATTTCCCCCATGACTGTGTGTGACTTTTTTAATCAGAATTTTATTATGGGGAAAAAAAAAATAAATGGAAGTGGGAGATGAACCCGGCAACCTCCCCTCAGCCCTTCTACTTCCTGACGTCCTCATCCTTCCTGCATCCCCTGCCCATACCAGGCCCCCACCCCACCCCGCCTGAGCAACAAGCAGGGATTAGGGGGCTCCCGTTCTCCTTGAGGCTATTTCCAGGCTCCTGGGTCAACCTAGACCACACATGTGCACGTGTGCGTATGTGCACGCGTGCGTGCGCGTGCGTGCATGCGCACACACACACACGAAGATCATTGTGCTGGTAACAACTGGCGCTCTAGAGAAAGAAAAGTCCTGATTGTGGTGTTTGCCAATTTCCATGGTATAAATACCGCCAGCATATCTGATTTCAAAGTATCAATGTGTGTCATTGAACATGGAGCTGGGAAGAGATGCACCGTTTACATATTCCCACCAGGCACACACACTGGGTGTAAACTCACTGAGCACAGGTAACAGTAAAGAGCATACATAACAGTAAAATGTAGTCAAATCATCAGGTAATTAAGGAGTGATAAGTTTCAAGCACTTAATTGCCTTTGTTTTTGGTAGCATTTATTTAATCATGAGTTGATGTAATTTACATTTTCATCATAGCTATGTTTAACAACCAGCTTGCAAAACTGCTGAACATGTTGAGAGTTGGCTCGCACAAGCCAGAATGAGTTGCCAGACACAAGAGGAGCCTGTGGCTCTCTTGGGCCCTTTCACAATGTGGACTGGGACATGGGGAGAGGCTCTTTTCAGCCCTTGAGACACCCATCCCCCCCTTCCTTGCCTGCTCCCACTCTAGATGGAGAAATCTCATCCAGAGACACCACATCGCCCCCTAGTGGCTGGAGTACTTCTCACCCACACTCACCCCTCTGGCGCGGGGCCCCTCATGTGCACAGCTCTTTCTTGTGTACCTGTCCGTATGCCCAACCCCCACCCCCCCATCCTGTTCTGTCTTCCCAATAAAACAAGCACCTGCCTTCAGTTTCTCTTCAGGATCTGAGGTTGATCTCATCTTTCCATGTTCATCTCCCCTCCCCAACATGCCCATCCTCTGGCAGCATCCCAGCTTCTCACAGAGGGGGTGTAGGAGCCGGGATGTGAAAGGAGGTAAAGTGAGCTCTAGGGGATGCTGGAGAGTGGAGTTGGCCAAGGGGACTGGGATGGGAGCAGAGCTCTGCGTGAAGCTTCGGGAAGCTGAGGGGACCGCTGGGTGAGGGGACGTGGAAGGAAGTGAGGGAAGGGGACATCACCTCATGGGCTGTGTCCGGAGGGCCGTCTTCAGGTCTTCCACAACTTGATTCCTCATCTCCGTCTCCTCCTCATCAAACGCGTACAGACTCTGCATCTGAGGTCGGAGAAGGGGGCAGAGGTCACGCTGGACTGCCTGTCTCCCAGCTCCCTGCCACACCCAGCCCAAGTGTGACCCGGGGGCCGCCCTCGCCTCAGGAATGGTGAGGCCTCAGGGAACGGTTTACTAAGACAGAGTGACAGAGTCTGAGAAGAGCCATTCCCAGGCTTCACTTTCCTCATCTGTAAAATGGGGAGAATGATCAGCCCAGACTATTTCCCAAGGCTGTGTGATATATACATAATAAATGTTTCAATGGTTTGGGGGGATCTAAAGTCACACAGGGGAGAGAGGGATCAGGATAAAATCTTGAGAATAACTGAAAAGCTGCTGATCCCCAGAGAGGGTGGGCTGTGGGGTGCAGGGGAGGATCATGACCACTCTCCCCAGAGCCTTTCCAGGCAGGGCCGGGGCAGGACAGGGGCGAGGCTCACCGCGGCCATGGAGTTGATGCGGTCGATGTAATAGTCAGGCCAGCTGGTCGCCAGCTTGTTGGGATCCTCCTGTTCCTGGAACAAGATGAAGGACTGGATGGACCCCCCGGCAAGACAGGCCCACAGTCTGAGACCCTGAGCTTCGTCCCAGGTCAGCATTCAGATTCATCTCCTAGCCCAGCCTAGACGAGGTGACTTCGAGGAAGTTATAAAATCTCCCCAGGCTTCCATTTCCTCCTTGGCAAAAGGCAGATCGTGGACATCGAATCTCAGGACCAGCCAGTGACAGAGGCAGAAACCACACAGGTGTATACACTTTCAAACAATATACACAATTAAAAATAAATTCTTTTTTTTCCCCTGTTATATCTGTTCTGACTCTATTTAATAAAATACAATTTTAAGTCTGTTGAATCTAATGAAAATGTGTGCTTATATTTTGTACATCTCCTTTTTCAAATTTTATTGTTTTCTGATAATATCATTCTCATTGTATTTTACAAAAGTATTTGTCGGTGACAGTTTGGATATTTAAAAACTTGGTCTTTCTCTCAGACAGTTTGGGAAGCACTGATTGACATAGAGCATTTGGTGCAGCGCCTAGCACATAGTAGGTACTCAGTAAACTGTAACTTTAAAAAAGGAGGGAAAAAGACACTCCCAAGGCCCTGGGTTTGGAAGGAGGAAGGGTCTGTGCAGCTAGGAGGTAGAGCCCAGATGAGACATGGCCCTCGGGCCCCAAGAGAAAGCCTCAAGTCCTCCCCAAGTGTGGGCAGGAATGAGGGGAGCTGGACAAGAATTGATGCTGACTGAAAATCCAGTCCTCTCCTCCGGCCAGTGGGTCTGCTTCTGGGCATTACACACACCCTCCTCCTTCCTGTCCCTGTTTCATCTGGAGGTACCCCCTCATCTGCTTTCTGCCAATTTCCTGCTTTCAAATTAGCATGAACATTTACCTCCTCCAGAACCTTCCTGTTGAACCACCTGCCTGCCAGCCAGCCTGGACTTTGCCCTGCATCCCTCAGCCTCATCCACTCTGGCTTCATGATTTTGTTTCTTAAAATCCAAATTTTAGGGCTTCCCTGGTGGCGCAGTGGTTGAGAGTCCGCCTGCTGATGCAGGGGATGCGGGTTCGTGCCCCGGTCCGGGAAGATCCCACATGCCGCGGAGCGGCTGGGCTCGTGAGCCATGGCCGCTGAGCCTGCGCGTCCAGAGCCTGTGCTCCACAATGGGAGAGGCCACAACAGTGAGAGGCCCACATACCGCAAAAAAAAAAAAAAAATCCAAATTTTAGATCAGTGAGAAACCTGGCTTGATCGGGTCTTTGTGACTTCACGTGGATATATATGACCAAAGTCCCCAAATTCTAGCTTCCGCCTTAGAGAGGAGATCACAGAACATAAACGAACGTATCATGAAACACATACTTTCCTGCCTTTACTGGCTCCCCATTTAGCCATTTCACATGCCTTTAATGAGCACCTACTACATGCCAATCACTGCACTGAACCCTGAAAGTACTGAACAAAAAGTCATCCACGTAGTAGTCTGTCTTGTGCCAGAGGCAGGGTGACCGGTGCTCTACGTCCATTTGTGGGCCATGGAAACCCAGGGTGGGGGGCATCTAACACACAACGCTCGTGCGGGGGCTGGGGTAGGGGGTCTGAGAGGACTGGGCTGAGTTACTCAAGATTACTGAAGCTAAGAAAGGGGGAGGGTGTTAGAGACAAGAGGAAGTACCATGTGGAAAGAGAGGGGGGTGTGAAAGTGTGTGGGGAGATGACACACAACGTGGTTTGGAAGGTGGTGAGAGACGTCCTTACATTTTAGTGCGTTTTTTATTTTAGCTGCATAAGGGATCAACGTCAGGGACCTCCAGAGTAAATCAGTTTGGAAAGTGGAGAAGCACGAGATAGGATGAGCTACTCCTGAAATTAATTTTCTCCTTCCTCCCTCCCTCCCTTCCACGACTTGAGCTTTTGAAAGACCTGCTTTCCTCACAATGAGATTCCTAAACACAGAGCACAGTATTCTACAGGTGCTTAATACATGCACACTGAGTTTACTAGACAGTGGCTTGCAGTGCATGCAGGTTCTCAAGGCTCTGGCAGGCTTGCATTCCAGCATCATTGCAGCACTTGCCACGACTGGCTGGTGACTTTGCGTGAAGGCCTCTCTAGGCCTTCCTGGCCTCCTGTGTAGAATGAAAGACTAGACTGGGTTGCTCCTCGGTTCCTTCCAACTCTAGAATAGTGACCAATTTTATGAGCTCGGTCTGGCCCAGTATGGAGCCCGGAACAAATATCTTGAGCGAGAAGAGTTATAAAAGAGCCAGGAATGGGCTCTAAGGAGCACGAAGGAGAAACAGCCCCAAACCATCCCAGACCTGCCCGTCTTCTCCCAGAAGGGAGACTTCTGAGCCTCAGGTGTGGGAAGAACCAGGTCCTAGCTCCCAAACACCTATACACTCTTGAGCTGCAAGCCTGAGAAACGAGAGGGTGGAGGGGTGGGGAGGAAGGTGGGCCAGGAAAAGAAAAATAGAGTGAAAGAAACAGGCTCAAATAGAAAGGTGGCAAGAGAGACGTAGAGAGAAAGAGATGAAGGAAAGAGACATAGAGATGGAGGAAGAGAGAAGAAAGCACAGCCACTGGGAAAGCAGAGGGGAGGAGATAAAACCCAATTAAGACCTGACTGCAGCCCGGCACATCCTTCTAGGGAGGACCATATTCAGGGGACTGACATCTTTTTTTTTTTTTTTTTTTTGCGGTACGCAGGCCTCTCACCGCTGTGGCCTCTCCCGTTGCGGAGCACAGGCTCCGGACGCGCAGGCTCAGTGGCCATGGCTCACGGGCTCAGCCGCTCCGCAGCATGTGGGATCTTCCCGGACCGGGGCACGAACCTGCATCCCCTGCATCGGCAGGCGGATTCTCAACCACTGCGCCACCAGGGAAGTGCAGGGGACTGACATCTTTTAATGAAGGAGAGGAGGAAAGGGAGGAAAGGGTGGGGAGAGTGGAGACCAGTGCGTGTCCCTGGTGTGCATGCTGCCCTGGGACAGGGACACAGCCTGGGACGGGGTGGGGGTGGGGCTAAAGATCCAGAAGAGACCACTCACTTCCCCCCAAATGGAGTTCTTCCAACAGAGCTGCCCCCAGGTATGGCCCAGGGCGCACACCCTCTCCGCATACGCACAGGCACAAGAAAGGAAACTAGACTTTTTTTTTTTGGCCGCGCAGCTTGTGGGATCTTAGTTCCCTGACCAGGGATCGAACCCGGTCCCACAGCAGTGAAAGCACGGAGTCCTAACCACTGGACCACCAGGGAATTCCCTAGACCTGTTATCGTACAGCTCCCTTACCCAGCACCAACTCCTGGAACCCAGTGGGCACCTGCTTACAGGATTTTTGAAAACCAGAATCCTATGTCCCTGAGTGTAAGCTCCATGACAGCAGGGATTATTTTTGTCCTGATTTATTCACTGTCACTCCTCCAACACCTAGAACAGGACAGGTGTACAGTAAATACTGGTTAAATGAATGAGCAAAGCATGGAGGCAAGGGCTGCCGTGCTGTGGACCCTGAGGGACAGCAGAAGGGAATCAGAGAGGGCACCTTCTTCTTGCTGCAGTAGATCTGCCATTTCTTCTCAGGTGGCAGTGCAAACACAGCCTCCCGGTTTTTGTCGGTGAGATCCAATTCATCCTGCAAAGACAACAAGAAATACATCTGAAACCCAGACATGGTTGACCTTCGAATATTCGGTCCTACAGGAAATTACAGTTCCCTCGAATTCCCTCAAAGCCCTCAGCCTGCTGTCCTCCTCCAAAGAGCATCAAAGATATGATAGGGCAATTCTTTTCCTAGAAGTTCAGCCCCATCCTCCCATCTCCTTGCAGCAAGCCCTTGAGCTTCTATCCAAGGATCTTTCACTTCCAGTCCCCGTCCCTGGCTCCTCCTATCCAGGTCCCCTGTTCCCTGCCCATCTCCCGTATTGCTTTGCTAGCCTCTAGTCCTCTAGCCTGGAGCTTCCTGTCTTCCTTCTTTGTCCTTCTTAAGCTTGTCAACACCATAAATCAAGGCTTGACAAAGAAAGAAATCAGTCTACTGATCCAGTTTTTGCCCTCACCCTTCAAGTCTCTGTGCCCTTTGAGTGTCTCCCCCAGAAATTCTCTGGTTCCCCCAACCTCAGCATGGGTCCCAGCACAACTGAAGAGACCTGGTAAAGATGATGAGCTGAGCATCTCTCCTGGCAACAAGGGCACGCCATGCCACGGGAGGTCTGCTTCCCATGGAGGTGTGCCTGCCAGGGATAGCCCTCCGGCTGCACCACCACAAAGACAAGGCTGTACACACGCAGGCTGGGCTCCAGCAGCTGGCCCACGCCTCCCCAGGAGCAGGACTGGGTAGTTTCTGACATCATCAAATTTAGGGTAACTCTTTCGGTAGTTTGGGATGATTTTATAGGTTTGGCTGTGCTGAATGGCCCCTAAAAAAGCTCTCTTATTGAAAATTCTTCTCCTGTGATTCATGAGTTATGCAGGGGCTCATCAAAAAAAAAAAAAAATAGTCAGTGGGCCATGGGAACATAATGTGCTTTTCAGCTCAATTCTTGTAAGGTTTTTTTAAAAAAAAATAAAAGCAAAACTTACATTAAGACAAAAAAAAGCATAGTATTACTAATCTTTACATTTTCTAAAGTGATAGTGAAAGTAATATCTAAGAGGGTACAAGGGTCTTAAATATCAATATCTACACTCTTTGTCCTTTACTTTTATTCAACGAGAACATTTTAGACTTTCCTTCACATAGATCAGAACTGTCCAATAGGAATATAATGGGAGACACATGTATTTAAAAAATTGTTCTGGTCACTTTAAAAAATTAAGAAGGAATAGTTGAACTTAATTTTAATAATACACTGTATTTAACCCAAAATATCTAAAATATGGTCATTTCAAAATATAATCAATGTAAAAAAAAAAAAAAGATCAATGAGGTATTTTACATTCTTTTTTTCAAACTAAGTCATCAAAATCTGGTGTGGATTTCCCATTACAGTTCATGCTGGTTCAGACCAGCCACGTTTCAAGTGTCAGCAGCCCCATGTGACCAGTGGCTGCCATCCTCAACGGCACATTCAAAGAGAACTTGAAACTATGCCCATCGGGTCACCTGCCTTTCAAACTAAAGACTCCAGCAGATCTAATGCTAAAGGAAGGTTCTTCCCTAGAACCACTCTCTTCATATCCCAGGAATGTCCCCAGACCCTGGCTCAAGGTTTCTGAAGCATTTCCTTTCCATGGTCAGAATCAGAAATAAAAGAAAAAGATAGAGTTCTGTGCACCTGACACTGCCCAGCACAAACTCCATCCCTTCTACTTTTGCTTATGCAGTTAGTTCCACCCGGCCTGCCCTCCTGGCCCACCCATCCTGTGGACCCTGGTCTAATTCCCGAGCTCAAAGTCAGCATCCTCCCACAAGCCTTCCACAGCCCCTCCCAGGTAAGAACACCTCTCCCTTCCTGAACTCCAGAGCAGTTATGTTCAACCTTGTATTCTGGCTGTGTACACACTGGTCTTTTCTCACCAGTGGTCTCTTTCACTAAATCGAAGGACCTTTCTTGGAGATTTCGCTCAGCCCAGGTAGCCCATGACTCTGCGGACCATCCACTCCTTACTGAGCCTCTCTTCCCTGGTTTCCTGGACAACCACACTCTTGGGCAGTCCCTCCTGCTTCACTCTATGTTCCTCTGGGGACCCCCGACTTCTCCTCCTCTCTCCTACCATCCAACGTTGAAGTCCCAAAGGGCACCATCCTGGGTCCTCTCCTCCCCTCCCTCTATGCTTCCCCGGGGTGAAGCCTTCGCAGCCATTCCCAAGGACTCAGTGACGATCCTAAACTCTCTCAAACCTGTACCTCCAGCTCACCAGTGTCCTGAGCTCCCGATCCTGGCACCCAGGTGCCTCCTATACTGATCAACTTTGGTGACCCTCAGGTACCTCCCACACTCATGCAGTGTCAGGATGTGCCAGGCACTGTTCTCAGTGCTTAAGGTTTACTCATTAAACTTGCAACAGCCCATTTTACAGGTGAGGAAACTGAGGCACAGAGAACATACGCAAACTTTGTTCATCAGACCCAGACCCTAAGTCTGGGTCTCCACTGGCACATCCTATCCTGTACAGGGTCCCACCATCCACCCACAACCTCACGTAAGAAACTTGGTGTTCCCCAGTTCCTGCTCACTCACCAATCCCAACAAATCCTATACTTCCTTCTCAGTAGCTCTTGAATCTGTCCACTTCTCCCCATCCTCGCTGCTAACACTTTAGTCCAAGCCACCATCCTCCTCAGCTCGGAGTGCACCAAGAGCCTCCCAATGGTCTACACAGACCTTTTTTTTTTTGCACTGGATTTTAATCTTTAATATCTAACATTACTGCTTTAGGGCATGTTTTCCCTGAACCAGGAACAGAGTGCTAATTACATAAAAATATACACATAGAAAAAGTAGTTCTCCATTTTCCCGGGGAAAAAACAGTAACTTCTAGAATACTCAAGGGTTTAGTTTTAATTATAAAGTCTTGGTCATCTCATTTATTAGCTCTGTGACATACATATTTAAATTAAACATTAGACAACCGTTACAACTTATAAAGGTAAGGTGCCATTACTGAGTAAAGAGATTCTCCTGTGAGTGGATGTGTCCCTTCTCCCACCCTGGGTACCCTGGATGGAGGGACCCTACTTTTTTTTAGGAAAGTAGATTGGATCACCTCAAAACCCTGCTTAACCTCTTCGGTGGCTTTCTATCGCCCTTCGGATCGAATCCAAAATCCTTGGTTATTCTCATCGTGATGGTGCTCCCCCCAAAAGGACCCACAGCTCTTTCTTGAATTGAGACTCGCACATCTGCGGCTGCTTCTGCGGGGGACTCCATGGCCCTCTTCTGCACCTCCATCCACTTATCTAACCATCGCTGCGCTTTCAGATCTCCGTGGAAGTGTCACTGCTTCAGAGGAGCCACCATGACTGCTGGTCTAGAAGAAGGCTCCCTGCTAGACACTCCCACAGCTCCCCAAACATTTCCTTTCAAAACACCCACCACATTATCACTACTGTTCAAGATCGGCCTTCCCGTTCGGCTTCAGGTTCTTGGGGGCAGGAACTACTCCTGTTGGTTCGTCACTAAATCCCTGGCAGCCCCACGGGGCCCAGCACACAGCAGTCTCTCAAGAACTATTCTTCATTTGTTTGATCAATACCTCACGCTAGTCTTCCTGCAGACAAGACGGGTCTGACTCATCCTTTTTTGCCAAAGTACCTTGTAAAAAAAAAAAAAAAAAAACCCTGCCACTTAAAATGCTCGATAAATACTTGGTGACTAAAAGGGCCAAAGGAAGGAACACCCCTTGACATGTCCTTCTTTCAAAACTCACATGCTCTGCTCAAGAAGATGTCCCTGCCCGGGATTAATGCAAGAAATATATTTTTCATCTTCATTCCCAGCTCCTATCCTAGAGCTCTTAAATCCCTTGGAATTTCATGAATGATAGAAGTGATAGGAATATCTTTTGTTCCTGACACAGAGCTCCTAAATCCCTTGGAATTTCCTGGGTGATAGGAGCCTCTTTTCTCCTAGGGAAGTGACTCTTGGTGGACCCTAGATAGCTTCAAGGTGGAGGTTGGTCGCCAGAAGGATCAGGCCTTGATTAGAAGCCTAGAACATTCACCCTCACTTCCCAAACTCTGGGGAGATAAGGGCTAAAGATCAAGTTAAAAAAATCTATCATGTCGAAACTGCCATAAATGGCCCTAAATGGCAAGGCTCAGAGAGCTTCCGGCTGGGTGGATGCATCCACGGGTTGCGAGGGTGGGGAAACCCAAACTCCACACGGGCAGACTCCTGCGCTCAGGACAGGAGCCTTACCCTTCTGGGTCTAACCCTACGTACACCTTCATCTGGCTGTTCACATGTATTCTTTAGAATATCCTTTATAATAAACTGGTAATAGTAAATAAAGTGTTTCCCTGACTTCTGTGAGCGATCGGTTCCAGCAAATTATCAAACCCGAGGAGGGGATGGTGGGACCCCCCGATTTGCAGCCACATTGGACAGAAGTGTCGGGGAGCTGGGACCCACCACCTGTGGTGGGTGTCTGAAGTTGGGGGCTGTCTCGTGGATCTGAGCCCTTAACCTGAGGGGTCTGCGCTAACTCTGGGTAGTAAATGTCAGAATTGAGTTAAATCGTAGGACGCCCAGTTGATGTCTATATAAAATTGGAGAACTGCTTGGTGTGGGAAAACCCACATATTTGGCGTCAGCAGTATTCTGCATAAAAAACAGATCTTGCAGGACTAACACGGATCAGGCTCCGAAGGCTATTCTACGCTAGTAAAGGCTTTGTTCTCTCCCACCTCCGGCCCCACCCTGAGGAAAGGCATGAATCAGGACCGTGAGTTTTCCTGAAGCTGATATGATGAGGAAGGCGGATCACTGTTTCTTATCACGTGCATGGTCCCATCTTATAGTGGTCCTGTGATTTGAAGAGCTGAATCGCCTTAATCAGATACATCCGTGACCGAATCCAAGTATGAAACCCCGTTCCCAATCACACTGCCTTGTTTCTCTACAGGCCAGCCATGAGAATGAGTAACCAGGAATTAATGGTAGATGACCCTGTGCTTACTACCCTCTGCCAGGGTTCAGGCCCGAGTCCTGGGCAGGGGTCCTGCTCCCCAGTCCGGGACTTTCTTTGGTGTGCAGGCTTTGTCTCACCATCAGACCTCCCAAGGGAGGAATCATGCTTCTTTCCTGTTCTGTCTCCTTGCGGTCAGAGTATGACATGTCACACACAGGGTGCTGCTGTGGTCTGAATGGGTATCACAAAGGGTCAGGAAGAGCTGCTACCAGTATAAACGAGAGAGCTTCTGTCTTCCCCAGGCTAGACATGGGATGTCATCATCCCAGACCCTACCCACGTTCCAGGTGTGATACAGGCATCTCTACCTTCCTGTTTCTGGTTAATCATCCCCTGTTCTGAGACTTGTGGTTGCCAAGGGGGAGGCGGGTGGGGGAGGGATGGAGTGGGAGGTTGGGATGAGCAGATGTAAGCTATTATGTATAGAACGGATAAACAAGGTCCTACTGTAGAGCACAGAGAACCATATTCAATATCCTATGACAAACCATAATGGAAAAGAATATAAAAAATGTACACATATGTATGACTGAATCACTTAGCTGTATAGCAGAAATTAACACAACACTGTAAATCAACTATACTTCAATGAAAAGAAGAAAATCATCCCCTGTTCTGAGGTACCCAGTGTCCACCTGGGTACCAGAATTCCACCCTGTCTCTTCTTTCTGTGCTCGAGATAAAAGGATCCCAGGGAAATTCCAGCGAGCAGAAGAGAAAAAGGTGACAAGTGCTCTGATGTTCTCTGAGGCCCCTCACTGCCTGATTTCACACAGGCGTGGACCTGCTCCTCTCATGGGAGCCTGCTGCTACCCCGCGAGGTCTAAAATCCAGTGGAGATATGACGGCGGTCCACCTTTCATGGTGCCCACCCCAGCGAGTAACTCTGTTTCTCCCCCATAGCTGAAATGTCCTCGGGGCTCACCTCAGCCCCAAGCAGAGTTTCAGGAGGTGAAGATGCCGGCACACGGGCCCTTGCCCTCTGTCTGGCTCTGCCTGCTCTAGCCGTGGCCCTCCCCATTGCCAACCCCCCTCCCTTCCCACCCCCTCACTCACCACCAGCTCTGCAAAGCGGACGTTCAGCTCCTCTGGGTTGGGGATGGGACTGGAGAACTCCATGTACTGCAGGGGGTGGCTGTCCCGGAGGTTGATCTCAGGGAGGTCGCTGCCTCCAAAGCAGCACAGGAAGCCCAGGCCATGGCGGCTCCTCTTGCGGGGGGCCATGGTCACTTCCAGCTGGGGGGACAGTCCGCAGGCAGATGCCCTAGGTCCTCATGGTGACCTGGGTAGAACAGAAAGCACAGAGTGGTCAGGCACGGCGGCCAGGTAGACGGGGATGCGGCCACTCTGCCACCATGACTTCGTTGCCCAACTGTCAGGAGCCTTCAACCCAACAGCCAAGCCCCTTCCTTCTCCCACAGCCATGAACACTTTCAGATTCTCCCTCTGTGCCCCTAGAGAAGACAGGAGGGCTGTCGTCACAGAACGTGACTTCCAGGAGGTCAGAGCTGGCACTCAGCCTACACTCTCTCTGACTGTACAGACGGGAACACTGTTCCCTGTCCTCTGGTCCCCTGCAGTCCAGTTTCCAGCAGGGATCCCTTACTCACTTGATTCACTCCAGGGTCTGGGGACACCCGCTTTAAAGGCGTCATCCAATGGGGAGAGAAGGGCTGACGTCGGCTGGCAGGGGAGACACCGAGCTAATCACATGGCATGGCTCCTGGAGTGGGGGCCTCCGTGGGAGCAGAGGATGGAAGGCTTGCACAGCTTTCTGCCCAGTCTGTTGCAGCCAGGCATGTTTGGATGGATGTGAAATATCAACAGGGCGTGGGTTCACCCACCCATCCAGAAGGAGGGGTGAGCTGGGGGAGCCATTAGAGTGAACCCTCAGTAAGGAAATGGGGCTGATCATTGGAACGGTGTTCAGCCAAGAGTGAAGGGAATCTGGTCAAATCTGCTTTCCATACCGACCAAGAACAGAGGACATCACTATGGCCAGAGATCAGAACTGAGGGCCACCCAACAGTTGGGTGGTTGTTGGAACAGAAAGGGTTAAGTCTTTGCCACTGGGAGAGCCTAGTTCTATGGTGACCAGCATGAGGCTGAACGCTGGCCCTAGTCATTGATGTCACACAGCTACCAGGTAGGTTAAGCCCAATTATCTGCACATGCGCTTCCTGAAAGGGCCAAATGACCCCTGACCAATGGTTCCTAAACATGGTTTCAGATCTGGGCGGGTTCACTAGAGAGACCATTGCTTATCCACCACCCTGCTGCCCAGCCATATTCTCCTCATATTAATATATCCTAATTTTTTGAATATAAATAAGATTCTGCCTTCATCCTTATTGAATATTACATCACAGGTTTAGGGTCAAGATTTTTTTTAATTGTGGCAAAATACATAGAACATAAAATTTACCATTTTACCATTTGTATGTGTGCAGTTCAGTGGCACTAAATACATTCACATTGCTGTGTAACCATCACCACCATCCACTTCCCGAACTTTTTTCCATCTTGTAAAACAGAAACTCTGTATTCACTAAACAATAATTTCCCATTTCCCTCTCCCCCCAGCCCCTGGCAACCACCATTCTACTTTCCGTCCCTGTGAATTTGTCTACTCTAAGTACCTCCTGTGAGTAGAATCCTACAGCATTTATCCTGGCGTATTTCACTTGGCATCATGTCCTCAAGGTTCATACTTGTTGTAGCAGAATATCCCGTCTTTTTAAGGCTGAATAATATTCCACTGTATGCATATACCACACTTGGCTTATCCACTCATCTCTTGACAGACACTTGGGTTGCTATCTCCTTTTGGCTATTGTGAATGACGCTGCTATGAACGTGTACAGCTATCTTTCCATGTCCCTGCTTTCAGTGCTTTGAGGTAATACACCCAAAGGGGTCAAGGTATTTTTGAGTCATGATTCTTAGCTGTTTCTCCTAGATTTGGGTCATTAACAGAATGATCAAAATGTCTCCATGGTCTGTACTTACACTGTTGCTAAAAATGTTGACCACAGCAAGGATAGCGACAGGCCCAGATGACGCAGCTACTTTGTCTGGGAATGCCAAAGAAGTAGTCATTAACAGTCTCTGAACCCATGAACCCATGTGTTTATCTAGCCCTCATTTCTTTTTTTTTTTTTTTTTTTTTGCGGTATGCAGGCCTCTCACTGTTGTGGCCTCTCCCGTTACGGAGCACAGGCTCCGGACACGCAGGCTCAGCGGCCATGGCTCATGGGCCCAGCCGCTCCGCGGCACGTGGGATCCTCCCAGACTGGGGCACAAACCCATGTCCCCTGCATCGGCAGGTGGACTCTCAACCACTGCGCCACCAGGGAAGCCCTAGCCCTCATTTCCTAAAGACACCCCAGGAGACTGTTTCCTAAGTCCTTGTGCACCTCCAAAAACGCCAAATCCAAGGCATTCCCTTGAACCAAGTTCTAGAACCTTAACAAAAAAAAGATAAATGTGGCGTAACTTGTTCCTAGTGAACCCAAGGTTACTCAAGGAGAACACTGCTTTATTTCCTAAGCCCTAACAATCTAGCTAATAAATTAGCCGTCTGAGCTGGCCTCTCCTATAAGACATGATGCATTTTAATCATCACTCAAGAGTTTTTTTACTGGCTCCACTTTTTCTTTCTTTATAAACTTTGTGATATTTTTAAAAAAATGTTTGCTAGCATTTATTAAATGTATCTGAACACAGAACTTTCAAAACATTTTCTACAGAATTATTTTCTACCAAAGATATTTTAAGAAATATTGCCCTATACAATCCAAGAATTACACATCTTTTCTACAATATATACAAACCTCAGGTTATCCATGCAAAGGGATTGATCCTTCCTTCCCTTTATCTATCTATCTATTAAATTAGGAGTTTGGGATTAACATATACACACTACTATATATAAAATAGATAGCCAACAAGGACAGACTGTAGAGCACTGGGAACTATACACAACATTTTGTAATAACCTATAAGGGAAAAGAATCTGAAAAAAAATAGCTATTTATGTATGTGTAACTGAATCACTTTGCTGTACACCTGAAACTAACAGCACATTGTAAATCAACTGTACTTCAATTAAAAACAAGACTTTTTTAATAGACCCAGGAATACCCAACATAACACACTATCCAAGGTTGCCTTGTATTACTGGTCATCTTTTCTGGGTTTACGTATTGCCTCTCCACAGCTACAGTGAAGGCTTCTTGAGGGCAGGGGCCATGCCTCCTGCTTCTTTGACATCTCCCCCCTTTATGGCTAATAAAATGCCTTGTGCTTAGTGGGAGCTCAGTAAATGTTTTTTGGTCAATTGGCAGACAACCTGTGCTCATGGAAAAGGAGAAGAGGGGTCTTTATCAATCAGTCCAGAAATACTGATTGAAATCTCTGATTCCTAGTAGTTAAGCTATCAGGAACCCTTGAATGGAACAAGGCGACAGTCTCGAGGCTGCGGGTAGAGGAAGCAGCCGGCAGACAAGCGCAGAATCCTGGTTTAGGTTGACAAAGGCCTGCAATAGGCTGGCGGCTGAGGAATCAGGGAGGAAGGGAGACGTTAAAGCTCTCCAGGGAACTTGATAGCCAATGGGCAAAAAAAAAAAAAAAGTGGGTGGGACGAAACCCTGGCATCCCGCTGTCAGGCTCAGTAAAGCACTAATTCTGTAGGTAGATAGGGGTGGGCTCCCCTGGGTCCTCTGCCCATCGTCAGTTTAGGATGACGATGCAGAGTCCAGACAAGGTCCCCTTGGTTCCATCAGCCTCCAAAATGCAGCTGCAGCTGGCGGGCAAGACTGCTTTGTTGAGGGCACAAGCATGGGAGGGCAGGTCCTGAGGCGTGGTGAGGCTGGGTGGACGGCATGATGGGGCTCTGCGGCGGGATGGGCTGACGTCTGGGAGGACCTGTGAACTCTCTTCTGCCTTCACTTCCTCGACTTCTCGCTCCCTCACCCTCCCTCCTTGCCCTTCTTTGCCTTCAGCCCCTGAGCCAGGCTTTACCAAGGGCAGTCAGGGCGGGGGCCGGGGGCTGGCATACAGCTGGACTACTCCGTTAGTTTTACACTAGCTGTTCACAGCTCTGACTGCTCTGATTGGTTGGTGCCAGGCCATAACTGTCTTTACATATTTTTAAGGTATCCCCTGAGTACAAGAAATGAGGTGGAGTGGCCTCAGGAGGAGGGAAGGAGGAAGAAGTAGACACAGACCCTCCAAACAGGAAGTGCCATCCCCACAGAGAAGGGCCCTAACTGCACCCCACCCCGGGAGCACCACATACTTGCCCTTTTAAGGGTGGGCTGCTCACAGCTCCTCAGTGTGTTTATGTTCCTGAGGATGCCCTCCTCCCCAGGAAACCCTCTTAAGCCTGTCCCTTCCTCCCTTTCTTGGGGCCCCTTCTGAAGATCCAAGGCTAAAACCCCAGGCCCTCAGCTGGAAAGCATCCAGCTTCACAGTAGAGATCTGAAAATTGAGGTCCAAGGAGGAAACGTCTTATCTGAGGTCACACAGCTATGGGGACAGAGCTGGGGTTGAAACCCAGGACTCCAGCATTCAGACTGTGGTCTGGTCACTACCCTCACCAGAGCTCCTCCTTCCATGTTAATGCCCCTTGTCCCCATCTTGCCCCAGCCCCCCCTGCAGCCTTCCCCCACCAGAGAAGACTGGACTCTACAGCTCAGTTTAGAAACAGCTCCGGGAAATTCCCCAGTGGTCCAGTGGTTAGGACTCAGCACTTTCACTGCCAGGCCCCGGGTTCGATCCCTGGTTAGGGAACTAAGATCCCGCGAGCCACATGGTATGGCCAAAAAATAAAAAACAAAATAGTATTAAAAAAAAAAAAAAGAAATGTTTTTTTTTTAAAAAAACAAATAGCTCCAATAAACAAGGTTCCCCGTAGACCAGGAGAGGGTTATGGAGATTCCAAAGGCCGCCTGCTTCTCCTCCACTGGGAGGAGCTATCTCCATCTCCCACCGCCCCGATTTCTCTCCTGCTCTAACCCCTGCTCTAACCCCCCTTCACTCCAGCAGAGGCTTTGAAGTCAGAGGGACTAGGATGTGACTCCTGGCTTTGCCTTCCCATCTGGGTAACCCTGAGCAGGAGGTCTTAACCTCTGAGAACCCCAGGTTCCTCATCTGTGACACCAAGGCAACAATAGCATTTTCCTCACTGGGTTTTGGTGAAGAATAAACGATATAATGTAAGTAAAATGCCAGGAGCACCACAGGCGTTCAATAAAGAAAGCCAGCACTGCTGCTGTGGCTTCATTATCACGATCACCGGCAAAGTGAGACTTGCCCTGCCCAGAGCCTGAATCGTGAGCCCTTCTCCGGGCACAGACGGGGCCACCAAGGCCTGGCATTGTAAGAACTTGCTCAGCCAGATTTAAGAAGCCACCCATCTTTGTCTTTGGTAACTGGGACGTCTGAACCAGAGGATCAGGGCTTTTCCTCAGACTCTGAGCTACCTCTAGTTGGAAAAGTAAACCCCTGTCACTGACCCTGGGCAGGGAGTGGAACTGTGGAGGTGGTCAGAGAGATTCATTTCTGCAAAATCCTTTTACAAAGAGGAGCCATGGAGGGTCTCCCCATCAAAGGAGAATTGAGACGCAACATGGAAAAACAGGAAGCAACAATAAAACAAAAGCCAGTGGACTTGAACTTGGGCCTGAGAAATTGATCCCACCCCCACCACCACCACCCACCTTTCTCTCCATGGAAACTTCCCCAACACCAACAGCTCCAAGCCCTCCATTTCCTGTCTGCCTGCCCCCTCCCCCCTTCTCCCCACGGGGACAAGGTCTTCCCAGGACTATCAGTCCCTAAACCCAGACCAAGTGGCCCATGACGCCAAACCATCCGGTCACCACCAATAAGCCCTCCTGTAACTCTCCCGGGGTCTCCAGTCCTCTGGGTCCGGCCAGACTTTACCTCATCACGGTCTCATCCTTCCACACTGTGGAGAAAACATAGCTCCTTAACTCAGGGGACAGGGCTAGTCACGAGGCAGCTGTGGGTCGGGGGCCACAATGTCATCCTCTCTGGGCCTCAGTTACCTCTCTACGCTGTGTCAGGGTTCAACTGAAGACCTCCAAGGGCCCCTTCAGGTCTAACCGTCCACATTGCCTGGCTCAATCTCCTTCCCAAAGATCCCCTCAGGGGCTGTCCTCAGCCTACACTGGGCACTCCTCCCACATTCCACCCCAAGCCAGGAAGCACTTCCTATTACTTGAGTCCAGAACTCCCATTTGGTTTGCAAAGATGAGGATCTTAACCCTTAACCCCAAACCCTGGCCCCAGCTCCTCGACAGACCAGTTTTTATTTACATTAATTAAAGCTTCAAAATCCCCATATCATTAGTGCTTACTCCTAAGTCTTAAGTTAAAGCCGAACAATGTAAGTACTTGAGGCTTTGGTATTTGCCAGACACTGGGCTATAGCTACCTCTCATTCTGTGAGATGGATGGCACCGTTTTAAAGAAGTGATTTAAAGAAAAAAACAAAAACAAAATCCTGTGGTTCAGAGAAGTTAAGTAACTTGCCTAAAGACACACAGCTAGTGATGGCATAGCTAGGATTCAAACACATGACTGTTTGACTCTAAAGCTACAAAACACTAAGCCATAGGGCATGTGTCCAAGGAATACCTGATCTGAGACCTGCTCAGAGCTTTCTCAAGTGTTCTTTAGATCCAGACTCAATAATTTATGATCGAGCATTTCCTATGGGCTGGGCCAGGTGTTTTCACGGTTCCACAATCTCATTTCAGCTTCACAGTGACCCTGTGAGGTGGTTATTACTATTATCCCCCTTACAGATGTTGAGATTGAGGCTTCAGCAGCTGTCACATGGCTTATCAACGACACCCAGCAGCTAAGGGACACAGCTGGAACTGCAACGAAATATTCTGACTCCAAGCTCAGTGCTTTTGGCCCAGAACCAAAGCTGACTCATAAACCCTTCCTTTAGCTCTTGGGATTGATGCTGTGACTTCGGGATGTTCAAGTTGCCTTTTCCTATCCCCTCTCCTGAGCTCCATACGTGGGAGTAACAGGGCAAGGATATGCTGCTGCATCTCTCCTTGGCCACTTCTCAAGTGCCAACTAGAAGCCAGGCCCTGAGCTGACAGTTTTGTGTTTTATCTCATGTATTGCCCCCAACCCTCCAATAGCATGACTATCCCTTCTTACTGATCCTTAAGCCTCCCAAAGATCAGGCAGCTTGCCCAACAACCACATCCTGTGGGTGAGGGGCTGGGTTCTGAGGACCGCGGTGTCACCCTTGAACATACACGCTTTTAACCAGTTTCTAGACCGTGTGCTGGACACTGACCTGGGTGGTGAGGACGCAGGAGTAAACAAGGCCTGGTCCCTTTCCTTGAGCAGGTCCCCTTCTAGCGGGGGAGCTGAGGGAGTCAAGGCAGTGACAATCCAGAAGGATGGGGTGAGAGAGCCTGAGAAAGGGGACCTGGACCAGCCTGGGGGGTAAAGAAGAAGTCAGGGAAAGCTTCCAGGAGGAGGTGATATTGAAGAGGGGTTTGTTTTTGTTTTTTTTTTGGCTGCGCCACATGGCTTGTGGGATCTTAGTTCCCTGACCAGGGATTGAACCCAGGTCCTCGGCAGTGAGAGCACGGAGTGCTAACCACTGGACTGCCAGGGAATTTTTTTTTTTCTTCTTTTGGCCGCAGCTTGTGGGAACTTAGTTCCCTGACCAGGGATCGAACCCGTGCCCCCTAGTCTTGAAAGAGATAAGAGAATTAAGGAAGGGTGCAAGGGGTGGGAAAAGGCATTCCAGGCAAGGCAACAGCATAAGCAAAGGCTCGGAGAGAGAAACAGCACAGACTGCGTGAGGCCAGCATCCTGTTAATCTGTGGCTACACTAGTATGCAAAGGGAACCAACAGGGTATCCAAGGACCTTGACTTGACGGCAGAGCTCAGGCACCCTGGGGAGCCTGCTCCTATGCCCTCTTCTCCCGACCAGGTCCCCCCGGGGTCCGGGTCTGGGAATGGGGCCCAGAGATGCTGCACGAAACATAAGAAATGTAAACCATATCCAGTTCCCCAGGCAGGAGATTCCTCCCTACATACTGGCCCTTCATGTGCCACTGGGCGTCACCTGGGAAATGGCCCCAGGCCCACCTTATCCGGGACCCGGTTTCCCAAGCGTCTATATTTTTTCCATCCCAGGCCATACTTCCGGAGCCTTCTGCCTACCCATCCCTCCACCACCCAGCTACACCACGCCTGCTCCCACTTCAAGCCTCTGAAGACCCTCCCCCTCATGCTCTGTGGACAGCAAACAGGCTTGGGACCCCTCACAAGCTTACCCCTGCTTCCACCCTGAAGCTGCCCGAATTGCCAACACCCAACTCTACCCCACAGACTTGGTGGGGTTCTGTCCAGCTGCCATGAGCTCTATGTGACTTCAGATAAGTTACTTAGCCTCTCTGAACCTCGGTTTCCTCATCTGTAAAATGGGGAAATAATAATAGTACTTACTTCATAGGGTTGTCATAAGCATTAAATTAGTTAATATTTGTAAAGTACCTAGAACAGTGCCTAGTAATAGTAAACACTATTAATAGCTATATAGATAAGCCACTGTTATAATTATGAAAAAACCTGAAAATGTTGGCTGTATGTATTACAGAAAGGTTCCCTATGTGAATGAGTCTTACATATTATTACAGGGGTTGGCAAATATCACAGGGGTCAAATCCAGCCCACAGCCTGTGTTTGTAAATACAGTCTGATTGAAACACAGCTACACCACCTATTCATCGTCTACGACCGCTTCATGCAACAGAGACCCTAGGGCCCACAAAGCCAAAAATATCTCCCCCCTGGCCCTTTACAGAACGTTTACTGATCCCTATGTTATTAGGTCGAATCATATGTAGCTGACAGTGTTCAATTCTTTTCAGTCTACAAAACCATCAATTTCATATGTTTCAACTTAGTATAGCATACGAGCTCACCACGAATCCTGTCTTACCCATTAAAACAGGAGTGCCCCGCTTTAAATCCAGTGACTCTGATCATAATAAAGTTATAATGATCAGTTTTTGAACATCTACCATGTTCAAGGTTTATCTCAAACGTTTACCACACTCCTGTGGGGTAAACGCGATCACCGCCCTGCTCCCCTCCTTTACAGGTGGGGAAATTTGGGACTCAGAAAGATGCAAAGTGTGAGCCTAGGACTCAAACCAGGTCTCCAGACCTGGTCCCGTCAAGGCATACTGTCCCCACTGGGTGCTGTCTAAGAGGCTGCTGGGAATGAGATCCACCTCTTACTAGGACAAAAAAATGGAGATTGTGAGCACTCCTAGACAGCGCTCGGCCACGTGGTGGACAGGGCCCAGTCGTGACTTCCCTGTCCTTCTCAGGACAGAACTCAGAACAATCTGACTTGTATTGTGAGCCTCGGGCAGGGCTGGGGAGGGGGCGGGGAACACTTTCAAAAATAAGCAAGCTCTCTTTCCAGGACTGGGGAGCTATTTTTAGCAGCCGCCTAAATTATGGTTTCCCCTCTGCTCTGGGAAAGGCAAGAAAGTAAAAGTAAACTCTTGTAGCCCCAGGATCCCCGCTGCAGGGTGGGTGAAGAAGGAGAGAAAGGGGCGTCTTGCTGGTAAAGTGAAACTGAAAAAGTCCCCAAAGTGACATTTCTCTGACTTGGGGGTGAGTGTGGAAGTTGTGGATTTTCCAACTGGTTTTCTCATTTTGAGAAATGATAAAGAGAACAGATTTCTGTGTCTCACCAGGACAGAAAACAAGCAGGTAGTAGCTCTCCAAGGCCATGGTCAAGCATGCATTCGTTCATTCACTCACTCACTCGTTCATTCATCCATCCATTCATTCCCTGAGTGACTGCCATTCACAAAGCAATTTTCTGGGTGCTTTAGATGAGCCAAACATCAAATCCCATCCTCAACCGGGTTTACAGTATTATTGGGGAGGCACGTGTAGAAACCACCAGGATGCAAGGGAGAGAAGGAGGGAGGGAGTTCCAGGCTCTGGGACTGCAAGGAGGGGAGAGTGGCTTCTGGCCGGGGTGGTCTGGAACATTCACCAGAGGAAGTGGCATTGAAGCTAGGTCTCAGAGGAGAGAGGTCAGCACGTGCCAGTGGGAGGGTCCAAGAAACCCATTCACGACAAAGGCGTGCGAGAGTGAGGACCCGGCATCCAGGTGAGTGAGGGGCCAAAGGAAGTCGCTTTGCCAGGCTGGGAAGCAGGGCTCAAAGAGGTGCAGTGGAACACAAGCTGGGGACCAGATCAAGGCAGGCTTTGAATGGCAGGCCGAGGGGGAGGGGGAGGAGGAAGCAGCTATAGGATGGTTGGTTTATTGGCTGATTCGTTGATCGGCTTATAGTAAAGGAGAGCCCGTGAGGCGTGATCCGAGCTGGGATTTGGACGAACAATTCTGGTGGCACCGTATCAGGGTGGATTACAGGAGAGACGGGAGAGGGGGAAGAGTCTGGAAGCAGTTCTGTTTGATTCAGAGTTAATGAGGCCCTGAGCTGCCAAAGAGGAGAGGAGGGAACAGATGCCGGGGATGTCACGGAGGGGCGTGCGTGCCCACACGTGTGTGACTGCACGAGGGGGCTTTGGCAACACACAGACTGGGCACAGAAAGCAAGGGCTTGGGCTGAGAAGGGGAGGGAGCTGTGGGGAGCTCTTTGGGCCACAGCTGTGAAGTAAAAGGGATGAAGGAATTTCAACACCCAAGTCTCTGCTACCCATTAGAGCCAGAGGCCCGGGGCTCCCGGCCAAAGGGAAACCACCCAACACGTGACAACCCATCCTCACCCCCTTCTGCTTCCGGGAAGCCGAGCCCCTCCCCTGGCCCACACCAATGGGGCTGCTCTATTGAAGAGCTGCAGGGAAAACTACCCACAGCTTCCTCCTGGGCCATCCTGCCAGGTCTCCCACCAGAGCGCCCAGTGTGCCGAGAACTCACACCATTCTAGGCAACCCGGGGCCTGGGAGAAGCTCCCTACTGCCCACTCCTCCTGGGGTCCCAGACAAAGGCATTCTGTCACTCATGAAGGTGGGACCTCGAGGTCCCGTCAAGGCAAGCCGGCCCTGGGACCCTCGCTGGGCCTGTGCACCTGGTCACACTGTGGACCCTGGGCTGTGTCTTCCCCAGGTGCAGTGCCATCGTTACAGACCTGCTAGTCCCATTCTGCGTCCTGCACTCACACCAGAAAAGGCCCTGCGTGTGTGTCAGGGCCTGGCTGGACGCGAATCCTGGACCACAGGCACTTTCCAGCTCTCCAGGGTGGGAAGAGTAGGGGACGACAGGGGCGGGGGAGGGGGGCTGAGCTAACTCCTGGACGCAAGTGACTGAAAAGGCAGACCCAGGGGGACCCCTCATCTGCCCCTCACTCTTGTTCATACAATTACATCCATCTATTCATTCACTCTGACAAATATTTGTTGAGCACCTAAGTACCCTGCTAATAAGAGCTGGAAAAATACAAGGGTGAACGAGTTCAATGTGGCGGGGAAGGGAGACACTCAAATGAACATCCTAAAGTGTGGATATGGTTATGATAGGGGTAGTACAGGTGTGTGGGTCTGGGAATGTCTGCAGAGCTCTCTCCCACTGGGGGGTTCCATTCTACTCTGAGCTCCCTGTTCATACAAAGGGTTTAGAGGGGGCATCGTGTAGTGGAAAGGGCACCGGGAGATAATCAGAGAAACCAGCAAGAGTTCAGGACCAGACATGCATCCCAGGGTTACTAATGCTATAAATGACTGAAAACAGCCAAAATGTTAAAACATAAGGATTGCTTAAATAGACGATAGATAGATAGATAGATAGGCAGATAGACACACACGTATGACAGCTTGAAGTAATTATCTTTGGGTTGCTGGAGTTTAGGGTTATTTTTCTTATCCTTTTCTGGATTTTTTCAAATTTCCCACAATGAGCGTTTATTCTTTTCATCAGAAAAGATAATATTATTTTTAAAAGAAGAAGATAAACAGTAGACTAAAAATGAGGAGACTCAGGTTTGAGTCCCAACTCTGCCCCAGCAGGTTACCTGCGCAAGACAGGAATGACCTTGGCTAAGAACATCATTTCTCTGAGGCTTGTCTGTGAATGAAGAGGTCAAACCACACGCTTTCCAGAGTTCCTTCCACACCAGACACTAGGCTCTGTGCCACAGAACACACGAGGTGCTAAATGACGCTGGTTGAACGGAATCCTATCCCCTGAGCTCCGTTAGTTCATCCTTCATTCAGTTGTCCATTCATTCCACCTCCACTGTTAGCAGTTACTCTATGCCTAGCACTGCTCCTGGTGCTGGGGATTTAAGGGCAAACCGCGCAGATATAGCTCCTGCCCTCACAAAACTATAGTCTCCCAAGCTCCAAGTCCCCTTCCCTTGTTCTTTTTCTTCCCGCCCTAACGCCCCATCCTGTTAATGCATTTTTTACCTTTTCTCCAAAATGCCTCAGGTGCATCTGTTTCATTCTTAAACACCAAGCTCCAGACCTGGTCCAGCCCCACAGGATCTCAGGCTGGGACCAGGGCCGAACTCTCATTTTTCCCCTCTCCCAGCATTCTGCAAACAGCCCTTTGAATAACATTTCTAGGAGCACCTGATTCTACATTGCTAGGTTCAGCATCCCTCAGGGTTCCCAATCCAAACTGAAAGCCAACCGCTTCCATTTTTAGGATTAGCCATTTGGTGGGGCTCACAAATTTCATACTAAACCAGCTTTGAAATCAGATCTCTATCCATGTGTCAGGGAGGACTGGAGCGCTTACTGCTGGTGCGAGTGTGAATGGCACAGCCATTATGGAAAACAGTTGGGCTGTTTCTTAAAAAGTTAAACTTACACCTCCATATGATCCAGTCATCTCACGCCAAGGTGTTTTCCCAAAACAAAGGAAGCATAGGCACATACAATGTCTTATTCATGAATGTTCAGAGCAACTTATTTGTAATAGCTCCAAACTGGAAACAACCCAAGTGTCCATCAACAGGTGAATCAATTAAAAAAATATCGTATAGTGTATCCATAAAATTGAATATTACTCAACAATAAAAAGGAATGAACTATTGATATACGCCACACGTGGATGGAGCTCAAAATAATTACACTGGGCTTCCCTGGTGGCGCAGTGGTTGAGAGTCCGCCTGCCGACGCAGGGGACACAGGTTCGTGCCCCGGTGTGTCCGGGAAGATCCCACATGCCGCGGAGCGGCTGGGCCCGTGAGCCATGGCCGCTGAGCCTGCGCGTCCGGAGCCTGTGCTCCGCGGCGGGAGAGGCCACAACAGTGAGAGGCCCGTGTATCGCAAAAAAAAAAAAAAAAAAAATTACACTAAGTACAAGGAACCAGAGCACAAAA
This sequence comes from Delphinapterus leucas, assembly GCF_059928025.1. Classification (NCBI taxonomy): domain Eukaryota; kingdom Metazoa; phylum Chordata; class Mammalia; order Artiodactyla; family Monodontidae; genus Delphinapterus; species Delphinapterus leucas. The sequence goes on from NC_143138.1 coordinate 35,255,418, forward strand.
GGGTACATACTGTATGAGTCCACTTGTCTAAAATTTGAGAAAATGCAAACTAATCTATAGTGAATAAAACCGGGTGGGTGATTGCCTATGGAGAGGGTGGAGGGCGGACAGGGAGGGGGTGGATTATAAAAAGGCACAAGGGAAATTTGGGGGATGATGGTCAAACATGATCTTGATGGTAGTGATGGATTCAAAGGTACATACATATGCTAAAATGTATCAAGTTATGTACTTGAATTATGTCAAGTTTATGGTATGCCAATTATACCTCAATAGAGTTGTTAAAAACAAATAAAACAGGTCTGTTCCTAGCCTCACCATCTCCAACTGCCAAGGGCTCTGGCCACTGCAGCTGGCAACCCTCTAGAAGATTGCTAGTACCATAAGCTGCTCTACAGGTTCTAGAAAAGACCTCACAGCCCAGAGGCGGGGGGAAGGGGAACAAGGAGCTCCCTCCAGGCCCAGGCCTCAGCTGAGCTTGTCTGGTCTGGTCTTCCAGGAGACGGGTAGTTTACTGTAAGGAGTATATGCTTTCATATTAAGCCTGTGGCTAAGTTACTTAGGGCCTGTGAGCTTCACTGCCTTCATGGGCACACGGACGACAAAGCCCACCTCCCACGGCTACTGTGAGCATCACACAAAGAGCACATATCAAGAAGCCGGCACAGCACTGGGCACATCACAGGCCCTCCAGCCAGGTTCCCTTCCCCTGTCCCGGCCCCAGCCTCCACCCCAGTGGTGGCTAAGGTTCAGGGCTCTGCCCACGGAAGAGCCTAGTGAAGCACAAGCCCGGTTTCACCTGGAGGTCTCTGGCGGGTAGACCTGAATTGACAGCAGCCCCAGGCTTCTGGGTGGGTTAAAAATAAGGTACTTTCAGCCTGGGAATTTGTTAGAGGCAGATGAGATGGCAAAGGGGACTGAGAAAGGTGCCCATGACTTGGAGTTTCTAGGGCAAGACATCAGGAGGGATGTGGGTTTGGGGTGCGGGGATACCCAACCCTTGCACACTGGACGAGCAAGTATAGGAGATACTCAGAAATGACCAAAGAAGAAAGGGAGGGAGGGAAGATATTAATGCATGTTGGCATGTGAGAGGGTTTGATGCTATGGTGCAGAGGTATATGTATGGGGTGGTGAGTATGTGTATGTTTATAGCATGATACGTGTAGTATGTGTGTTTATGTGTGTATGTGGTATAGTATGGACGTGTAGGTGGTGTGTGTATGTATGGTGTGCGTACATGTGTGTTCATCCCCAGGAAACAAACACACAAGATTCTACTGACTTTCAAGTCTCTGCAGAGAGAAGACCCAGTATATGAGCTGAGGAAACAGTAATATCACTGATAATCAGCCCCCACGTCAATTTCAAATCAGCCCACGTTTAGTTTATAAGGAGCTGCCAAGCATAACATTCAGGAAATGTTACTGTGGGGAAGGCAATGTCTTGTCTTCAGTTTCCCGTGAACCACACTAAGGCCCGGGAGCAGAGATCCACCGAAAGATTCTTGTACCTGCCATGGACCAGAGACCAGGTGTTCACATTCGTCATCTCATTTAATCCCAAGACAACCCAGCAAGGTCAATATTTTTGACTGATAAGGACATTGAGGCTCAAAACCGGGAGATGACACCCACACTAGGGCTCTCTCCTGTGATACACCATCTCATTCCAACCTAGTTTCAATTCAGTTCCGGAGCGTGTATGTACACATGCACGTGTGCACATTCCTCTGGGTGTATGCATGTGTCCAGCAGATGCAACTGGGTTTCCTTTGGTGTCTATTATAATGGGGTGTACACTCCCTCTGCCATTTGAAATTTTGGTGTTATATTTTAGCCACTTCCCCAATAAGCCTGAGGTGGAAAAAAACAAATAGCTGACAATAATGTATACCCAATCTATTCCATGCTCCATATTTTACAAGACAGATATTCAGCACATTTTTAGAAAGAAGGATACTAACATTTACTAAGAGCTAGGCTAGGCTCAAACTTTCACATTTATTATTTCACTTAATTTATTCCAACATCCTACAAAGATGATATTGTGCATTTTTACATACAGGGAAATCAAAGCTTAGCGAAGGTAAGCAACTTGCCCAAGTTAGCAGGGTTCATAAAACATGTTGAACCTCAGTCTAATTGATTCCAAAACTCAGACACAGCCTCCCCATGGCACAGAAATGGCAGCATCATGGTAAACGGTCGCCCCCCACACCCCCAGCCATGGAAGCCTCTCCATCCCTTCCCCATCACCCATCCCAACTACCTCTCAGAGAAGAACTCGGCACTAGTACAGAGAAGCCCTGTACCCCAGCCACAGACAGCAATCCAGCCCCATCATCTTACCGCACACCGAGTCACAGAAAAGATCCAGGCTATCCCATCTTCTGGACCAGCCTCTTGGGTATGCGAGCTGGATACCTTCAGAAGGGCCCCGGGCTTGGTTTAAGGCTCTGCTGTTGCCGTCTTGAAATCTTTAATAATTTTTGAACAGGGAGACTTGCATTTCCATTTTGCACTGGGGCCCGTGAATTGCACAGCTGGTCCTGCCCATCTTCTAAGGCAGCCAGCTCGGGCAGCCTTTCCCAGGAAGAGCAGCCCAGCCAGCCACTCCCTGTGTTTCCAAAAATGTTACCCACAGTCCCTGAATGGTCAGGACAGAACAGAGACAAGTTACTTTAATCTGGGGTGGCTTCCTGCCCGAAGGGCCTTGAAGGGCCACTCAGTAACTTCTGGGCTGTCCCCCACCCTCATCTTTTCTCCTTATCCCACCTCACCCCTCCGCTGCGGGCTCCCTGGTCACTCCTCCCTAAACGCGCCATTGCTCAAGGGATTAAAATTCCTAGAGGGCTTGGACACTTCCACTTTATCTCTGACTCCCCCCACCGGGCTCTTTCCGCACACACAGCAGGAGCTCAATGAGAGCGGATGCATCAGATACATTACAGTATGTATTTCCTGAATTCTTGACGCTATCCGTTATAAAGCCTATCACCAATGTGATGGCTTTACATAACTCAAAGGTTGTGTGTCCTTCTGCAACTGGACACATACTAAAAGCAAGAGAATGTGTCAGCTTTGAAACAGAGTTCAAAACTTGGTTCTGCTGGTTCTATTGGGTTGGCCAAAACGTTCGTTCGGGTTTTCCCGTAAGCAGTTCACGGATGAACTTTTCGGCCAACCCAATACATTTGGGTCGGCAATATTATCCCTCACCCCATCCCCATGCCCACCTCTGCTTCCTGCCCCTCCTCTCCCTCCGCTATGCAGGTCCTACCTTCTCCAAGCAGCCTTCCTACCCATTCTCATCTACCTGAATTCTCCCAAATAAACTCAGAGCCCCTGTTGTCTACTCTGTTTCTAGGACACTGCATCATATACTACTCTGTGGCACTTGTGTTATTTAATGTATTAATTTATCTTTTTTTATGCCAATGAGCTTTTCCCCCATCTAGACTCTGAGCCCCCTGAGAACATGACATAGTGCCGGGTATGCAGCAGGTCCTCTTCCTGAATGAAAGTTATCTCATGGCAGGGGGTGGGAGTGGGTTAGAGAGAGAGGAGAAAGTTATTAACCCCAGAAATAAATCTTCATGGAAAATCCAATGAACTCAGGTCCTTCAGCCTTTCCTCAGAGTCCAGTGGAGGTCAAAGGCATCCAGACCTTGGCCAGACACCGTCAAGAGGCGTCTCAAGCGGCACTCAGCGAGGCAAAGGTGTGCGCCTTTACAAACCTGCGTGGTTAAATGATATCTTGGCACTCCCAGACGCAACTCTGGACATTTTCATTTCTGTTTGTTTCTACTCTCCCCCCTCCCCACCCTCCAGCAAACAAAAGGCATCTTGCATATAAAAGGCATAAGACATTTTTCCTCTCTGTGCTTCCAGGAGCGGGATGTTTCCTCCAAGTGAAACGAGATCTTGGCTGTGAGACCTCAGGCTACAGAAGCTAGGGTTTCCTCTTTGGAACTCAGACCATCCCCTCCATAGTTCCCAGTCTATGCATGGACTCCCCCATTCCTAAATCACCTTTCTCTGACCCTGACACCCCTGCAAGCTGTGCCCTGATGGTCTCCATCTAAGGGGCTTTATTTACCCAGCAGGGCCCCTCATGTCTCCCCCTCACCTCCCTCCTCAGTGCCCACCTCTCCTGAAAACTGCACTTGTGCACATCAGTATCACCTCCTTCCATCCTGTTCCCCCTGCAGAGGCCCTCTTCCCAGTTCCCTCTTCGCGGTGTTTCAGAGCAATGTGAAATCTGAGCCGCATGTCCCCATGCTCCACACACACTCACTCTCTCTCCCTCCTTCTTGATTTCAACCAGCTGATCCCCCTGTCTGGAACACTCCGTCCTGCCCCCCCCCCCGCCCCCGGCCACTCACCTGGCAGCCTGCGCCCTTCCCCACAGGTGTGGGTGTAGGGCCCCTCCTCAGCATCCTGCCTTTCTCCCATCAGAGCCCTGGCTGCTTCCTGAATTAGCGTCACTCTCGCTGGGCTGTGAGGTCCTTGAGGTTGGGGACAGTGTAGCACAGTCTCTCAGGAACCCTGCGCCCAGCACAGGGCCGGGCCCGCAGCAGCTGTGCTGGGGCTTTGCCAAGGTTCACACCTCGGGTCTCTGTCCTTCTCCCTCACCCTTCTTCCTCCCAGAAAACCTTCCATCTCTTTATTTCAGATAAATTCAGCAGCAGTCACTCTCGAAAACTCCTCTCCCCCATCTCCAACTCACTTCCAACTACCCACATTTCTGTTCAGAAGCGCTGGCACCACTCCCATCAACTTCCTCTCAGACCGCCTTCATCTCCTTCCCCCTTCGGACCACCCCTGCTTTTCTCTGTGAATGACTCCACAGTCTGAGGTTCAAACCACAGAATCATCCTGAACTCTTCCTCTGTCTTGAGAACCGCTACATGCCAGGTGTTTGCATGTATTATCTCATTTCATTCTCACATCAAACCCTGAGAAGTGGGTATTAGCATCCTGAGTTTACAGACAAGGAAACTGAGGCTCAGAGAAGTCAAGTGACCTGCCCAAGGTCACAAGCCCATAACTGACTGGGCTGGGGTGAGAGGCGGGTTTTGACAGCCTGTCCAAAAGCCCACCAGGTGCGCGCGCGCACGCACACACACACACACACACACATACACACATGCTATTCCCTCCTTTACATTATAAATTATCCAATCAGTCTCCACGCCCAATCGATTCCACTTAGAAATGCTTCCTGTATGGGCCCTTTGATCTCCCATGTGGACGCTCAGGGCCCACTCAGACACACAGGACATGGCTGTGTGGTCACAGAGTTAGGAGGTGGGGGGCCATGAGTCCTGCACATCTAGCTGGCAGCACTGACCTCACCTCGCACTCACTCAGGGAGCTGGTACGTGCTCTTAGCTTGGAACCATTTCTTCAAGGCCCCATCCCTTCTTACTGATTTGGTTGTTCTCCAGCCAGGCTGAGGCTGACCCCTTTCTTCTGGACTCCACCTGCACCCTACTAATGCTCCTCTTGGCCTCAGATCAAAAACCCTCAACAAGCTACCCACCTGGAGCGCAGCCTGGGTTTCCAGCTCTCTTCCTTCAATTTAGCTCTTGGTTTTCCCACTCGCAGCAGATCTCCAAGGACAGTGCATCCTAAGGGGCTTCTCAATGATGCAGATCCCAGGGCCCTGCTCTCAGAGTTTCCAGGTCAGTAGATCTGGGTAAGGACCCAGGAATCTGCATTTTAACAAGTTCCCCAAGGGACTGGGATGCAGGCGGTTTCATTCACTCTCCATCCCCTTCCCTTCTCTTTCACCAGCATTTGTACCAACCTTTTTCACAAGTCACCCCTTCTTTCCAGAGCTGTGATCAAATCCCCCAGGTTCTCATCTCGGGCTACACAGTAGAATCATGGGGCATTTTGAAAAATATCTATGCCTGGATTGCAACCAGAACCAATTAAAACAGAATCCCTGGGCAGGTGTGGGGGAGCCACTGGGGTGAGCAGCTCATCCTGCTTTGCCCAGGACTGTCCCAGTTTTAATCCTGAAAGTCCCACATCCCAGGGAAGCTCTCAGTCCTGGGAAAACGGGATCAGTCATTCACCCTACAGGGCTCTGGAATTTGCAAATCTCTCCAGGTGATTCTAATTTGCAGCCAAGCTTGCCAAACACTGAACCCCATCTGGATCAAGAGATGCCCCTCCCCCCGGCATTCCCTCCAGCCAGCGCCTTTTGTTTTCACACTTAGCTCAGGTGATCTCAAAATGTGTCTCTAGACCAGCAGCATCAGTGTCACCTGGGAACTTGTTTAAAAAAAAAAAAGGTACAGCCAATTCTAAATAATTTGCTCTTCTCTCAGCTGCAGAGAGATCCTTTGTGAACCCCTACCCAGAATCACTGACATTTACTGCCTTGAGTGAAGCGAGAGGACTAAGGAGTTAACTGGTGGTGGAGGTTTGAGGCTGGGAGCTCAGTCCTCCCCAGGGAGGTTTAGTGGTGACCAGAGGGGCCTAGGTTTTGATTCATAGGCAACAAACTTTTACTGACCACTAACTAATTAGCTGCCTTGTTTATGACATCTCATTAAATTCAACACTAACTCTGTCCAGCATTTGGTGTTGGGATTTTGTGGGGTCCATACATAAAACCTTCCTCTTCTGGCTCAAGTTCAGGACCAGTTGAGAAACAGATACATGAAGCAAACAGATAGAGGTCACGGTATCAGCCACGTTCCTGACAGAGCTGTGGGAGTAAGCGGCTGTGTCTCTCTGGCCAAATGGACTTGCTAATGTCTCACCCATGAGTGAGGCCAGCTGACATGTCCGGTCCTCAGCATAGGAGGGTGACCGTGGACCTTCCCGTAGGAGCGGGCTCCCGACCTCAACCCCCAGAGCTGGCCAGATGCGCCCCCTGCAGGTGGCAGAGCCCAGGGAAGGGAGCGAGCGTAGGCAGACCCAGTTCATAACCTCCCAGAGCCATTGGTTAGAGGTGCCTCACTCCTTCCCCTGAGGAAGTGATGGGGAGGAACAGGCCAAGGTTCTCCACCCTTACGTCCATTTGAGCCACTCATGCCCTGATCCCACCCCAAGACATGCTGGCCTGGTCCGTGGAGGGAGCCGGGCATTGATAACTTGTAAAAGTTCCCCAGGTGATGCTAGGGTGCCATCAGCATTGAGTAACCACTCTTGGGAGATCCTCTCCTGGAAACGAGAAGCCAGGGATGCTCCCCTCTAAGGGTGGGGTTGCTTGTATTTCACAACCAGGGGAACAAGGTCTCAGGAACCTTAAGCGTCTTGCCCTATGCCCGGAGCGGGTCAATGGAATCTTAGGGATGAGTAATAGCACTGAATGAATCAGCTTTCTCCAAATCTTGGGTGGACTTGGAGGTTTTCAGCCAGGTCGCAGCCAGATCAGCTAAAGCACTGGTTCTAGAATCTCCTGGAGGGCTTGTTAAATGCAGCTCACTGGGCCCCACCCCCAGAGTTTCTGATTCAGAGGGAGGGCTGTGTAGCTGCGAGCACAGGCTTCTGAGTCGGGCAGGTCTTTGCCACCAACATTAAGGATGGCCTTGCCTGGGGTTTCACCCAACCTCTCTGGGGCTCAGTTTCTTCACCGGTCAAATAGCGATCACAGGATTAACGACCTCACGTGTTTCTCGTGAGTTGAGCCAGGACACACGAAGCACCTAGTGTGGTGCATGGCACGTAGTAGGACTGGAGGTAAATTGCAGACGTTGAATATTATCTGTAGATGCTGCTGTTATTCAGGGACAGCTTCTCTGAAAAGGTCGAGAGGAGGTTTCGGATGCAGGCAAGAATACCAAGAGGCAGAACACCAGAGAGAGAGAGAGCCAAGTCTGAAAGGATGCAGGAGGGGAGCCAGAAACAGAGCAGAAGCCAGTGCACAGAAGGTACAAGCGAACTGTGTGCAGAGGGTGGGGGTCTGCTGCAGATCTGGCTGACAGAGAGGCTGGGAGTCAAAGTCACCCAAAATAGAACTCCCTCCTCTCCAAACTCTCAATTCACTCCCCCTTCCCCACTCCCTATCTCCCTGGGCCGCACGCCACATGCCTCTGTCAGACTCATTTGTTTAGAACTACCCCCCTAACTGCACCCCGACCCCTGCCCTAGGGACTCAAGGAATCCTAGCAATGTGTTCAGTTCCAAGTGCTGGAGGAAAAGGAGCAAAATAAAAAGGAGAAAAAACCCTCTCTCCAGGCTTGTGTCTTTGTAGGACTTCCCACAGCCCCCCAAGTCTTCCTCTCCCCCAAGAGATGGCCATTCGGAGTCAGCATCTGGTTAGAAGTATCCAAACCAACGGGTACCAATGGCCTGTCTCCCCTCACCCGACCGCAGAGCCCTCTCTGCCACCGCATACTCTTTCCTCTTTCATAACCAGACTCAAAGCTCATCTCCCTGAAGTCTTCCCTGATGAACCTCACTTGACTGCAGGAGTTCCTTCCTTCATGTGTGCATTCATCCATCCATCCATTCATTCCACAAATGTTTACTGAGCATCTGCTCTTGTAACAGAGAACAAACCTGACTCCATCTTGGATCTGTTCCTTTAGCTCTAACCCCTGTACTCTGTTGCCTGTGCTTAGTCATGCTCTGCACATCTGCAAAAGAATGTTGCCTATAGCCTGAAATATACGTGATAGGCCATTCTCAAGGCTCCGACCTTTAAAGGTACAACACTTTTCCACTCATATAGAGATACATGGATAAAGGTGCAGAACAGAGAACCACAAGTGTCTTGTTGGATACTGATAGGAACAGTGCGACCAGACCTACGTGGACAGCTGTAAGAACAAAGGATTCCAGCACCAAGTCTGCAACAACCAGCCACGGCCCCTCCCCTTTTAGCATAAAAGCAGCCTGAATTTTAACTCAGGTAACAGGGTTCTTTGGGACACTAGTCCATTATCTGCTCAGTCTGCTGGCTTTCTGGATAAAGTCACTATTCATTGCACCAGCCACTCATTTCTCTCCATTTATTGGCCTGTCATGCAGCGAGCAGTACAAGCTTGGACTTGGTAACACTCTGTGACTGGGCAGCAGGGATTCGGATACAAAAGAGACACAGTCCCTGCCCTCCCGCAGCCTAAGGAAGGCAGCACTGGAGTGGGAGCTCACAGTCCTAAGGAGATAATGGGGTCCCCTTGTCATGTTCTTCAAGTTCATGATCATGCTGTTCAATCCTCTTTCTTAGCATGAGAAGAGACCGATCAGCCACTGGTGAGATGGCACCCTCTTTGTCCTGCACACACAAACCACACCAAAGAAAACACACCCGTATGAGACACGGATAACACACTTCATGGTTCCATGTTGCTTTCCATCCTATAGACTTTAGAAGTTTGTCTGAGCCTCAGTGCATGTCATCATCGGTAACTGACTCAGCCCCTGTATTTGGCATCGTAAGGACCATCTCAACCAACATTTATTGACCTGCTTGGATGTACCAGGCACCAGAGACAAGAGGTGAATAAGATATGTTCCTGAGCACCCAGAGATGACAGTCTAGTGGGAGAGCCAGGCACATAAACAGTCATAATACAATATGGGATGCACACAGTAAGGCACTGTGACATAAGTGGAGAGCCTAGTTGTTGACCAGGAGGACACCGGGGGGGCTTCCTGGAGGAGGCAATGAAGAGAAAGCAGTAAGTCTGTTAATGAGCCTGTGCAGTGGCTTGGCTCCCGCCATTTCAGGTCATCTTAATCACGTCCCACTGACTTTGTTCCCTTCCCTTCCTCACCCCTCCATCTCAGAATGCCCTGGGCACTGGGGCTTTTGGGAAAATGAATCCATGTGCATGTGTTATGACTGTGTGGGGATTTTTTCCCCTTCCTTTATTTAAAGGGAAAAAAATAATGTTATAACACCAATAACTGATTGTGTAATAAAAGCTAAATATATAAAGCAAAATGTTATTTCCCCTGGCTATTTATAGGTGGTGCTCAGATACCCGCCTTGGCCTTTCAACTCCGGTGCCAGCGGGGGCCAGAGCTGAATTTTCAAATGTTGCACCACGGTCCTTCATAGCTGGAAAACAGCTACTGGCAGACAGAAAAGGGCAGGGCTTGGGCTGACTTGCGAGCTGAGTCAGGGCTGTACCAGGCTCTGCACAAAACAGCTACAGCTGCGAGTCGAAGGCCTCTTTATTTAACTAGGGAGGCCGAGTGGAGGGAGGCTGTCACATCACACTTTTTGTCAAGCACAGTCATCCCAACAGGTAGTGAAAATCATTGCTCGTGTCAAGACTGAATGAGAACAGCAAGATGAAAGTTTTCCCATACACAGGAATGGGAGAGAATCTGAAGACCAACAGCCCTTGCCAGCATGGAATGAGATTTCCTACGACATGAGGCGTTTGCCTTGATATTTTTACCCCTGGTTGAGCCCACTGAAGCCGATCCCCCTTTCTCTGGGGATGATATATGTTATTCAAGGGGCAACATTTTATTTTTACTGAGTGCTAAAGAACTTTGACCCCAAGACTCCTTTCTGAGAAGCAAAGGCCTCAGGAATAGGATGGAGTTGAGAACCTAGAGTTTTCGCTTCTATGCTCGGCTCTGCCACTAACTAGCTCTAAGACCTTTGGGAAAGTTAACTTCCTTAAGCTTCACCTCCTTCGTCTGTCATGACACGATATACCCCATGGTGTAGTCATGAGGAGTAACTGACAATTCAGGAATAATACTGCGTGTCTGATACAGAGTACTTTACAAGGGAAATATTGAAAATATTTCCCAATATATTTTGCCTTTGGGAAATTCAGGTAATTTTTTCTTTTACTTTTCTTTTTTTTCCTTTCCTTTCTCCTGTACCCTTCCAATATCAGCGCTAAGACACAGCCTTATTTTCTCTGGTCAAAGACTTATAACCCCCAAAACAAAAAGGTCAGTAGAGCAGGGAAGGGTCACTAAGAGTTAATGTTGTTTTCTCTGGACAGGAATGAGGAACAGAAAACCTTTCTAGGACTAGGAGGGAAAGGAATTAAATGGCCAGGATTTCACTCCCTTCCACACCAGGGGGGAGGGACATCTTTAGAAAGGAGCCAATGACTTGGAGAATCCCAGGACAGTGATGTACACCTGGGGAAATGCCACGCCCCTTGGAGAAGCCCTGCCTTCAGCTGGGCTCAGAGCAACAGGGCTCGGCCAGGGGCAGGTTAGCAAGGGCTGGGGGCTGTCCCTGGGCCCACCCATCCAGAGCTCTCACATCCAGGCAACAGCTGGACACTGGGGCCCTCCAGGGGCAGGCGGGAGTCCCGGGAGAGCCACGGGGCCTGAAGAAGTCACAGCTTCACCAACAGGTGGCAGGTAGCCCTTCAAAGGCCCCGGGACAAGACCAGACCTGGCTCCTTCAGTGGATTTCAGCACAGGGGCCCAAGACGCAGAGGGAACACAGAACACATCAGTGGACGTCAGCAGGGACCCTGCAGCCTTGAGAAAACTGGAGCCGCCCCAGCAAGCAGATGGCAGAGGAGGAGGGCCCTGGAGGACACCTCACAGGGGGTCTGAATCCTGACCTCACTGGACCACGAGCCCCTGTCTCACATCGGAAGAGACTAAAGTACCTTTATTTACTAAGATAAGATTTTAATTGCAAGTTATCAATTAGAGCAAATAATCACTTTTTCCTGCACACGTGAGTTGTGCCGCATACACGTTCCCCAGCCATTTTAGGAAACCTTCAAAAAATATTAGCTGCCCCATCATCACGACTAAACAGGGTCTTCTTGGATTGACGTGGAGGCAACGCAGATGCGGACGAGAGCAAGAGACAGTCCTACTTGTTTCAGATCTGAGTCCTAGGAGAGCTAAGGGAGCCTGGAGGGACCGGGGTGGGGAGGGGAGAGGTGCAGCCTCTGAGACTCAGGCCCTCGCCTGGAGTTTTCACCCTCTCCTACTGTTCTCGGCAAACATAGTCACGCCCTCCCTTCTCACTCAGGTTTAACTCTAATGAATCTGCCCACTGCTCTGCCCTTTCCTCACCGAGGGGGCTGCGGAGGAGGGGGTACCAGGCCACTTGCCCCCTTACACCTGCCTGGCCTGTCGGGATAGGGTCCTGCAGGGCCGTTCACCTGCCCACTCACTTACCGTCTGTGCAGGCTTAGCAGGACAGCACAGTGGGTACAAACCAGAACTCAGGAGTTAGGCTGCCTGAGTGCCGACCCCAGCACCACTGATCTGCTGTGTTATCTTTGGCCAGTTGCTTCACCTTCCTGTGCCTCCGTTTCCCATCTGAAAATGTAATAGTAATCTGCCTTCTGATGTAATTGGGGTTGAGTTAGTGGTCTTGTATACGGTGATCGGGGTCGTGCCTGGCTCCCAGCAAGCACTGTCTGCGGAGCAATGATTGTTCACCTTCTCATTGAGATTATTTAAAATAACCCCTCGTCCATGTGGAGAAGAGGGAACCCTCCTGCACTGTCGGTGGGAATGTAGATTGATACAGCCACTATGGAGAACAGTATGGAGGTTCCTTAAAAAACTAAGAATAGAATTACCATATGACCCAGCCATCCCACTCCTGGGCATATACCCTGCGAAAAACATAATTCGAAAAGATACATGCACCCCTATGTTCACTGCAGTGCTGTTTACAATAGCGAAGACGTGGAAGCACCTAAATGTCCATCGACAGAGGAATGGATAGAGAAGATGTGGTACATAGATAGAACAGAATATTACTGAGCCATAAAAAAACCAATGAAATAATGCCATTTGCAGCAACATGGATGGACCCAGAGATTATTATACTAAGTAAATCAGACAAAGACAAATCCCATATGATATCACTCATATGTATAATCTAATTTTAAAAATGATACAGATGAACTTATTTACAAAACAGAAACAGACTTACAGACACAGTTACTGTGACCAAAGGGGAAAGGTGGCAGGGGAGTGATAAATTAGGAGTTTGGGATTAACATACACGCACTACTACATATAAAACAGATCATCAACAGGGACCTACCTTACAGCACAGGAAACTCTACTCAATATTCTGTAATTACCTATATGGGAAAAGAATCTGAAAAAGAATGGATATATGTATAACAGAATCACTTTGCTGTACACCTGAAACTACTACAACACTGTAAAACAACTATACTCCAATATAAAATAAAAATTAAAAAAACATTTTAATGCATGGAATATAGTCAATAATGAATATCCAATAGCACAAATAATGGTTTAAAACAAAAACCCTCTTCCAGCACCGTCCACTCCCTTCTCCCACCTCATTTTCCACATAGACCTATCACCATGTGAGATGCTATATACGTTATTTATTATCTCTCCCTGAGACATTTTTGTCCATCATTCACTGTGTATCCACAGTGCCTAGAATTACTGCCGAGCACATAGCAGACCCTGTAATAAAGAATGAATACAGGAAACTTTTCTTACTGACTGTAGAACCTTAGGCAGATTATGTAACGCCACATGCCTCAGTTTACTCATTAGGAAAATGGGGTTGACGTGAGGATGAAATGAGAAAACATTTGTGAATATGCCCACTCCGGCCCTTGGTACATGGTGGATGGATGACGGCTGATCTGGGAGGACCAGTCTCGGCCTGACTCAGGCAGGGCCTGCAATGGTTAATCCCCAAATCTCTTCCCCACCCCGTGGCAAGGCAAGGCTGGACTGCAGGGCCACTGGCAGCTGTCCAGGTGGAGGATAAATGTCAGAGGTGGGTGCCTGTGGAGCTGCCCTGGTCCTGACGTGGAGTCTTGACCCGGGCAGCTGGAGTCTCTCCCCACCCCCTCCTGCTGGGACACACTGCCTGAGCCTGGAGCGTTTCGGGCGCAGGAGTGAGCGGTGGGAACCTCCGCCTGCCTGGGTCCCACGCCACATCCTGGCCTCGGGGGAGGTGGGCCCAAGGCCTGGCCTTCCCAGCCATTCCCAGGCGGCCTGCTCTCCTGCAGGCCCAGCTGGGGTGACTGAACCAGAGGCCTGTAGGGACAGGTCTGTCCCTCAGCATTGCCTCGTCCCTAGCCACGAGGAGGGAGCTACCGGCCTCAGCACAAGGAGGGTCTGTGTTCAGAGCTCAGCTCTGTTGGCTCTGAGCCCTACCCACCTTCCCAGCCCAGGGGGAGGGAGTATGTTCAAAGGCAGGTGAGCCTCATGCCGCCAAATCACAGAGAGGACACCCAGAAGAGCTGACTCCAACGGGGGTCTTCTCCCGTGTCTCCATTCCCCCCAAGTCTTCATTTCCCCCAGTGCTCCAGCTTTCCAGCAACTTCCCCAAGAGTCCATCCCTCTCCAGGACTGACCCAGAAAGAGATGAACACAGACACACAAGCTTAGCATGCATGAGGAAGGTGAATAAATGAAACCCAGCGTTTACCCCATGGCTCATTCATTCCTCAGTTGCATGTGGAAGCCCCACACTGTGCCAAGCACGGCACACGGCAGGGAGGTGGCCGTGAATAAAACATAGAGCTGGTCATCAAACATGCTCTTGGTCAGTCAGGAAAGGGAGGACCACGGGTAAGCTGGCTGGGGAGGGGGCAGAGCGGCACAGCGCAGGTGGGAGTCTAGGGGAGGGGTCTCTAACATGGCCTGCGGAAGGAGGGAGGGCCAAGAATCTGGAAGGGTGACACTGAGGTGTTTCTGGCAGGCAACGTCTTGGGGAAGAATGCAGGGGTTGATGAACGGAGAAACGATATCCCTCACCAAGGGGCCAGCTCAGAATCACCTTGTGGGGGAAACTGGCCTCAGCTCCCATCCTCTCAGTCTTCAGGGACTTTCACTAGAAAGTAAGCTCCCCACCCAGGGCAGGAACATGGTCAGGCTGCACCCTCAGAGCTTAGAACAGTGACAGCACACGTGGGAGGCACACGGCAAACGTGCCTGAGTATGCCAGTGCATAAACTCCCCGAAGGTAAGCTCACTCCTGACCCCCAGGAGCCCTTGCTCTCCTCCGATGCCCCTGGCATTCGTGGAAGTTGATACTGCCCAGGTTCCTCTTGATAAGCATAAAAAGCTCAACACGCTAGAACTCTCTAACTGGCGCCAGACAAGGTATCTCTTCAGCCTCCAGCACGGGCGTCCTTCACAGGCACAAGCAGTGGGGTTCTCCCCAGGTGCTGCTGGAATCACAGGCCACTGGGGACCAAGGCGAGGAAGAGGAGACAGCTGTTGCACCTTGGTCTCTACAGAAGGACAGCACGGTGCTGGCACCCACTCCAGCCCTGGGCTCACTGCAGGCCCATCCACACCCGCTCCCAGCCCCTGGCATGGAAGGGATGGGTGGGGGGAGGTGCCGATTAGCGCGCTCTGTTCAGACACCACTGTGAAGCTGGGCCCTGGGGAAATGGCCCAAACACCGGCCACTCCTGCTTGCCTCCTTCTCGGTGGAAAACTGCAAAGAGCACAGGTTCCCTTCGCTTGTCATTCAGCCACTATTTAATGAAGACCTACTGTGTGCTGGACCCTGTCAGGGGGACTAGGAAAGCACAGTCAGCCTGTCCGAACCCTTGCCTTCCGGAAGCTCATGGTTTAGAGACAGCCAGGCGGAACAGTGGTTTTCAAGCATCACGCTAAGTGCCACATCAGGGGTAGGTCTGCCGGGACAGAGAGGAAGAGAACTTCACCTCCCTGAGACCGCGGCGAGGAGATTTTACGGAAGTGGTGGTGTTCTGAACTGAGCCTTGAAGGATGGCTAATTACTTCACCAGGTACCAACCTTCAGGCAGAAGGAAGGGCAAGAGTTAAGATACAGCCGGTGAGAGGCGGGGCGTAGAGCCGGGTGTGGCCAGACCTGAGAAGTAGCCCAGGGCTTGGTCCTGAGGGACCCACCCTCCTTGAACTCTGAAACTGGGTTTGGGCTTTCCCAAAGTCTCCTTGGTCGAGGGGAAGCATACTGCACACAGAGACAGAGGCCCTGAACCAGCAGCCCAGGCCCAAGCCCCACACCCTGCCAGGCACAGGGGCGTCTCAGTGGACCCCTACTCAGAGAGCCAAGTCACGAGGGCCACTGTTCTCTGGAGTGACCAAGTGCCATTCCACAAGCTTGGGTGCAAAGATCTGACCCTGGAAAAGACTACCCTGTTCCGTTTCTGGATGGCTCCACTTCCCCACTCCCCAACCCCGCCAGTGTGTAAGGAACTTGACTCCTTTCTCTGGCTACCCTGCAGGGAGGCTCCCTCAAGGCTGCTGGGAAGCACGAGGTGTTGAGAGTGGAGGTGACCATACTTTTCAAGACCACTCTACAGAGGAGAAGAAGCAAGGCCACTTATGCCGGGACCCAGAGCAAACTCACGACAGCCCACATCTAGAACCCCATCCTCAAATTCTCAGCAGGAACTCTTCTTTCCTGCTAGAGAACAGTGGCAGACAAACCCTGGTTTGGTTCTTCAGTTCTTGGTTTCCTCTAAACGGTTCTACATACGCTATCTTCAGCGGAAACAACAACTACAAAAATGTCATTTAGAAACTCTGAAAACCTTCACCAAGATTCCTCAGTGAATATATTCCCTAAAGATCGTGAGTCCTGCGAGGGCCCAAGCTATACCGCCTCTCTCTTTGGAGGATGTGTTCCCTAATACTCTAGAAACAAATTCACAACTTCTCCCAGTCTTCACCTCAGATTTTCTCTTTGAAGCCTGGAGAATATTTAGAAAACCTTTCAAAAAGAGATGATCTTCCCAACAGTCAGTCCAAAAGGTTCTGATCTGCCAAGTGGATGTCATAGAAACCTGCGACTTCACAAGCGATTATCATTATTCATCTACCATCAGTACCTTTTCTCATATTCCACACCTCATTTTATGTATAGTTTCCTTAATTTTGGCATGCAAAACGGCTCTAAAATCAGCAGCAGAAGCTGAAAGCAAACCTACCTGGTGTCCAGGGATTTGGGAGTTTGGGGAGGATCAGGTGGCGTTTTGGATATGTTTTCCAGGAAAGAAGAGCTATTGGTCATACCAGCTACACAACTTAAGGATTGTGTTGGAAGGGAAGGAAGGGAGGGAAGGAAGGAAGGAAGGAAGGAAGGAAAGGAGAGAGAGAAAGAAAAAAAAAAGGAAGGAAGGGAGGAAGGAAGGAAGGAAACAAAGATTTGAAACTCTCCCCAAAACTTCAAATGACTTCTCTCCCACTTTACAGCACCATAGGGATATTCACCTTTTCAGAGACTTGCTTTCCCCAAATGACCCCGCCTGCTTGCAGAATGTGGCCTTGCCCTGTGAATGATGAAGCAATGAGGTGGAGAAGGCAAGGAGCCCTGAGGTTCCCCAAGGGATAAAGGAGAGGCTCTCAAAAGTCAAAAACTATCCGTCACCAACTGTTGGTTATTTGGACAGTTAAACCAGATACCGAGAGCTGACCCATACCCCTTCCTCCCCAGACCTCTCCTCCCCTAGCTGAGCAGAAACTAATCACATCTTTATTAGATGTGATTATTTCTCCCCACTATCTTTTCCAGGAGCCAGATACACGGCCAGCAGGCAGGATGGACCAAGACAGACGTCCAGTGGGGAAGGAAGCCAGGTTCACTGAGCCAGGCTCAGTATGCATACGCCTTATCCAATATTTACCAAAACGCCTACACCTTCCAGACACACATTCTATGTGCGCCTCATCCCCATTTTCCATTAGAAACCGGGTTCACAAAGGCCAAACGATTTGCCCTGGACCATCCAGTAGTGGTAGAGGAGGACTGGGTCTCTCTCCTGCCACACTCTGTCCAAGGGGCGCCAGGACCACCGTATGCCGTGTCCAGGCTGTGACCTGCAAGACAGTCCCACTTCCACGGGGATGTGTGAATCCATCGTGGCCGCAGGGAAGGCACACCTGGGAGAGAAGGTGCAGGCCAGGCCCTCACCAACAATGCCTGGTGCCCCTGTGCTCCTGCACCACCCAGAGGCCCAATTCCAATCCCCACCAGCTGAATAACACCCGGGTCAGGGAATGGTGCTGGTGGAGGCCCAGCATCTTCTCCTGGGTACCACAGAGAGAGCGTGGGCAAGGGAGAGGGTGGATTGGGCTGCTCCTACAGCAGTATATTTAACTACATTTCCCTTAAGGAAGGATATCCTTTCTAAATTCACACCAAGGCTCCGCACAGGTGAGGGGCAGCCCTGACTGGGGCTCCCCCTTGGCAGGTCAGCTCGCATGGGCTCAGCTGAAGCCATCCCCAGGCCACCTCTCACCACTGTCCTCCACTAGCCAGGCAGTTGGAATAACCTGGCTCTGGAATATCCTCCTCTGCCCTTCTCACCCCGCTGGCTTCGCTCCATGCCCCGTCCATTCAGAAAACACCCCGAGACGGGCAGGGGGACCAGAAATTCACACTCTGGGCCCTGCCTGCAGCTGGCTGCCCAGGATCCAATTTCGGCCACATCTTCTCTTGCTGAGAAGGCACGGGGGGCACCTCTCTGGCTCACCCTGCCTGCAGGAGCTTGGAGGCCTCTCCTACACGTTGACACGCATCTTCTGTCCTGAATCTGCAGAACCATCGCCGTCAGGGATTTGGGGCTTGTTTTCTTAATTAACTGGAAATGCTAACACAGGAGCCTTGGAGCTGGCAGGGGCCTGGCCTACAGCGGCTACAAGAGAAAATTCTTGCTTTGAAATCTGGATCTCTCGTGTTCCCACTCATGCCCCTCTCGGGATGTCAAAACAAACAGCGCCACCCAATCACGGGGCGCAGGGAATAAGCAGGCTCAGGTTACAGGGCCAGAGATGGATTTGGCACCAGGATGCTTCAGGGCCTGACACGTGATGAGATCTTGATTTCCCAAAATGGCTCAGCTAGACCCCAGCTGTGACAGGGGCTCTTGGGGGGGAAAGGGAGAGGTCATGAGCCTTTGTGCCAACGCTACTTCCCTGCCTGCCTACTGCTTGGCAGGCACGGAGCCAGGGATGGGGGAGGTGGCGGACATAGCTAGGTCCTATCCTATCAATTCCTGCCCTTGAGGAGATACAGTTAGGAACAACAAATTACTAAAGTATAGCATATGAAGGGTCGCTTCCAAGGCAAGAACGAAGTGACAGAGTCACGGAGGAGAGGAAGAACTCCCTGTGCTGGAGAGGGTACAGGGGTTCAGGGTCATGGCGGGACACAAAGAGGGAACATCTGACCTGAACAAGGAGTCAAAATCTTATGAGTAGATAGGACTGGGCGGGGGGGACTGAACAGGCAAAAGGGCTCAGAGGCAGGAAAGGGAAGAGTTAGTTCAAGAAAAGGCAGCCTGGGAGGGATGGAGAGCGGGGCTCACGGGAGTAGGAGAAGGACTCAGTGAAGAAGATGCATGCAGAGATGGAGAAGGGGGTCGGCCCATCATGCTAAGGAGTGCAGCCGGCCACAGGGAACCAGCAAATGTGTTCTGCACAGGCCAACTCCATCTGGGTCAGGGTTGCCAAAGCTGGCCCACAGTCCGCCAGTTTTTGTAAATGCGGTTTCACTGGAACACAGCCACGCCCATTCATTTCCATACTGTCATGGGCTGCTTTGGTGCTTGAGTCAAGTGAATGTGACGGAGACCTTACGGCCCCCAAAGTCAAACTCTGTGCCCTCGGGATTTCACAGCTTGGCAACTCCTAATGTAGAAGATGGACGGGGCCAGAGAGAGGTCTGGAGAAAGGAAGCCCAAGATGATCGCCCAGGATCTAGGGGAGGGACAGTAACCAGAGAGGAAAGATTCACGGGATCGTTACTCAAAAGGAGGTATGACCACACGGCAAGACACAAAACCTCAGCAGCAGCAGGAGGAGGAGAAAAAGGAGATGGACGAGGAAGAAAAGGAGGTCTGGGTCCCGGCTCTCTCGCCTCCGGCCACCTGCACTGGGGGGTTATCTGATCCACACCAGCTGCCCAGCCCCATCCAAGGGCCGAGGCACCAGGCCAGCACAATGTATCCGCTCATATTCGGGGTGGCGAGGCCTGGGTCACAACTACAGTTCCCTATGTCAGGGATCCTGCTACAGCCTTGTCGCCCAACAGCTGGACCCTCGGAGAGGTCTGAAGTTCTGGGGTGGCCAGAGGATACCCCTCTTGGAGAGGAGATCACACAGTGCTCCCGGGAGGCCCGGCACTTTCCCTTCCCAGCCTCGGCACAAGTTGCCCCATCTGGAAAGGCTTAGAGAGGAACATCCATTTGCTAGAGGTCAGAGATGCTGTGTTGGAAGAGGGGCTGCTGGCCCCTAATTTGGGGACTTTCCTCTTTCATGACTTGCATGTTCCTCCCTGAGTCTCTGGACTGGGTGCCCCCTGATCCTGGAGACCAGGAGGCTGGAAGATCAGAAGCCCACGCTGCTTCACCCTGGCTGAGTCCAGTTCACTTTGCCCCAAGGAAAGGGGATGTTGAACCCTCTGCTCCTGGGAGACCCTTACTACACCGCACCCTCCCTGCAGCAGAATCAGTGTAGCCTCTCTTAATCTTTGGTATTTGGACCTCCAAGCATACAATGTAGAATCCGGTTTAAGAAACAAAGCATTAAAAGTTAAACACTATCATTTTAGGAAACCACACTTGGTGCCAACTTGCTCAGAAACATAAACTCGGGGACTAAAGTCTCAGGCCAGTAGTAGTTTCTATGATGGCCACTCAGATGATTCACAATGAATGCATTCAATTTTCAGATTACTATTAAAGTGAAAACAACAGGAAACATTTCTTAAGGAGAAGAACATTCTCAAGCTGAGTTTTCAACACAACTCTCCCCAAGGGTCTCTGGGTTCATCATCTGGAAGACTCTGCACGGGGCCGAGGACCGGGTGGTGGAGTTAGGCTGGCCAGACCTTCCCCAGCCTAATGCCCAGCCGTGTCTTCAGTGTCCATGAGAACGGCTGGCACATAGTTTAATAAAGTTGAGCCTAATGGCCTACTAACACATGAATGCATGATTGAACGAATGAAGAAGTTCAAGTCCTGGTTCCGCCACTTGCCAGCTCTGTGTCCTCAGGCAAGGTCCTTTACCTCTCTGAGCCTCAGTTTCTTCATCCATAAAATCTCCGCAATTATTCACGACTCCAAGAATTACTGCGAGAATTAAATGAGACGGTACCCATAAAGCCCTTGGTACAGTGATTGGCACATTCAAGGTACAGAATTAATGGTAATTATTGTTACTTTTCAAAGACAGCTTTAATCTCACATCCAAAACATCTTTCCAGATCTTTGCACCCTCCCGGTTCCATCATGGCATTTTTTTTTTTTTTTTTTTTTAAATCTCGGTAAACCCACAGACAGAGCCGGGCACACGATGGAGCACAGGAAATAGCTCTTGGAGCAGAATTTGGCAGACCGCATCTCTGATCTGGAGCTCAGGGCCTGGGTAAGCGCAGGGGCTGAGGCTGCTTCTGCATCCTGCCTTCTCCGTAGGAGGCTACCTCCCAGCCCTCCAAACTGCACCTGGGCATTCAAAGCCAGGGAGCTCACCTGTGCCCATGCCACAGGAAACAGGGTTGGGGGACCGCTTGCTCCGCAGAGGGTAGAGGTGCCAGCTCAGTCCCGTTCTGCCTGCTGCAGGGAGCCCTCCCGCCATTCCTTCTCACTCTGAGCTGGGGCAGCAGCGTGGGCCTCCCTCCAGGGCGGCGTTCCCAGGCTTCAGAACAACAGGCCTTCCATTCTTCCCAGCCCGGGGCAGACCTACCTCCTCTGCTACAGCCCTGCCTGCTGCTGCTCACGGGCAGCTGCCCTGTCCAAGGGGCCTGGAGAACAAGCCTGGGGCCTAGTCTGTCCCCTCAGCCCTGAGTCCCCAGCTGAGACAGAAATCACAGTATCACTCACTGCATTTGGCCTCGGGCATCTTTGCAAGCAGCCCTTACTGACCACACTTTGTTTTCCCCAAATGAGAGAAATCTGCCCCTCCCTGATCTTCACCCCTTGGGCCAGGCTCCAGATGTTTCCAGATGTCAACCTTCAGCTCCCTGCCTCAGGGGTGGCAACCACTGGGAGGAGGGGAGGGGGCTAGCCCTAAGTCCAAGGCTCACTACCCAGTGGGAATCCCAGCACCACCAACCCACCCCACCCCCATCTCCCTCCTTCCCACGTTTGCCCATCAGATTCCATCTGGCAAGAATCACCAGACTCAACCCCAAAACTGCAATCCACAATCCAAGCAGGAAGATATGACGGTTTCTTTCACTTCCCAAGTTTATCCAGCTATTTTCCAACTTTCTTTTTAGGGATCCTGAGCTCAGTCCTTAAGAATGATCCTTGTATGTCCCAGAGCCAGGGCGGAGGGGTGGGAGTCCAGCGCTGCAGTGGGCGTTGTGGCCAGGAAGTCCTTCCTTGGGCATGGATTCTTGGGGAGTGTGCACTTGATTCAAAGCAGCCTCCCTCTGCTGGAGGGTCCCAGCTGCAGCCCAGGGAGGCACCGAGCAGGGGAGGCAGGGCCACGGAGGAGCAGCAAAGAGTGTGGCTGCTTTCTGAAAGGGACAGCCTGCCTGGGGAGCCCATGGGGAAAAAGCTACACAGGAAGGAGCCAGTGGGGATGAGCCAGACTCCTCCAGGGAAAAGCCAGGGACAAGCACCGGGACCCTGGCTTTTTCACAAGTCTAATCCTGAGGACTTAACAAGCTTGACCCCTCTCCTGCTGTGTAGGACAATGAGACAGACTGTTCTCATAGGGAAGGTTGTCCACCTGCAGCTCCTCCCTCAGGGCTGGACTCACCCAGAGGGCAGTACAAAAACCAGTGACAAATGTGAATCACTCACTGTGTGCGAGGCTCCTTCCTATGTGCTTTGCACAAAAGAACTTATTTGGTCCCCACACTTGAGTGTGTAGATACTGTTATTTCTGTTGTTCCCATTTTACAGATGAGGACACTAAGGCCTAGAGAGAGGAAATGGCCAAGGTCCTGCAGGTTATGAATGGAAACATTAGGATTTGAACATATGTGGTTCTACTCAACCACTAAGCTTTCCCTAGAGGGGTCTAGAGGAACCTCACTGTATCAGTCAACAATGCTGACAAAGCCCTACCAGGGCCAGGTTCACGCTATGAAAAAGGCAACATGCAAGACAAGGTGTCTGCCCTTAAATACTCACTGGAAGGAATTACCCAAATGGTAGCACCAAACTTGTCTGGAGGGTAGAATTACTTGTGTTTGTTTTGTTTTTTTCATCTTTACCATTTTATTTTCTACACTTTCTAAAATAAGCAGTTCTTCCTTTTATAAAGAGAAAACAATAAATATTCTGCCTCCTATCTCCTACCTGAATATTTTAAATGACCAAAACTAGAGCAGGAAGATCTCTCTGCTCATTCTACACAGAAGTTCTAAGAGGAAGGAGAGGAGCAAAACGTCCTAGAACAGGGCAGCCCAGCAACACTGTGATGAAATCTATTTACATTTTGCCCATTATCAAGCTACAGGCAGACTTTCAATAAAATTAAAGCAATAGCTTTTTTTTCAGCCAAAACTGAAATTAAAACTTTTTCCATACCTGGTAATTAAAAAAAAAAAAAAAAAAAAAAAAACTCAGTTAAGACCCGACTCCTCCTCATATGTCATTCTAGACCCTTCATAACGTGATCACCAACCCCCTCTGATGCGTCCCTTCACTTTGTCCCACCCCACCCAGCAGCCAGGCCAGGCTTCCAGAGGTTTCCCTAAGCCTAGCCAGAACTCTGATATTTGCTCATGCAGTACCTTCTGCCTACAACGCCCTTTTCTTCTTCCTGTAAAGTCCTTGACACTAAGACCCGGCTTAATGGTCACCGTTCCTATGGAGGCTTCCACCCTGACAAGCACAACTAATTGCTCCCTTGTCTGAGCTCCCGCAAGCTTTGCCCATCCAGAGCATGCTGGCATCACTCTGTATTCTAACTGATTTCGTGTCTTTGTTCACTTTTCCATCCCAAGCACCAAAATATCTATGGAACAAGGCAGCACGTGATAATAGTAATTATTATTGTTTGAAAAGCATGGATAGTTTTCCAGATCCTTCCTCTAACATTATCTCGTTTAAGCTAAAAAACAACTGGTTGGAGTGGGTAATGGAAGGGTCAAATATGAATACTGTGGAAGCAAGTAGTGTTGAGGTCCTCGAAACTCTGCCCCTTGGGCATTAGGTTTGCCCGGACGGCCATGAAGGGCTGGCCTGGCTCCCAGACCTCACTTTCGGGTAAAACAGATGGTTCCCACCTCCTGGCCCTGCCCTCTGCACGCTTCCCTGTGCTCCAGCTCAACACATTCTTGCCCTGGGCTCCCCCACCCACCAGGCGTGGGGATGGTGCTTCCCAGCTGGGCTGTAGGACAGATTCTCTCTGGGCTCGTGAACACAGCATGGCCAGGGCACTAATGAGGCCACAGCTTCAAGTGAGAACCCAGAATGATCCTGCCAGTTTCACGGAGGAAAACTGTCATGCAGCCCCCGCTGTACCCAACCAGGCAGCCAGTCCACAAACGCTGGCTCAGGGTAGGGGTGGCGGTAGAGGTCTTTAGCAGAGGGTGTGGACCAAAGGCACACAGAACATTAGAGCCAGAAGGAAACTTAGAGACCCCATTGCTCAATGCCCCTCTAGACAGCTGGGAAAACTGGGCCCAGACTGGGGAGGGACTTGTCAGAAGCACAGAGTAACACCGTGGCAAAGTGAGGGCTGACACCCGAGCCGTTCCTGATCCAAGCAAGAGAGACACAACCTGAAGACTCTGTACTAACAGAAAGTCACAAAGGCTAAATTATTTTTCAGGGCATTCTTTAAGTACACAGCGTACAAGGATTCTTGAATGCGACACCACACACAGAAAACACGTAATAGTAAAGAAAACACAGAGGAAGGTGTTGAGTAACAGTCTTAAAATGTAGTCCCCTAGAGGCCAGGCTGTGCTGTAACCCAACCCCTCCAGAACATCTCCTATGAGCAAAGAGGGCAGATAGGTCTAAGTCTAAAACTATTTCCACATCAAAAATAAATAAATCAATCAAAAAATGGGCAGAAGATCTAAATAGATATTTTTCATTTTTCCAAAGAAGTCATACAGATGGCCAAAAAGCACGTGAAAAGAAAATGCAGATCAAAACTACAATGAGGTATCACGTCACACCAGTCAGAATGGCCATCATCAAAAAAGTCTACAAGTAATAAATGCTGGAGAGGGTGTAGAGAAAAGGGAGCCCTCCTACACTGTTGATGGGAATGTAAGTTGCTGTAGTCACTACGGAGAACAGTATGGAAGTCCCTTAAAAAACTAAAAATAGAGTTAGCATATGACCCAGCCATCCCACTCCTGGGCGTATATCCAGAGAAAACCATAATTCGAAAAGATACATGCACCCCAATGTTCACTGCAGCACTATTTACAATAGCCAAGACATGGAAGCATCCTAAATGTCCATCGACAGAGGAATGGATAGAGAAGATGTGGTACATAGATACAATAGAATATTACTGAGCCATAAAAAAACCAATGAAATAATGCCATTTGCAGCAACGTGGACGGACACAAAGATTATCATACTAAGTGAAGGAAGTCAGACAAAGACAAATCCCATATGATATCACTCATATGTGTAATCTAATTTAAAAAATGATACAAATGAACTTATTTACCAAACAGAAACAGACTCACAGATTTCAAAAACAAACTCATGGTTCCCAAAGGGGAAAGCTTGAGGGGGGGGAGTGGGGAGGGATAAATTAGGAGTTTGGGGTTAACATATACACACTACTATATATAAAATAGACAACCAACAAGGACCTACTGTAGCACAGGGAACTCTATTCAATATTCTGTGATAACCTATATGGGAAAAGAATCTGAAAAAGAATGAATATACGTGTATGTATAACAGAATCACTTTGCTGTACACCTGAAACTACCACAACATTGTAAATCAACTATACTCCAATAAAATTAAAAAATATAAAAAACAAAACCATTTCCACATCACAGAACGCATCGGAATGGGGACAACACAGACTGAGGCTTTCTTTCATCCTCAGGTAACAGAAGTCACAGCTGTGATCATTACTGATGCTTCGTCAAATATCACTGGTCCCCACTCCGCCCTCCAGGCACACAACAGATCATACTTCCTGGACACTTGTGTCTGAGTGGGGCCACGTGACTAATTCTGGCCCATGAGCTGAGAGTAGAAGCTGGGTGTTGTGATGGTTAATGTCATCTGTCAACTTGGTTAGGCCATGGTCCCAGATATTTGTTCAAAGTAGATGTTGGTGTGAAGATATTTTTTTTTAAGATGACACAAAAATTTAAATCAGTAGACTTTGAGTAAAGCAGATTACCCTCCAGGATGTGGGTGGGCCTCATCTAACCATGTGAAGGCCTTAAGGAAAAGACTGACGTCCCCCAAGGAAGAGGGAATTCTGCCTCTGGACTGCCTTTGGATTTGAGCTGCAGCATCGACTCTTCCAGGAGTCTCCAGCTTGCAGGGTTGCCCTGCAGATTCTGGAATTGCCAACTCCCACAATCAAGTGAGCCAATTCCTTAAAATAAATAAAAGATAGGGAGGGATAGAGAAAGGGAGGAAGGGAGGGATAGAGATACATACATCCTATTGTCTCTCTGGAGAACTCTGACTGATACAAGTGTCATTAGTGGTCTAGAGCATTTAATTGGCAGAACCAGACCCTCTTTAGCCCTCTGGCACAGCAATCGTCTGCACTTAGGGAGGTGCCTGTTC
Organism: Delphinapterus leucas; assembly: GCF_059928025.1. Classification (NCBI taxonomy): domain Eukaryota; kingdom Metazoa; phylum Chordata; class Mammalia; order Artiodactyla; family Monodontidae; genus Delphinapterus; species Delphinapterus leucas. The sequence goes on from NC_143138.1 coordinate 35,282,029, forward strand.
TACCAGCCTGGGTTCCTGAGTGACTGTAATGAGTACAGGTCCTGTGTTGACCTACTACAAACCAGGTAGCATGAGTAATAAAGAAACCTCTGTTGTTTTAAGTCACTGAACTTTGGGGACTATGTGTTACCACAGCATAATCTAACTTATACTGACTGAAACACTGTCTGTTCGTCTTAGATTTGAGATGCTAGAGTGGAAGGAGAAAATAAAAACAAAAAAGTAATGGAACCATAAAATGATTTTAATCACAGCCTCCCACTGGGTCCCAGATATACAGCTCTTCCTCCAGTTTCCCTCGTTGTCTACCTTAGGATCCTGGGACGTCTTAACGCGGAATCCAACCTCAGTCGTGTAAATGTATCAAAGGTACAATCTCACTGGTGAAAGAAACTTCCCTAGAAAATGTTCAGAGTTCCGCTGAGGAATCTGACCCTGGGCCTGGAATGGGAAACTCTCCAAAGAACAAAAGTTTCCACTACGGCAACAAGAATGTTAAACATGATAAAAAAATTTTTCTCAGTAAGGAAAATGAGACCGTGAGTATTTATAAGCCGAAACCCAAAGGCCATTCCTAGTTCTTGTGAGGTTTCCTGCTGTGGCGGTGGGGGGAGTCAAGCGGATTAGAGGGGGTAGTGGGAAGGGAGCAGGATGTCCTTGGCTTAAACACATGTAGGTTAAGCGTGGAGCCTTAGAGGAAATGCAGTTACAAAACATTGATGATTCTCCTTAGGAATCACTGGTGACCCAGAGGCTGCTGGGACTCTGCATCCTTCTTCTCAATGGATAAATCCAGTTCCCTAACCATAAATACACTACAGAGGTAAACTCTGGGACAGATTAAGATGTAATGGATTTAAACTATTACAAAAGAACTTAGCTTAGACCAGTCATTCTCAACTGGGGGGCAGTTCTGAGGACATCTAGCAACGTCTGGGAACAGTTTGGGTTGTCACGACCAGGGAATGCTACTGGCATCAGATCGGTAAAGACCATGGATGCTGCTAAACATCCTATAATGCCCAGAACAGCACCACCTCTCCCCAAAAAAGGATTATCCAGGCTAGTACCAAGACTGAGACCCTGGTTGAGACTAAATCCCTAGTTGTGCAGGTGTGAAGGTTTACAACAAACAGCAGGGAGAAGATTCGCGGAGCAACATGCTCCAACAGGAAAAAAAAAAGGGACAGATAAGCAGATCCATATCAATATTCACATACATATATAGATAAACCAAAGTTGACCGTGCCACGAAAGCACTCTGAGAGGCAGTGTAGTTCACGTGGGAAGGGAAATACATTTCACTGCTGCTCTCTCCTCCCTGATGGGGCGGAAACCAGCCTAAGAATCAGATAAGAGGGTCCATTATTTAGAAGTTGTCCTTAGATTTACAAGGGAGGTAAAGAGCAAAGTTTAGGAGTGGGGCTGGAGAGGAAAGGTAGCTGAACCACTCAGCACAATAAACAGGGAGTCGGTTGAGTTGCTGGTGAGCACCAAGAAGGGAGCGAGGAAGGACTTCCGGCCAAGCAATCCACCTCTCAGAACAAGGTTGCCCAATTTTCAATTTCAATTGTTTGCATTGTTGTAATGCAAACACCACTGGTTTCCTCAAACCTCCTTAAAGTTTACCATGTTCACAAAGCCCTTGTATAAACGGTATGTGTGTGGGTTCTGTAAATCAGGGTATAAGGACTAAATTTCACCACTGGGTTAATACAGTGCAAAAGAGAGCCCATTTGCATGAAACCAGTAATAACAGTGAACGTTTATTGCAGGCCTACTGTGTGCCAGGCATTATTCAAGTACTTGACATGCAAACACACCAAAGGTTCCCAGCTGCCCTGTGGGGAACGTCATGGCTAACCTTATTAGGGATAAGAGGTCGGAAGCAGAGGGGATTTAAGCCACCCACTCAGGGACCACAGTGAGTGCAGGTAAAGCGAGAATTCAAATCCAAGTGGTCTAGTTCCAGAGCCCGTGTTCGTAACTTCATGGCCACCCTGCTCATGACCAGCAATAATTAATAACCTTAACTAGTTGGATGGAAATAGGAACTCAGAGCCAGAGGTGATAGAAAATATTGAAGCCATCACTCTTACTTGGGCATCTCTAGACCAGTGGTTCTCAGACTTTGGTGTGACCAGGATCACCCGGTGGGCTTGATAAAACACAAAGAGTTAGGCTGCACCTGCTGCTTTTGCTGTAGCGGGTCGGTGGGTGGGGGGCGCCCAAGGACTTGCATTTCTAACAAGTTCCAGGGGATACTGATTCTGCTGGTCCAGAACCATTCTTTGAGAGCCACTGCTCCTTTGGAGGGATGCCAGGCTTCCTGTGTTTGTGCAGGCTGGATCCAGCTAATTTATTCTGAATCTCAAAGACAGCGCTGCTCAGGTGCCAACTGGCCACAATATCAAAGACAGGGCTGCTCAGGTGACAACTGGCCACAAGATCAACTACTGAGTAGCTGGAAACTGGAGAAGGCTACTAACAAAGAGAATGGAGGAAGGGAGGGATGAGTGTCAACTGGACTTCAACCTGGAAGACTTCCTGGAGGAAGAGTCTAGTGGTGAGTAGCGGCGACACTGGGATTACTGATTTGATGCCCACTACGGATGGCAGGGCTGAGGCTTTCGAGTCCCCCCCGCCCCTGCCCAGCCCCAGGGAAAACACAATAATTCTGATTACCTGCCCTCCCTGGAACCACTGGGAATGTGCCCCCTTGTTCTTTGGTGAGTCCATCCAGAAAGTCTGAGCAAGAAACGTTTAACCAGGAAACACCTTCTATCATGGACAGGAAGCTGTTCAGGGCAGTGGTTAGAAGAAAGATAAACAAATTCAAATCATAGCTCTACTGCTGTGGAACTGTCCTCGCTAAGGTTCTTCACTATTCTAAGATTTAGTTTCCATACCTGTAAAGTGGAATAACTAACCAACTAAAACTCAGAGTTGTAAAAACGAAGTGTATGTGATGGGCTCATTACAGCGCCCACCCTAGAATAAACTTCAGTAATAGCATCAGAGCTAAATGTGTGGCCAGGGAACCCAAGCCTCAGTCCAAGGCTTTGGGTGCTCAAAGCCCATGCAGGAGTCGGGAGGTTGAGCTTGAGATCCTTGTCTCCCTCCATCGTTTAAAAGCTCTTTCATCCCAGTGGGTACCCTCCAGTGTTGAAGCACCCTTCCTCCAGCTCTGAGCTTTCTCTCCACCAAACCATGCCTCAGGACCTCTTTCCATAGCTAGCTTAAAATTTCTCTCATTTACAAAGTTGCTGACACTAAGGGGAGGGGACAAAATCCATGCACAAAACTGTCTAACATCTGCTCAAACAGTATGTACTCAACCTTGCTTTAAAAATGTGCAGAGAGACTGGAATGTGAGTGACCAAATATTCACTGGGCTGGGGAGGGGGGCAAGTTCTCCAAGGGTGTTTGTGGCCAGGAGGTGGGGGGCAGGGGTGGAGGCACAGAAAGGTCCAAGCCCCTTTCAGTCCTCCACTGATGGGTTTACAGGCTAATTTTTTGTCTTTCTGCTTCTATGTATTTTCTATAATAAACCTGTATTTCTTTTATAATCAAGGAGGGAAGTTTGTGTGTGTGTGTGTGTGTGTGTGTGTGTGTGTGTATTTTACCTTCATATCCTTCTAAAGCTTTTCTTGATTATATCCCACTCTGCAGCTGCTCTGCCCTCTGCTCACACGCTGCCTCTTGTCCTCTATTTCTAGCCTGTGAAGGTGCAGCCATGAGAGGTTCCTTTCTCAGTGTCCTTGAGCACCTTTCCTTGCACTGACCTGAGACACTCTGGTAGGCGGAGCTGCCCCAAAGTAGGAGGAGATGACCAGCTGAACTCATTGTCTGCCATTCTGTCTCCTGGGATCCACTCCCCCCAACCAAAACTCACTAGAATGTTCTGCATGAGGTGAGCGGCTCACGCCAAGAGGAGCTGCACAGAAAGAGACCTGCAGGTGAAGAGATCTATGTGTACACACACACACACCACACACACGCGCACCCCAATCCACCTCTTCCTCCCTTCTGTATCTGGAGGAAAATGTCATCCGGTGAATGCCCTCAGATGAACTCGGAAGGCAAATTCCCCAGATGTGGTTTGTGAGGGGTGGGTAGCCGGGGGATGGGGTGTCAGGCAGAGCCAATCCACTTCCATCTGGCTCTGAAATCCACAGTTATTTTCCTGGACTGGCCTGGGATCTCATTTCCCAATGTGAGGAATCTCTCTCTCTTGGTGACACACACTTTCCCCAAGAATGCCTGACTTTTCAATGAGGAATTCTTGTATATCTGGGATCTTGGAAACAGGACAAAGACTAATGAATTGCTGGCTCTACCCTAGGGCTGGAAACCCTCTAGAACTCACAGGAGTGGAAAGAGGAGGGACGCAGGAAAAGAGGGTGTGGTGCGTGCACGGCAGAGGAGGGCGGCAGGATGGAGGTGCAGGACCCGAGGGTTCAAGGCACAGGCTCTCCAGAAGCTCCCCACTGACCCCCAGATCAGAAGGCGCCTTCCACTCTGCGACCCTACCAAGGCAGGGTGGGGAGGTGGGGATACAGAATAATGCTTGTTGATGGTACAGAGTTACAGGACGGCGGAAGTCACAGTTGGTTATTCAGCTCATGGAGAAAGGAGATGGTTACGACGTATAGGGGTGCAGTACAGAGGGCGTGATTCTTGGAGACAGGCCCTCTGTGCCTCTACCTATCTATGTGGCTTCAGGCAAGGTGCCTAAACTCTTAGAACCTCGGTTTTCTCTTCTGTAAAATGGGATAACACCCACTTTGCAAGTCTTATGAGAATGAGGTGTGTTGAAGTGTGCAAGTGCTCAGCCCAGTACTTGGCACGCAGTAGGCCTTCAACTGATGGAGAGATTAACGAGTGGGAGTTTATAAAGCTCTCCGTGCAGTGGGCCAGCTGCAGGAGGCCTGACAGCCCTGGGGATGGCCAGGCAGTGAGAAGACTCAGCTCTCGGGGTCACGGCAGCTAAGCTTACTAAGCGCCCTCCATCGTATGCCCCTCGGGTGCTTCGAATGTTCTGGCAGGTTAGGGCCGTGCACCCCTCCCCAGGCCACAGCGCAGACCCTCTGCAGCCCCAGCTGCTTTAATCCAAAGTGCTAATGTGTGGGTTCCAGGTCACCAGAAAGAAATGGTAGACGGTCTACAGGGGTCCTGGGTCCCTTGGCCTTCTCAGCTGAAATGGTCAGGAAGCACTCTGGCCTCTCCGTAGAGATCAGGTCAACACCCCGACCTTGCTGCCCAGAGAACCCCAGGAGTTCCTCATCCATCTGGAGGAAGCAGGGGCCTCAGCATTTGCCACGCCCACCCCAAGCTCCCCACACAGCTGCTGCCAAGAGCTCAGACTAACCTGGGCAAACAGACCAGGCCCCAGGGGTGTTTTCTATCTAACCGAGAAGGCAAAACACAGACATGAAAGGCTTAAGAATACCGAAAAAACAAGGGGGAAAGAAAATAGTTGTCTTTCCAAGGAGCTCATGTGCGCAGAGGGATCATGGGGTGACCTGGGGAATCCACATTCCACAGAGTTAATCCGGGGAGACTTTCTAGAGAGAGTGGTGACGGGTGGGGCTGCCACTTAGGGTCACCCGCAAGCTCACCCCAAATGTCCCCTCTTAGGCCTAACCGGGGCAGAACCAGCGCTTTTGCCTGAAATAGTAAATTTACATAACCTCACCATTGCAGCGATGCTCCGTGCGGCTCTAGTTAAAACAACAAGGGTTTAAGAACTGGATAGTCTGCAATGGCGAAGGCGGTGGGGGTGGGGGCGGGGGGGTGAACAAAACAAAATCCACATGAGGTTTTCATTTTCTTTAGCCATGTGAGAATGGCTCTGTAGATCCAGCTATAAATACCCCACTGCCATTGCCACAAGATGGAAAATCGCGCGCGCGTGCGCACACACACACACACCCCACACATGACAAGTCCTTTCAAACAGTTCGTGGGCTTAAGAATGCAAATCAATGTTTCTAAGAATATCTGCCTTGAGAAGATAACAGGGCTAGACTCTGCTTGCTGAGTGCCCTGCGCTGAGTTCTCCCCAAACATATTTGACAGGATTTGCAAAGATGCTGTCCCCCCACGGCCATCACCAAGGTGAAATGCAGAGCTGTCCCCACGGCACCCAGGCTAAGTCAAAGTGGCCACAAACAGGACCGAGGGGACGGGTTTTACACCAAATCCCTTAGAAGGAAGTGAAGACCACAGAGACCCCCGCCCCCTGCTTGACCCAGGACACCTTAGATCTAGTTTCCTGGAAGTAGAGCCTGAGACAGCAGAGATTCATATATATGTCATGTACTGAGGCCGTGCTCTCAGGAGAAACCAGGAAGGGAATGAGGGAAAGAAGAGAGGGCAGCAGGGGAAGGATCTGGTGAGAATGTGGTTTTAGGAGAGTCTAGCTTCAGCCTGATCCTGTGGGGAGCTCTGGAGAAGGAAGGGCACTGCCACATTTGCCCCCCGGGCAAATGTGGGGCCTTTGTACCTTTTCGCCAGTTAGTCACTGGCCACAGGATGCAGGAGAGGGTGGGGTAAGCATGATGTAATCCCCAGGCACCTCGGGGTGAGGGGGTTCAATAACCCCAGGGCAGTCCCCACAGGTGTGAGCCATTAGCTGGAATACCCACGGCAGCCCCGAGACCTGCACGGGGCACCAACAGCATCTTCCCAGTGAGTCTGTGGCCCAAGTGCCTCGTTGCTTAGAATATGTGTTTTCTACTGATTACAAAGGTTGGTTGGCTGCTTTGCTTTGCTTTGTTTTTATATCTTCTGCATGGGATGCTTTTAGATTCGACCCACTGAAGAGAGAAGCAAAGGGTTGATCAATGAACGTGGCACATGATGCAAATTGCCCGCCTAACATTAATTCTCTCCTTCTTCCATACTAAGAGGCCTCTGCTTTGGTTTGAGGTAGCAAAATGCCCATTTAAAAAGCTTTTAGCTTCCCCCCAGACTCCCTTTTTTTTTTTTTTTTTTTTTGTGGTACGCGGGCCTCTCACTGTTCTGGCCTCTTCTGCTGCGGAGCACAGGCTCCGGACGCGCAGGCTCAGCGGCCATGGCTCACGGGCCCAGCAGCTCCGCGGCATGTGGGATCTTACCGGACCGGGGCACGAACCCGTGTCCCCTGCATCGGCAGGCGGACTCTCAACCACTGTGCCACCAGGGAAGCCCCCCAGACTCCCTTTTAGTTTGAAGTCTCCTTAGCACAGTTTTAACCAGTTTCTAGAGGTTAAAAAAAAGCTTGTTAAAAGCATTTCAGAAAAGCTTGTTAAAGAGAAACAATTAGGTGACATGCACTTTTTGTGCTTTGTCCTTCTCTTTCTTCCTGCCTGGAATGCAGATGTGAAGCTAGTGGTGATGCAGCCATCCTGTAACCAAGAGGCAGTGAGCACAAAGGCAAAAATCTCATTCTAAGGAAAGCTGAAGTAGAGACATAGAGGGAGCCTGGGTTCCTCATGGTACTGTGGTGGCACTCTGCCAACTCAGGACTGCATCTGCTGTCCTAAAAATGAGAAAAGTAAAGAACCCTAGTTAAGCTTCTGTACCATGTAGTTGGGCTTCTGTACCGTGTAGCTGAACACAAATTCTAACCGATATACGCCTGAAAACACTAGTGCTGTGGGGCGTCCCATGGAATAAGTCCTCTTTAGATAAATAAATTGAGAGAGTACTAGTTTAAACAATGTGAAATCAGTTTTTGATTGCAGTGCTTCTCTGAGCATTGTAGCTCCGTGAGAGAAAGAAGAGCAAAGATGGAAGGGCTGCTTCAACTTCTTTAACCACAGAACTTTCTTCCCAGGGCCACTGTGGGAACCCAGTGGTTTATCAAATGTGGTTTGGGAAGTGCGAGACAAGATGACCCTTCATACTTTTCCTCCTGAACATTTCACGATTCTCCACCTAGAGGGGACCAAGCCGATGGACAGGTCCACAAGCACCCATGTCACCCTTGACGGGACATGAGTGGGAGTCAAAGAACTGAGGCCTGTGAGGTTGGCTGGAATAGGGCAATGAACTAGGTCAATTAAAAGACACAAGGGGGTGCCAAGTCTTCTGGAATCTTGGAATCCTCACTCCTCTTTCCAAGTGGTGACTGGCATTGACCTTCAGGAATAATAATGATGTTGATAATAGCCAACCTTTACTGTGTGCTAGGCCCTGTGCTTCACATCATGTTCCCATGTAACCCCTGCAGCTGTCTAATGAGAAATAGACCTTTAGTTTGCCCATTTTACAGATAAGGAAACTGAGGCCTGCTGAGAGAAGTCAAATGTTTAGCCAAGGTCAGAGGGCTATTACTCTCTCTGCTACCAAAGCCCACCAACTTCAATGGCTCTATTCTCCTACCCTTCTTTACCAAGTACACATTTTGTTTGTATATTGTGAACTTTCTCTTGATATGTTGCTTTGCAGGTGCCCCTTATCTTTGGCATGTACATGCTGGATTGGGAATTCTCCAGGGCAGGCCCTGTACCCCTATGAGTTCAGATATGTTATTTTCTCCTTTCTCTGTACCTTGCCACAGTGTTTAGAGACCATGTCTCTGCAATTAGGGTCATTCGATCAAGGCTCCCTCTCTGACATTTATCACAGCCTTCACAGGTGAGATGTGCTCAGGGGAGCCTCAGGGCGAGGGTAATGAGTGATGTGGATGAAACTGGAGCCAGGAGGAAAACTCCAGGAAGATTAGTTCCAGCTAAGGGCGTCCTCAGCCTCACATGCGTATCCATCAGGGCACTCAAGACCAACGTGGTGTGTGTCACTTGGGTTGGGCTCGGAACAGGTCTCAAGACAACCTGCCACCTGAGACCACCAAGCTCAATCATTTTAACGTATGGTTACTACCTGGAGCATGATAAACAGCAATCCCTGAGTCTCATTCAAATCATCTTCCTTTTCAAAGCACAGAACGAAGTACATGACCCATGACCACGAATCTCAGTTCCTTTCCCTCCCAGACCTCCTTCCTTGCTTACCCATCTAAGCCAGGGGTCAACCAGTCCCCCAAACCATAGCCCAAACCGCCCGAATGCTATTACAGGTTGAATCACAGGGGACTTCTCATTACACCTGGTCTTTCTAGTTACACGATGACTGCACATCACATAGGAATATACAAGGTGCTGCCTATTCTCTGCTTGCCCCTCTGCCTCCATTCCCTGCCCTTCTCTGCCAAGATCCCACCCTGGGGGGGAATGGGAAGGTTGGCCTCTCCAGAATGCATCACCCAGCTTCCTGAGCTTCTGCTGCCCAGTGGGACTCGAACAGTTGGAAGCAACAGCAGGGGATTGGAGGGTGGGAGGAGAGAGATCGCAGGTGTTATTCCCTTACTGTCCCTCTGCTAAGCCATGGCTCTGGCAGGGGCTGTGTTCCTCTAGGGCCACAGCTCCAGCCAAGCAGCCCTTCCTCCTCAGCTCCGGCTGCCACAGGGCTCTGATAACACCAGTCCTCCCCCCTGCCCCTTCAGGAGTAACAGTATTAAGAGCTTCCTGCTGTTGTCGGCTCCTGGGTGCCTCACCATCTCCTTAGCCCTTCATCTCTCTGCAAATAGCCCTCTCATTACGTTCTTATCAGTTCAATTCTTTGGGGAGTGCCAGCTGTTTCCTGCCCAGAGCCTGATATGCACTACAGTGTCCATTCTCAGAGCCACCACGTACCTAGGATTTGCTCCCCAAAGCTCCCAGCTTTGTGCAACTTTCTCCCATTTAATGAAGGTGAATTATATGATGTATAAATAAGCCGCAGGCAGAGAGGAAAGCCACCCCCAGCGTCAGTCCCCAGTGCAAGCACCACGCAAGCCAGAGAAGGGGGCTCACTGGTGCAGAACCACTGAGCATTGAGGTTCACGGTCACGGTCGAGGACAGAGGCTGCACAACACAGGACAGGGCACTCAAGGCCAACACGGTGTGTGTCACTGGGGTTGAGCTCCGGACCAGATTCCAAGGGAGAGGAGGCTGCAGAAAAGAGGAGGGCACATAAAAGAGATGGATGGACTGCATTTCAACAGGCACCTAGGGAAGAAGTCAGCAGGGCTTCATTGTCAAGTAAAAGAAAGTGAAGCAGTTGCCAGGGGTGGGTGCTTTCCCACTTGAGGACTTTTGCAAGAGCAACAGAGCCAGGGCTGAATGGATGGGACTCAGAAGGGATGGAGAACTTCATTTGAAACCAGGCAGTTATGGTGCAGAGAGGGAGATTCTTTTTTTTTTTTTTTTTCTTTGCGGTACACGGGCTTCTCACTGTTGAGGCCTCTCCCGTTGCGGAGCACAGGCTCCGGACGCGCAGGCTCAGCGGCCATGGCTCACGGGTCCAGCTGCTCCGCGGCATGTGGGATCTTCCCGGACCGGGGCACGAACCCGTGTCCCCTGCATCGGCAGGCGGACTCTCAACCACTGCGCCACCAGGGAAGCCCTCAGAGAGGGAGATTCTTCCCCCTCCCCAACCCAGGCAGTCAGAAATACTTGAGAATGTTGGTCCCACGTCCTTATCAAAGGGATGTGAGGATTGTGGCCATGGTCACCTGCCAGCACCAGCAAGGGAGCCCAGTAACTCCCAAGGGAGAGATGGGATGAGAGGAGGCTCCAGCAGTTTGCTAGAGAATGAGCCAGAGAGCTGCTGTTTGGTTTCTATTACTATGGCCCTGTTCTGCATCTCTACCAACATATCAAAATATGATCCCAACAAACCCACAAGTCAGAAAAAAATAGGTCAAGATTTTTAGTTCAAAAACCAGTGAATACCGTGTGCATACGGGGTCCGTAAAGATGTTTGGAGAACGTTCCATTTGAAGACGATCACATCTACCTAAAATTTCCCGTATGGACCTGGAGCAGATGGAGAGCAGTTTCACAGTCACTCTACAGTGTGTCTGCCAACAGGCAGAGGGGATGGAGCAGGAGTTTGTGCCCATTTCTAGAAATTACCTTGTTTTCAATTAGAAAATATTTTACCTCTCTACAAAATGTAGATAATAAACATGTGTGTAGCCATCACAAGCAATAAAATACCGCAGATACAAATGGAAGCCCTGCGTACCCCTCCCTGGTCTTCCTTCCTGCCTTCCCTAGGGGGAGCCACTTCTCTGAATTTGGTGGTTATTCCAAAATAATGGGGTTTTTTTTACACTTTAATTACACAGGTAAACATGTGTAAATAAAAGCATATTATTTTGTATGATTTAACAGCAATGGCATTCTTCCGCAACGTGCTTTTTCCACTTCATATTGTTTCTGGGGTTATATCCCTATAGCACAGTCTATTCATTTTTCACTGTAGTCTGTAGTATTCCATTGTACATACAAATCAAATGACGTAATCAGTCTTCTGGTTGATGAGAGACATTTGGGTAATTTTCTAGCTCTTAAAAAAAACATGCCATCATGAATATTCCTGAACATGTCTTTTTTTCCCACATGTATTAGAGTTTCTCTAGACTTACATAGGAATGAAATCACTAGGTCGTAGGGTAAGTATATCTTCAACTTTACTGGATTGTGCCAAGTAGCTCCCCAAAGTGTCCGTCCCAATTTAATTCCTACCATTAGTGAATGGGAGTTGTCTTTAGCTCTACATACAATGGGAGGAGTATAATGGGGGAGGGGCAATCTGATGAGCGTGGAATGGCTGTCTCCTTAAGACTTCAGTTTACGGTAATTCCCTGATTCCGAGTCAGGTTGAACATTTGTTCACATGTTTACTATTCTATAGCATCACTGCAGTCTTAGAATTGCATTTGCATGCTTTGAAAAACCAAAAGATTTTTTCTTTTAATTTATAAAAGTTTGAACAAGTTGGATAGTATTTCATCACTTCTTCACTAGGAAACTTGGAGAGGGAGGAGGGGCTGTGGCCGGAGCCAGAGGGAAGACTTCCTCTTGCAAACTGGCTTTGAGATAGAGATTTTTTAAATGAGTCATAACATTAGAGATGAACCCCATGAAACAAAAATGCCAACAATCCCTGGGCAACGTAAGAAATGCATTTCTGTAGACCCTGTCAACACTGTCTAGGAAAAGTTCAGAGTGTGTTCATTGTGCCCTTTACCTGTAAGACACACAACTATGCGAACATCACAGACGCACCGAAGGAACCACAGGAACCATTTGTCTATCCTCCTGCTGCAGGAAGCACCATGTATTTACCATCCTATCATCACAACAGAAACTAGGAAGGAGATTCCATAACTTCTTCACATTCCCAAACACTCTTAAATGGAATCTAAGTTTCTCAACTTTGAGCATCTCCCACTCACGGCACTGATGACATGGGATAGTATTCTTCACTTTTAGATCCTTCCTCGACAACACCGTTAGTACTTGGAGGACTCATCTTAATATCCCCTGTCCCTGGCACAAGGATGGATGAACCAGTTTGGAAGTGCATGAGGGCAGGGAACACACGGTATTCAACTTCAAAGTTCCAGTAGGCATTCAACTTATGTCTCTTAAGGAAAGGAATTTCTTCCACGCTAAATCTTATTCTCTGAGCTTTAAGAACAGAGTAATCATGGACATAAACTTTTTGCCTTTTTGCTCCGGGTGTAAAAGAAGCCAACCTTGGGGATGCCTCTTTTCCACGAAGCCTTCCCTGACATCATCTCCCATCGCAAAACAATCTTCCCTTCTCTATGTATTGCATCAGCACCATACAGTACCTCGTATTCCAATGGAAAACAAATTATTTGGCCAATGATAACATAGGTTTATGGAGTACATACTGTGCTCTAGGCACTGCGCTAAGTACTTTACAAGTCTTACTTTTGTCCTCATTTGGAGGTAGGAACTATTACTATCACCATTTTACAGATGAGGAAACTGAATCTCAGGGAGGATAAATACCTGCCCAAGGCTACAATTCTAATAAAGGGTGGAATCTGAACTTGCATCCTGGCAGTTTGACCCCAGAAATCTGCCACCACACTATACCAAAGATACTGCAGGACACACATAAGCCCTTAAATGCTGCTTGCTGTCGCTCTGGTGAAAATGCAGCTGTGGGCTTAATGAGAAATTAATTATCCTTTGCATCCTTATCTCTGACATCCACATCAAAACCCTAAGACCTTGAAGAATTTGCCGATTCCTTCCTCGTTTATTAATAAAAGCTCCCAGCCACATGGGGTTGCCACGTATGCGCTGATGCCTCACTGAGAGACCAGAGGCCCTGGAGGGAGTGTAGATTTTGTTCAGGGGGATGCACTCCACAGGACCCGCCTCAGCACACAGCGCCTCCCACTGGTGCTTCTCAAATAGCTGTTGAACCACCACAACCACTAACAACTAGGAATTACACAGCACTTCACAGTGTACTGAGCACGTTCCCTATACCCTGCATCATAGATTTACTTCACTCCTCTACCCCGGGCATTACTGTCGTTCCCACCGCACACATGGCTGAAACCGAGGCTCAGAAATGCTAAATTGCTACATCACTTATCTAAGCCAGTGCAGCTCATTAGTGGATGGCTGAAATTCAAAGCTAGATCCTGACATCAAATTCCACGATGCGTTTGCTACTCATTAAGTTGATCCCTTTTATTCTTTGTCCTTTGTGTGCACGCACACACACACATACACACGCACAACTGGCTTTTCTTTCTGGACCAGTGGAATAGGCATCAGATAAAAAAAAGAGGATATAATCTAAACTAAGCTCTGGTTTTATGAACAATAAATGAATGAACGAACAAGCACATGGATAAATGTCACACACAGTCAAATATTCCTGGAGTGTTAACTCTGTGTCTGTCACCCGGCTAAGTGCCACAGATACCACAGTGACTACGGCACAGCCCTAGACTTCTAGAAGCTTCCGTTGGCAAATGCATCTCAGTGGTAACAGGATCTGTTAAAGGAAGCTCACCTTGTCAGAGCCCCATCTGAGCGGGGAATGTTGTATAGAGGGGAAGAAGAAAACCAGACTCATTTTTAAGATAAACAGAGGAGACTAGAAGTACATCACATGAGGGCAGAGTCCAGAGAGACAGTGTTCTGAAAGAGTTTAAAAGAACCTGTACAGCCCACTGACCAGGAGAGGGATGCCCGCTCAGACTTCCAGGGGGGTGAGCAAAACTGGGACAGTCCCAATTCACGCCTGCTTCCCAGCGTCCTATCCAGTTAGTGCCCTTTCGCTCCTGAAAGAGTCCCGGTTTACACAGCAAATGACATGGTCGCCCTTGCATTCCAGGAAAGTTATGACTTTCTCCAGCTGTCCCTGGGCAGGAAAACAATTTGACCTCCCAAGGTCATTGAGTTGCCTTATTTCTGCTCCATCTCACAGAACGTCTTCTCATAGCCACCACCCACAGCTGGTACAGGTTCTAGAGGGTCTGTGTTTCTCTCCGGTGTCAGCACCAAACCAAAATGATTCACCGTCAGATCCTAAAATGGCTTTAGATGCAGGCACACCTGTTTTACATCCTCTGACAGGTTTCTTCCTGTAGGATCTTAGGTATCTCAATTGCTCTGAGCCTGTTTCCTCATCTGTAAGAGGGATTAATAACACCAATCTCAGCTCATGGGATGGTTACGAGGATTTGGTGAAGGAGTATAAGTGAAACACCTAGTACAGTGCCTGGCAAAAAGGACATGCCTACACCCCCCCCACCCCGCCCCGAGGATTTCTAGAACATGTGAGTTCTCAGATACCAAGAGCTTGGAGGATATGCACATTTCAGGAAGCCCAGGATATTACCAGGCCTCAAGCCCCTACACTACCAAGTTAAAACGCCTTCTTCGTCTTTACAGAAAGTGGAAAACATGGTACAGCCACTCTATAAAGCTGTTTGGCAATATCTCCTAAAGCTGAACACGTGCATTCCCTAGGTTCCAGCTGTTCCACTTCCAGGAACACACCAACAGAGAAGCATTCCTATCTTTACCCGTGAACAAGTGCACGAGTGTTCACAGCAAGGCCTATTCACAACAGCCCCAAACCTGGAAACCACCCAAATGCTCACCAGCTGAAGAGTGGATAAAGTGTAGATAGTCCTATAATGGAATACTACACAACAATGGGAAGGAGTCATCGACACATCATGCCGGGCAAAAGGAGACACACAGCCGGGCAAAAGGAGACACACATAAATGAGTACACGCTGTACGATTCCATTTACTTGAAGTTCAAGAACAGGCAAAAGTAATCTTTGCTGTTAGAAGTTAGGATTATGGAAGGGGAGTAAGCGGAAGGGGACACAAAGGACTTCTCGGAATGGGGGAGGTGGGAGCTTTGGAATGTTGTTTCTTGATCTAGATGCTGGTTAAACAGGTGTGAAAATCCATTGAGCTATATACTTATAAGCTGTATTTTCTGAATCATGTCGAACTTCAATAAAAAGTTTAAATGAAATAAACATTCTAAATGTAAAACATATTTTTTTGGTAGAGAGTTGAGCAGACTAAGCAGGCAGTAGACACTTGGCAAAAGGCAGTGGCACATTTTACTTGATAAATGCTCATCGGGCCCCAGCTCTGGGCCGAGCATCGTGCAGGATGCGGGGCCAACAGAGCTAATGAGGCTGGGTCCCTGTTCTCCATCATATCATCACTAACACTTCCTAGTACTTACTATGCGACAGCCATGGTTTCAAGTACTATTTTTTTCTTTTTACCAAATCATGCATTAACTTTATCTTCATAACAAGCCATTTTACAGATAAAGAAATTAAGGCACAGAGAGATGAAGTAACTCACGCAAGGCCACACCGCTAACACGTAGTGGAGCCAGAATCTGAAGCCAGTGCCTACGCTCTGACCCACAGCTTTCTACTCAGAAGTCTGGTCTGTTTATCAGCTATAAGTCCCAGCTTCCATGTAGGCAGCCCACAGACATCAATAACATCACCTCTGTTCAGGGCAGTGGTAATGGTAAATTATCAACTGAGTGTCTCAGAAAGGCAGAGGCAATTCCTAGCTCTCTCTGGGCAGCTGCCAGCCCAATGTCACATGATAGGGAACAGACTGATAAATATATTGATGGAGATTAAAAAAAAAAAAAAAAAAGGGCAAAGAAGAGTTAAAATGGCTTGGCCTTTCTACTGCCCAAAGTCCACTGCCCAAAGTCCACAGAAACTCTGAATTTGCTTCAAACGAACTTCAAAGCTGCCTCTGGCACTGTGGAGATACTGAGGGATCTTCCCACTGACCTGGAATCACTCCCTTCCCTCGCTGCCTGATCAAGGGAACTTGAGGCTGGGGTCTGTGGTGTCTGAGAGGAAGGGAGGGAGGGAGCGTTGACACTGACGCCCAGGAACGGGGTCAGACATCAGCTGTGAGTCTGTGTCCCCAAGTCTGGCCCATTGGGAATCCATCATGCGGGCAAGCTTTGCTTTGGCGCTCAGGCAGCCGATCAGTGTACATAATCAGGAAGGTGGAATGTTCAGTACACAGCACCAAAGACCTCCCTTGCTTGGGACAAAGCAGTAAGAAACAAACACCCCCGTAAGGACGAATCAGATCTGGCAGAGACACAGGCAGGCATGATGTGAATACCTATACAGGCAGGAAGGTGGCTCCCAGTGGGCCAGAAGAGCCCCCTGAGACCACCCCCTTTATATAACAGAAGCACTGGTAAGATAGAGAGGAATTCCCAAAGGGCAACTTGTCCAGCCCGTCTCCAGGCAGGATGCCAACAAAGCCATCTGGTCATGCTTCCAACCTGATACGCCCACACCTCTCAGCCTAGCATTGGGGGTTTGGGGCAGGGAGCAGGGGCAAATACAAATTTGGCAATAAAATCAAAATATCTGTTCAGCCTTCCCAGTTATGAACAACTCTATCTGTAGAGAAATCAGCGGGATCGCACCTAGAAAACACACAAAATAGAGCACAAGGAAAAAATGCACTTTTTCATATTCTGACATAGCCACCACCAAGTATCTGGAAAACAACGGACTCTTCCAAAACAATTTCACGGAAAATAAGTAAAACTTCTGGGGCAGGTAGGAAGGGTTCTTGGAATCAATCGCTCACAGGTGGGAGGTTCGGGTAGGAGGTGGCACTGGGCAGAGGGAGAAGTACAGCTGCCAGACGGCCTCAGGGAAGGCCTCAGCCGGCCCCCTGGGGAGCCCTGAAGCTGGGATGCCCTTTAGAATTTCCCCACATTGGGGCAGAGGGGCCCCACTGGTCACTGAATGCAGGTGACCCCGTAGAGAGACTGCCGCTGGGGCGGTTCTCTTCGGCGAAGGCAATTCCAAAGAGGGCTGGCCACTGCCAGCACAGCCTGTCGCTGGGACTCAGTCCTGCGGGGTCGAGGGGTGCAGTGCGCTGATCTGAGCGCAGGGTCCACACACCCGACCATTACCCTGCACTGCCTGACTTGCTCCATCAACACTGTCCTCCAGTCCAACGTATCCGTCTTTGGTGCTTCCTGCTGCTCTTCCTACATAGTCAGCGACTGAGGAGACCCAAGGAGGGAAGACTGAATCGGATGAGAAGGAGGGGGCAGCCACAGGGCCTGAGGCTCAACAGCTTCCCTAGGGGACAAACGAGGGCCACACACAGCATGCAGCCATAGCCAGGATGGTCACAGACTAGGTACATCAATCACTCAGCTCTCCTGGGTGACGGATGCTTGATATGTCAGACTCAGGGACCCAAACTGGTGATCACCCAGGATGAAACCACGTTTAACAACTGACTGATAAAAAAAAAAAATTGAACCTCGCTACAAGAATGGCATAACCTCAAATACTGATATATAGAGCTGTGTGGGTCTAGGCATAAAGAAATCAGAAAAAAATAAAGAGTTCCATCCATCGTAGGGACAACCTTGATAAATGGTCAAAGGGAAGAAAAGTATACTGCAGAGTAATATACACAGATTCCATCTCGGTGAAAAACACTCAGACAAGACTCACCATACATGTATACACACCTGTAGTATTTGTATGAACAAAGGAAAAGATAGGGAATGATTAACTCTAGACTATAAACATTAATTCCCAGGGTGTGGAGATGCTATTCGTTTTCTACTTGTCTTTTTGTATCTCTGCATGATATTGATTCATGTGTTTAAGCAAGCGAGAATTACTGTCATAATTTTGAAAAATCAAATAAAGAATACATTTTTAAAAATTATTTTAAAAAATTATCGACACAGTGCCATGTGCATAGCGGGGAGCTCTATAAAAATACTATTTCATTCCCTCTCTTCCCTCCCCTTTAGAAATCAGTTTCTAATTGTCCATCTGGGATTGCTCAAAGGGAATATTTAATTTAAGGCTGAAATTCTTCTATGCCTTCTCCTTAATCATTAGAAAATAACAATTTTAATATTATTCCATATACAATATATATTTGCCACCAACATAAATCTGCCACTAAAATCCATAAAAATTATACAACACCGAATTATGTATCTGGATGGCAATGCTCTGAATTATCTGCTGTTTGCTATTATCTGTGACCATGCCTCGCTCTGTTACCGTGCTAATGAAAGCTGACCACACCAAGCCAACTCGCAATTATTTTGGCACATAGACATGAAAAGCCCAGAGAAGCCAAAACCCAACTGCTCACCACATCTGCTGACAAGAAGTCAAAGAGTTGGTTTTAAGTTTCTTCCCTCTTTCCCCGTCCCTGGCTACTCCTTAGGAGAGGTGTTCCAGAGGGCAGGAGCCACCGTAGCGCAGAGGGATGAGGACACAAAGGATCCACGGAGTCTATAAACTGGACCGCTCTTCTCTATCTGGTTGGCTATAGGGATTTGCTCCTGGGCAAGTCCCAGATGGATTCCCCAAGAGTTAACTCAGCTGTCACTGAGTTGAACCAAGGGTTTAATTGACACTGTTTGGCTACCAGGTGTGGCTTCTACAATGCAATCTGGCTTTAATGCGCTCCAAACATGCAGAAGACAGAGACTCCGTCCTGCCTTGACTGTGACGCAGCGCATTAGATGTTACATCAGAGCTGCAGTTTAAGTTTGTGGGAGGGAAAAGGGAGGGGTGACTGGGGGGGGCGGGGAGGCTTGCTAAGGGAGCTTGGGAGCAAAGGGGCCCCCTGGGCAAGGCTGGCAGGGCAAGTAGCCCAGGAAGATGAGGACTGGGGGAAGGTCTTCCATGTAGAACGAACTACAAACAACGGCATAGAGGTGGGACATGCTTGTGACTAGACTCAGTGCAATAAAGCCTAAGTTAACCCTTGAGGGATGATGGGCGTCACCGGCTGACACAGCCGTCAGCCAAACAGCACCTCACTCACATGTCGGGGGGCCTGACCTGTGTTGTCTTAAAAAGACCCCCTTTACCTCGAAAGCCTCACGTCAGTCCTTCTCCCTCCCACCAACCTACCGACTGATTATTTTTCCTGCCACATCCTTCATTCTGTTCGTGACACTAGATTTAGATTCTGACTTTAGTTTTCCTTCAGACTGGGTAGTTGCCAGGAACTACAACCACAGCCATCACAGGTGGGTTAGCTACCATCTGTTGAGTGCTTACTCTAGGCCAGGGGCTGGCAATCTTCACAACCATCCTGTGAGGTCCGTATTATTATCCTCCCCATTTTTCAGATGAGAAAACTGAGGCTCAGAGAGGTGAAATAATATGCAAGGTCTTACAACAGGTAAGTGGCGGAGACAGGGTTCAAACACACGTCTGTCTGATTCTAGAATCCGTATGCTTGACCACCAGACTGTAACAGCCCTCCCTAAGCTACCCTTGCTCTGGTCACTCTGAGAACCAGGGCAGGAGCCATCAAACTTTTTCTGTTAAAGGGCCAGACAGTAAATATTTTCAGCTCTGCGAACTACACAGCCTCTGTTTCAACACTCAACTCCACCCTTTTCACATGAAAGCAGCCACAGACAACACATAAAGAAACGCCATGGCTATATGCCAATAACATACAAGGCTTGTTTACTTACATGACAAGGCGACAGGCTGGACTTGGCTGCTGAAATTGTCGGCTCCCCATCTAGAGTAGTTTGTTCATTCATTCAGCCAGCGTTCACCGAGTGTCTACCTTACGCCCAGCACGTTCTAGGTTCTGGGTAGAGAGAGAACCACGCAAGTCTCCACCCTCACGGAGCTTAAATCCTAGCAATGATTTGGTTGTTTGTTTCACCTGTGCTTGATACCCTGACTCCTCACCTTGGTCCTCTTCACGATTCCCTTAGACCCGTGGCTCTCAACTTACCCTTCACATCACCTGGGGCGCTTGTAGAACAATCAGTGCCTGGGCCCTCCCACCCTAGAGATTCTAATTTAATTGGCCTGGGGTGGGGGTGGGGGTGGGGGTGGGGGTCCGGGCACTAATAATTTTACAAGCTTCCCAGGTGAGGGGTTGAGCCACACTGCTTGGGTAGCTGCTTACCTCCTGTTTCTTCCACTTACTGTGTGAAATAGGGGAAGCCTTTTTTTTTTTTTGAAAGGTGAAGATGATTTTTTTTAACATCTTTATTGGAGTATAATTGCTTTACATTGTGTTAGTTTCTGCTTTATAACAAAGTGAATCAGCTATACATACACATACATCCCCATATCCCCTCCCTCCTGCGTCTCCCTCTCACCCTCCCTATCCCACCCCTCTAGGTGGTCACAAAGCACCGAGCTGATCTCCCTGTGAGGGGAAGTCTTTTAAGCCCCCAGTTTGAGCTGTGAAATGTGGATAACACGCATCTCACAGGATTATTATGAGGATGAAATGAGGCCACATGCTTTTCAACCTGTAGGCTGCTATACAAATGTCAGGTATTATTGTCATCGTGCCATTATTTTTCAGTTTTAATGCTTGGTCCTACCTCAGTGGTTTCCCTCCCCTGTTTTGACCTCGATTCTTTGGACCAAGACAGTGTTTGGGATTTCTAAAGCAAGCTCTACGCGTAGCTCACTAATAGCCCAGGTTTATGGGTAAGTGACCTGGTGGTCTTTCCTTTTTTCTAGTAGATCATCGTATGGGACTGCCATTTGTCTGGCATGGGGAGCGCACATCTGTGCCCCACTTTTACAGTGAAGGTCTCCATCTCCAGGCAGGGATAGCTGACCTTTAAGCACTGTTGTGAAGCCTTGAATAAGTGGCTTATTTACTCTGACTCATGGACAAATGTCCAAACCCATGTACTTTCATGGGCTTAGAACTAAAAAGGGAAGGACATTACCATTTTGCTGAGCACTGATCAGTGTGCTAGGTTCTTCCCATATATTATTCCATTTCATCTTCAGAACAACCCTGGGATGTGAGAACACCTCTCGTTCTCATTTGACAGATGAAGAAGACTCAGAGGCTGAACAGCTTGTGACCCGACGGTTCCGGAACTCAAACCTGGGTCTTGTTGATTCTGAAGCTCTTTGCACAGACCCGTGGGGCATCCTACAAATAATTTAGCTCCTCTTCAGCCAGGATTCAAAGAGCTACCAAACTCTTTCGAGTTTCTTTTTCCCAGGTTTCTTTTTTCTTTTCTTTTGAGGGGGAGACCCAGAAAGAACTCCACAACACCTGCTAACGCCCATAGTCTGACAAGTCTCACCCAGCACTAGCATGATGATCCACGGGTCGAAAGAAAAGGCATTTCCTCACTGCACAGCATTTGGATGGTGCAGTTTTAAAACCTCATAATGAAACAAGAAAACAAACAAACCAGAAAAAATGTGAGGAGTGAGTCTGGAGAAATAGATAGTGCCAGGAGTGAGGAATTCACCGACCCCCAATCTGGGCCATCTCAAGAGAAGCTGGCCACTGGCTGAGCCTCTTAAAAGCTGAAAAGTCATCCCAGGCCATGGTTAAAGAGAGTTTGGACAAAGCAGAAACAAATGCGATCTTCAAAGTCTTAAATGTCAACTTGAAGGATAACTTAGAGGCTCTGAGATGGGCCAAGAGAACCTGCAGCTGCTTTCCTCTCCACATCAGATGCTCTTTCCGTCCTTTGGACCAGCCACACCACACCACCAGACAGCGCGCCGATGTGGGAGGGGGCAGCCTCCCCAGCCCCTGCCCACCAAGATGTTTACAGATGGCTAAAGCTTCCAGTTTTACAACCCATCAGCTTCTCCCCTCTCACTCTGACCTGAGCACGCTTGAGGAGCAGTGACTGCCTCTGACCTCGGGCCTGTCCTTCAAGACTCCATTGGTCCTTGACCTTCCTGTCCCCCTCCCACCTTCCCACCCGCTGCCCCCAGCCACACACATACAACTGGCTCTGCTGCCCTCTTCCCTCCCAAGAGCTCAAACACAGGAGTGGTGTCCAGACCAGATATCCAGGATGCCTCGTGCCCTCTCCCGCCCCTCAGGTTAACGAACCGGCCATGCTCCCGGATAATCCCCACTAGCCGATGTTTCTAGAGGGAGGAAGTAAGGGTGACCTGAGCCCTAGAAACTCCACCCAACGGCCTTCAATAATGGAAAATACATAGCCAGATTTGGCAAGAGGTCCTTTCCAAACCACACGGGCTCCTGATGGCTAAAAACCTGGAAAATAAAATTATGGGATTCCCTTTATTAAGGGTCTACAACATTCCTAGCTCTGTTTTAGTCCCTTTGCATAAATATCATGTTTGTGACAACCTCGTGAGGTAAATATCAACTGAGGTTTAAGCTCAGACAGAATAAGTAACGTATCCCAGGTTACCAGTTCTCTCCCAGGGCAGACTGCTCTGATGTCTGTACTCTTCCTGTGGTGCCAGGCTGCATTTGAAATCCAGAGCTGAAGGACACAGAGTCCCTGAACACAGAGACTCTGGCTGTGGAGATTTAGAGGGTCATCTGCTGTCAAAGCCAAGGACATCCCCCAAGTGGTTCTTTCTGTCAGGTGCCTTTGCCCCTTGGACCTTCTGGAGAGCCTGAGAATGCACCCTACGCATTCTGATCTCAGAGATGACCAAAGTGTGGGCCAGAAGCTTGAGCTGATAGAAGGGCCAATGAGCAGGCTTCCATATCAGCCCAAGAGTCAGCGGCCTGAGAATCCGTCCCTGGTCTGAAGTTGGTGAAATGTTCCCCGGAGCAAACTCAAAAGGGTCAGGATTCCACTGACCCTCCAGAGAGGGTGCTGAAAGAGTTGAGAGCCCAGATCTCACCCTCAGCTGTCCCCGAGGCGTCCTGTGCTGGGACAAGAGACCACCCTAGATTCCCAGATGGGTCCCCTCCACCCCTGGGTACTCAGCCTTCTATCTGTAAATGGTGGGAGTGAGTGGGAATATTTAAATCATTACTTCCATTAGCTGCACCGTAAGAAAGACGCCAGCCTGGACCTACTGATGATCTTTGCACCCTCCTGACCGCCTATACTTCGCCCCACCCTCTTCTTTACCTCTGGATCCAGGGCTCTTCAGTAATGGCAAAAGTTTAACCTGTTTTGTGTCAAAACACTTTGGGGACAGGGGGTTGGGAAAGAAGACTGGGGAGGGGACATTTTCCCACAGAAAGCAGTAGTCTTTCAACCTCCCCTACACTCACCAAAACTAAAAACCTCCACCTCCACCGGCCTTTCTACTGGTCACCCCCCTCACACACTCCCCCTTCCTGAACTCCTGACTCTCTTCTCAGTTCTAAGGCCCAGGAGAAGTTTCTCTCCTCTTTTTGTCCTGATGGGGGCACGAGTATTCCCTCCGCCTCTGAGGGTCTGGACGAAAAGCTCTGTAAACTCAGCTAGGAGTTAGGAGCCGCAGCGTGCAACTACCAGGGAACACGACAATCATGGCACAGATGTTGTTGTTGTTTTTTAAAAAAGGGAGAGATGGGGGTCGATGCAGCTCCCAGAGCAACTGAGAAATGGCCACTTCCAGGCTTGAGGCCACGACCACCCCCACGCAGTCACCAATACAGAAACAAGCGCCTACACGTGCATCTCGCGGGTACCCCGCCACCCATGCACACGCACTTTTGTTTACACGGTCCTTAGCGCGACTTCCTTCTTCTTCTCTGCACTCAAGTTGAAGACATACTCCTGAAGTTAAAGGAGTCTATAGCTGACATTGCAGTCTGCTCAGTCTTTTATAGCTCTTCCCTAGGGGTCAATTTGTATAATTTCTAAAATCCTTCCCAAATCTTCGACTTCCTGTGGGTCCTTTCTGTATCCAGATTTCCTGCCTGTCCCTCTATTGTTATTCTCTCCTTTCTTCTAGGACACAGGGAGAGTCCAGTAATCTTCCCCCCACCCAAACATTGTAGGTTGGTTCTGCTGCAAAATACAAAACCAGAGACGCGGGATGAAGCTGAAACAGCTCTCTTTGTGGAACAACTATTGGCATCCAGTGCGTGCACTGGGCAACCCAGGGCTGGTGGATCCATACAGCCCCACGTCCGCCTACACTCAGTAGTGCACAATTCCCCCTCTACGACCTAGGGGAAATCCATTCCCTCCTTCTGCCAACTTTTCAGAGAAATCCAAGAAACTGACACCAAACTCGGAAAGGCGGGGAGCAACTCAAAACTTGAAACTATTTAAAGATGGGAAGTTGCTCTCTTTCCCTTGTAGGCTTTAAGGGAAATCTCCAGGGCCTCTTTCCTGGAGAGGTGTGATTTTTTTTTTTTTTTTTCCTCCCCACCTTCCCAGGAACTTTGCAAATCCACCACATGACTGTGGAAAAGTGGCCAAGGCAGAGAGAGAAGAGTTAAATCAAGCCCAGACCTCAAAAATCTGTGTTCAATTTTGATAAAAATCTCTCTCCCTCTCCCCCACCGCTCCCCTTCCTCCACCCCACAGCTCAGACATGTTTCTTTATGTTATGAGCTTGCATCTTGTTTGGGGCACCAGGGCGCTCCCAGAAAACCCTCAACGGCCCCCACCGTGGGCACATGTGGCAGACACGTCCATTCCACTCTCCGGCAGGGCTGGACACGGAGCCTCGGTCCTGGCCACCACCTCCTCCTCCTTCCCTTTGCAATTACCTGTCTCCAGACCAGATCCTTCCTTCGCGGTTAAGTCAAAGCCGCAATGCCCGGCGCTGTCAGGGCCACAGCAGGCGGATGGATGGGCAGCAGTCGCAGGTGCTGGGATTCCCCACTCAGGACCCTTTTCCTGGGATGCTCTTTCCCTCTCCCAAGTCCCACTGCTTCTGAGAACAAGAACCTCCCCGTTCCCTCTGCCCAGCCTGCTGGCCAGGAGCCAGGCTTGCAAGTGGGAGCCGGGGGCTTGTAAAGAGTTAAATCACCCGAAGGAACCGGGAAAAGCCACCACCAAAAAGTTGTCAGTTTGGGGGGCACCGGCTATGTCTGTCCACTTGTGACAACAAGGAATCAGATTTCAAAGCCACAAACTTTTTTAAGTTTTCCAAAGACATTTCCTGTGTCCAGATGTGCCCATCCAGACAGACACGCAAATCACACCCATCGGCGCAGACACGCACGCAGGCCCGGGGAGCCCCACTCAAGTATCCTCGGCGGCTCCTGCAAGCACTTTGGAGAAACAAAACAGGCAGCCCGTGGAGCCGCTGCCTTTCCAATCCCCTTTAAGCGTTGGAAAGAAAGTAGAGGGGGAGAGAAGTGGGGGAGTGCCCCGGAAAGTCTCCCGCGGTCTCCCCGCCCCCGGACGCGAAGCAGGGAGGAGAGCCGGACGGCCGCACTTACCCCGGGGCTCCCATGGCGCGTCCGCCGCTCCCGCAGCCCCGCGCCCGGCTGCGCGCCCGCCGCCCGCCGCGCCGGCTCCGCGCTGAACTGAGTTCGCAGTCTTCCGACCGAAACCTCGCCGCCCCCCCTGGGCCGGCCTCGCGCCCGCCCGCCCCGCTCTGACGTCAGGCGTCTTGGAGCGGGATATTTATGGCAAGGATACTCTGAATTTTCCCTAGGTAGAGTTCTGATTGCAGTTCCTTGGGATTTGTAATTTTCACACTTTCAGACAGAGAGCAGGGGAGGGAGGAAGGGAGAGCGCAGCCGGCAGGGCAAGGCAGATAATGAGGGTAGCTGTTTCCAACGCTGGCGAGGAGCCTTCTCAGGGCTCCCTCTGTTTTGCAAACATGTAAGGGTCAAGGAGGCAGAAGTGGTGACCTAGGGGGTGGGTGGGTTTCTCCTCACTCCTTCCCTGGTCTGAGCCGGCTGGGAGGTCAGGTGCTGGGGGTGGGTGGGGAGACTTCTCCTTCGACCAAGTACCTTCAAGGGACACTAAGTGCCAGGAAGGTGCTAGGGCAAGAAAGGGGATAACAGAGCAGCTAATTAGAAGCCCTGGTCCACACCCTAACAACTTTTCCATTTCTTCTTTGGGAGTGCGTGCGTGAAAAAAAAGTTTCTTTTTATTAAATTATTTTCCACACTCCCTGCCTCTGTATAGCTTTTCCAACTCAGTACCAGTCAGTTCATCTTACTTCATTGCTTACGTACAGAGTTTGAGCCGTTTACAATAGCTCTTATTCATACTTTTAAAAATTGCTTTTAATTTTTTTTCTTAAATGTGATTGTGATCCATCTGCTGGTCTGGACTGGAAATTGCCTTAGTTAAGAACAACTGTCTCCTCGATGACGGACACCATCCTCAGGGTGAGTCTGGATCTTCTCTGTTTCCCCCACGCTCCCAGGAGTGAGCAAGCGGATGGTGCCCATGCTGGGTGTTGACCCAGGTAGAGTTTTCTAGGTCTGGATTCTAATGGTCATCTGTTTCTCCATCTAGCTGAAGGGGTTTAGGGAAATGGCTTGGTTTAAAGGCCATCTTTGAAGAGTGGAGAGAAAGAGAGTGTAATGCCTTATCCTACATGGTTCCCAAAGACTGGAGAATGAACTGAAAAATGACACGCATGGGATGCAAATTGCTTGTACAGTTGGATAACGTAAGTGTGTAGGTATTCAACTCCCCATTAAGGAGAATGAGCACGGATAACCACAAATCATCACGAAAACAGCACAACTCCAGTGAGCTTCCTGTTAGCCCAGGTGGGGGTGTGGTTCTAACCACGTTACAGTGCAGCAGAGACCCGAGGACTTGGAATGTGTTTACCCCTTTGGCGGCAGTTGGTTAGGGCTGATTGCCAAAAAGAGCCAAGCCGTGGGGCTGGGCCTGTCGGTGGGAGACAGCCAAGATGTTTTGGTCCAAGCCACAGAGGGCCCAGAGCCCTGCTGTTTGGTCACTGTCAAGTTGCCCTCCTGAGCATCATACCCACTGCCACATCCCTCCATCCCCTTCCTCACATCAAAGTTCCATTGGCAGGGTGAGCTCTGCTCTGTGGTGGACACTGCACATTGGCTTCCAAAAGCCATTGACAAGCCCCTTCTCCCTTGCCTTCCTCAGCTAAAGAAACTGGAAGCCTCCAATATTCACCATCCCGGACTCCCTTGTAGCTAGAGATGGCTATGAAACCCAGTTCTGGACAGTGAGATTGGCATGCAGAAGGCAGAGGTCAGCTTCCACAAAGACTCTTTAAGAAGAAGTCAGATTCAGGGGCTTCCTTGGTGGCGCAGTGGTTGAGAGTCCGCCTGCCGATGCAGGGGACACGGGTTCGTGCCCCGGTCCGGGAAGATCCCACATGCCGCGGAGTGGCTGGGCCCGTGAGCCACGGCCGCTGAGCCTGCGTGTCCGGAGCCTGTGCTCCGCAACGGGAGAGGCCACAACAGTGAGAGGCCCGCATACCGCGCAAAAAATAAATAAATAAATAAAAAAGTCAGATTCAGATGGCATGCCCCTTTGACACTCGCTATTCCTCCTTCCCCCATTTCTTCCCTTAGGACATAGATATGATGCCTGGAGGTACAGCAGCCATCTTGCAACCTCGAAAAAAAAGCCACTCACTTCAGGATGGCGGAGCGGGAAAGTAAAAGAGCTGAGGCCCTAGATGACATCCGTAAGTGGCTGAACTTTCCTCTGACTTCTTGTCAGGTGAGAAAAACTCCTATGTGTTCAAGTTATAATAGTTGAGTCTTGTGTTTTCTAGAGCCAAGTATAATCTTACCTGATATACTCCCATCTATCCACCAAAATATAGTACTGTGACGATTCCTGAGCATTAGCTCATAAGCACGACAGTTCTTTTTAACCTTATGCTGACATCATTCTTTATAGTTTTCAAAGCCCATTCATATATATCTCCTGTGAACCTCACAATCTGGAGCAGTATCACTATAACCTCCATTTTTTAAATAAGAAAAGAAGCCAGATTTGATAAATATCCTGCCCAAGATCACACAGTCAACAAAATAAGGGACCCTTGGATCCTAACCTAGTTCTTCTGACTCCAGTTCTGTGTATTTTCTGCAACAACGTCCATGACCCAACAACAAAGTCCAACAAAGAATCCTTATTACCCCTAAGTTGGCATGAATTCTATTTAATTCAACCAAGATGAAAGAGATTGAAAGTAAATTCTGGAACTAGAAAGTGTCACAGCCCACCTGGGGAATTAAGTCCAGCCCATCGTCACCCTGAATCCCTCTCACCTTCCAGCTATACTCTGACATCCTGCCCTGAATCCCTTAGAAAGTTGCTCTTTCTAAGGTCACATGGCCTTTTAGTTGAATCTGGTCTTGTCACTCTTCATTGTCACGTCCTTGGAGATGTTTATGCCACCCCTTTCTGGAAGCACTCCCCTCTCTCAGGGACATCTTCCCAGCATAACTTCCCTTGTGCGGTTTCTCTCCCTTCTTCCACCTGGATGTGGATGTTTCCCAGGGATCTATCAGCCACCAACCTTCTCTTGCCCATCACCGACTCTCCTCTTGTGATCTCCTCCTTTCTTTTGAGTCCCACCGCAGGCTCCACGACTGTCTGGGAAGGTCAACGATTGTCTCTACGCCCAAATCTACTTTCCAACCACCATTTTCCTCTCAACTTAAATCCTGCTTTTTCTAACTATTTTTGTCTATATTGCCCAGCATATGGCAAGTAGTCGATAAATGGTATCTATTTTTAATGATTAGTGTAAAAAAGATGCAGGAAAGTGACTAAAGCATAAGAGGTCGTTGTGACTGACTCATTTCTAGGATCAGGAGCTGTGGTGTGATCGTTCTCCCGTGCAGATCACCCCACAGGCCAATCTACTTGTCCACAGTCAGAAGGAAATGTAGCAGAATTAATGGAAGTTAGCAGGAGCAGACACAACAGAAATGAAGAGGCACACCTAATGAGAAATAGAATAGCCTCGTTAACTCCCTGTAGAATTAACTCCTTTTAGAATATCCTCGTTAGCTTATTCCAGGCAAAGTGAGAGAAAGAAAGGTATTAGAGATGAGGCGAGAGAGGGCCAGAGACTTAGAGGTAGTGGGCGACGATGGGAACAGGGGAAGAATATTCCAGGTCTGGGGGAGGGGGCGTGTCTCCATCCCTCCCCAGGTGAGCTTACTTGGGTTCTGTTGGGGAGAGGAACAGGTAAAGCTTATAAAATATGTGGCTCTCAATGCTAAGAGGCTGTTTTTGAGGTTGGTGAGCCCTGAAGAATCTGTAAAGTGGGAGGGCCCCTTCCAAGATCATCTGGTTCAGATGAAGAAAGATGGAGCCCCTACCCCCAACACTATGCTACACAGAACCCTAATGTAGGGGGTGGTAATCTCCTATTCTCAAGACTGCCCCAGGGGTTGGGGGTGGCTCCATCTTTCTTCATGTCAGTCACCTGCATATCCCGGGAATGTTCCCTGAACACACAGTGAGGCTCTGTGCAGCACACTGCTCATCTGGAAAATTCCAGCTGCTCCCAGAGGCATCCTCAAATAGTTCAGCAAGCTTGTCCCTGCTTCCAAAGCCAAGCATGTACCTCCAAGGCCCAGCTGACTCGTGGGAGAAGTAGGCTTTACAGAGGTCCCTCCTTGCCCACTTCCCAGGGCCAGAGCTCCTAGTCTATACCACACAGATCCCAGGAGCACTCAGCCAAAACCTTGTGAAGGATCAATGAGAATCCCATGAGTAGCCATCCAATCAATGTGATGATTAACAGATGCCCTTCCCCAATTTACTGACACGGGCTAAAGAAGATGGTGAAAGAACTCAGGTGTTAGAATCAGAGACGCTGGTTAAATCCCCAGCCTGGCCTCTCACTGCTGTGTGAGCTCAGCATAGCAGGTAACTTTCTGAAGCTTAGTGTTTGTGATGGTTAATTTTATGTGTCAACTTGGCTGGGCCACAGTGTCCAAATATTTGGTCAAACATTGTTCTGGATATTTCCATGAGGGTGTTTTTTGGATGAGATAAACATTTAAATCGGGGAACCTCTATAATGTGGGTGGGCCTCATTCAATCAGCTTTTGAAGGCCATAATAGAACAAAGGCTGACCTCCAGGATTCTGCCAGCAGACAACCTTCAGATTTGAACTTCAACTCTTCTCTGGATCTTCAGCCTGCCAGCCTACCACGTCAGATTTGGAGCTCATCAAGCCTCCACAACTGCATGAGCCAATTCCTTAAAATCTATCTGCCTGTCTATTTATACACACACACAAACACACACACACACACACACACACACACATCCTGTTGGTTCTATTTATCTGGAGAACCTTGACTAATACAATTTCTCAGCAATAACATGGGATGAAGAACATTCCATCCCAAAGGATTGTTGACAAGGTTAAATGAGGCAAATGGATTGAAAGTACCTACTTCAACGAGTTCTTCTGAGACTGGAGAGGAAGAGGAACGCTAAGAATTGTGAGGTCTCTCTCATTCCACCACTGAGGCTGTCGGTTTCCACCTGCTGACCCCAGGCCCTGATCAGGGAAGTGCCAAACTTTGTATCAAGGGTGCTGGTAATGCCTAGAGGGCAGAAGAAGCTTGTTGTAAACTGGGCCCAGTTCAGCACAGACACATCACACATCAGGTGTTTTGATCATGGGCCCATCCTGCTTCTTTCACCTATATTGAGGGATGTAATCTCCATTGATTAGAACAGGCCTCCTGGACTTCCATTAAGCAACAGTAACTTCTAAAGCTACAACTGAAGAAAGAAGGTCAGAGGTATCACAGTTTCTTCCTGGAAAGGACCTGCCAATAGGACATGAACTGCTTGAAGATGTTTTAGGTTCTCATCATGGTGGGAGGTTTGTAGAAAGGCGTTAGAATATGGCATGAGAAAAGCCTGGTTTCTAATCCCAGCTGTAGCTCTTACAGCTAGTAAGAGCATCATTTAGCTTCTCTGAAAAAATATGGAATAATAGGAGGATCAACCCCATGGTGCCAGAGTGAGGATTGAATTATAGAATGTTTGTAATTACAGATGGCCATTATTCTTACATGCCTCTTCCTCTCTTTGCCTTTTCCCATCTCCCCCCCAACCCCCCACACATAGCTCTTCTGTTAGTTAATACCAAGAATGCACTTAACATTAATGTACAATTCACTAGGTTCCTGACATCCAGCTCTCTGCAAACATCTTTGCCTGGAGTTTGCCAGGAAACCTCCCCTGGCTCAGACATGACCACACCAAATAGGCAGCGATTGGAAAATTGCCCCCATAAAGGCTGTCTCCTTCCGAGGCACAGGACTGCGTTTCTGAGAAGCCTTCTCAGGTTGTTTGCAGTGGCTTTGAGGGTCGGCTCTGCTGCCTCGCCTACGTCAAAATCCTAAGTGTTTAACCACAAGACACACAATCCTGGGACATCGTGGCGGCAGCCCTCCATCCCCACGGCAAGGCAGGCTGTGCGTGTGTCTAATCCGGTATGTGGCCCCCCCGCCCCCCGGCAGAGGCCGGTAAGGCACCACACCTGGCCAGATGTGGGATGGGCTATGGTACACAGTGTGCAGAGTGCTTGAGTGGGTGAGAAAGGGGGTGGAATTCCTTCCTGACCCCCATAGACAATGTGTGATCAGAGCCCAGGGTCCCCAAGGCCATGCCCGCGAGTAGCCACAGCTGCTTATGTTATTTCTGGAGCCAGAGTCCTTGCAGTCAGGGCTGCATACAAACTCCCATTTTCAGTAGCTCAAAACTCTTTGAAAAATAATGCTCAGAGCTAAATGCTCCAGTCAGCTTCAAGGTGACATTGTATTTTGAAATGTTTGAGAGAAAGAAATCTTCCCAACTGACCTATACTGGGAATGAAAGTGGGTAACACACACACACAAACACACACACACACACACACACACATGCTCATTTTTCTCCATTGAAAAATAATTTCAGACTGCTTACAATCTTTGGGTCTGTGTGACTTTGGGCTGGCGTATAGGTGTGTATGCAACTGAGCAGGGATTTTTGGAAGACTAAGGGACATCAGGAGAAGCATGACACATTTCATCATTCGGTGGTTTTGTCTTTTAAAGGAAAATATCTTAAAAATGGTAGAGTGATGATGTTAGGAATCTGTTCTTAATTACCACTCAGTAACTTGGCAATCTGTTTTATCCCATTCATTTCTTTTGGAAAGTTCTCAGCAACTCATCTCTTCAGCTGTGTGTGTATACAATCACACACACAGAAATAAAGAAAGAGAAAACCCACCCTGGTTGCCCTTGGAGAAAGCAAGGACATTTGCGCATCTCCTGAATCCTGCAAATATTCAAAAGCACAGATTTACAGACACTAGGGAGTCTCAAAAACACCCAATAGGCTTGTTTGATCGATGCATATATGTGGTTTGGGACTCTAATATAGGGACTTTTTCTTACTTTCTTTAAAAGAAAGAAACAGTAGCAGAAGCAGCAGCGAAGAAATCCTTCTTGAATGCTATTTATTCACTCATCCTGCTAAGTCTGAGGCACTGTGGTAAGCCCTGGTGATGCAAAGTTGCACTAGATGGGATTTCTATCAATAAGAAATTCAATCTAGTGGAGGGAAGGAAAGCTCAGCTACATGCAGGTTAAAAACAAAAAAAAGTAAAAGCACATGAAACTTTCAGAATCACTGTGGTTAGGATGAGGTGAAGGTCAATAGTACACTGCCTGTCTTTGGATGAATAAGAAAATACCTTCCCTTTCCACTGGTACCTTCCAGGCCAGTTGCAATTCCAGGCCAAAATGCAATTTCCAAAATACATTCTGGAGAATGCTAAGCCCTTTAAATGGCTGCCAAAAAAGGCAGAGGGAGTGTTCTTCATGATCAAATAAGTTTGATAAAAACTATATATTCTACCCCCATCCTTGGAACTGCACAGTGCCTATTAGCATATGGAAAGTTCTGAGAAGGCCCACAGCAAAAGAGATCTGCTGAACTTAGCTCAGTACAGTATTCCCCAAAGTTATTTCCTCACAGGACCCATTTCTCACATAACATCTATGAACATCCCATGACTTTCAGAAACATTGTTTAGTCTGAAGGGGACCAGAAGAAGTCTCTAAAAATAAACACAATTGTAATGGGATGCTGAATTGGAATTTTTAATGAGGCAGCAAGATGCAATAGATAAGAAATTATAAAATAATGTTTCAGAGTGAGAAGCGGATTTTCAAAAGGAAGTATCTAGGAACTGGTTTCATGTCTCCAAAAACTCCTTCCTATAAGAAGAACTGGAAGCATGGAAATTGAGAAAGAATGTGATGAGGAAGATTTCCCTGAGATGCCTGCACCAGAATTCCTTCTCTTCACCCCCACAGTGAGAACAGCTTGAGGGGAGTGACTCAAGGACCTAAGTGCTTCCTGAAGTTGGGAATTGTGGACAGTGTCAAACTCCAGCCTGGAAACCTAGAAGGCAAGAGACAGATGGTAAATTGATTTGGTGGTGGATCAAAGGAGAGTAGTTACTTTATTGGGAAGGCTGGCACTCCCAAGGCTTGCTAGGACAAGGATTTATCCATGTGTCCTGACAACCATATGTGGGCCACATGGGTGAGAAAGTGAGCCAGGAGACCTATTTAGATCTTATCAAAGAGGACTACCTGGAAGAATTATGGGACCACAATATCAAGAGCTGGTACAGAGTGGGCTACTGGCAAACCAACTAAATGGGAGAAAATCAGCTGAAGGAAGAGAATGCACAAGCCCGTATATAGGATGTGCAGTTGAAGGGACCCAATTGAATAGTCTCTGAAGAACCCACCAAAAGCTCATAGGGAAAAGAGCCTGATATATGCAAACCATTTTACAACCATACCAGTCGAGTAAAAACTTCTTTGAGGAAGAGGAGACTTCTAACTATGGCTGAGTAAGGAGATAAGCAAACAGTCTCCCCAAAGCAACTATAAATCAGGATTAAATTAACAAAAACAACCATTTTGACACTATGGAAATCAACCAAAGGCATATGACAATCTGAGAAGTGTTTATACTTTACAAACTGATGAACTTTGGGTAAGAATACTGGGAATCTCTGGTATTTGGACTTGAGGCTGTGTGAAATCATTCACTGACCACTGCACTAGGAAGATACAAGGGTGATCTTTAGGAAGCCAAGCTTATAAATGAAAGTAAGGATATCAAAACACAACTGAACTGAACTGAGACATCACTATCCATATACTGCAGGTTTCACAGATTTAGCCAAGGCAAGTGATAGCAACAACAACCTTCACGATCCAAAGTCGCTACAAAAAAATTAATCTAAAATGTCCAGTTTTCAACAAAAACATTTACGAGACACACAGAGAAACAGTAAAGTGTTACCCATATGCAAGAAAAAAAGCAGGCGATAGAAACTTTATGAGTATCTTCAAATGCTGGGTTTAGCAAAGACTTAAGAGCACCTACTATAAATATGTTTTAAGAACTGAGGAAAGCAATGTTTAAAGAATTAAAGGAAGAGTGACAACAAGGACTAAACAAATAGAGATTCTCAATTAGGACACAGATATTATATTTTTAAAAACAACCAAATGAAAATTCTGGAATTGAAAACACACCTAAAGTAAAAAATTCACTATAGGGCTCAAAAACAGATTCAAGATGGCAGAAGAAAGAATCGATGAACTAGAGGATAGATCAATAGAAATTATCAATCTGAAGAATAGAAAGAAAAAAAAATGAAGAAAAAGTGAATGGAGCCTCAGAGACCTCTGGAACAACATCAGGATATAATGGGAGTCCCAGGAGAGAAGAGAGAGAAATGGACAGAAAAAACAATTTTTTTGAAGATATAGTGGCATAAAATTTCCAAAATTTGATGAAAATCTACTGATCTACTTAATATACTGATCCAAGAAGCTCAAAAATCTAAGTGGAATAAACACAAAGTAATTCACACCTAGACATATCATAGCTAAACTCTTAAAAGCCAAGACAAAGAGAAAAATCTTGAAAGAGAAAAAAAACTCTTTACATACAGGGAGCATCAATATGTTAATAGCTGACTTCTCATCTGAAAGATTGGAATGACATATTCAAAGTGCT
This sequence comes from Delphinapterus leucas, assembly GCF_059928025.1. NCBI lineage: Eukaryota > Metazoa > Chordata > Mammalia > Artiodactyla > Monodontidae > Delphinapterus > Delphinapterus leucas. Next base: position 35,317,143 of record NC_143138.1, read on the forward strand.
GAAGAAAAATATTCCTAACCAATAAATTCTAAATCCAGCAAAACTATTGTTAAAAATTTAGGCAAAATTACCCACAAAGCATAGTTAAAATAAACAGATATTAAAGTGACACTTCTTAAAAATGTATTTAACATGCAAAAAAGCAGTCAAGGAGGAAGAGAAAATATACAGAAAAAATACCAAAATGGTAAATATAAATCCAACCATAAAAATAAGCACATTAAATGTGAATGAACATATAGAATCAACTACATGCTGTCTGAAAGAAAAACACCTTAGATTCAAAGACGCAAACAGGTTGAAAGCAAAAGGTTGGAAAAACAATATACTGTGCAAATAGCATCTGCAAAAAATCTACAGTGGCTATTAATATCAGACAACATAGACTTCAAAACCAGAAATAGTATTAGAGGCAAAGAAGGATATTTCATAATTATTAAATGGTCAAATCATCAGGAGATATGATAAATAACAGAACCTCAAAATTCATAAAGTAAGAAGTGACAGAATAGAAAGGGGAAACAGAAAATTCAATAATAATAGTTGGAGACTTCAATATTCTGCTCTCAAGAACTGATCAAATTACTAGACAGTAAATGAGCAAGGATATAGAAGACTTGAACAACTCTACCAACCAACCTGATATAACATTTTGTGTACATGTGTATGTGTATCTTAAAGTCTATTTTGTCTGATACTATAATTTAATTTCCTTGTGGTCAAACACCATACATTGTATGACTTCAATCTTTTTAAAATTTGTGAGACTTGTTTTATGGCCTAGTACATGGTCTTTGCTGGACAATGTCTCAAGTGTGCTTGATAATCTGAAGCTATTGGTGACCATTTTATCACTAGGAAATATCTTCCTTGCCTAAAACTCCATTTCTAGTATAGCACACCTGGTACCTTCCCTAGGAAAGACCATATGCTGGGCCATAAAACAAGTTTTAATAAATTTTAAAGGATTGAAAGCATACAAAATATGGCATCTGATCACAGATTACTGAAGTAAATTATAAAAAACAACAAAAAGAAATCTGGGAAATCCCTAAATATTTGGAAACTAAACAACATACTTTTAAGTATTCTAGATTGGAAGACTCAGTATTGTTAAGATGGCATTTCTCCCCAAATTGATGTATAGACTCAATGCTATACATCATAACTGATGTATAGACTCCTATCAAAATCTCAGCAGGGTTTGCTTGTTTGACTTTGGCAAAAAATTAAATTGGCAAGCTTATTTTAACATTTATATAGAAATGAAAAGGAACTAGAAGAACCAAAACAAATTTGAAAATGAAGAACAAATTTGGAGGATTTATATTACCCAATTTCAAAACTTACTATAAATCTACAATAATCAAGACAGTGTGGTGTTGACATAGAGTGGGCATACAGAATCTACATATCATCTATATTATAGATCAATGGGACAGAATTAAAAGTCCAGAAATAAAACTTACACTTCTGTACAAGTGATTTTCAACAATTCAGTGGGGAGAGGATAATTTTTTCAACAAATAGTGCTGAGAAGCTAGAGATCCACATTAAAAAAAAATAACTTGAATCATAAATAGACTTAAATGAAAGAACTAAGACTACGAAACTTAGAATAAAAAGAGGAGAAAATGTTTGCGACCTTGGGTTTAGCAAAGAGACTTTAAATAGGACACTAAAAACATAATCTATAACAGAAAAACATTATAAACTAGACCTTGTCAAATTTTTAAAGTTTTGCCTTTCAAAAGACACTGTGGAAATGAAAAGACAGGAAAAGACAAGCCATATATGGAGAAAATATATGCAAATCATATATCTGATAAAGGTCTTATATCCAAAAATACAAAGAACTCTTACAACTCAATAATTAGAACAAAAAACCCAATTTTTAAATGGGCAAAATATTCGAACATTTTATAAGAGGAGATACACAGATGCCTAATAAGTACATGAAGAGATACTCAACATCATTGGTCATTAGGGAAATGAGAATTAAAATCACAATGAGATACCTCTATACATCTACTAGAGTGGCTACAATCAATAGGACAGACAACAGTAAGTGTTGGTCAGGATGTGGAAAAACTGAAATTTTCATAACAGTGCCTTTAGAAAATGGTTTGGATGTTCTTTAAAAACTTAAATATAACACAGGTTAAAGGAACTTCTCTAGGCAGGAAACACAAGAGAAGGAAAAGACCTACAAAAACAAACCCCAAACAATTAAGAAAATGGTAATAGGAACATACATATAGATAATTACCTTAAATGTAAATGGATTAAATGCTCCAACCAAAAGACATAGACTGGCTGAATGGATACAGAAACAACACCCACATATATGCTGTCTAAAAGAGACCCACTTCAGACCTAGGGACACATACAGACTAAAAGTCACAGGATGAAAAAAGATATTCCATGCAAGTGGAAATCAAAAGAAAGCTGGAGTAGCAATTCTCATATCAGACAAAACAGACTTTAAAATAAAGACTATTACAAGAGACAAAGAAGGTCACTACATAATGATGAAGGGATCAATCCAAGAAGAAGATATAACAATTGTAAATAGTTATGCACCCAACAGAGGAATACCTCAATACATAAGGAAAATGCTAACAGCCATGACAGGGGAAATCGACAGTAACACAATAATAGTAGGGGACTTTAACACCCCACTTTCACCAGTGGACAGATCATCCAAACTGAAAATAAATAAGGAAACACAAGCTTTAAATGAAATATTAGACAAGATGGACTTAGTTGACATTTATAGTACATTCCATCCAAAAACAACAGAATACACTATCTTCTCAAGTGCTCATGGAACATTCTCCAGGATAGATCATGTCTTGGGTCATAAATCAAGCCTCAGTAAATTTAAGAAAATTGAAATTGTGTCAAGTATCCTTTCTGACCACAATGCTATGAGACTAGATATCAATTACAGGAAAAAAGCTGTAAAAAATACAAACACAAGGAGGCTAAACGATATGCTACTAAACAACCAAGAGAACACTGAAGAAATCAAAGAAGAAATCAAAAAATACCTAGAAACAAATGACAATGGAGACACGATGACCCAAAACCTATGGGATGCAGCAAAAGCAGTTCTAAGGGGGAAGTTTATAGCAATATAATCCTACCTCAAGAAACAAGAAACATCTCAAATAAACAACCTAACCTTACATCTAAAACAATTAGAAAGAGAAGAACAAAAAACCCCAAAATTAACAGAAGGAAAGAAATCATAAAGATCAAATCAGAAATAAATGAAAAAGAAATGATGGAAACAATAGCAAAGATCAATAAAACTAAAAGATGGTTCTTTGAGAAGATAAACAAAATTGATAAACCATTAGCCAGACTAATCAAGAAAAAAAGGGAGAAGACTCAAATCAACAGAATTAGAAATGAAAAAGGAGAAGTAACAACTGACACTGCAGAAATACAAAGGATTGTGAGAGATTACTAGAGCAATTATATGCCAATAAAAGGGACAACCTGGAAGAAATGGACAAATCCTTACAAAGCACAACCTTTCAAGACTGAACCTGGAAGAAATAGAAAATATGAACAGACCAATTACAAGCAATGAAATTGAGGCTGTGATTAAAAATCTTCCAACAAACCCAGGACAAGGACCAGATGGTTTCACAGGCAAATTCTATCAAACATTTAAAGAAGAGCTAACACATATTCTTCTCAAACTCCTCCAAAATATAGCAGAGGGAGGAACACTTCCAAACTCATTCTATGAGGCCACCATCACCCTGATACCAAAAGCAGACAAAGATGTCACAAAAAAAGAAAACTACAGGCCAGTTATCACTGATGAATATAGATGTAAAAATCCTCAACAAAATACTAGCAAACAGAATCCAACAGCCCATTAAAAGGATCATACACCAGGATGAAGTGGGGTTTACCCCAGGAATGCAAGGATTCTTCAATATATGCAAATCAATCAATGTGATACACCATATTAACAACTTGAAGGAGAAAAACCATATGATCATCTCAATAGATGCAGAAAAAGCTTTTGACAAAACTCACCAGCCATTTATGATAAAAACTCTCCAGAAAGTAGGCATAGAGGGAACCTACCTCAACATAATAAAGGCCATATATGACAAATCCACAGCCAACATCATTCTCAGTGGTGAAAAACTGAAACCATTTCCTCTAAGATCAGGAACAAGATAAGGTTGCCCACTCTCACCACTATTATTCAACACAGTTTTGGAAGTTTTAGCCACAGCAATCAGAGAAGAAAAAGAAATAAAAGGAATCCAAATTGGAAAAGAAGAAGTAAAACTGTCACTGTTTGCAGATGACATGATACTACACGTAGAGAGTCCTAAAGATGCTACCAGAAAACTACTAGAGCTAATCAATGAATTTGGTAAAGTAGCAGGATACAAAATTAATGCACAGAAATCTCTTGCATTCCTATACACTACTGATGAAAACTCTGAAAGAGAAATTAAGGACACACTCCCATTTACCACTGCAACAAAAAGAATTAAATACCTAGGAATAAACCTACCTAAGGAGACAAAAGACCTGTATGCAGAAAACTATAAGACACTGATGAAAGAAATTAAAGATGATATAAACAGATGGAGCGATAGACCATGTTCTTGCATTGGAAGAATCAACATTGTGAAAATGACTATACTACTCAAAGCAATCTGCAGATTCAATGCAGTCGCTATCAAACTACTACTGGCATTTTTCACAGAACTAGAACAAAAAATTTCACAATTTGTATGGAAACACAAAAGAGCCCGAATAGCCAAAGCAATCTTGAGAAACAAGAATGGAGCTGGAGGAATCAGGCTCCTGGACTTTAGACTATACTACAAAGCTACAGTAATCAAGACAGTATGGTACTGGCACAAAAACAGAAATACAGATCAATGGAACAGGATAGAAAGCTCAGAGATAAACCCATGCATATATGGTCACCTTATCTTTGATAAAGAAGGCAAGAATATACAGTGGAGAAAAGACAGCCTGTTCAATAAGTGATGCTGGGAAAACTGGACAGCTACATGTAAAAGACTGACATTAGAACACTCCCTAACACCATACACAAAAATAAACTCCAAATGGATTAAAGACCTAAATGTAAGGCCAGACACCATCTCACTCTAAGAGGAAAACCTAAGCAGAACTCTCTATGACATAAATCACAGCAAGATCCTTTTTGACCCACCTCCTAGAAAAATGGAAATAAAAACAAAAGTAAACAAATGGGACCTAATGGAACTTAAAAGCTTTTGCACAGCAAAGGAAATCATCAAAAAGACAGCCCTCAGAATGGGAGAAAACACTTGCAGATGAAGCAACTGACAAAGGATTAATCTCCAAAATATACAAGCAGCTCATGCAGCTCAATATCAAAAAAACGAACAACCCAATCCAAAAATGGGCGGAAGACCCTGACGGACATTTTTCCAAAGAAGATACACAGATAGCCAACAAACACATGAAAGGATGCTCAACATCACTAATCATTATAGAAATGCAAATCAAAACCACAATGAGGTATCACCTCACACAGGTCAGAATGGCCATCATCAAAAAATCTACAAACAATAATGCTGGAGAGGGTGTGGAGAAAAGGGAACCCTCTTGCACTGTTGGTGGGAATGTAAATTGATACAGCCACTATGGAGAACAGTATGGAGGTTCCTTAAAAAACTACAAATAGAACTACCATATGACCCAGCCATCCCACTACTGAGCATATACCCTGAGAAAACCATAATTCAGAAAGAATCATGTACCAAAATGTTCATTGCAGCACTATTTAGAATAGCCAGGACATGGAAGGAACCTAAGTGTCTATCGACAGATGAATGGAGAAAGAAGATGTGGCACAAATATACAATGGAATATTACGCAGCCATAAAAAAGAAATGAAATTGAGTTATTTGTAGTGAGGTGGATAGACCTAGAGTCTGTCATACAGAGTGAAGTAAGTCAGAAAGAGAAAAACAAATACCGTATGCTAACACATATATATGGAATCTAAAAAAAAATGGTTCTGATGAACCTAGGGGCAGGACAGGAATAAAGACTCAGACATAGAGAATGGACTTGAGGACACGGGGAGGGGGAAGGGTAAGCTGGGATGAAGTGAGAGAGTGGCATGGCCATATATACACTACCAAATGAAAATAGCTAGTGGGAAGCCGCTGCATAGCACAGGGAGATCAGCTTGGTGCTTTGTGACCACCTAGAGGGGTGGGATAGGGAGGATGGGAGGGAGGCACAAGAGGGAGGCACAAGAGGGAGGGGATAAGGGGATATACGTATACATACAGCTGATTCACTTTGTTGTACAGCAGAAACTAACACACCATTGTAAAGCAATTATACTCCAATAAAGATGTTAAAATAATTAATTAATTAATTGTAAAAAACTTAAATATAAATTTACCATTAGACTCAGAAATTCCTTTTCTAGGAACAAACCCAAGAGAAATAAAAATATATATCTACAGAAAGACATGTATGTGAATGTTCGTAACAGCATTGTTTATATCTTCAAACTGGAAAGAATCCAAATGTCCATCAGCTGGTGAATGGATAAATAAAACATGATACCTCCATACAATAGAATATTATTCAACAGTAAAAAGAAACAGATTTTTGATTCGTGCCACAATATGGATGACCATCAAAACTTCACACTGGTGAAAGAATGAAGACATAATATAGTACATAGTGTATGATTCCATTTATAGGAAATATCCAGAAAAGGCAAGTTATTTACTTTTTTTTTTTTTCTGTACGCGGACCCCTCACTGTTGTGGCCTCTCCTGTTGCGGAGCACAGGCTCCGGACGCGCAGGCCCAGCGGCCATGGCTCACGGGCCTAGCCGCTCCACGGCATGTGGGATTTTCCCGGACTGGCGCACGAACCCGTGTCCCTGCATCGGAAGGCGGACTCTCAACCACTGCGCCACCAGGGAAGCCCAAGGCAAGTTATTTATAAAGACAAAAATCAGATCAGTGCTTGCCTTGGACTGTGGGAAGGAATGGGGGTTGACTGCAAAAGGGCTTGAGAGAATTCTTTGGGGTAATGGAAATGTTCTGACAGAGTTAAAATTATGATGGTTGCACAACTCTATAAATCTACTAAAAATCACTGAATTATATACTTACACTGAGTGAATTTTATGGTATATAAAATATGATATGCAAAACTGTTTTTAAAAAAAAATCACTTTCCTGCCTCTCCTCCTTCCTCCCAACTCCAATCCTGAGGGAGGAGCGGGGGCAAGAATCAGGCCAGAAAGAGAAGAGAATGCTAACCACATCCTTTCCCCAAAGGTAGGCAGTTAGACTGCAACCAATTTTAGCTGGGGAAGAGGTGGGTGTATGGGGTTCAGAAAAGAAAGGAGTCTTACTCTAAACAAATTGAAGTGCTAATTAATATACAGGATTAAATATTTTAAACCAAGTCTATGTTTTACCCTCTAACATATTTGTAGAACTTTCTATTGCCTACTAATGAACTGAAAAGTCACTTGGCCTGAGATTTTACCTAGTAGCAGGGAAAGGACACCCACTACATTGAAAGAGTGAAAGGTCAGCGGGAGGCAAAAGTACAGTAGATTTTATAATCACCCCCCATGAAAACTAACTTTTTAGCCTCTGGGAACACAAGGATCAGAAACAGCAAGGACACAGATTCAGCAATATAACAAAGTGTAGATTCAAAGTTGTTTGGGGAACAGAAGAATTTTGAACTCAGAATCTGTTAGACCTGGCTTTGAGTCCTGGCTTGGCTATTTAATAGCTGTGTGATTTTGGGAATGTCACTTAGCCTCTCTGATTTCAAATTACTTATCTCCAAATTGATGATAGTAATATCTACCTCAAGGGGTTATTATAAGGATTAAATGGTATGATGAATATGAAAGGATTTTGAGAGAGGGCTTATCAGTCTAGGTGTATCAGGGTTCTCTCAGGGAAGATGAGCCACTATGAATTATATAGAATAAGGGATTTATTATAGGGATGAGACCTAGCACGGGGGTGTTAATGCAGTCTATTTAAGGCTATCACTTCTGCATCTCACGTTGGGTCCAAAGTCAACAGAGCTGGGCAGTTATGAACGGAAGGTGCATATGAAGTGGGGAGAATAAGGTTTAGCTAGAACCTGGAAGGACAGACTGGAACTATGTCTGTGTCTTGCCGCCTCTACCCTAGATGACCCAAGTGGCCTGCAGGATAAGCTTCACATGGACCTGGTCCAGGATTCAGAGACGGAAGGAGGATATCGGGTGGGAGCTGGTAGAGCTGTGTGCTCAGCCTCTACCCCTCACCCACAAGGTGAACCAGCAGATCAATCACAAGATGCATGAGTTACAATAGTGCCTGCCCTAAAGCAACCTTCGGAGCATAATAAAAGGACCACAGCTTCCCGTCTGCCTTTCAAATTTTATGCAAATTTCTCTTGTGGCCAGGCTTAACCTGGAACCATGCAGAGAAGAGAATTCTGTGAAACACAGTTTCAGCTTAGCTAAATTGACATAATACAATGCCACCACACTACACCCCATGACAGCTTGGCATCCATACATATTTATTTTCATCATCATATTTAATGTCCAAATAAGACAATAACAAGATCATGCTTGGCCTTACATGATGCAACCATCTGTAAGAGAGGATACAAGTTCCTTTTATCCATCTTTGCCAGATGTTCATTCCTCTTCCAGCTGGGTCATGCTCATCTAGAGATATTTGGTAACTTAAATACTAAGGCATAAAGTTAACTACTGTTAACACATCTTATGTTAGATGGTAAAGAAAAATAGCTTAATATATTCATAGTAAAATAAGGAAGAAATACTCATAACCATTATAGTCATCATTTCTGCAACTGGTTATATGGTCAGAGCTGGTGTTTACCTTCTTCTGCTATCCATTCAATATTACCTTTGTCCTTAATAAGCATATTTCAGTGATCAAAGTTTCTTACCTCATGGGGTAACCCCATCTTTATCTCTCAAGGGTACGGAACACCAGCACTCCAGCATGTACTAGGTTGCTGTCATTTACCATTGATCTCTATCACAGGACATTGGAGAACCAAGGGATGCCCCAGGAGATCTCCTGCATCCAGACATACTAGCGTATTATGCCTTTTCCCCCCTGTACAGCAGCCATCAATTTCCCCTTGATAAGATCAATCACCTATGCTTGCACAGTAGTTCCCCTTCTCTTCCTGTTGATTCCCTAGCATGAAGAGCCCAAAGTGGTCAGGAGGCAGTTCCAGCGTCCAGTTTAATGGAATCATCACTAGTGGTGGACATATTTCTTCTTTGTCTAAGTCCTCTAGACGAGAAGAGTCCAAAGATGCAGAAACAAAAAGCAAAAGTTTCACTAGAGGTAATAGAGAATCCATTCCCATTTCCACCCTTTGATTCAAGAACCCATGAATCCTGGCTATGAGAGAAAGAGCGCTATACCTTGGTCACCCATTTAAAACATAAACCTTATCCTGTAGGACATTGCCTCAGCTGGTACCGTAACTATATCTGCAAAAGGGCCAGTCTACTGTTCTATCAGTCAGTTGCTTCAGAGTGATGGGGAACATGGTAAGATCAGGAAAATCCGTGAGCAAGAGCCCATCACTGTATTTCACTGGCTGTAAAATGAGTTCCTTGGGCAGTAGCAATACCGTATTGAATACCATGACCGTGGATAAAGTATTCTGTAAGTCCACATATAGTGGTTTTGACAAAAGCATTGTGAACAGGAAAGGCAAGTCTATATATATACTAAAAAAAGTATTTGCTCAGTAAGAACAAAGTGCTGTCCCTTCCATGATGGAAGCAGTCACTGTAATCAACTTGCCACCAGGTGGTTGGCTGATTCCCCCCAAGAAGCGGTGTACTATCAAGGGCTCATTGTTGGTCTCTGTTCTTGGCATACTGGGGACTCAGCAGCGGCTGTAGCCAGATCAGCCTTCATGAGTGGAAATCCATGTTGCTGAGCCCAACCATAGCCTCCATCCTGCCATCAGGACCACTTTTTTCATAAGCCAATAGGTTAAGGAAAGGTGGCTGGGGAAAGAGGCTGTCTGACCTGCAGAATGAGTCGTCTTGTCCACCAAATTATTAAGCTCTTCCTCTGCTGAGGCCATTCTTTGGTGAACAAAGATGCAAATGTCTTTACTTTATGTGCCCATTCAGAGAATCTAACCGTCTACCTCTTCCCCAGGCCTCCTTGTCATTAATTTTCCAAGTCTTTGACCACCCGGTCAAACCATTATCCACTATGCGTGAATCAGTGTAGATCCCAGCCTTTGCCATCTCTTCTTCCAGGCAAGATGAACAACTCTGTACACTGGAAGGATATTTATTCACCATTGTCCTTCAGGGACACCCAGGAGGGGCTATGGTTTTGTACTCATCTACCTTCACATACTGTCAGTATCTTGCAGAGAATCATATGTAAACCAAGTCCAAATTTTTTTTTTTTTTCGGTACATGGGCCTCTCACTGTTGTGGCCTCTCCCATTGTGGAGCACAGGCTCCGGACGCGCAGGCTCAGCGGCCATGGCTCACGGGCCCAGCCGCTCTGCGGCATGTGGGATCTTCCCGGACCGGGGCACGAACCCGTGTCCCCTGCATCGGCAGGTGGACTCTCAACCACTGCGCCATCAGGGAAGCCCCCAAATTTTTTTTCTTAAATCAACTGATCATAGAAAAAAACCCATGCAGCCATGGAGACAGGTTGAGAGGGAAGAAGCAAGGTGGCAGGAACAGAACCAGCTACATAATTTGTGGAGCCCAGAGCAAAATGAAAATGAAGGGCCTCTTCCTCCAAAAGTACGGATTTCAACACAGTGACAGTAGAGCATTAAACCAAATGTGGGGCTCTTTTGTGCATGGGCCCTGTGAGAATGCCCAGGACCCTCGGCAGGAGTATGGGCCTCGGCATCTGGACCACTTGCTTATGTAACTTACTTGTGCTTTAAGACCTGTTTGAGCCCAATTTCATGTATGCCACTTCCATCTGATGATGGAGTGGTCCCTGCATGCCCAACTTTGTGTTTTAATGTGTCAGACACCTGACACCTAATTCATGATGTGCCGCTCAAGTCATATGGTAACTTGGTGACCCATGGTCAGGGGTTTGCAGCCTCTACTAGGACCCAGGAGCAAGACAGAGCTATTTCTCAAAGGAGGATAGTTATCCACATAGGATGGCACATCTGCTCAAAATTCTGACACTTTGTGCTGTAATTCACCTATCAAGGCCAGCCAAAGGCTTCATAGAAGCATCCCAATCTGACTAGACACTTCAAGCATCATTGGATATGCTGGATCACACAGTCCAAGAGTTTGTGCTGCAGCCTGGTTCTGTTGAAGTGCCCTCTGTTGCCCTGGCTCCCATTCAAAACTATGCAAGCAGGAGTTGAGAATTTATACAAGCTCTATCCATTAAACATGGGCCACAAGCATGGCCACAAAGCACAGCAGATCAGAAACTATGAACAGACCTATGTGACTCCATCATCACCAAAGAAAAATCACTCCGGGGATGTGGTCTATTGATGTTTGATGAGTAGTACCAGATTCCTTGAACAGAAAAGTTAAAACCTTTTAAGTCTGGAAAGCCATATGGTACAGTGGTTAAGGCTGGGGACTCGGGGGTCAGACTGTAAGAATCCCTGAGCCCAAATCTAAGCCCCATCACATTCAAACCGTGTGAGTTTGGGCACGTCATTGATAACTTCTCTGAGCCTCAGAGGGGATAATAATAGTTATCGATTATTTGCAACTATTACGAGTTATGATAGTTACCTAATAGTTATATCAACCTTGGAAGGTTGTTATAAGGATCCAGTGAGCGATGTGTGGAGTACGGGGCTGAGGCACACAGTGAGGGCTCAATGAATGATTAGCTTTTCTTAGAGTTGAACAGAATCTAGAAGTCACTGGATTTGGGTAGGAAGAAATCACAGGTGTGGCTCGTGGGAGGACTGCCCCTTAAATATGGAAGTTGGACTCTCTATGCCTCTGACTTGAGGAGTCAAAGGAGAGAGGGGAACCAAGAATGTGTTCAGGTCACCGTTCTGCTTTCCAAACCGTGAGCCCGTGGCAGTTCCTCCCCCATCTCTGCATCTCAGGTTATCTCAGGTGTAAAACGATAGGGCTGATCTTTATGATTTCCTGGTCTCTCTCATCTCTGACAGTCTCTGACTATGATGACTCCTACCTTCTGTGAGATGTGGGATCCTCCCCCCCCCCACAGCCATGAGACCCCACCCACGATCCCAGCAAAGAGTGCTTCGGACAGGTCCCTGCAGCTTTTTGCCCTAAAAGCAGGTCTGGCAAAGACCAATAAGAGGTTTTCGGTATTTATTAAAGCTCTGGCAATAGCTCCCACATATACAACTGAACTATTTTCAGCCCCAGCTATTTTCTTTTCCTTTTGAAGAGTGGGTGGATTTTAAGAAAAACAGACTAATTGGGTGTATGTTAGCATTGCCACAAAAGCAAAACAGTCAGATTTCCCAATACAACACCAAGGCAGGGCTTGGGATTTGGAGGATTAGAAGGGAAGCTTGGTGGTCTTTCCATTTCTCACACCCAGGGGTCTTGTCTTTCTGACAAACTGGCGTCTCACTGGGCCAAGTAAGGGGAGCTTCTGTGAGGGTCTCCATCCTGGGGGTAGAGGGTCAGGGACAGCACGATTCCCTCCTTCCACTCTCCAGGCCCCCAAGTTAGGAGCAAAGACACCACAAACACTTAAGCAATTAGAGAATAATTTAAAACAAATGTGCACTGGAGTCCACACAGCAAAGGAGGCTCAGCTTAATGTGCAATGTGGAAGAGTCTTCCTAGGGCTTTATCTTTCACTGGGGAAAAGAAGTTCCTTCCTGCACCAAACACACCCAGGATTCCGGTGAAACGCCCACCCCCGCTGCCCCCAGCGCCTCCCCCCACTCAAACACACACAGGGCCTTCATTACTTTGCTGTTCCAAAGCAGCCTCTAGCCCAGTGGAGCTGCCCTTGAACATAAATTCCCTGGCATATAATCCAAATAACTTTTGGCCACATATGGCAGAAAATCCAAAGTAACAGTAGCGTAAATGAAATAGAAGGTTATTTCTTGTTTATGTCAAGGAAGCCCAGAGGTAGAGAGTCCAAGGCTGTGTGTGGTATGGAGGATGGGAGGAGGTGCCCAGGGGTAATCAGGAACGAGGCTGCCCTGTCAGACCTTCCAAGGACATGATTCTGACCTTGAGATTGTATCAGGCCAGCAAGGAGGAGGGCATCGGCCCCAGCCTGCCTATTGGGCGTGCATGTATTATTTTTCATTCATTCATCCCACAATGTATTTACTGAGCAGTCACTATGTGTCAGGTACTATGTTAGGTACCAGGCCATAATGTGACTAAGGCAGCTATGTCCACGCTGTTGTGAAGGTCACAGTCAAGTGGGGAAGACAGATAAGAAGATGTAAACAGAAAAAATGAAATCTCTGGCTGAGTGGCACGTAGGAAACAGCCAGGATACTGTCACAGAGAATAGCAAGGGAGACCGACTTAATACCGGGTAGCACAGGGCACAGCTAGAATGCTGCAGAAGTGGCGGTGGAGGGACATCCATGGAGAAGGTCGTCAGGGCAGCCAGGGTTCTCAAGAAGCAGATAGAAAGGATGGCAGATGTTTTGAACATGGCTGCTGCCAATCAAGTAGTCACCAGCCACAATGCAAAGGGACCCAGATAGACTAGGAGAACACACGGTACACTCTAACCGCATGCCAGGCCCAGCCAGCCCTGCACAGTTCGGTTCAACCTATGGGTAGAGGTGATGAGGCCCATTTAACGCAACCGAGATGCGCTCAGGGCAGCTGCAGCGACCGGCCCGACTTCAGTAAACAGCAAGAAAGAAACAAAGCTGCAGTTTGAACTCAGGTCCTCGGGATCCAGGCCCTTTGTACACACAGCTCCTCAACTCTTAAGAGGAAACTGATGTATTTCAGCGCATGCATTTGGGTTAGGGAGAGCAGGGTACTGGCCCGAAAAGCCTGGTGCTGGTGCCCATGGAGAACTAGCAGACCAGACCCACAAGGGCACAGAGGCCAGCCAGCCTACAGCATCACGTTACACTCCCCAGACCTAATTGCTTTACAGACTAAACAGCACAATTTACAGTCAGCTCTGGGATAATGACGTCTCCTCGTCCACTTCTGCTCCCTTCCGGGGGATTCCAGCATTTTCCTCAGAGACATTAGACAGAGGCCCACAAGACTGAGGCTCTCCGGACTCAAAGGCAACCATTGTGAGAGAGGTGGAGGAGGGGCCCGTGGGAGGTAGAGGGACTAAGTGCTATTGCAGGCCCAAGTGCGGCAGAGGGGCCACCCCAGATAAATCTCACCCGCGCTCATCTGGAGACGACACAGTGACACAGAGGTCGACAAGAAAGCCAGCAAATTAACTGCCTCATGTTCATTCAAGTTTTTAAGTAATCAAATAACTCAAACCCAGGTAGACAGTCTTAATCCCCAGAAATAGCTTGCTTTATAAATCACCCACAGAAAACTGTTTCTCCTTATTCCTCCCAAGTCTCCCTTTTTAGTAGAAAGTCGTTATTTTTAGATTAAAAATAAGCCTTTTGAACAAGTCAGATTATCTTTCCGTGTCATTGCTTTAAAATATAAAACCTGAACTTCAAAAAGCGTTCTGCCCTTTTTCCAGAGTGTCATCTTCATCCATTTCTAGGCCATGCCTTTTACTTATAACCAGAAGGCCAAAATTTGTGAACGCCGCGACCTTATGTACAAAGATGGCAGTGTGAGAATTCTTACTGTTCTTACGTAAGTGTGCACTCAGAGTGTGCTTGTGAGTCCAGAGCCACGGTCAGCAGGCTTCCCTGTTCTCTTTATTCCTCTCATTTGTTTTTCAAGTTCCCTTTGAAGCTAAGAAAAAAATGCTTACATATTGGACAAAATTAGGGGAGAGTAAATGAGAATAGGGGTCGAAGCTAAGCTAGTACCATATTTATCTGCTCACAGAGTTTCATCAGTTGTTCAGCAGTCTATGCTTCTGGGAAGATCGGGCATACGCAGCCCTCATCAGCCTTACGATGAGGCCAGATCAGAGTCACTCAGAGGGCCAAGGCTCTGTTCACTTTACTCTTTTTTTTTTTTTTTTTTTTTTGCGGTACGCGGGCCTCTCACTGCTGTGGCCTCTCCCGTCGCGGAGCACAGGCTCCGGATGCTCAGGCTCAGCGGCCATGGCTCACCGGCCCAGCCGCCCCACGGCACGCGGGATCCTCCCAGACCGGGGCACGAACCCGCGCCCCCTGCATCGGCAGGCAGACTCTCAACCACTGCGCCACCAGGGAAGCCCCACTTTATTCTTATTAAGTGTCCCTTGGGCGCCTTCTCACTTTCTTCCTCAACTAGCAAGTCCAGAATTCTGCTGGTTTTGTTTTATCAAAATTCTCAGCATTTCTATGTGTGCAACAGCAGAGCTGTGTGGTTATGATCAAGCTACCTAATCTCTCCGTGCTTTGATTGTCTCTTCTGCAAAAGGGGAATGACAGGAATAATGCCAACATAATGTATGTGAGGCACAGTGCAGGGCACAAAAAACACTAGCTACTGTTGCCACAGTATTAATAATTATGATCATTATTATCATCCACATGATGATATGTTCTTTAAACAAAATGGATTTCTTCTCTCGACAAAATCACACACATGTAAATCACTGATATATTATTTTCTACCTTTTCTCCTGATACATCTCAACAATAAATAAATCCATGAACACAGATGAAAAACCCTTTAAACAGGATACTGGAAAGGAGCAGTGGTGTGGGCAATCCTAATTGCCAGATAATCTGTACGTGCAAGACCTGTGGTGTAGACAGACTCAGGGCATTCCTTGCTGGTCCCTACTATAGGGTGTGGATCCAAACAGCAGGGCAATCATGAATACGGGCAGCCTTCTGCCTCGGCGAGAGGGCTCCGGCTAGGACAGGCCGTCAGCACCCGGGCTCCCAACTGAAGAACAGGATCTTCAGGATCTTCAGCCTTTGACCAAAGGCTGAGTGGCTGGTTCCAAACCAGAGACAGGGTCTGACCAGGCCAGAGAAGCCAGGACAGAGAGAAGAATCCATGCAGGGCTAGACAGCGGTTACCAACCTCACCAACAAGTCCCCTTTCAGCACCCTTTCTGTGACGGGTAGTTCAACCTTGGCCGTCATTCTGTATCCATATGTAGCCTGATCTAATAATGAATGAGATGATAAACGAGATTCCTTTGGCACTGGGGTTCCTGATCAGCCCCACAACTGGGCTTCTCACTCGGAACTCCTCCCAAAGGGGGCTTGGCCTATATCCAGGGCCCACACCGAGGCCCCTGGAAGACAAAGTCCTACCGAGTTCTTACCAACCCCCTTGCTGATGAGATGTTTAGAGAAGACAAGTGAGGAGACCAGGAAAGTTCTTCTCCTGTGCTCTCTCTATTCTTCACTCATGTGAAGACTTTCCCAGCTTGGGAAAGAACAGAATTCAGGAGCTCCGAATTCAGCAGTGAAGCACATGTTGTACATCTGAGAAACCTAAGCCAAAAGTGATGACTTGGGTAGGATGCACATTGGGAGAGAAGGGGAAAATAGCCTGTGGCTCTAACAACAAGATCTGATGCCCTTAAAAAGTCCCAGTGAGTCCTAAGGTGCCATCAATAACCAGTCAACACTCATGAGCAGGATGTAATAGCATCGTGACATTCTGAGTTAATGTAATGCTAGCAGTAACTGAAAAACCTACTCTTCAACCAGTACATGCAGTGCTATTGCCAAAGATGTAAACTTTTTAAAAAGCTTCTTGAAATACTGAAAACAGTTCTAGGTATTTTCGCCATAAGCTTATTTACTGTAAACATTTTGCTGCATTTTTTGCCACAAACATTTTTGCCACATAACTAATTGGCCATAAGGCAATTTTACCATGAAAAATAAAAGAGGAACGTTAGAAAGGACACAATGGAACATGAGAAATAAATTTAAAAAATTAAGACTTTATTGTGAAATACAAGATATTTGAATACATTTTAAATGGGTGTAGATTCATGCCAGTCTGTGCAAAGAACTGATTTTATTTTTATTTTGTGGGTTGTACCTACGCTTTTGTCCTCCAAGTCTTTCATAGTATCTTCACTTTTTTTTTTTTGCTTGTTGATTTGTCTCCTCACTTGGCATCACACTATTTCATGTTTTGCTAACATTTCTTCCTTCATTAAGAGAGGTATCAGCTTCCCAACACTAGGATGCATGTTGGCAACTGAGCTTTACTGGGCTGTGAAAGCTTTACACTGCTTGGCATATTGTCACATGTCCATGGATAGACGTTCCAAAGTTCTATGGGAAATGTGGGTTCAACTCTGTGCCCTCGAGGCCTCTTTCTCCTCCAGTGTAGTGTGTTTCAAAATTAAGAAATCGACTCTTGGGCTACAGTGAGGGTGATGGGAATGCCTACAGGTAGCCTTTGGGGATCAGGGCCAGACAACCTGATTGAGATGGCTAAAACCTCTCATGGTTTCCAGTGGCTCAGAGGGGTGGAAGGGTGGACTGCACCAGAATGCAAAATAACTCAGTCTTCCCTGTGACTCTGGCCTCACCCAGTGGGACCAAGCCATTCCCCCACTGGCCAACTGCATGTCCGCATGGGCATTTTTCTCTGCAAAAAAAGGAAACAGATAAACATGGGCAAGCCTACCTTGTGGGCAGGTTAAGGAGCACACTCCAAAAAAAAAAAAAAAAAATCACAGGGAGGCAACAGGTAGGGGTCTTTTCCTGGTGTGTCCCAGCAACCATCAATGGCACTTCCATGGACATCAAATTTGCTGTGTTCAGGAATCTGGAATCCCCAGACAGCTGACTCCGGCTGGGTAATTTGGGTCAAGGATATTCTGCTGCAGTGCAAATGGCTTCACTCCATCGTGCACTACTTGTTTCTTTTTATCCTGCCCCTAACTTTTTATGGGATCCTGCATGTAAGGCCAAAGTTACAGTGCCAGCAAGCACACAGTGTATCCATGGGGAAATCATTATTCTTGTGTGTTTGAAGCGCTTGTTTGAACCGTCTTTAAATTATTTCTCTGGAAATCGGTCTGGCTTAAATGTGTTTATCCCTCTGCCTTTGTTAGTCCTTGTTTGCCTTCGCCGGGCATTGGTAACAGATGAGCAGAGTCATCGTAAGGTATTTAGCCCTTTGAGGCACTGTAGTTGCTTCCACGTTTCTAGCCTAGATAAAATCAACAAGAACTGGGAAAGGATGAGATGGCTAGATGCCCAGGGAGGGGAAAAGGAGAGTTTGGGGATCAAGAACTCACTACGGAGAAGCTAGAAGAGAGATCTTCAGCTATAGAATTGAGTGTGTGTGTGTGTGTGTGTGTGTGTGTGTGTGTGTGTCTGTGGGTGTGGGGAGGTGTGTATACACATACACACATTTTCCCCCCTTTCTTTCTGAAATGCAGTAGATATTGCAGGAATCCCAAGTCAGAAGCGAGATAACTAGGAGCTAATGAGTGATAAATTAAGTCCAGAGACATAACACAAAAGCAGCGTGGAAGTTCTATGTTGGGCCTTGCCCTTCTCTTGTGTGATTCTGAATAAGTCACTTTCCCTCTCTGAACAGTGGAAAACCTGGACCAGAGCCGAGAGGCCTCCCAATTTTGATTTTCCATGGTTCTAAAATACAAGGGAATTAATGGAGAATAAGATCCCTGGGGTGCCCAGGCAGGGGGACTCTCCCTAACTCAGAAGGTGTATTGCAAGGGGGTAATGCAGCACAGGAGGTATGGCATCGTACTTAATAGTGTGGGTTCTGGAGTCCCACAGCAGAGGTTCAAGTCTAGGCTTTGCTACTTCCTACCTATGCAACGTTGAGCCGGTTCTTAACTTCTCTGTGCCTTTATTTCCTCATCTATAAATTGGGGCTAATAATAATGGTTACCTCAGAGGGCTTGATGGAGGAATAAATAATTCATATAAGGTATTTAGAACTGTGCCTACCCACCTAGAAAGTGCTCAGTGGGTACTTTTTAATATAAGTATATATCTATATATGCACTGATGTGTGGATGTATACATCTATATCTGTATCACTCCAGTGGGGTTGGAAGGTCTATCAGTGAGTGTGGCAGAGACTGCCAGATGCCTCCCAATAGCTTTTCACCCTTAGGAAAAAATAAAAGCAAAATAAAACCCTTGTCTAAGATGCCAGGATTCAAATCCCAGCAAGCTGGTTCCAGAGCCTTGAGGCTCTGCAGGGGGTGAGGAGGGTCGATGGACTATGAGGTCAGGAAGTTTACTTGCAGGTCAGAGTGTGAGGGACCAGTGAGCCTTGTCTGTGTCCTGCAGGCAGCATGGAAGCAACTGGAGCTACAGAGCAGGGGTGTGGCTGGATCTAGAGGGTTTAGGACAGGGTGGAGGGTGGAGTCAATGATGGGAAAAGGCTGTGGTGGGGAAGCCAGTGGCAGGTTGTTACAGTCCTCCATTGAGATAGGTGAGACCTGAACTAAGACAGTGACTGAGGGCGGGGTCTGGGCATCAGAGGGCTCAGAGGATTTGGAATTCTCCCACCTGGGAGAATCAGTACGAGTCACGCCAATGACCAATGCAGGGAACAAAGGAGAAGCATTTTTTGTTTTTGTTTTTTTGCGGTACACGGGCCTCTCACTGTTGTGGCCTCTCCCGCTGCGGAGCACAGGCTCCGGGCGCGCAGGCTCAGCGGCCATGGCTCACGGGCCCAGCCGCTCCGCGGCATGTGGGATCTTCCCGGACCGGGGCACGAACCCGTGTCCCCTGCGTCGGCAGGCGGACTCTCAACCACTGCGCCACCAGGGAAGCCCAAGGAGAAGCATTTTTGAAGAGGAGAAAACGGTCATCTCGGTTTGGGATATTAAACTTGAGGAGCCTGTGGGGTCTCTGGGGAGATATGTTCAGGGGTTGTCAAAATAGAAGTGTGTTGCTTGGGAGAGTAGTCCAAGCTGAGCATGGAAATTTGGATGGAGGGAGGGCAGTCTCGATCCAGGTGAAGACTGAAGCCCTGGGAAGGGAGGTAACAGCTCAGGGACGTCTCACGGAGCAGGAGAAGACAGCATGGCAAGAACCCAACTTGCATGGGTTTACTCTTCCCCCAGGACACCCAGGGTGTCAGATGCCAACAGTGGGAAGCCAACCAGCTCCCAGGTCCTCACAGCATCCTGGTACCCACTGTGGCTTCCTCTGAACCAAGCCCAGGGCCTGCTATCTAGTGCCTTGGCTCCCTTTCAAAGCCTTGTGAGTTCTGGACTGGAATTCTGTTACCAACCACTGATCAGGCCACCCAGCCCTCCCTCTGATCTCTGGTCATAGAAGGCAGCCTCCCTCTTCTGGGTTTCCATTCTCAGATGAGCCTGAGGCTCCTTCAGAAGAGACCAGACATGGGGGAGACTCTGCTTTGATCTTCTAACCGCATGAGAGGCTCCATCAAGCTGCTCACATACTCAGCCAGGTGTGTCTAACGGCCTCGGAAGTGCTGGGCAGGAGACATGGCCTCCCTACTTCTCCTGGCCTTTTGTGCTTCTATCAGCTTGATCTCCACAAAGACACTTTTCAGCAAAGTTTAATACAGCAGTTGATGTTTATATCCAACTCAATTCAGCCTGATGTCCAGTTTCTCTTTCCCTATATTTTAACTCAAGGGTAGTGGGGAATAAGCTGAGTGTGGGGGCCACAGGGTCGGGGGGAGAGCAGAGGTGTGAAAAAGATCATTAAGAGTACTGAAGATTTATGCCAAGTTGGACTTTTAGTTGGGAGAGGCCAGGAAAGGTTAAAGCCTATGCTGATAGAGGGAACTTCCCTCAACATAATAAAGGCCATATATGACAAACCCACAGTCAACATCGTCCTCAATGGTGAAAAACTGAAACCATTTCCACTAAGATCAGGAGCAAGACAAGGTTGCCCACTCTCACCACTCTTATTCAACATAGTTTTGGCAGTTTTAGCCACAGCAATCAGAGAAGAAAAAGAAATAAAAGGAATTCAAATTGGAAAAGAAGTAAAGCTGTCACTGTTTGCAGATGACATGATACTATATATAGAGAGTCCTAAAGATGCTACCAGAAAACTACTAGAGCTAATCAATGAATTTGCTAAAGTAGCAGGATACAAAATTAATGCACAGAAATCTCTTGCATTCCTATACACTAATGATGAAAAATGTGAAAGTGAAATTAAGAAAACACTCCCATTTACCATTGCAACAAAAAGAATAAAATATCTAGGAATAAACCTACCTAAGGAGACAAAAGACCTGTATGCAGAAAACTATAAGGCACTGATGAAAGAAATTAAAGATGATCCAAACAGATGGAGAGATAGACCATGTTCCTGGATTGGAAGAATCAACATTGTGAAAATGACTATATTACCCAAAGCAATCTACAGATTCAATGCAATTCCTATCAAACTACCACTGGCATTTTTCACAGAACTAGAACAAAATATTCCACAATTTGTATGGAAACACAAAAGACCCCAAATAGCCAAAGCAATCTTGAGAAAGAAGAACAGAGCTGGAGGAATCAGGCTCCTTGACTTCAGACTATACTACAAAGCTACAGTAAGCAAGACAGTATGGTACTGGCACCAAAACAGAAATACAGATCAATGGAACAGGATAGAAAGCCCAGAGATAAACCCACGCACATATGGTCACCTTATCTTTGATAAAGGAGGCAAGAGTACACAGTGGAGAAAAGACAGCCTCTTCTATAAGTGGTGCTGGAAAAGCTGGACAGGTACATGTAAAAGTATGAAATTAGAACACTCCCTAACACCATACACAAAAATAAACTCCAAATGGATTAAAGACCTAAATGTAAGGCCAGACACCTCATATTCTTAGAGGAAAACATAGGCAGAACTCTCTACGACATAAATCACAGCAAGATCCTTTTTGACCCACCTCCTAGAGAAATGGAAATAAAAACAAACAAATGGGACCTAACGAAACTTAAAAGCTTTTGCACAGGGCTTCCCTGGTGGCGCAGTGGTTGAGAGTCCGCCTGTCGAGGCAGGGGACACGGGTTCGTGCCCCGGTCCGGGAGGATCCCACATGCTGCGGAGTGGCTGGGCCCGTGAGCCATGGCCGCTGAGCCTGCGTGTCTGCAGCCTGTGCTCCGCAACGGGAGGGGCCGCAACAGTGGGAGGCCCGCACCGCAAAAAAGAAAAAAATAAAATAAAATAATAAAAAAAAGCTTTTGCACAGCAAAGGAAACCATAAACAAGATGAAAAGACAACCCTCAGAATGGGAGAAAATATTTGCAAATGAAGCAAGTGACAAAGGATTAATCTCCAAAACATATAGGCAACTCATGCAGCTCTATATCAAAAAAACAAACAACCCAATCCAAGAATGGACAGAAGACCAAAATAGACATTTCTCCAAAGAAGATATACAGATTGCCAACAAACACATGAAAGAATTCTCAACATCATTAATCATTACAGAAATACAAACCAAAACTACAATGGGATATCATCTCATACCGGTCAGAATGGCCTTCATCAAATAATCTACAAACAATAAATGATGGAGAGGGTGTGGAGAAAAAGGAACCCTCTTGCACTGTTGGTGGGAATGTAAATTGAAACAGCCACTATGGAGAACAGTAAGGAGGTTCCTTAAAAAACTACAAATAGAACTACCATATGACCCAGCAATCCCACTACTGGGCATATACCCAGAGAAAACCATAATTCAAAAAGAGTCATGTACCACAATGTTCATTGCAGCTCTATTTACAATAGCCAGGACATGGGAGCAACCTAAGTGTCCATCAACAGATGAATGGATAAAGAAGGTGTGGCACATATATACAGTGGAATATTACTCAGCCATAAAAAGGAACGAAACTGAGTTATTTGTAGTGAGGTGAATGGACCCAGAGACTGTCATACAAAGTGAAGTAAGTCAGAAAGAGATAAACAAATACCGTATGCTAACACATATATATGGAATCAAAAAAAAAAAGAAAGAAAGAAAAAGAAAATGGTCAGAAGAACCTAGGGGCAAAATGGGAATAAAGGTGCAGACCTACTAGAGAATGGACTTGAGGATATGGGGAGGGGGAAGGGTAAGCTGGGACAAAGTGAGAGAGTGGCGTGGACATATATACACTACCAAACGTAAAATAGATAGCTAGTGGGAAGCAGCCACATAGCACAGGGAGATCAGCTTGGAGCTTTGTGACCACCTAGAGGGGTGGGATAGGGAGGGTTGGAGGGAGGGAGATGCAAGAGGGATGAGATATGGGGACATATGTATATGTATAACTGATTCACTTTGTTATAAAGCAGAAACTGACATACCATTGTAAAGCAATTATACTCTAATAAAGATGTTAAAAACTAAAAGAAAAAAAACCCCAAACCTATGCTGAGTTCCTACAGAGGAGATTGATTTTCTTTAGCTGCTCTGTGTCTGGTCTAAGAGGATGAGTTCTCCCCCTCCACAGAGGGGAGGGGCCGGTGAGCAGCTATTTCACAGCCCACAGGTCTGCGAGGTGCTTTTATATTAAGCTGCTCTCCCTCTACAGTAAGAGCATAGCAAGAGAGACGCCTTCAAAGTACAGCAAGAAATACTCGGGTCAGACATAAGAAGGAATTTCCGGGCAGTGAGAACCATTAGAAGAAAGTTCTAGAAATAGTATTTATCTGTAGTAATTTGGATGTAGTGTTTTTGTTTTGTTTTGTTTAGTTTTCTGTGTTGGGTCTTTGTTGTTATGCGCGGGCTCTTCTCTAGTTGCAGCAAGTGGGGGTTACTCGTCGCTGCGGTGTACGGGCTTCGCATTGGGTGGCTTCTCTTGTGGCAGAGCACAGGCTCTAGGCGTGCAAGCTTCAGTAGTTGTGGCACGTGGGCTCAGTAGTTGTGGCTCATGGGCCCTAGAGCACAGGCTCAGTAGTTGTGGCGCACGGGCTTAGTTGCTCCGCGGCATGTGTGATCTTCCCAGACCAGGGCTCGAACCCGTGTACCCTGCACTGGCAGGTGGATTCTTCACCACTGCGCCACCAGGGAAGCCCTGGATGTAGTTTTATTGGAAGGCAAAAGAGTGGATAAGGCAAGAGTTTCCTTCCAGCCCCAGTAATGCATCCCCGAGAAGAAGGTTAAGTATCCCTAAATTCCTCGGAAAAATTAGTTGGTGTGGAAGTGTGATGAAATGGCTGATGCCTAGGGTTTGGAGCCAGATGGACATAACGTTTTATTCCAGCTTCAACACTTGTTAACAGGGTGGCCCTGTCCAAGTGAAAATAACCACACCAAGCCTTGGTTTTCTCATCTATAAACTATGGGTAGCAGGGATCATAATAAACATGCAGGATTATTTTTACCTGCTAGAGAAAAATATATGTAAAGCAATCCACACATAGTGGGGCTCAATTTTTAAAAACTTGGATTGAGTTTTTCACTTACTTCTGTGCACATAATAAAAGCCTCAAAGCACTTAGCTCTGGTTTCTATTACACTTGAAAATGCATTCAGATCTGACTGGGAGAGAGAGCAGATTTTCAGGGCAAAAAACAAACTCCATTGTCTGCTTGTTTATAATTAGTGACATATTTCGCATTACGTCTAGGACTGGCTGTGACTGGTGAGAGAAACAAGGCCCTGTGAAGTGTCTAGTTTGTGCTCTGCTTTAAGCTGCAGAGTTGTTATGACACCAACATCCATGGCTTATTGTCATGGAAGCATGATCCACGTCCCCGTGAAAACACCCAACACCCAAACGACCCCTGGGGAATGTAAATCAGGGGAGATATCACTTCAAAGTAACGTGAAATCCAATCCTTTGTCTTTTCATCATGACTCCAGTGTTTACCATATTGCTTCTCTAAAGCACAGCCTTAATTCCCTCTCTTGGACCAGAAGATGATTTTTAAAAGTCTCTATATTGGGAGCCTCTCAAAAGCCAAGGCGATGATGCTGTGTTGTATTTGTGAACTCAGGGGAGCAAGGACAGCAGGACAGCATCTCGTGATGAACTGTATTTGGCAAATGAAAAATACCCATCATCTGCAAGCCTCTCACTGGCAGCGTGGATCCACTTACACCATCTCATCTGGACCATGGGGGGAACTCTACGTGTGAGACAGCTGGCAGGACTGGGTGTCCTTCATGCTCTTGAGAGATGGGAATGAGCTGTCTACACTGGGATCAGATCCTTCAGTCTTACACACCGTGCCGTGACCTGCCTAGCCGACCTTGGTACATAGGTCTCCGAGTAGCTGAACTCTTGAGAACGTTTTGAGGCACCAAATGTCATGTCTTTCTGATTTTTGTTCTCATCCTATCCCAGAAGGACCTCAGAAATCCCAGGGATAAGAGCAGCGAAATTCTCTTAGATCACTGACCCCACACATAAAATCTCCATGTGGTGTTAAAATCCCCACTATCAGTTAATAGGTGCTGGGCTACATGAGACACATGGCTTATATACACGGATGAAACCTATCACGCTTTGTATTTCAAGAGCATGTCATGACCAGGGTTAATATCCAAAATATATAAACAGCTCATACAACTCAATATCAAAAAAACAAACAACTTGTTTAAAAATGGGCAGAAGACCTGAACAGACGTTTTTCCAAAGACATGCAGATGGCCAACAGGCACATGAAAAAATGCTCAACATCGCTAATCAGAAATGCAAATTAAAGCCACAATGAGCTATCACCTCACACCTGTCAGAATGGCTATCATCAAAAAGACCACAAATGTTGGTGAGGATTTGGAGAAAACAGAAACCTTGTATACTGCTGGTGGGAGTGTAAATTGGTGAAGCCACTGTGGAAAACAGTATGGAGGTTTCTCAAAAACCTAAAAATAGAACTACCATGTGACCCAGCAGTTCCACTCCTGGGTATATATCCTAAAATAATGAAAACACTAATTCAAAAAGATTCATGCGCCCCAATGTTCACAGCAGCATTATTTACAAGAGCCAAGATATGGAGGCAACCTAAGTGTTCATTAACAGACGAATGGACAAAGAAGATGTGGTACATATATACACAATGGAATACTACTCAGTCATTCAAAATGAATGAAATTTTGCCATTTGTAACAACATAGATGGACTTGGAGGGTCTTATGCTAAGTGAAATAAATCAGGCAGAGAAAGACAAAATACTGTATGATATCACTTGTATGTGGATCTAAAAAAATAAAACAAACTAGTGAATATAACAAAAAAGAAACACTCACAGATATAGAGAACAAACTAATAGTTACCAGCAGGGAGAAGGAAGGGAGGAGGGGCAAGAGAGGAGAGGGGATTAAGAGGTACAAACTACTATGTATAAAATAAATAAGCTACAAGGATATATTGTACAACCCAGGGAATATAGCCAATATTTTATAATAACTATAAATGGAATATAACCTTTAAAAATTCTGAATCACTATCTTGTACACCTGAAACTTATATGATGTTGTACATCAACTATATACCCAAATAAAAAAATGCAAACATCAAATAAAAGGAAAAGAAAAAAGAACATGTTATGACCACTTAGCAAATACGTAGATGAGTATCTTTAGGGCTTTTAAATAGAGCCCGGCATGTGAGTCAGGGTCTGGGCAGGAAAGAGGCAGTCATTCAAAGGCACAACTGAAAAGAGGCTTTGACATGGTGTGGGCAGAGTTAAGGGGGCAAGAGGGGACTGTGCAGCACCCAAAGACTAGCAACAACGGAAAGACGTCATCACCTGTATTCATTTTCTACTGCTGCCATAAATTACTAAAAATGTAGTGGCCTAAAATGATACCTGTTTATTATCTCACAGTTATATAGCTCAGAAGTCTGGTTACAGTGTTACTCAGCTGGGCCCTCTCCTTGGTCTCACAAGGCTGGAGACAGGTGTCCGCAGGCCCATGTTCCTTTCTGGCAGCTCTGGGGATGAGCCTACTTCCAAGCTCATGCAGGTTGTTGGCAGAATCCAGTTTCTTGCAGGTGTAGGACTGAGAGCTGTTTCCTTACTGACTGACAGCTGGGGGTAGAGCCTCCTCCCTGGCCCCTCCATCTCAGAACCAACATTGAATCCTTCTCACACTTGGAGCGTCTCTGGTTTATTCTACTGGGGCATCTATCCTGTTCCAGCTGGAGAAAGTTCTGCTTTTCAGGGCTCGTGTGATTAGATTGGGCCCATCTGGATAACCCAGGCTACTCTCCCTATCTTAAAAGGGCCATTACCTTAACCACACCTGCAAAATCCCCTTTGCCATGTAATGTAACGTATTCACAGGCTCCAGGGATTAGGCCGTGGTCATCTTTGGGGGGCAGCTATGCCCACCACACATCCCTAGGACTAAGGAGTGGGGGCACTCTTGCCAGAATGCAGCAAAAGCTGTAGCCCTGGTGAGGGCGACCTGGTAGGTACTGTAACTGTATGTAAATAGCTACTACCAAACTGCACCCCAGCTAGGTGGGAAGGGGAGTAAACACTGAGATCTCTCTCTGCTCACCCTCTGATTTCTTGCCACTGCCTTCCATTGCCTGAGCCCAAATGGCACTGAGAGGGCAAGGGAGCTTGCGTAATGGAATCCATAGACTTTAGCCTTCCCGAGCACAGATTGAGGCAGATATGGGTAGAGGGTGGGTTTCTGGGGCCAAAGTAGAATAGCCAGCAGATGAAGGTATCGAGTGAATCTAAGCCGAATTCCCCTTAGGATCCAGACATTTCTAGGCAGGTCTGGAAGAATAAATAACAGGGCAGCCCAACAGGGCACTGTTTACATGAGAAACTTGACTCCTGAGAGAGAACACTTCCCAAGGGAAGGATAAATGGAGTTGGGGAAGTTGGTTTAAGGACAAGGGGCTGGTAAACCAAAGGGATGCCTGATTCTAAGATCAGTGCATTATCTCTCACTTACACTAAACTCTGACCCATTCCACTGGGCTTATGACCAAGTCTCTGGCCAAGGGAGTTCTGATAAAAAGCAAGTAAAGATAAAGAGTATCATTTCCATGGGACACTGAGACTGGAGGAGCAGAGCATAGCAGTGACAGCCAGGATTGGTGACGGCAGCTGCAGTTTGAAAGCCACAGTGTCAACTTCAGAGTCCACACCAGGGACCTTGGCCCAGACGCTCTGCAGCAGCTGACCGAGGGGAGCCATCGGGGCAAAGCTGGCACTGCTGCCTTTTCAGATGGCTAGAGCTGTCAGCATACTGAGCTGGGGCAGGAAGGGAGGAAGGCTGTGTATCCAAAGGGTCAAATCAAGGGGACTTCTTGTTAGGGCACCAAGGAATTGAAATGTCTGCAGGGAGCATGGGGACAGGGGAACTAGAAAAATACTCTTTTGTGTCTGTTATTATTATCCCATTCCTACCTGCAGCCTGGGACACATGGAGTTACACACAAAGAGGAGTGGGCTAAGTCTGTGTGTGCATCGGGGTTCCAGCAGGAGACAGGCCATCGTACTCACTGGGTTACTTAAGGCCAGCTTAACAGAGGGGCTACTTCCAAAGGTCTGGGTAGGAAAGAGAATCCACAAAAGGTATTACAGCAACCTGGGGCTAGCCGGAGCAGGAGTTATTGCAGTTCCTAAACCTGAAGGGAGAGAGTGGTCACCAGAACACAGAGGCAGAGTGGGCTGACCCAAAGAAGCCACTGACTTCAGTAGAAGGAGGTAGCTACCAGCTAGGTTAGGAACCAGAAGTGGGAGGGGTAAATCTCCTGACCTCCCTTTCTTTGAGTCTCCCAATGCTGTGTCTCCCCTCTCTATCGGGCAAATCCAAGGTCAGCCTCCCTGGACACAGAGAAGGACGGAAGCGGGTAGGGAATGGATCTGGAGGGGCAAGTCAAAGACATCCAGAGCAGTCACTGGACAGAAACACATGCTACCACCAGCTGCCTGGCACTGTGTAGCCTGTCTACCTAACGCATTAAACTCAGTAGGGTTTGGTCTGTTACACAGCTCACTTCACTGGTCTTGGGAAATGGTCAGAAACAACCCCATCCACTGTGATATAATGAGCATTACCACGATGGAGTTTTCTTAGGTTTTGGTGAACTTCTTAGCAAGACCCAATTTATGTATCTGGTTACCAGAGTCTAAGGCAAGTGATGGTATTAAAAGGCAGTGTCAGGTTTATGCATTCAGTGTAAAGGGTCATGGTAGCTCCTGAACTGCATTTGAATTTGCCACAGAAAGATCAGGTCTGATGTTCCATGTGTAGTAGGAGGTCCACAGGGCCAGAATCAGTGCAATGAAGTAAAAAGCCACTGAACAGTTCCCTAGTGACTGGAGTTAATCAGATTTCACCAAATGCTTAACCACATTGTGGAAAAGAGTTTACATATGGGAGACACTGCCTGTTGCATCTACATTTAATCTCTTTCTCCTCTGAAGCAATGTATTTCCCACAGGGTAAGTTTCTAAAACTCGAACCATTTAATTTGGGGGAAGAATTTTTTTTATAAAGGAAAAACTTAACTTTGTGTGTTTTCCTCCAGATCTCCTGACTTTCTGAGATTATGTATTTTGCTGTTGGGGAGCTTTTTCCTCCATAGTTATACAATAAACTCTTTGTTGTTTAACATTCTATTAACCACAACCCTCTAGTAACCAGTACATCTGTAAATCTCCAGTACAATAATTGTTGTTCATAACCATGACCCTGCGGCTCTGCGTGGTCTCAAATGCCTTCCAAGTCATCAAAGAGAATGCACTAAAATGATTTCGCATTCCCAGAGCACACATCAACCAACCACAGAGGGAAGGAGTCCAGATAAGTGCTAGGTAGAAGAAGAAATAAAGTGGGGATTTCAAATTTGCCACAGGTAATTCACTGTATGGATAATAAAAATCTATACTACATGTGTTAGAGCTTGCCCCTCTCAGTGACTTTCTTCCTGGTCAACGTGAACTCAATCAACATACTTGTGCGCAATTTTCAAAAGTACACGGCTGTAAAAGCAGATGTCAGTGTACCCAGTTAAATCACTGCTGTTTGTGCCTAGTTTGTATTATCCATTGACAAATTAGAGGTTGTTAAAAAGCTTTTAAAATTTGAAACTTAGGAGTGGGTGAGACATATCCATCTGCTGACCACACAGCAGCAAACACCTAGGTCATTTCCAGACCTTGGGATGGACAATACCAAGCTTCACATGGAACACTTTCCTCCCTCTGAGAAAAATCTCTGTATTAGTCACAGCTACACAAAAGAGTAAAAGCATGAAAAGAAACAAAGAAGGAGGAATAGAAGAAAAAGATTGATGTTGGGAGGGACAATTTTATGATCAGACTGATCAGGACTCCCAAATTCAAGCTCACTTCTTAACTGTATCACTGCAAGAGAAAGGCTGCAGAGTATGTCTCTGCAACACGTTGTGAATTTCACTCTGGAGGAAAAGCAACATATTAGACCCCATGTAAGGTTCTACGTAAGTCAGGTTCCACTGCCATCAAAGACCGGATTTGACAGACAATGTAAAACTGGTTGGCAGGTGGGGGAAAATCAGTTGGATTAGGGAAGAATAAAATAGGATTCTACATGTTGACAAAAACATCTCTTCACAGCAAAACTGAACATATTTGATTCTGAACAAGAACAACAAAAACAAGATGCCATAATTTCCACAGATAGAGATAAGCCAATCCCTAGAAAGACGTTTTCACAAGGTTATGGTATAGTCTTATCTCTATAAAAAAATCATAACCTTTCTTGATTCTCCATCTAACATTTCAGAATGGTTGAGATAAGTGAGGAAATGCATGTTTCCAAAGGCGGCCGTTTGGGGGTACGTGATCTAAAGAGTGTATTTTCTATAGGCACCATACTTCCTACATTTTAGTATCACTTCTGACTCTGGTCTTACCATAAGACTACAGCCTATTGTGGGATCTTACAGTCCTTGCATCTTCCAAGTTCAATATTTTCCACCCAAATACTCTATATCACCCCAATTGTCTACTTTGTATTTCTCAACTAGGGTGCTGCTGGCATTTGGGCTGGAACAGTTCTCCTCAAGTGTGTGGGGTGTTTGGATGTTTAGCAGCCCTGGCCCCTATCCACTAAACGCCAGTAGCACTCCCATCAGCAAAGTCTTTAGGATGACCACACCTACAAGCACTCCCTAGGAGAGCACTTCCTCTCCGCAATGAGAACGCTGGTTACTTCCTATCAAGGCTCCAAAGGAGTGATGGGGAAGCCAACTGCAACCAGGACAAGCTCAGGCAATTGACTGTGCTTTTCTGGCCCCATCTTTTCTGAGCCATTTATCTCCCTGCTCTTCACCTAAAGTCATAAGCTTTGAGTCATCAGTGATACAAAGATGATGCAAAAAGATCTTGTTTTTGTATAGATAGTTAACTTTTAAAAATCCATGGTATCACGGAAAGCCTGATTTGTGTTGGTATAATTTTCCCAGATTCCTTTTCTCTTTTCCCCTACGATTCCTTAGGATCAACTTCCCATTGCACTATTTCTGAACTTCTACCCGCAGTTTGGTGCCCAACTGCCTATGCTTTAATAAGCTTCACACACCAGCTGTGCCTCCAGATAGGGCTGTCCCCTGCTTAGCCTGATTTCATGCTCTTCTCCAACGCCATCGACCGCCAGCCTCGAACGCCCCACTTTTTCAGACTATGCTCGAGACCCCCCAAAGAGGGCTGCCATCAGTTCTTTTCCTCCTTGTACGTGCATGCTACTCCATCAAGATGAGGGATCCGTGTCTCTTCCCTTTTGATCTATACTGGCCTTATGTCTTGCTTTGATCAACAGAATGTGACAAAAGCCCTGAGTGGGAACTTCCAAGACCTGGCAAAACCAGCCGCCACGTAGGCAGCCAGACTACCCTGAGAACGCCATGCTGTAAGGAAGCCCACGCTAACCACGTGGAGAGGCAACATGATGGAGCACCAAAGTAGACAGACCTGTGAGCATGCCTTCCTGGACCTGCCAGCCCAGCTACCAGCTGAGTGCTTCCAAGTTCTCCAGCTGACACCTCTTGGAGAAGAAAACTGCTCAAATGAGTGCAGAATTATGAAAAATAATAAATTGTTGTTTCAAGCCACAGTTTTGAGATCATTTGTTATGCAGGAATAAATGACTAAAACACATGCCAGGGACTAAGGTTAAAACATATCTCTCTGCCAGGTTGCATTGGGATGTGCTTTAAATCTCTTAATTTGGGCAGGACTCTCTTAAACATCTTAAACAGTCTCTCAGCTCACACCAGGAAAGGAGGCGAGAACTTGCCTGCTGCCACTCCAGCTGTGGCACTAGCCCTCATCTAGTGGCATTTCTAAAACTCTTCTGGTAGGATTCCACTTACTTGCTGCACTTTGTCAAAAAAAGGAGGTTCTTCCTGTCACCCCAGGGATAACCTCTCCTTTTTGTACAAGGTTACATAAGGATCCGCTGTAGCTCAACTTCCTAGGAATTGGCGTTCCACCTCATGTGACTCCATCCCAGTTTTATCTAAGTAATTGCAATTATTCATCAAGGGATGTCCAGAATTTTATTCTGTTCCTCAGAAATCATTTTTCCCTGAAGTATAGACTCATATTTGAATAAATCAATCATATAATTTGTATGATTTATTTCACTTTGAACATGAATTGCTTATCTAGCAAATTTTTAGAATATCCCAGCATTTTCATTCTCAGTGCCAAAAAGTTTTTGTTATGTCTCTATTTCTGTTTTATTAACTTGCAGGAGTTCACCATCACACTTGAAAAATAGCAAAAACGTTATGAACTGCCCATCACTATCTTTGTGTAATCCTACCCACCACTTCAGAAAGCTTTCAAGTACTTTCTAATCCATTTTTGGGGACTAACTTTCGCTTTAAGCTTGGAAATTTGTAAGAAGCAAATTTTGATTTACAATCTCCGTTATGTAACCTTACCCCATAGCAAAGCCCTTGCAAACCAGGGTGGAAAGAACAATTCTAAATTAGGCAACATTTTGGCAACTACTTCAGGAAATGTCCTAATTTTTTTAAAAAATAAAATTTATACCAACACATTTATACATTCCTCTGAAATTTGGACACATCAAAGTCCAAAGCATATTAGCCTGTTTAAAAAG
Source organism: Delphinapterus leucas (assembly GCF_059928025.1). Taxonomy (NCBI): domain Eukaryota; kingdom Metazoa; phylum Chordata; class Mammalia; order Artiodactyla; family Monodontidae; genus Delphinapterus; species Delphinapterus leucas. Next base: position 35,350,292 of record NC_143138.1, read on the forward strand.
ATTATTTTCCCAATGACTGCTGCTTTGGTGATATTACCGTCCTGTTCCAAAGTTCACTTTGGAAACTTTGAAAACATTTTGAAGACATGTTTACAGAGGCCATATGTGCTCAGCATCGAGGCAGAGAGCAAGAATTCGAAATCACGTTGATGAAACCAAAGTCAAAGTTTGGGGAAAGAATTGGATTTGTTGAGCTGACATGTATGTCTATCAGTATTTTTAAAGGACCCTGGAACTGTCATTCCCAAACTATAGGAGTAAAGGACAAGATAATACACGTGCAAGGAGTGAGTGACAGTTCTCATGCAGAGGCATCCACAGTGAAAGTGGATTATCTGAAAGTGGATTATAAGTCTGGCAGTCTGGGGAGCCTTTAGGGCCTTGAAACTCTCCTCTCACAGGGATACAGCTGGGCTCATCCAGGCTCTGTGGGTAGGTTACTCAGTGAACTAAAAACTAAAATCTATCTCAGTGAACAAAAACAGTCCTAATGAAACAAGGTGGGACGTCCATTTCTTCAGCCCCCAGCATGTGCCAGGGAGTTTCCATACATCATCTCAGTTAAGCCTCACAATAGCCCACATTAGAGAGGTAGAAAACATTCGGAAATTAAGGAAACAAAAGCTCAGAGAGCTTAAGTAATTTGTTCAAGGTCATTCACTACTCTAATGAGATACCCTGGGATTTGAACTCTGAACTGATGACTCAGAGACTCTTTCCTGTACATCTCAGAGCCTCTCTGAAGCCCAGATCAAAGACTGTTAAGCTTGTCTCTGCACCAACAACAGAGCCCGTTACTAATCCAGGCATATAGCTACCTAATGAATGCCATGGGTGATGGAGATTAGACGGGAGAGCATGGATGGGTAAAGGAAAAACTCACCTAGCTCTGAGCAGATGGTATGTCATGCTCACTTCTATATCTTGATCCTACCCCTCAAAAACACACTCTCTCCATACTAGACCCTAGCATAATACCTGGCAGGTGCTCATGATTTTGTTGCATTTGATCTGTCACTAATGAGACTTATAATGGTGGTGATAATAACAATACCAACAACAGTACAAAGAGTTCAGATTTCATGAGCAATTTACTACATCACAGACACTGTCCTACACATACTATAACCATTAACTATTTGGGTGCTCATGGCAACCTATGTGGGAAGTACTATTCATTATCGCATTTCACAGATGAGAAAACTAAGGAACTTGTCCAAGATTACACAGCTAGCAAAGGCCAGAATTTAGAATTAAACTAAATCAGGCTGGCTTTAGTACTTGTATTCTTAACCACTCTACCAGTATTTCTCAAACACCCTGAGAATTACTTGGGGCACTTGTCCAAAATAATCTTCCCAGTGCCTTTCTCTGGAAAGTCTAGTCTAGGAGGTTTGGGTTGAGACTCAGCGCCCTGCAACTTTTTAAGAGCCCCATGAGACTCCTATGATGATAAACACTGCATGTCCCCTTGCTGTCTCTCACTGACAAAACCCTTCCAACGGCACATTTGAGTAGGGTCAGGAGCATCATTTTTTGCAAGGAAGAGTGAATTTATTTATGTGTACAAGGAGAATAACTCCCCATGGAAAAAGCGTTTTTTTTTTTGTTTCTTCCTCCAACACATAGCTCAAAGGTGTTGGGGGTACATATTCTTTGGAAGGGCTGAATTTTCTTTGGAGTCCCTGCTCTTCTTATAAGGCTTCTTCCTATAAGGCTTCCTCAGCACATTATCATAGCGTTTCTAGTATTGCAGATGGACTTTTCTTCTGCTGCCTCAGAAGTCTGAACAAAAGAGAGGAAGCTGGGATATGGCAGAAGAAGCCCTGGTTCCCTCCATAGTCATGATATTGAAAGGAGAAAGCACAAGCTCACTGACGACTGAGGAGCCAGTTGGGGGCTGGATCAAGAATGGCCTTGCCTGTTGTGTCAGATGGGTCCTCTGAGAAACAAATGCCTAGATAGGACTAGACAGGCAAGAGATTTATTGGGAAAAACACCTGTAAGGATAAAGGGAGAGGAAATAGGAGAAGGCTAGGAGAGCCTTCAGATTGTGATGTAGGTTTGACACCTGTGAAAGAGGAAAGGCGGGATTGGGTCAGAAAAGCTTCAGACTGCAGCAAAATCCTGAGAAAGCCTTGGCAAGGCTGATTAGGAGCTCCCGAGCAAGGGTCGCCTGTTAGGAGAGTCTTGCGTGGTGCTCAGTCACTGGCTTGGTGCAGTTTGGAGCAAGAGTGGCCTTGGAGTGAGTGCTGTGGCGGATCCACAGCTGTGGTGGCTGGAGGCTGTCAGTCACTATGCTGTCTGCATCAGGTTCTTCAGGGAGAGATGTGAGAGGCATCCCTCCATAGTTGTCCCATATGTGTGGCTACAAATTTTATGTTTAGTCCTGAAAGCAAAAGACATTTTAGAAAATGCAATGGGGAGATAAAGAGACCAGTTATTAGGCTACTACAAAAATTCAGCCAAGAATGGGAAAGAGCTGAACTCAAGGAAGTGGCTGTGGGAAGAGAGGCATGAGCCAGATTCAAAAGAGCTAAGAAGTTAAATGTTGGCTCTTCAAAAGACACCACAAAGAAAATGAAAAGGCAAGTCACAGACTCTGTGAAAATATTGGCGAAACACATACCCGGTAAAGGATTTGCATCCAGAAAATATGAAGAACTTTTACAACTCCATAATAAGAGACAAACAACTCAATAAAAAAGAGCAGAAAATATTAACACCAAAGAAGATAAACTGATGCAATTTCATGAAAAGATGCTCAATATCATTAGCCCGCAGGGAAATACAAAATAAATGGTAATGAAATGCCCTGCTACTCCTATTAGAGTGGCTACTATTAAAAGATAGACAATTCTAAGTGTTGATGAGGATGTGGGAAAATGAGGATCTGGAAGCTAAATACACTGATGGTGGGAATGTAAAATAGAGCTCCAGTTTGCAAAACTGTGACAGTTTCTTAAAAAGTTAAACATACACTCACCGTATAAACTAGCAAGTCCAGTTGTAGTTATCTATGCAAGAGAAACAAAAACATATATCCACACTAAGACTTGTATGAGAATGTTCTTAGCAATATTAGGCACAGTAGCCCAAAACTGGAAAAGCAATCAAATGTCCACAAATAAGCAAAATGTGGTATACTCATACAAGGGAATACTATCAACAATAAAAAGGAACAAACTATTGGTACATGCAACAACATGGATGAATCTCAAAAGCATCATGGAAAGTGAAAGAAGCCAGATACAAAAGCTGTCATATTATGTGATTCCATTTATACAAAATTTCTAGAAAAGGCAAAACTGTAGAAACAGATAGGTGGTTGTTTGAGGCCAGGGTGGGCATGCAAAGAGGCATAGGGAACTTTTCGGTATAACGGGAGTGTTTCAAAACTGGATTGTGGTGATGGTTGCACAGCTATATACATTTATTGAGACACATTGAAGAGCCTATTTAAAGTGAGTGAATTTTATGAAATGTAATTTCATAAAATTTCAATTTCATGAAATGTAAATTAAAACTCAAAAAACTGTTAAAAATAAAAAGAGCTAAGAAGGCACACAAGATGAGATATGGTAACTGATTGTATCTCCAGAGAGTGAGGTTGAAGAAAAGGTCAAGGATGATGCCCGGGTTTCTGGCTAGGGTCCAGCAGGGAGGATAATGTTATAAAATAATATTTGGAATAGGAGGAAGAGCAGAGGAAGAGCAGATTTAGAGTTTAGCTTTGCACATATTAATTTTGAGCTGGCTGTTGAACACTCAAGTGAAGATTTCCAAGAAAGAGTTGGAATGAGTGGTCTAGAGATCATGAAAGCGATAGGAGTTGGAAAGCATGTTGAGAATCATCCACCGTTAGGAGGTAGCTGAAGCCGTAAAAGTGGCTGAAATCCTCCAAGGATAATGTACACGTGAGGGATCCTAGTTCAGCTGAAATACATTTTCAACTAATTATGAACAACCTCTCAGCTTCCCTAGAGAGTATTTCACTATTTGTGTGATGATAGGAGGGAATTTCTCTGTGTTTCTTATATTTTTTTGGTAGCTTGAGATCTTAGAAATTCTGCTTCTAAATGTCAGACCTATTATATAGAGGTAATTTAATCCAGCCTGTATTATCAAATATTTATCTTATGTCACATAACTGGAAGCTGAACTATGGCTAAATTAACGGTATCTGAGGACCCTACCCTATGCATGATGACGTGTTTTAAGTCTCAGAAGCTGATTTCTAGACGTTTACAATCTGGTCCCATAGATTCTGTACCTTTCAGCAGTATGGATTCTGGAGTGGGAAGAGAATGGTAGAAAAAGATTAGAGAATCCATTGCCCTACTAGGAAAAGTCCACACGTACTATAATAAGAAAGAACAAATCTGACTACATACTAGCTCTACTTCTTTTACTTTAAACTTTGTATTCTATTGCTTTTGCTTCAAGTGAAGAATGTTGCCTATGGCCTGAAATATACAGGATAGACCATTCTCAAGGCTCTGACCTTTAAGGGTGTAAGACTTTTCTATTCATATAGAGATAAAAAGTTGCAGAGCAGAGAATAACATTTATCTCCTTGGAGCTTTACAGGAACATGGTGACCTGACCCATGGGGACAACTGCAAGAACAAAAGATTCCAACACCAAGATGTTTGCAGCAACCACCCAAGTCCTTCCCTCACCTTGCCTGTAAAAATGCTTGCTGAAACCCTTCAGGGAGTTTGGGGGTTTGGGGTACAAGCCACCTGTTCTCCTTGCATGCCCTGCAATAAACCTTTCTCTGCTCCAAAATCCGACCTTCCAGTTCGTTTGGTTTCACTGCTCTTTGGGCACACAAACTTGCGTTCGATAACGGTATCTGTTGGGTTATTTGCCTCCATGATAATCCTTGACTGGAAATAAATTTGAGGACATTGCTCAGGCCAAAAGGGCTTCTGTTTTGTTTCAGAAAGTGAGTTCTTGTGGGTTTCTTTTTTAAGCTCACCTTGGTCATTTTATTCGAAGTGAATTTTATCCTGATTTTCCAAGAGGCACGGTAAGCATTATTTTCAGAAGCCATTAATATGTTGTATAATTCCGTGCAATGATGGGTATATTCCAGACAATGGAGAAATGAAGCAAGCTCCTTGGCCTTTTATAAACAACCTCCCTATGTGGAAATACGGATGCAGGAGCTTGTTCTGGGTCTGACAAGTGATTTGAGAGAGAAGGGCAGCTCTACAAAGTCTGTGGCCAGAAGGAAGGCGCTTATTGGCTGAGATTGGCAAATGGATAATGAGGCCTTTGAAAGCCATTGAGGAGGGGGGAAAGCAGCAGCCATTAAGAAGTGGGAACACAGAGAGACAACATATTCCGATGATATTGGGCAGTGGGTGGCGTCCCCCTGCAGTGTGGTAAGGAGACTGCTGTGTGGACAACTATGACCCAATATGGCTAAGTGAGAGAGGACCAGAGCGGGCCATTGGTTCCACTGTCAGACAAGGGAAGGAACTCACATAATGTGTTAGGTCCATGTTGACTATGAGTGAGATTGAAATAAAACGTCATTTTTCAAGTTTGCTCCCCAAAGAATGGCAAGCTTCTTCTGTCCTCCGGTAGAGGGTCAGCCAAGAGCTCCAGGATGACCCGGAGGGAGGAGGATGCACTGATCAGCATCTGCATCTTGCACTGCAGCAGAATCCAGACTCCGGGCCCACTAAGCTGGATATGCCTCCAAAGACACACTTTCAGAACTGTCTGGCAATTGAATACCACTGCAGAGCAGCAAAATGCATAAGCAGCCTTTGGAAATTTCTTTTTCCTTTTGCAGGGAAAATGAGTTTTCCCAACAACCGAGTTTTTTAGCTCAAGAGTATATTCTTAAATTATTTAAAAATCACTTAGCTCAACAGGAAGAATTTTATATAGTCATCCTCTAGGTTTTTTTTTAACCCACATGTAAATTTGGATTTACTTCCGATTTACACAAGCTCTATTAAATTATATTCACAGTATTCCTTTACTACTTAACAATCTTAGACTCCTGCCACCATAAAAGAAAACCTTCATGACTTAAAAAAACAGGCAGGTCGGGCTTCCCTGGTGGCGCAGTGGTTGAGGGTCTGCCTGCCGATGCAGAGGACACGGGTTCGTGCCCCGGTCCGGGAAGATCCCACATGCCGCGGAACGGCTGGGCCCGTGAGCCATGGCCGCTGAGCCTGCGCGTCCGGAGCCTGTGCTCCGCAACGGGAGAGGCCACGTACTGCAAAACAAACAAACAAACAAAAAAAACAGGCAGGTGATCTCTGCATAAACTTGCCAATTGCCAGTGGTCAGGATAAATAATAGACACACAAAGAGATTCTTAAGTAGTTATTCTAATCATCACGTCTTGCCTCAGAATTGTCTTTGTTTTTGTTCTTAAAGGTATTGCTACTAGTATACCAGGGACCAAACAACCTGGCATGAGGTGAGGGAGCTCACACATTCCAGAGGGTTTGGGCGGGCATGAGGAGTGGTCCAGCAGAGGTTCCAGTTCTTCCTGGTCCTCCCTGCCACCGTCTTAGCTGCACATCTACTGAGGTTCCCATAAAGCGTTTGGTCCAACCCACATATCCATCTGCCCTGGATAGGATTGTGCCTGTGTCTGGCTTTGATGCCTCTGAATTTTATAATTATGATCATTTTCTTTAAGAGATATCTTGCTAATAACTCACAGCTGTTTTTGCACAGGTTGAGAATTTGGATTTTATTTTAATACACATTGATTTGTTCCTGAATAGGGTTTTATTGAGCCTGTTTGGTTTGAAATTTGCCCCACCTCATCTGATGCATACTGGGGTAGGGATGATCTAGAAGTGGCCTTCTGCGATATAGTGGAGATTCACAGCCAGCTTCTTCTAACCATTCCGGCTTTGCCTTTGACCTTAAAATCAGTCTTAGGTAAAACCAGTGAATGCAGAACAGTCTTTGATATTTCAGGCTTTCTGATATTCAGGAAGGCACAGTATGTCATAATCTGTTGGTTTGTTATAGGCGTCAGTTTCATTTCATAAGTAGAATGTCCAATCTGGTCTCATTGACCATGTTTGTTGAAAGATCATATTTGTTTTTCTTAAAATGAATCTTTTGGTGTCACTGTTGTTCAGTGACAATAAAGACACATTTTCTGTTCTATGAAGTGCCTGTTCGTGTCATAATTTACACTTAGGAAGGAAATTGCCACCCCATATAAGCCCTTGTTATCAGAGTCTGTCTGCTTTATGGGAAGCGTTGTCCCACAGCTGTACTCTAAGTTTGGTCCTTGGATATAAAGATCAGTCATTATATGTGAAGTCAGACTTTTTCTTCCTTCAGAATGCGTCCTACTGTAAAATACTGGAGGCAGTTTATAAATCATTCAGGGAGGATTTAGAAAGATCGTTAGTTTTAAATTCATTTGCATTCAAGTAAATTAATATATCTGTTTATTCACCATTACTCTGGGTGAAGTTGCATATTTTTCTGTTAGCTATATTTTTACCTAAAAAAGACTGCCTAAATCACCACTCTTCTTTCTGTTGCCTTCGGTGCAACACAGAAATGAACTTTTGTATATTCCTTTTCAGGCATATTATATTTGCCAATATATATCCCATCTCATATGGTTTTCTTACATGTGACTGTCCCTCTTTTGAGCCTGGCTGGGGTTCATGACTACATCAACCAACAGAGTATGGCAGAAAAGATGCTGTGTAATTCCCTAGCTAAGTCATAAAAGTTTCAGCCTTATCCGCACTCACCCTCCCTCTCCCTCTCTCCATCTCCATCTCTATCTCTACTTCTTTTTCTCTTTCTCTGAAAGTGCTAACTCTGGATGATGCCAACCCTGGGTGATGAGGAAGCTCAAACGAGTCTCTGAGGAAAGTCTCCCTGGAGAGTCGCTGAGACTCACAGCTAATGGTTATCAACAATAGCCAGACATGTGAGTGAAGGAGCCTTCAGAGGATTGCATGATTCTATCCCCAGCTTCAAGTCTTCCATCTGAGGCTCCAGACATTGTGAAGCAGAGACAAGTCTTGCTCCCTTTACCCTTTCTGAATTCCTGACCCATGATATCCATGGGTAAAACAACTGGTTGTTTTATGCCACTAAGTCTTAGGGTGACTTGTTACACATCCATAGTACCTAGAACACTTTCTTTTATTCTCTTCACATCTTTTCGTAGTCCTCTAAGGTTAGTACAGAATGGAGCTGGGGATGTCAAAGAAGGTGTGGTAAAAAGAGTTATACTGATGTAGGTATACTTCTTGATACTCTTTTTTCTTTCCTGTTTCCTCTTCTTTTTTCATAAAGCTATAATTAAGAAAGTGATTTCTGGAGCCAAACTGCTTGTGTTAGAATCCTGGCCATGCCCCTTACTAATTGTGTGACCATGGACAGTTATTTACCCCCTTTGTACCTCAACTTTCTCGTCTGTAAAATAGGAATAATAATCATACCTCTCAAAGAGGGTTGCTGGGAGATGATTAAATGAACTAATACATGTGAAGAGTTTAGAATAGGGCCTGATACATAGTAAGTACTCATTAAAATATAAAATATTACCATTTTAGCTTTAAAGAACTTCATTTTACTTTTTATGATTTATGTTTACTGTGCAAGTGTATTTCAATATAAATAATGGAAAATTTAAACACATGCAATTCAAATACCCTATCAACTTATTTCAATTTTCCATGTTTTCTTCAAGACTCCATCTACTCAGAAACATTATTTTTAAAGTCATAATCATTGCAAAGATACATAGGGGCAGAAATAATTACTTAGGGTCTACTCTCTGAGATAAATTATTGTGAGTCAGGCAGCTACCCCAAGAGGTGAGACTATCCCCATTTTATTGATGAGGAGACTATCATTCCTTTAATCAACATAATATTATTCAGATATCAAAATTATAAGAAAGGAGACCGATAACATGATATGAACAATATAATATGAAGTGAAAAGAGTAGGCTATAGGACTGCAGATTTTAAAATTACTAGAGACAGGCTACAAAAAAAACCTATGTTTAGTATATTCGATGAGCTAAAAAGACAAGCTGAAAACTACAGCATGGAACTGGAAACCATAAAAAGTGACATGGCTTTTTTGAAAAGAAACCGAATAAAAAGTTGTAGAATTGAAAAATATAGTAACCAAAATAAGACCTCAATGGGGAGGTTTAATAGCACCTACAGAGAGACTTAGAGAATTAGAAAATGGATCAAAAATGTTACAAATGGAGCATGGAGAAACAAACAAAATCCCTAGAAAATGCAGAGGTGAAGATAAGGGGCATAGAGTATATAACAAGGAATTTTAAGATGTTTAATTGGATTCAAGAAGAAAAAGCAAAAGATAAAGGATGAGAAGCAATATTTGAAGAATGATAGGTGAGAATTTTCCAGAACTGATGAAAACCACCAATTCACGGTGCATAATGAATCAAAAGCAAGATAAATAAAGGAAATTCACACCTGGGTGCAGTAGATGGCACCTGCAGGAAACCAAAGACAAAAAGAAAATCGTAAAAGCAGCCAGAGAGAAAAGAGAACGCCTTCAAAAAGAGCTGCAGTTAGACTGACAACTGACTTCTCAACAACATAGATGGAGGCCGGAATCCAGGCTTTGGTGTGCTGAAAAAAAGTAAATAAATAATGACTGCTAACCTAGAATTTTGCACCAGGGAAAAGATGCTTCAGGAAAGACATTTTCTTTCAAACACTTACTTTGTCACTAATCAATCACAGTGAAGGACTTTCTAAAGGTTACATGTAGGTAGAAGAAAATAATCCCAATCTCAAACTAAAGCATCTGGATGGTCAAGTTAAGTCTTAAATATAGTTTTTTTAAATCTGACCTATGGGTTTTTAAAGAAGGGAGAAGGAAGAATTTTTCACTATATACCATTTTTGTTCCTCTTGAATTGTATTCCTGATTTATTAAGTCTGCATAGAAAGTGTTTCTCTTGGTACACTCTGCATGTTAATATAACTGGATTAAAAGAAACGTAACCCCGAAGTTGTTGTGGTCAGAAAATAGAAAGTGGAGTAACGAGCTTCTTTCAGGACTACCATGGGAGGTAATAAATTAACATGATCTCAGCCATAGAGAGATACACATATTTATGTTTCTAGACAGTGGAGATCAGGCTGCGGGTATAACAGAAAACTAACCAGCAGACATAGAATGCTTTCTGTCTTACGATGTAAGATATTTTAATTTGGACTCCACAGAAGCCAGGACTATTCAAAAGGACATACTAGATTCAAGACTACAAATTCTGCTTGGCTTTTCCTTTTAATCTCAGAATCATGAAAATGTTATGGCCCATGTTATCCTGCACTGCACAAACACTCATACTGATACACTACAGAGAATCAAATAGATCAGATCATAATATTTTAGAGCTGGAAGGTACTCAGAGACATAGGAATTGAGTATCTATTATGCCTGAGAAGCTTGAACACATTCACTGACGGGGGCTCACTGCTTTTTATTCTGTAACTGGACATCACCAATTGTTTGAAAGATTTTTCATTGAGCCAGATTTCTTTTCTATGACTTGTTCTTACTGGTTTGTCTAGCTCTGTTCTTTCCATGGCAACACAGAACAAACCTACTCCTTCTTTCTTTTCTTCTTTCGTTTCTAACATATTGCCTTTTTTACATGACACACCATCAAATGTTAAAAGGTGACTATAATGTCGCCCCTTAATGTTTGCTCTTGTAGGCTAAAGATCTCTCATATGGTTAAGGCTTGCTCAATCCGCCTGTGTTTGGCTAGTCAGAAGAGAAGCATTCTGATTCAAGGAAGAAAGGAATGGCCGGATGAGCAGTAGACAAAGTCAAGGCAGAGAGGGGAGGTGAGCTTTGAGAAAATGAACTGAGCCAACACATGTTTTATAAGGTTAAGTATGACTTTTATGGGCTTGGTGATTATTTTTCAATATTCAGGGCATTAAAACTAGGAAGACTCTTTGATCATGCTGTACAGATACAAATCTGAGGCTCAAGGTGGCCTAGGAACTTTCTGCTGGTAAGATGATGGCAGCTTGTTCTGAGATATGCTTGGTAAAGGAAACTTCCAGCTATGTCCTTAGATTTTGAAACAGTACACTGTAATGAAAGATTCCAATTAAAATTATCTAGCTAAAAATCTCAGTGTAAGGAAATATACTCATGAGGTCTGGCCAACCCCAGTAATGTAACTGCAAAATGCACATATATTCATGGAGCTAGGAATGTAAGAAATTGTGTTCATCTGGCGATATTGGGAAGACAAAGGACAGCCTGTCATTTCCTGCTGATACACACTGAGCATTGCAATGGACATTAACTGCTAACGATCAGAGTTTGTTAATATTCTTGGGTAAAGGCTGAATTTTAATGGTTCTTTCTATTGCCAAGAAATCTGGCTCCTACAGCTTGGAAGCTGTACCATTGCTAATGTATGAATCGTAACATAACAACTTGATAGAGGCTTCAGTTGTGGGGATCCAGCACTTATGAGGACAACTAGGAAATGACAGCCTTCGCATTCTGTAATTTTACACAGGCTGATCCGACTAAAAGGAGGCTCAGAAAATCTGCTTAGAGCAGATTCTTGAAGAATGGGCTATGCTGGAGAAAAATCCATGAGAAGATGGTAACCTATCTGATTCATGGCTACAATATTCACTTGTTTGTTTCTCCTAGCAAGTAACAATTTGTGTTGGGTTTCGTATGGACTTGACTGTCTATGGAAAACATGACTGAGAGATAGGTAAGTGTATTAGTCATCTATTGTTGGAATAATGCTAAGTAACAAAACTCAGTGGTTTATAAACAGCAAGCATTTTACTTTTCTTACTTACTGGTCTGTGGGTTGGCCAGGGCAGCTCTGCTTCAGGCTGCAGCTTGGCTAGTTGAGGTCCAGGTTGCAGATCAGGTTTGGGTTAGCTTTTTGTGTTTCATTCTGGGCCCAAACTGAAGGGATAGAAGCCAGCAGGGCCATGCTCTTCTTATGGCAATCACAGGGGTGCAAGAAGGCAAGCCAAACCATGTAAGCATACACAAAGCTTTTGTTCATGCCATTTCCACAACATTCCATTGGCCAAGCCAAGTGCCAACAAAGTGAAGTATGGTGGGAAGTAAACTCCTTCCACTGTCCCATTGTCCTGTGGTGGTACAGTGCCAAGCTGCAAGGGGAAGGGTGTAGATGTACAACCCTACTGCAGGGGAGTGAAGAGTTGAACAATCCAATCTTTTACAATAAGTATTCTGTGTTTTTTGGTAAAGTCTGGCCTAGAAAACTGCTTTTTTTTTTTTTTTTGATTCAAAGATAATATTTTAGGCTAAAGCCTGACAGAGATATATTAAGTGAACCCATAAACACTGAAGAATTAATAACAGAGGAAGTCAGTAATCCTCAATTCAAGAAATTTAAAAGGCTCCCAGCTCTGTGTGAAGGCCTCAGGGTATAAAGTGATGATGGGGATGCCTCAGGTCTCAAGCTCAGTGGGCTTGGCAAAGAAGACACTCTGCCATCCTGGCTGATTCAGGGCAAGTCAAATGCACTCAAGCTTCCTGACGTTGCCAACGGTGCCCAAAGGGATGTGCTGGTTGCCAGCAAAAGGGTCATTAAAACATGAAAATGAAATAGAAAAAAAGTAAAAGTTGGGATAAATTGTCTAAGTGTGTTTATGGAAAGGCCTATCCATTTCTAAGTGATGTAATGGAAAATCCATCTTTGGTCTACCCAAGTCAAGGCCATTTTATAAACTGAAGAATGTGACAGTTTGTGACAAACTCTAAAGCCACTAACCAAAATCTCCTGCCTCTGGGAAAAGGGTAGCTGGAATTTCTGAACAAGTAAAATTACGGTTTAAAGCTCTAAGGAGAGGCAATAACTCAGAAATATTTAAGAGTCTATAGATGCGTCTGTGTGTGCGTGTGTGAGAGAGTGTATAAATGAACAGATGTATACATAGAGATAGACATACACATACTGTATGTTGATTTTGCCAACCAATACTTGTCAAAGCAAGGACTAGATATTTTAGCACCTGCACTATTTCTTCTTTATTAATATTCGTTGCTGTCAGCTTGTCTGATTAAAATTAAGCCTTTCTTCAGTTCAAATTTGCCCAGCCTCAAAGATTCTCACTAGAGTTACAACCATGACATAAGAAAATGGGGCATCTTAAGTCTTGCAGTGGTTGAATTGGAAGCAGGGTGTTCTAAGGTAAAGGCAAAATGTCTCCAAAGACATTCAATTCAATTCCATGTACCTCACACCTTATAAAAAATTAATTTAAAATGTATCAGAATGCATCATAAGCCTTAATGTAAGACTATTGATGTCAAGCTATAAAACTTTTTTATAAAAAAAAAGGAGGAAAATCTTTATGATCATGAATTAGACAAAGAGTTCTTAGATCTAACACCAAAAAGCATGAGCCATAAAAAAAGATAAATTAGACTTCATTAACATTTTAAAAACTTTTGCCCTGTGAAAGACACTGTTCGGAGAATGAAGAGATAAACTACAGACTTGGAGAAAATATTCATAAATCATACATAATATATGTATATATGTATAGACTCAACAAAAAGCAAATAACTCAATTAAAAAGTGGCCAAAAGGTTTGCACTTCATCAAAGATATATACATGCCAGGGCTTCCCTGGTGGTGCAGTGGTTGAGAGTCCGCCTGCCGAGGCAGGGGACACGGGTTCGTGCCCTGGCCCAGGAAGATCCCACATGCCGTGGAGCGGCTGGGCCCGTGAGCCATGGCCACTGAGCCTGTGCGTCTGGAGCCTGTGCTCCGCAACGGGAGAGGCCCCAACAGTGAGAGGTCCCAAAGTGAGAGGCCCGCATACCGCAAAAAAAAAAAAAAAAGATATATACATGCCAAATAAGCCTGTAAAGAGAGGCTCACCATCATTTGTCACTAGGAGAATGAAAATTATAACCACGTGAGATACCAGGACTTATCAAATGTCTAGGAAGTGTTTTAAGAGTGTCCATACCAAGTGCGGCTGAGTCTAGAAAGAAGTTAAAATTCTCAAATATTGCTGTTTAGAGGGCATAATGGTATAGTCATTGTGGAAAACAATTTTTAGGAGTTATTACAAATTTAATCATACACTAACCCCATGACCCAACAATGCTACTACTAGGCATTAACCCTTGAGAAATGAAGACTTATGTCTTACCCTGGATGAGTGAATAAACAAACCGTGGCACATCTAACCCATGGACTACTAGCAGCGAATCAAAAGAACAGACTATTGGGCTTCCCTGGTGGCGCAGTGGTTGAGAGTCCGCCTGCTGATGCAGGGGACGCCGGTTCGTGCCCTGGTCCGGGAAGATCCCACATGCCGCGGAGCGGCTTGGCCCGTGAGCCATGGCCGCTGAGCCTGTGCGTCCGGAGCCTGTGCTCCGCAGCGGGAGAGGCCACAACAGACAGAGGCCCGCGTACCGCAAAAAAAAACACAAAAAATCAAAAACAAAAAACCAGACTATTTATGCACGCAACAAAATGGTTGAATCTCAACCATGGTGAGTACGTAGTGTCTATTATAAGTAATAATGATAGTGTGGTGTAAGGATACAGGATGCTAAGGGAACTCGGAGCTAGAGCGCTGTATGGAGTTTGAGAGGATCAGGAGAGGCTGCTCAGAGGAAGTGATGTTTCACCTGGCCCTGAACGCTGGGCTGGGAAAAGAGGAGGGAGAAAAGGGCAAGAGGCTGTGTATTTTAGGAAACATTCCTCTAGTGTTTGGGGGAGTAAAACTCATGGGAGAGAAGCAAGAGCAGTTTACTGAAGTGCCAGCGACTGTCTATGTCAAACTTTCCAACAAACCCTTTTTAACGTGAAACAAAAGAAGGTGAATAAACATTTAATTAGTCGTTCGTAAACTGCATTCTTTTTAAAATTAAAAACAAGTTTATTCCGAGATTCATTAAGTGCTTCCCAGACACCCTGGGTGAAACTCACTGACTTAACAATGGGACTACTTTGCTTTTATACTTATCACTCTGTTTCTGTTCTTGTCCACTGACACGAATGTTAATGTGCTCTCTTTATCACCCTGGGAAATTGGTAACCATCTTTTTGTGCCTGAAGAAAGAGGGTTCAGAAATGGAAATGGTGATGCTGTGTTTGCTTCTAACTCTTTCTACTGTTCAGTGTCTACTCAGTCTACAGGTTACCTTTGTTCTCTGGGGTGAGAGAGGAGGAGGAGGATTTTCACCATGGAAATATGAGCCTCAGATAAAAATTTTAAATTGGAGGGGTTTTATTTTATTGATTCCTTGCAATGGGTTATGCATGCACTCATTCATTCATGAGGCATGTAGAAATCTCTGGTATGTGCGTAAAGCCTTATTAGTCACTGGGAATACAGAGACAGAAACAGGAAACAGTTGAAGTTTTAAATAATCCCTGGCACGAAGGGGGGACAGATACATACAGGCAATGTTGATAGAACAATAAGTGCTATTACAAAGGGACGTATAAGATGTAGCTGCACAGAAAAGGGTCACTAACTTTGCCAAGGGGAGGTGGGGGTGATGGTCTTTACAGAGCAGGTGGCATTTGAGCTGGGTCTTGAAAGGTGAGTTGAGTATTCCTAATGGACAAGGTGGAAAGGGCACTGGAAACAGTAGGAAAAGCACAGACAAAGGCACAGAGACATGCAAAAGCATGGCAAGTTTGGGAACTGCGGGAAATCAGTGGCTGGAGTTGAGGGGCAGGGAAGTAGGGGTGGAGGACATGATAAGGGCTGTGAAGTTGATGTAAAGACATTTTGGGACCAGGTTAGGAAGGCTCTTTGGATTCGATTCTATTTGTAACAGGGAAGGATCGGTGGTTTTCAAACAAGGAGTGATGTGGACTTATTTGCATTGTATAAAGCTAATCCTGTAGCAGGTGTCAATGATGAAATAAAGGGGGAACGAGATTAGAGGCAAGAAAAGCAGTTGGGAGATCTTTGCTAATGCTGGCAGAGGACGAAGAGCCACATTAAGGCAATAAGTAGCAAGCATGGAGTTGACTGGAAAGAGACAAAAGTTATTGATATTTAGGAGGTAGGATCACTGGGACTTGGAAACTGTCTGGATATAGCTATCTCAGAGGGAGGAAGCAGCGAGGAGCAACTCTGAGCTCAAGCCTGGGCAACTGGGTCTATCATGATGTTATTCCAGGATGTATACACAGAAAGGTATCACTCTGGAGGTGCAAAGTTTAAACAGGTTCCGTGGAGTGTGGGAGATGAAAGTCAGACTGCAGGGATTGAGAAGCGAATAGGAGAGGAAGAGGTGGAGATGTAGGCGGATGTGATTGCTAAAGAGCTACATCCAGGATGGGTAAGGTGTTGTTAGGCTTTGTGGCAATAATAATGCATTCGATAAAGGAACTCTACTCTGCTATGTGAGCCATTTTCTTTTATGTCTTAAGTTATGCTATTTGTCGGTAAGCATTTCTTGAGTTCTGAAATATGCAGGAAAACACGTTAAAGTGAACAACCGGAGGAGATAGGACAGGGTGGGTAATTTACTTAGAAGAGAGGCATTCTGGAGCTATTTTAACTCGGCCCATCCCTTGCTTCATGGGAATGTTGGTGAAACATTCAGGTTGTTTATGAGGAGCCTGTGCATAAATACACAGTCATATTTTCCATTCAAAACTGGAGGCTTTACCAGCCTTTGTGCCATGGCACTGTCATTTGGTTCATATGCTACACTCTGTAATCCGGCGAGAGCCTGGGCTGTAATTCCATATGGCTGGCCACCAGCTTCCAGCCATAAATGACTTTGATGTCGCTGTTCAGTGAGAGCCACAGGAGAGCTGCAGGAAGAGGATCAGACAAAGCAGGAGGAAAGGAGCCTCTGCCTCTCAGCCAGAGAGAGGTGAACCCGAGACAGGTCCCAGTATAATGTCAAAAATCTGCATCCACCATCTGATAGGGAAAGGGAGGGGGTGCCAGTTTACCAAACCCAGTGATCCCCACTGGGATCCTATGAACCCAAGTGCTGGTAAAGTTTTATGAATTCCACTCTGCTCTGTGTGTGAAGATGGTTATGGTAATGAAATTATGCTTTAAATTAGCTGAACATACGCTCAAAAGAAAATCTTTGCTGACATTATATATTACAGATTTTGTGGTGCCCTTGCTCCACAATTTAACAGCATGTTGTTACTATTCTGCATTTAATGAGTACCAGAAAATGCTCTATGTATTCTCCACTTGATTCAGAAACAACGGAGTAAGTGGCTTTTTTATTCTACCAGGTGTGAGGGGATCCCTCTGATACGGACCATTCATACGACCGATGAGCTGGAGCTCGGCTGACAAGGGGATTTTCAAGGAAAGCATCCACCACAGAAAATATGCTTTCTTCCTCAGCTTTCAACTCCTTTCCATGGGATCCTCAGTCAGGGACCCTGAGCAAGCATGAAGGAATCATGCCTGACGTCCTATCCATCATCCCTAAACATATTCTTGAGTTCTCATTATGGATAAGAGCAGCTTTCAAGAGAGTAGAGGGACAGTTTACAGAGGTTGACTTTTATTCTATTAATAAGGCTATTTACTAATAAACAGCAAAATTCTGGTTCCTTGTCTTGCCCCTTGGAGTAAAGTAATAGGAGATGACCCCAATCAAATGTTTTCTGTCCTGTTCGTGGAGGCCCTACCACTCCTGTCTGAACATGCTTCCTCATCTGATAATAAAGGGGGATGCTATGGCAGTGAAAGATTTTTGAACAAACAATCTTAAATCCCCCAAAGCCACGGAATAAAATAGAGGAAGGAGAAGTTTACTGCAGTTAGGTAATTTTAGGTACATATTCTATAATATCAAAATTACCAGCCCATAAAATTTTAACTGGTCCCTCTCCAGACCTACAAAGATGAACGCATTTTATAGTTGTAGGATCAACAGCTAAAGAGCTAGTTGAAAACTAGTACTGGATCACAGTTTCGATTTTTCTTTAAAAACATACAACCAAACAAACAAAACCCAACTAACTTGCTTATAGACTAATTCATTTCAGGTACAGCTTGATTTCTTTCAGATTTGAGGCTTACAAACCCTGGCTCTTTTTCCTGGTGCAGTTATATGTTATTTTGGCGACTGCAGAGCTCAAGAATCTTTTAAACAACTTGAAGGCATCTTAATGCCCATATTTAAGTAAGTGGGTGAGGTGCAAATAATAATAGTGAATGTCAACCTATTAATAGTTGTGGGAAAGACACTGTAACTTGGAGATTTAATCTCAAAACTTATTTACTACCCATTAGAGCCATCTGTTTGAGATTTTGGTAAACCTGTCAGAGGCACTGGGCCTGGGAGTTACTGAAGTCAGCTATACCAGCAACAGGAACAGAGGTTGTAAGCTGGGGGCTGACAGTCGTGCTTTATTTAGGAAGCCTTGTACTTTAGCTATTTTGAATGTGAATATTTTTAGTTGGGGGCACAGAGTCTCCAGTTGACAGGACCACCACCTATTGTCGTATACCTGTTTGCTTGACATGCTTACTCCATCGGTCTGGCCCCAGGAGATGTGAGTTTATAATCCCTGGTATGTCTCCTATCCATATATATGTTGCAGTTTCCACCCCTTGGGAGGCGTTTACAATCAAAGGAATCCAGTCCAGAGGTCAGAACCCTTTGGGTACTGAGTATTCTCTATTCACCTGACAGTAATGGTTTTATATGCGTATCCACATGTACTCTTCCCAACTAAGTGACATAGCTGTTGTTATTATCCATCCCCATTTACTGGATGAGACAACTGAGACTGAAAAACATAAATAATTTGCCCAACGTCACACCCTTAGGTATGACAGAAGTGGGATTTGAACCCACACTTCCTCCCCATCAATGCATTTGGTCATGTGGCCTGGCGCTCAGACAAGAAGTGTAAATTTCCCATATGCTGGACCCATCATTGCCCCTCCGAACCTCATAACACTCCTCCATGTCAAATGCCACTAGCAGCTCTAAGCAACCTAGGCTCCATGATTCAGCACTTAAAATGATCTTTTATGAATACCCTTGCTCCCTAGCCTCTTCCATTGCACCATCTTGGTATAATGCCAATTATTCACATTATCTCCTCTCTTCCTGTACCTTCAACCTCCCCTTCCTTATTGGTTTTACCCCCTTAGATACGAACAAAAGACCCTTCCTTACCCTGGGTTCCTCGAGCTTTCACCCTGTGTTTTACTTCTTCACAACCCTTCAGCAGCAAGCTTCTGGAACGGTAGCCTGTCCTTTACTCCTGGGCCTCCTTGTAATCTTGACTTCCGACCCCATCGCTCCACTGAAGCCACTGTCTAGGTTACCAATGACCTCCTAGTTGCTAAATTGCATGGACATTTTTCAGTGCATCCTCTTTAGTATCCGACACTGTTGGACACTTTCTTCTTAAGCGTCCTCTCCCCTTGGCTTTCATGCTACAACATTCTCCTTTCCGCCTCAGACCATCACTCCAGCTGCTCCTCCAGCCTCCTTTGTAGCCCTGCTTACACCTCCAACCGTCAGTGTTAGGATTGCAGCATCCCTCCTTGTAAATGACTTGATCACCTTCTGGAAAAAAAAAACCCTGTGATGACTCCCCATTCCGTATTTTCAGCCATAGCTTTCTCCTAAACTTTATCCAACTATGGATTGAAGTCCCACAGGCGCTTGAAATTGAGCACGTCCCCAAATTCTTATGCTCCTCTTTCCCTCTCTGATCTATTTTACGTGTCCATGTGAGTGCCTGTACCACACACCCAATTGCCCAGTCTTTTCCCTCCAGCTTTATTGAGGTATCATTGAAAAATAAAATTGTAGGGCTTCCCTGGTGGCGCAGTGGTTGAGAGTCTGCCTGCCGATGCAGGGGACACGGGTTTGTGCCCCGGTCCGGGAAGATCCCACACGCCGCGGAGCGGCTGGGCCCGTGAGCCATGGCCGCTGAGCTTGCGCGTCCGGAGCCTGTGCTCCGCAACGGGAGAGGCCACAGCAGTGAGAGGCCCGCGTACCGCAAAAAAAAAAAAAAAGTATATATTTAAAGTGTACAGTGGGATGATTTAATATAAGTATACTTTGTGGAATATTCACCACAATCAAGTTAATTAACGCATCCATCACCTCACATCCATCACCTCACAAAATTTTTTTACTTAAAAAAATTTTTTTGGTGGTGAGATCAGTTAAGATCTATTCTCTTAGCAAATTCCAAGTATGCAATACAGTATTATTAACTATAGTCACCAGGCTATACATTAGGTCCTCAGAACTTATAGCTGAAGCTTTCACCAGCATCTCTCCATTTCCCCCACCTTCCAATCCCTGGTAACAACCACTCTACTCCACGTTTCTATAAGTTTGACTTTAAAAAAATTTCCACTCACACATGATACTATACAGTATTTGTCCTTCTCTGTCCGACTTATTTCACTTACCTTCATCTATGTTATTGCAAATTGCAATTTCCTTCTTTTTATGGCTAAATAATACTCCGTTGTATATGTATATACAACACATCTTCTTTATCCATTCGTTCGTAGATGGACACAGGTTGTCGTACTTCTGGGAATATATCTGAAGGAAATGAGACCAGCATCTTGAAGAGATATGTGCATTCCATGTTCCCTGCAGCATGATTCACAAAAGCCAACGTATGAAAACAACACAGTTGCCCAATCTTGAGTCATTTCTTCCTTTCCACACAGCACCAGGTGAAAAAGTCCTTAAAATCTATTTCATAAGTACCTGGTTCTCTCCTCTCCTCCATCCCCACTACTGCCACACCTGTTCATTCCCCATCCTCTATTTTTTTTTTTTTGCTTTTCTTATAATAGTACAATTTATATACAGTATAATTTACCCCTTTAAGTGTATAGATAGTTCTATGACTTTTGACAAATGTACATAGTCATGTAACCACAACTAAAATCAAGATATGAAACCATTCCATCACCCCCCAAAAAACTCTCCCATGCTCATTTGTAATCAACCTCTTTCCCTACCCCCAGCCCTTGGCAACCACTGATCTGGTCAGTGGTTCTATCCCTATAGTTTTGCTTTTTCAGAGTGTCATGAAAGCGGAATTTTAAAGTGTGTAACTTTGCCTCTGGCATCTTTCACTCAACATAATAAATCTGAAATTCACTTATGCTGTTACAGGCATCAGCAGTCCATTTCTTTTTATTGTGTGGATGTACCAGTTTGTTTATCCATTCAGCAGTTGAAGAACATTTGCTTTGTTTCAGCTTTTGGCAGTTGTGAACAAAACCACAATAATCATTCCTGTTTGCCTTTCTGTGTGAACATCAGTTTTCAATTCACTTAGGTAAACACCTAGAAGTACGATTGCTGGGTCACATGGTAAGTATATATACAGTTTTATATATAAGAAAGTAGAAGATTGCTTTGCAAAGTGGCTGGTCCATTTTGCATTCTCTCCTGCCATGTTTGAGAGTTCCAGATACTCTGCATCCATGCCAGCTCTTGCTAATGCCAGCTTATCTTCTTCTTTTTAGTCATTCTAAAAGGTGTGTAATAGTATCTGATTGTACTTTTAATTTTTCATTTCATTAATGATTAATTATGTTGAAAATCTTTCATGTACTCGCCATCCTTATAGTGGAAAATGTCTGTTTAATGCTTTGACACCCTTCTTAAAAAAATAAATCGGGTAGTTTGTTTTCCTATTTATTATTAAGTTTTAAGAGTTTTTAAGTATTCCAGATGCCAGTCCTTTATCAGGTATGTGTTTTGCAGCAATGTTCTCCCAGTTTGTGGTTTGTCTTTTCATCCTCTAAGCCTTTCTTCTTTTTTTTTTCTAAGCGTTTCTTCTTAAAACCTTTTATTTTGAGATAATTGTAGATTCACGTGCAATTATAACAAATTACACAGAGAGATCTTGCATCCTCTTCCCCCAGTTTCGCCCACTGGTAACATCTTTCATAACTATAGTGCAATATCACAACCAAGGAATGAATGTTGATACAATCCGTCCATCTTATTCAATCTTACTAACCTTTCAGCAATTTTATATGCACACGTGTGTGTGTGTGCGGTTCTATCACATATGTAGATTTCTGTGCCCACCACTGTAGTCAAGATACAGAGCAGTGCATCACAAAGATCCTTTTAGGGCCGTAGCACCTCACCCGACCCTCTGCCTCCCTAACCCCTGGCAACCACTAATCTGCTCTCCATCTCTATAATTTTGTCATTTCAAGAATGTTATATAAATGGAATCATACAGTATTTAACTTTTGAGTCTGTTTTCTTTTATTCATCATAATTCCCTGGAAATTCATCCAGGTTGTTATATGTATCAGTAGTTTCTTCATTTTAATTGCCGAATAGTATTCCACAGTTTGTTTGGCCATTCAGTGGTTGAAGAACATCTGAGTTGTTTCCAGTTTGGAGCTATTATGAATAAAGCTGCCATGAACACTCATGTATAGATTTTTGTGTGAACACACGTTTGCATTTCTCTGGGATAAATACCCATGAGCATAATTGCTGGATCTTATAGTAGCTGCATCTCTAGTTTTGTAAAAAAACTACCCAACTGTTTTCTAGAGTAGCTGTACAATTATCTATGATATGTTTCACATTATATATTCCCACCAGTAATGTATGAGTGATTCAGTTTCTCTGTATCTTTGTCAGCATCTGGTTTTGCGGCTATTTTTAATTTTAGCCATTCTGATAGGTGTGTAGTGATATCTCATTGTGGTTTTTAACGTGTATTGCCCTGGTGGATAATGATGTGGAACAACTTTCCATGTGCTAACAGTGTCTTTTGAGGAGCCCCTCTTTTCTTTTTGTTATTTACTTATTTACTTATTTTCCAGCTTTACTGAGATATAATTGACATATAAGTTTAAGGTATACAATGTGACAATTTGATGCATGCATATATTATGAAATGATTTTCACAATGAGGCTAGTTAACAACTCTATCACCTCATTATTACTTTTTTCCTGAAAAGAACATTTAAGATTTACTCTCTTAGCAAATATATAACATGATATTGTTAACTATAGTTTCCATGCTGTATGTTAAGCCCCTTGAACTTATAACTGGAAGTTCCTACCCTTTGCCCAATATCTCCCCATTTCCCCCACTCCCCAGCCCCTGGAAACTACCATTCTACTCTCTGTTTCTATGAGTTCAACTTTTTTTGATTCCACATATAAGTGAGAGCATACAGTATTTGTCTTTTCCAACATATTTCACTAAGCATAATGCCCATCCACGTTGCTGCAAATGGCAGAATTTCCTTCTTTTTTGGCAGAATAATCTTCATATATATCCCCATTATAAACATAAAACATAATAAATATATAAAATAATATCCCATTATACAGATCACATTTTCTTTATCCATTCATCCATTAGCGGGCAATTAGGTTGGTTCTATATCTTGGCTAATATTGCTGTGTACATGGGAGTGCAAATATCCCTCTGATTTCAATTCTTTTGGATATATACCCAGGAGTGGAATTGCTGGATCACATGGCAGTTCTATTTTGAATTTTTTAAGGAACGTGCACACTGTTTTCCATAGTGACTCTACCAACTCACATTCCCACCAACAGTGCACACCGGAGCCCATCCTTTCATGCCAGGACCACTGCATGGGAAACAGTCCCCCTTCCTCCAACTTTGGCCTCTTCCAAAACAGAACTAGATGAGGTGCCCTTCCACAGAACCCCGCGCTACCCCAACATAACTTGTAATTTCCTATTAAAACTCTGTCTCCTTCATCAGACCCTAATCTCCAAGTGGGCACAGGAAGTTTTGCTCAGCTCAGGATCCAGGGCCAGTATATTGCTGTCACAGATCAAGTGCCATTTCTTCAATGAATGAATAATAAAAACCAGAATGACTTCAGTGCTAAAAAGAGGTGTTGGCAGAGAGAAAGAATGAATTGAAGAACTAGCAAGGCACGACGGTTATCACCCCGTTAACCACTCTCCAGGCCAGCTCTGGCGTTAAGCCAGATGCCGGACCTGACCGTGCGCATGCGCAGCTCTCCCCGCTAGGCTCTGCCCCGCCCCACCCTCAGTCCTTCCCTTCGGGCCTCCCCAACCCGTCAGCAACCAATTAGGGAGAGGAGGCGGTCCTGGTTGGCGCGGTGCTCCTTGGGTAGTGTCCCTAGTTACTGTTGCTAAGGCTTCGTCTCGCCTGAGGTGGCGGGAGTCGGAAGATTTGGGAGCCACGGTCTGAGAGAGAGGTCAAGGGTCAGTGCAAGAACCGGGGAGGAGATGGTGAAGCAGACTATCCAAATTTTCGCCAGGGTGAAGCCCACTGTCCGGAAGCAGCAACAAGGGGTACGGGTCGGAGCAGCACGGGCGCCGGCGCGGCGGGGCCTCCCAGACCGGGGGAGGGGCGGCACGCGAGGGGCCTGGGCCGGGGTGAGTGGCTCGGCGCCAGGCGCTGGATGCGGCCCGGAGCTCAGCACACTTGGACACGGAGCCCGGGCAGCCTCGCAGACTCCCGCGCATTGCGGTCAGGGGCGCGGACAGACAGACACCCAATACACTCCCACCCAACCCAGCCCTGCGGGTCCAGACTAACCTTCACAGAGCCACATGCGTACCCCCGGACACACATGTTCACGCAGCGGCGGACACGTGCACGTGCAGGTACGTCTGCGTGTACGCTCACATAGACTGCGCCTCAGCTGTTCACCGTTACTGCATCTTTCTGGAAGGCAGTCACACAGCTGTGCCCACCCAGGTACACTCAAGCTTCTCTTTCGTCCTCAGGCAAAACGTGCAAGCAAGAGAAACGTGCCTATCCATGTCTGAGATGATAGGACAATAGTTACAGATAAAGGTACACAAAGCATACACGGTGCTCTGCCCGCAATGGGCCCTTAGAATTCGTTGACTAACTGTATTGTTACCAGGAACAGAAGCATGAACGTTGACATACACTCATTACAGATATGGATAGATATTTATGCATCCTGACACAGAATACACATAAACTTTCTATTCAGAAAACATTAACTGAGCATTACTAGGTGTTTCCTCTAGGGTGCTAAACTCGAAAGGGTACAAAGAAGGTTAAGACATGACCCTTACTCTGAGCAGAGATATTGTACTTTGAATGCTTCTCAAACGTTGTTTTCTTTCCCTGGGAAGGACCATAGTCATTCTTACCACTTAGATGCTTTGTCTACATTATCCCTGAGTCTCAAGAGAACTCCGCAAGATTGATGTCATTTTCTTCATTTTATAGATGAGGAAGCTGAGCCTCAGACAGGTTAAATAATTTGGCCAAGCTACCCACCTACTGAGTGGCAGAACCCTGATTTTAATTAAAGATTTTTTTTTTTCCAAAGCTCTTGGCTCTTGGGACAAAACCTTTTTGCCTCACAAAATAAGGATAGAGGCAAGGGCAATCTGAGTCCTGTTCACGAGTCTCTGGAATGGGCCTCCTGCATTCATTTTCAAGAAGGGTTGTAAAAGTGCATCAGTTATAAAAATTATATGTAACATTTCCCTACACCCCCCCCAGCCCTCCTCAGATTCTTAGCTAAAAATATTGAACTTGTCTACATTGACTTAGCAGTCAGAAACAGGTGCTTGGATATGGTAACATGAGAAGATGGATAGAAGTGGGGCTGGGGGTGGTGGTGGGTTGATGGAGAACGCTGGATTTAATTTGAACTTCCTCTTTCCTTAAAATGCAATGTTTGAATATTTCAGTGTGCCTCCTTTTGCATTTCTTTGGTGAGATTCGGTGGAGTGGCTTGTTTGCTACTCCAAGAAGTATTTTTAGGTATCATAGTGTATTTTAATAATGTCAGATTCTCACCGAGATGCAACATTATGCCGCATAACACAAACATAAGAGAACACAGATGAACGAATTTTGAGTTCATCTGTGCCTGGAGCAGAGAGTATCCCTGCTCTTCCTTAGAAATCCCACTTTTAGCACCCTATCCTTTTGCCCCCCAAAGACTGTGTGGTTGTTTCTCTGACTAGAAACGCTCCTTGTAACATTAAACCAAGTGATTCAAAGGTGTTTTTTTTTTTCTCTTCATTTTGTGGCTCCATTACTTCATTAACCATATTCCCTAAGGCACTATATATTAAATTATGATAATTTATAGATTAATACATTAAAAGGTACATAAGAAGATGCTCTGTGATCATTTTAACAATGGCAATGCTTTTCATTTGTATACTGCTTTGTATATTTTGAAATATTTTTATATTCATCCTTGCATTTGATCTGTCTCCTATTAAAAACAAACTATCTCACATTTTTATGACTAACGGTAGAAAGCCAATCTATTAGAGTAAACAAGTTTTTTCATTAGGGACTTTTCTTAATGCCTCAAAGAATGGCTTAATGAGAGGAGTTGAGGGTCGCAGTAGCTACTCTAATTATTGGTCCTTTTTCTCTTCTGAGTACTGAGTGTTACAGATTTTAAAAAATGTATGGCACCCCTCACTCCTTTATGTTTTATGTCTTACACACTCCTTTAACTCACCTGTCTAGCCATTAACCTTTAAAAAAAAATAATGTAGTGCCCTATAGTATATAATTTTTAAATGTCTCTTGAGAAAACCTAGCCAGAAAGCCTTGGACCTGCTGCCATTACTTTCTACAAATAATTTTATTTTACAGCATGACTTTTCTTACATGAGCTCCTCACATTTTAAATGAGAGGGCTCAATAAAAATCTGCGTAGGAAAATTATTCAGACTTTCTGGAGATTTAGATAGGCTTTTACTTATTTAAAAATATGACTTTCCCCCCATAATCAAGCATCTAAATGGGTCTTAAACGGGAAGTATTGCCTGTTAGAAGGAATTTTATTTCTTGATGAAAGACAAGAAATCTTTTTTAAAAACCTCTAAATCTAATGACTAACATTTTTTATGGTGCATTACAAAATGCTTCCATTTCCATGACATCCTTTGATCCCCACAGCAATCTTGTAATGGAGGCAATTCTGTTTTCTTCATTTTATGTATAAGGTACCGAGATTCTGAAAGCAGTAGCTGGTCACACAGCTGGTGAATTGAGATCAGCGTTAGACCCAGGTCTTTGGACATTGAATCGTAGACTTTTCTTTATTCCCATGATCTCTTTATAGGCTTGACTCTTGCTTTTCCTGGCCAATAAATAAAGGAGTAGGTAACCAAGAAAAGAATCAGGGAATATTACAATTGTAAAGGCGATTGGTTAAGACCCTTCATTTCCATATCAGCTTAAGGAGGTTAAGTGATTTCTCCCAGGTCATTTTCTAATTAGTGGCTGAGCTGGGAGGAGAATCTTGAAAATGACATCAAAGACATGAATTACATGTCTCCTTTGAAACCACATGTCTTTTATCAGATGCTTGAATATGTCTCGTGGAAACGTTTACTTCTTTGAACATAAGTTGAATTAGGGCATTCTTGTGAGCTCTCTGAGAAGGCTCAGACCCAGTCCTTTCATCTCTGTGTCTAGCATTTTGGAAATGCTCAGAAATGCTTATTGGTTGTAGTAAAATGTTAATTTCTGGTACATAATTCCAAAGTAATACTTAGATAATATGTTGTTGTCAGGGCTATTAGCTTCTCAACAATGGAGACAGACACTTGATACTCAAATTTGAATGTTACATCATTCAAAGAGGATTTGAGCTTTGATTGGGCATTGATTTAGGTTTTACCTCTTGTTCAGTTCCATATATTTGTTTGAGTGTGCACAGAGTTTAAAGAGGAAAATTATCCAAATTGTGCTATGTTATGACTTTTTATCTGAAAAGTGCAGTTTTTTAAACACCATTACAATGCATGTCATAATAACATGGTCATTGTTCAAGCCATAATTTTACCATTTTATATTCACTTGTCTTCACATTTTCAGATTTATTCCATAGATGAAGATGAAAAATTAACACCTAGCTTGGAGATCATCTTACCTCGTGATTTGGCAGATGGATTTGTGAATAATAAGCGAGAAAGCTACAGATTTAAGTAAGCCTTTCTCTTTTCATCTTCATTTCTGTTTTACTATTGAACTAATTCTTGTACTGCGTTAATAGCCACTGTGAAATCATTGGCACCATTTCTTGGGGAGAATGTAGTACAGTTCTCTATTTTTTTAAAAATTTATTTAATTTATTTTATTTTTGGCTGCGTTGGGTCTTTGTTGCTGTACGTGGGCTTTTCTCTGGTTGCAGTGAGCCGGAGCTACTCTTCGTTGTGGTGCGCGGGCTTCTCATTGCAGTGGCATCTCTTGTTGTGGAGCACGGGCTCCAGGCACGCGGGCTTCAGTAGTTGTGACACGTGGGCTCAGTAGTTGTGGCTTGCAGGCTCTAGAGTGCAGACTCAGTAGTTGTGGCATGCGGGCTTAGTTGCTCGACAGCATGTGGGATCTTCCTGGACCAGGGCCCGAACCCGTGTCCCCTGCATTGGCAGGCAGATTCTTAACCACTGTGCCACCAGGGAAGCCCACAGTTCTCTATTTTATCTAGTAGATAGAATTCAAGTTGTCTTTTCATTGCTGTGCCCA
Source organism: Delphinapterus leucas (assembly GCF_059928025.1). NCBI lineage: Eukaryota > Metazoa > Chordata > Mammalia > Artiodactyla > Monodontidae > Delphinapterus > Delphinapterus leucas. Next base: position 35,378,818 of record NC_143138.1, read on the forward strand.
AAGTTAAAAAGGGGATATATTTCTGTATCCAACAGGATAGCCCAAGATCTCAGCCTTTCTTTACTATATCTGTTTATCAAGTGTTATCTTTTTCCTTTTTGGCCCACTATAGTTTAGCTCTTATAAGAAGTTCAGTGCATGACTAAACTTTATTAAAGATGTGTGCTGTATAGGTGAGCCTTCTTAATAACATAAATGGTATACTGACCTCAAGTGTACATATGTACGCTCTGTATCTGTACTGTCCAGTGTATCAGCCACTAGCCACATGTAGCTCTTAAGCACTTGAAATGTAGCTGGTCTGAATTGAGATGCACTGTAAGTATGAGGTATATCAAGGATTTTTGAAGGCTTAGTATGAAATAAAAAGAATATAAAATAGCTCAAGATTTTTTTCATATTGATTACATGTTAAAATGATAAAATGTTGGATATATTGTGTTAAAATATATTATTAAAAATAATTTTACCTGTTTCATTTCACTTAAGAAATGAAACTACTAGAAAATTTTAAATTACACATATGTGCGTATTTATGTGTTACGTTTTATTTCTCTAGCACAGTTCAGAACTGTATGGTTCAGGTGGAAAGTAGCAAATAGCTACCCCTGGATTGTCATCAGTGCCCTTTGTCTGAATACTATTGTAGTAGCCAGGCCTTAAATTTGGGGATTATGGCTGTTTCATACTGCCTTTATTTTCCAGTTTCAGATGACATCATTTCCTTTAATCCCCACTTTTGATTTCTGGAGAAGTTTGAGCCCAAATTAAACCCATATTTAGTCTCTGGCCTAAATTTAGGTAGGAGATTCCTGGGTCCTGCTGAAGGAATCCTAATTGCTCTCTTGCATTCCTCTCTATGCTGTTTTTCATAGGCCTTATTTTGAGACTATTCCTGCCCTTGCCCTTTGGATAAAACCATCTCAGATATTTTTTTGTGTTTCTCTCTCTCTTTCTCTCTCTCTCTACTTCTTATTTCTCCTCCCCCCTCCTTATTATTGTAATTATTGTTATTATTACTTGGTCTTATAAAGATTCTCTTTGGTCTTCACAACTCCCCCCTTTGTCTATCATGTATATATCTCTCCCAGCGCCTCCACCCCTTCTTCTTCTTGTATCTCCTTTTACAGTAAGTACAAGCAGGATGGCTAGCACAAGGTTACATGGTGAGATGGTCCTAACCTGGTCTTTTTGGCTCCTCTTTGCCTTTCATTCTATCCTTTAAGGAGTAGCCTTCTAATATATGACTTACTTTTCTGAAGGGGCATTCTCCCCCTGGAGTAAGCATGCTACATACCTCAGTAGCTATGACTTAATGACAGATACCCTAGGCCTGTCTCCACAAAGCCACAGTTTGCTAAAACATTTTATTCAGCATGATTCTGTTTGAATGCTAAGAAACAGTTGGCCATGTTTCTATCCATCGGCCCTGTCCAAAGTACTCTGTGTGTTATGTAGGTACAAAGAGAGTGCAATTTAAACACATGCTTATTGAAAAAGTGCTGTCTGCTTATTTTTAAATCTCTTAATCATTCTTTCTAAATCTCTGACTTAAAAACATTGGTTTTAGTATTTTAAATAAAGAAATTAGTAAAATACATATGTTCAGAGATAAATATTTAAGCATTTTAAAGGCTGTTTTCTCCCAAGAAAATTCATGCAATCAATAAATCTTTACTAACCATCCACTGCATGCTGTTTTAATGGCTAGGAATACAGCAGGGAATGCCACCAAGCTTCTGCTCTTAGGTGCTTACATTTTAGTGGGAGGAGATGGACGGGCAAGGTGTATGTATCAGAAAGTGTTGAGTGCTGTGGAGGAAAATAAGGCAAGGAAAGGGAACAAGGAGTGCTGGGATGAGGGGCAGCAAAGTGGAGGGGTGGCTGCAGTATTTCACGGGGTCTTGAGGAAAGGTGTACGTTTTAACAAAAACTTGAAGGTGGTAAGGAAACGAGACATTCAGATACCTGGGGGATGGGAATTCCAGGCTGAAGATATAGCAAGAGCGAAGTTCCTGGGATGGGAGAGCGCCTGGCACGTTTGAAGAAGAGTGAGAGATCTGTGTGGCTGGAGGAGAGTAAGCAAGGGGTCTGGAGGGGAAGAAGAAGGTTAAAGGGGCAGCAGAGTGGACAGATCATATGGAACTTTTCCCAAAGTGCTGAGAGAAGGTAATGGGGGGTTGTGAGGAGAAGAATGGAATAATCTCACTTATGCTTGAGCAGGATCATTCTTGCTAGCATGTGGAAATAGACTGTGAGGGGGCAAGGGAGACCAGGCAAGAAATTGTGGCAGCTTGGGCCAGAGTAGTAGCAAGTGGAAATGTTGAGAAATAGTTGGATTCTGGATGTATTTTGAAGGTCAGAGCTGACAGAGTTTGCTGATGGGTCATATATAGAGTGTAATGGAAAGAGAGGAGTCAAGGATATACTCTAACGGTTTTGGACTGAACTTTTAAAAGGATGGAGGTGTCATTTACCAGGATGAGGAAGACCGGGAGGAACAGCTTTGGGGTGAGAAGAGATAAGCAATGACCACATTTGAAATGGTCTTTAGAAAAAGCCTACACAACCCCCTAATAAATGAAAGGACCTGCTAGGAATCAGGAAACCTACATTATGTCTCAAGGCACATTATAGATTAGCTCCATGGCCATGAGTAAGTTGCTTTATCTCTCTGGGCCTCAGTTTCTTCCTCTGTAAAGGATTAGATTGACCTTATTAAACTCTTTGATTCTATTTTGCTCTTCAGTGGTTTTCAGAAGATAGCTGATCATAATGACTTTCCAGATTACTATACAACTGCATTATATAAAGTAAAATGTTTGGGGGTGATGATATTTTATGTTTAATGCACAATGTTTGATTTATTGAAACTCCTGCCATCTCTGGTTTACATGGTGGTAGATGTCACTCCTCTTAAGGAAGTGGAGTTGGGAATGGCTAATTCATTCGTCAGTCATCACCACCCTGGTAAAAGAAGAAAAACAGCCTTAGCATCATCACCTAAAAGCACCGCTGGGTCTGTGCTCAGACATCACAGTGGGTAGTGCTCTGGAGAGCACATGAGCAGCCGTGTTATCTCAACATTCCTATCTGAAGCTCTCATACACCTATAGGGTCTTGAGGAGTGTTCTGGGCACACTCAGTAAATATTGCTGAAATATAATCTGGCCTGCTAAATGAGTACCCAGAGTGCCTTACAATCTCTCTTTGTATATAGTTTCATTATTTGCTTCTTCAAAAGGGTGGTTGGTATGCTATAGGAATCTTTTGAAATTAATGTTGATTAAAGACAATGAATTTCATTCCATTTTATATCCAACCCAGCTCCAGACATCCTTCTGAACTCCTGAGTAGTGAAAACAAACCTACATTTCATGTAGTCTCTACTTTACTTGAACATGTGCCCAACTCACTTGTGTGGGCAGATACACACACCAAAGGTTCCTAAGCACTTTGAAAGCTGCTTGGGATTTGGGTGTTTCAAAGGTTTTGCTTTAATGTACCCCCTCTCCCAATTTTTATTCTGAAAACTTTTAAATATGCAGAAGAGGTAGAGGAATGATGCAATCAAATCTCCTTTACCCTTTGTGGGAAATTCATCAATTGTTAACGTTTTGCCCTCTGTGCTTATGCATGCACTCTCTCTCTCTCTCTCTCTTTCTCCCCCTTCTCCTTGCCTTCTCTCCCTTTTTTACTTTCCTTCCTGTTTGTATTGCTCCCTGTCTGTTTCTTCGTGACGTTTGAATGGGGGCTATATTTGCTGGTTGTGAGTTAACACATTGTATAAGGATAGGTTGTGAATCTCCCCCCAGGTTTTCAGCTGTGCTTGTGATCCTGTACTAAGCTAAATCAGGGTGCCATTGCAAGAAGGGTGCAGTGGATACCATCCCCCCTCCCCATGGCTCGAGCCTTGCCAGTCGGATCAAGATTTCCTTTATAGGACAGGTCTATCTTAATTTACTGTTTGACTTTTGACTCATGATCAACAAAATGAAACAAACCGTCCTAAGAATTAAGTAGCTGATACTAGGTGTAGTACCTAATTAATGGAAAATAAACTTCAGTTTAAAACTAAGTTCAAAAATCATACATTTCACAGCTGCATTCTTTTCTTACAGGTCAGACATCAGAAGTTCTTTGGCTGTTTACATCCTGTCCTTGGCTTTCCATTTCATGCACTTATCTAGATTTGAATTTGATGCCAATTGCAGACACTGTCCCTCTTGAGAGCTAAAAAACACACAGTTTATTATTTGGTTCAAAGCTGCTGCGGTTTTTCAGAGGGATTTATTGTGCAGATCTTGTCAAAGCAATACTGTTTACCCACCATTTGTATACAGGGGTACAAGAGTACAGTGTGTTTGGGGCTACAGGGCAAACATTGTGTTAGGTTAGTTAAGCCCAGTGATGTAAATATGAGGTAATTTACAAAGCTTTCAGGAGAAAAAAAAAGTATGTATTAGTCCAGTAGTGTTTGAAGGCTCAAGCTTTGAAATAATTACTGTTTTCACATTTGCAGATTTCAAAGGATTTTTGATCAGAATGAAAAGCAAGAGACCATTTTTGAAAACATTGCCAAACCAGTTGCTGAGAGGTAGGATTTCCTATATTTTGTTCAGTGGGTTAGTGGTTTTTCATCTTGCCTTCAATTCTCAGGTAACTGTGGTAATGTGCTTCAGTATATCAATTATGTACTCAGGCTGTAGGGCATGTGATGATGGTAGTACTAATACCTTCTACTGTTACACCTTGTTTGTTTTAGATTTAGATTCCGAGCCTCAAAAGAAACCAGTGAGATAGACAGAATAGCTATTATTACTCCCATCTTGAAAGATATGTAAATCTCTGAGGATCAGAGAGATTAAGTAGCACTGCTCAGGGTTAGTGGCTAGTGGTAGCAGAGTCCCAGATGGTTGTCTAACTGTTACGTCCAGTGCTGTTTTCTGAGTACAATGTTTCAAACTTATGGTTAGACAGATGAAGGACTGTGACACCTGGGAGGCCTAATTCTGGTTGACCCAACTCTACCTCTGTGTAATAACTCTATTTCAAAGCTTGACTCATAGCTTAGGTCCCTTTTGTTTCTGGATACCCGGGTAGTTCCAGGCTGCTGACTACTGGAACCAAACTCACATGAGAATAAATGATTCCGAATAAACTGGAGCGCCATTTTATTAACATATGTTGGCAAAGTCTCCTTGAGACTAGACTCTCAAGCCCTTAGATAAGCACACTCTCTTTCTGTAGGGAGTCTGTATGGGAAACTACTAGTAATAAGATTGCTTTCTGATCCTGAAATCATTTGGGTGATTTTATGACCTAATTAACCCCAGATATATCTACCTTTACTATTCAAATGAAAAATATGTCTGCTAAGTAAACCCATTTTTCAAGTCCACGGATCAGTACACCCTCAACCACGACATTGCTGAAAATATATCGACACACATTATCTCCCAGACTCCTATCTCATGAATCCTACTCAAAGCACGCCCTTCTCTCTTTTTTCCCAGCTTTATTGAGATATAATTGACACATGACATTGTGTAAGTTTAAGGTATATGTGTTGATTTGACACATTTATAAGTTGCAAAATGATTCTCCCCATAGTATTAGCTACCTAACCTGCATCTTGTCACGTAGTTCCCATTTCTTTTTTGTGGTGAGAACATTTAAGATTTGCTCTCTTAGCAGCTTTTAACATTTATAAATACTATTAGCTACAGTCACCATGCTGTCCATTAGATCCCTAAACTTGTTAAGCCCTTCTCTTTTTATACTGTCTTCCGTCATAGTGGGTAGAATATAATTGAGTAGGCTTAAGCTAGTTTAGTTGTAGTCACAATCCAACAGCATCTCTTTAGACTAAATTCAGGTCTCCTTGACTGGATGTCACACATTTCTAAAATTCTCTTCTTTTTAGTAATGTTTCGGGTTATGTCATTTTTCAGGTAGCCCATCCCATGTGTTTTATTTTGAGCCTTTCTAAAATCATTCGGGGAGGGGACCTTAGTTTGTGTTTCATGGATGTCTGTTTCCCCCCCCCCATTACTGACTGCCTCTCCCATCTTGAGCCCACTTCCCCCTTGAGCCCTTGCTGTGCCCTCTGACAGGAATTCTCTTCCTTCAGAAATCTGCTTAGTTGCTTCCTCAGCTCTTTTGAAGTCTTTGTTCATGTATCCCCTTCTCAGGAAGGCCTTCCTTTATTAGTACCCAATTGAAACTGCATTCCCTGTCATGCTTCCCTATTTTATTTTATTTCTTTGAGCACTTATCACCGTCTGACGTACTATATAGTTTACTTACTAGTTGCTTTGTTTGTCTGTCTTCTACTAGAACAAAAGCTCCATTGAAGGCTGGAGATTTATTTGTTTTGTTCACTGACTTGACAAAGATGCCCAGCCCGATGATGACAGGATTTCAAAAATGACAGGCAAGAGCATTTTTATCCAGGCTGCTCAAGTTGGTCCTAGTGAAGCATATCTTTCATCAGTAGAAAGCATTCCTCATTGTCCTTTTTAATACTTTTATTCTTGTATCCCATTTTTCCTGAAACTATTTTTGCTATTTTTTTCATGTTAGCCTTTATCTGCTATATCTTTCTCGATCTCTTAACTCAACTTCCCTGTGTCATTTTGTCTTTAAATATAGGTCTGGTAAATAAAATGTATTTGGCTTTTGCTTTTGTAGCTAAACTCAGAGTCCCTGATATTTAATTGGTAACTTTAACCTGTTAATATTTATTATTATTACTGTAATAGTGTTTGGAGCTATCCTCTCAGGTTTTTTTTTCTATTTATCATACTCTCTATTTTTTTCCCTTTCATGCTGTTTGTTGGTCTGACTGTGCTCTTTGTTGCTTTTGCCACTTTCCATTTTCTCTCTCAAGGTGTACACACCTCTGTGTGGTTTAAATTCAGATATTAAAACTTATTTGTATTTTTTCTCAACATCTGAACTTCCTCCATCTGCCTGCCTGTCTGTCTCTCTTCTCCCCAGGCAGGGACCTTAGCACACTTTTACTTTGCCTTTCCTACTTTCCCAGCACTTTAGGTATTGAGATCTACTGATCATTTTATTCAGGATTGTCGAAAATCATTTTCATTATCAGCATTTGCTTAAACTTATCTCTAAGTTATTTTTCTTTGCTTTTCACTGTTCCTTATACTAATGTCTGTTCCTTGGATTCCCTTTTAGTTTTGCTGGTAATCATCTTCTAATAAGTTTTTAGAGAGAGTTCAAGACTGGGGAGCTTTCTGAAGCTTTTCATTCCCCTTCACAGTTAAATGACAGTTTGACTGGGTATAGAATTCTAGGTTAAAAGTTCCTTTCTCTCATAGCTATGAAGATATTGCTTCATTGTCTCTTTGTATGCAGTGTTGCTGAATAGATGTCAGTGTCAATCTGGCTCTTACTTCCTCTTAGGAAATACCCTTCTTTCCTGGATGTTTTTAGGATTTTTTTCTTTTTCTTTTTATGAAATTTTATATCAGTGAGTCTATTGATTGTCTAGGTATGGCTATTTTTCCATATAATCATTTATTCTTGTCTCTCATTCAGCCACTTCAATCTGAAAACCCTTATATTCAAGCTCAGGGGTCATCACATTGCTAATTTCTTTGATGATTCAAAAATTAATTTTCTTCCCTCTAACTTATTTATTCTTTCTTTCTGGAACTTCTGGATCCAGAAATACCAGCTATATCCTTCCAGGATGGTGGTTTGCTTTTCAGCCATGTATATTCTCTATCACCTACCTCTTAAATTTTTAGTTTTTACAATTTTAGTTTTCATTTGTAGGAAATGAAAAAAGTCTATTCTTGTTTATTCATGTGATCTCCTCCCCTTTCCTTCTGAAGAAGATTATCTTTCTTGGAAACACTGGCTTTTCTTTCTATGTACTTTCTCTTTATGTGACTGTTCTTCTACTGTTGAGTTTGGTGCGTTGCTTTCCCAGTACAGACTTTCCTCGGATGTTTGGTGATTCTCAGTGGTGGGCTCACCTCTGTCATTTGAGAGTGCCGTTGTCTGTTTGAGCATGCTGCTTCTGTTCACTGTGGCTCCCCTAGTGTCTGTGGGGAAGGAGTGGTGTGCCCTGAGCTTGTCTGCTGGGTGTGAGAACGCTCTTCCCTCCTGGGTGTTGCTCACCACCAAGGGCTCTGCTCAGCATCATTAATCCAGGCTCCTACTCTGCAGGAAAGTGTTCTTCAATAGTGGATGGACAGGGCTTCCCTGGTGGCGCAGTGGTTGAGAGTCCGCCTGCCGATGCGGGGGACGTGGGTTCGTGCCCCGGTCTGGGAGGATCCCACATGCCGCGGAGCGGCTGGGCCCATGAGCCATGGCCGCTGAGCCTGTGCGTCCGGAGCCTGTGCTCCGCAACGGGAGAGGCCACAACAGTGAGAGGCCCGCGTACTGCAAAAAAAAAAAAAAATAGTGGATGGACAGATGGAGGCAGACTCACGTCTCTCTCTGATTCATCTGCAGAGGAGAGGGTTATCAAGGAAATTAACACTAAACTAAGAGCCTGGGGGAATCTCTGTTTTCATTGCCTTTAAATATGTCATATATAGTATGTTCACACTTTAGGAAAACTTGAATTGTGGGACTTTGAATGGTAAAATACAACATATCAATAAAGTCATTTATACACAATATTTGAAGTAATATTTATCCCATAAATTGAAAAATATACTTTTAAGAATTATATAATTTGGCAGGCCTGGTGAATGGAAGCTGTGCCGCTTTCGATGTTAAACAGAAGTGCCTGCTGTTCTGGTGAAGATTAGTCTCCAGGAACACATGCTCAGTGTAAATCCAGTTCATCTTACACTGTCCCTTTAAGCCTGCTCTACTGGGTTAACCTATTGTAGCTTAATTCTGGTTACTGTGTACAATTAAAGCTAAATAAAATTAATCATATTTCTTACCAAAATTCTGTAGTTCAGGAATCTTACTAATTTAGACGCACCTTTCCCTACTTAACTCAAATCAGTGATATGACTCCATGACTGCAGAATTGCAGGACTGGTGGTGAGAGTTTATAAAGCTCTAACTTTGTATCATGGGAAATTAAGTAAAAGAATCTTTGTGGTTATTTGTTCTTTAGCACATCTCCACTAGGAAGTACATTCCGCCTCTTCTGAACTTTGAAGGTAAAAACTGCCTTCTAGCGTATTAATTTTGCTCACTGGTTTTGGAATAATTTTTTGGAAAGATAAAATTTAGTAGGTCCACAGATGTGTTTAGCGTATGGTACTGCACCACATAAAAGAGGTTGTAGCTTTACTTGATATTTTACCTGGTGTTACGCTTTTCAAGCTGGAGTGCATTGATCTTGGGAGTATGTGGTGCTCTATCAGGGGATACCTGAAGCCACAAACTGAACGCGGCACATCATTCTGGAGTATGAATTTTACTTAAAGATTTAGGCAGAAAACTTTGAAATCTAGACTTTTCGGGGGTTTTATCACATGCACTTGTAAATCTGCAGAACCCCAGTTTTCCAGCCAATCTTACACTTTACCTAAAAGCTTGGGGTGTAGGAAATTCATTTTAGGTACAGTGAGTGCTTTTGGAAAAATTTGGAAATTTGGTGTTAGAGAAGAACATGGTTTGACCAAAATGAATAGGGCGCACACTGCCAGGAGGAGTGGTTGCGCCCAAGATACAGGTCCCCATGGCTGGCGCCACTGGGCAGCTAAAGCCTCTGCACTGCAGCAAGGCCAGCCAGGATGGTTTCTGAAAACCTATTGTGAACCATTGCTTTTTAACCTTTGATTTCACGAACGATGAACAATATCAAGGGCAGCCTTTCAATTTATGAGAAGAAGAGGGTGAAGGGGAAAAGAAAGCTCCCAGGGCTACCACCTCAGACTTGGAGAAGGATGTTGGAGAATACCTGTCCACCTGTGCTCTGGCTGGGTGGGAGGCCAGGGCTTGGTAGAGGGATTTCCTCATGGGAGGGGCAGTCCCACACTCCAGTGGGGCCAGGGCCAAGCCCAGCAGGGCTCTCACCTGTGCCCTGGGAAACAGGCTTTGCTGATGATGCTGTGGGTCACATAGGTTGCCCAGTCCTGCTGCACAGGCAGAGAATAGATCCTGCACCTTCAAGACAAGAGGACCAGAAAGGGAGAGAAGGAGGGCCACAGAAGAGTATTTAAAATAAATCTTATTAGCCAGTTATTCACCTCTGTGTACTCATGCTTCTACCTCATCTGGCTCAAAAAATTTGGCAACAAGTAGAATAATCTAATTCTGGCCTCAGCCCTGTGACTAACTCACTATGTGACTCTGGGTCAGGCCTCTCACTTCGGAACCAGTTCTACCATCTGAGAAAGGGTGATGCTAATAATATTACATTTACCAGGTTGTTTTGAGGATGAAAAGAAACAATGAATATGAATGTACTTTGTGAACGTCAATGCCCTGTTCAGTCTAAGGGTTGAAAAGTTAGAAATCTTTATTCTTTTTGCCACTTTAAAACTATGGCCAGTCACTTCTGTCTCCAGACAAAGATGAAGACGACATACTTCTCTCTAATTCTCTTACTAAGTACAGCTAAAAGCTCTGGGCATTATATATAAAAGAATATAAGAAGACCCTGAAAGGTTGAGATAAGAAGGTAGACTGGCCAGGGGACTTCAGGACCTAAAGGAATGACACAGCCGTGAGTTTCTTGTGTTTTTTTTGTTTTGTTTTGTTTTGTTGCTTCATGTATCCCAGACTGGATGCTGGAGAAACTGGCAACCCAGAAACACCAGTAGACTTAGACAAAAGTGCCAAAAAACTTCTGCTCTCTATAGCCGAGCCACCAGGAAAGGGGGCAACCCAGTGAGGCAGAAACTTTTAGATACTGGTTGCCCTGCTCCATCCAAATACCATGGAAAAACTCATGGCCCCACCCTCACCCAGACAGCAAAGGCCGGGCTGTAACAAGGCACCCCATTCTGCTGCTGCCAGGGTGGTATCTGAGGAGTGGGAGGACTTTCCTCCCCACTTGGAGGTAACAGCTTCCATTCTCCCCTCCCTCAGGTTGTCAGTGGAAGTCTCTTGAGGATCCTGGAGTTCACCACCATCCAGCAGTATCAAGGCCTCCCCACCCTGCTCTGAGGTCACTGAGCATCACAAGGTGCCCCTCCCTTTCTTGTCCAGGGAGGTGTCGGTTGAGACCTAGAAGGGAGCCTGAAATCTCACCTCTGTCCACAGGAATGAGGCCCCTCCACAGGTGTCAAGAGAGGCAGAGTGGTGAACCGGGACCCTTACCCCCACCTGGCAGTAGCATGATGTCAGAAGAGACCTGCTAAAATAGAAGTTTTAAGTATGACCTAGAATCTCAGTAACTAATGCCTAAACTATCCAGGATACAATGAAAAATTATGAATTAAATAAGAAATGTCGAGAAATAGGAAAATACCAACTTCCATAAGGAGAAACCATCAACAGATGCTAAAACATAGATACACAGATCTTAGAATGATCTGACAAGGATTTTAAAGCAACCATCATAAAAATGCTTCAGCGAGCGATCATGAACATGTTTGAAACAAATGAAAAGATAAAAAGTCTTGGCAAAAAAAATAGAAGATATAAAGAGGAATCAAATTGGAATTTCAGACTGAAAGTACAATAACTGAAATTAAGAACTGCAGAATGGAGAGGTCAGATGAAAGAATTAATAAATTTTAAAATATAACAATAGAAATTACCCAGTATGGATAACAGAAAGAAAATAGACTGAAAAAAAAACAAAACAACAATGAACAGACCCTCAGGGACCTGTGAGAACTACAGCAAAAGATCTAACATTCATGTTGTCAAAGTCCCAAAAGACAGGAGAAAAAGAGTATAGTTGAAAAATATTTAAGGAAATAATGACTGAAAATTCCCCCAATTTGGCAAAAGGCATAAACCTAGAACTTTATGAAGCCGGGAAAGTTCCAAACAGGATAAACTCAAAGAAATCCACTTTAAAACAAATATTAGTTAAACTTCAGAAAACTAAAGACAAAGAAAAAAAATCTGAACACAATGAGAAAGAAATGATACCTTACCTACAGGGAAAAAATAATTTGAATTATAGTGTATTTTTCATCAGAAAGTGTGGAGTCTAGCAGGAAGTAGCAGAATATTCTCAAGTGCTGAAGGAAGAGAACTGTCAGCCCAGAATACTGTCCCCAGTGTAATTATCCTTCAGGAATAAAGGGGAAATAAAGACATTTTCAGACAAAGGAAAACTAAGAGAATTAGTTGCCAGCATATCTATCCTAAAAGAAGGGATAAAAGAAGTTCTTAAAAGAAGGAAAATGAAAAAAGAATGAATCTTGGAACATTAGAACAAAAGAAGGAACAAGAGAAAGAACAAAAATATACACTAATAAAATAAACTTTTCTTCTCTTGAGTTTGAAAAATCGTGTTTGATGAAGCAAAAAACAAAGCATTGTCTGATGACAGTTACAAACGGGGAGGGTAAAGGGATTTAAAGGGAAGTAAGGTTTCTATACTTCATTCAAACTGGTACAGTGTCAACATCAGTAGATCTCTGTGGTGATGGAATAGTTCTGTATCTTGATTGCAGTGATGGTTACTTGAATCTACACATGTGATAAAATAGCATAGAACTCTACACATGTATTGTACCAATGTCAATTTCCTGGTCTTGATAATATACTATAGTTATGCAAGATATAACCATTGGGGAAAACTGGGTGAAGGTACACCGAACCACACTGTAATCTTTTTGCAACTCCCTGTAAACTTATAATTATTTCAAAATAAAACGTTAGTATCACCAGGTATGAAAATTTTAGTGTCCTTTGTTTCATGATGCCCTTCTATTCAGTAAATTCAGTAATGTGAATGATTAGACTAGAACTTCTCCCCCATGGGTCTCAATAAAGCTAATTTCATTAGACATTCACCCAAACATGCCTGCCAGTAAACATTTATTTTTCTCGAAGTTGGCTTTCAAGCAGAAAACACTGGTCAACCACCAAATTGTACAAAAACCCCTTGGCTCCCACAGATCTGTTCAACTTCAGGCCACAAGTTCACTTACCAGATGTGTTGTTTATAAACATGTACCTGTACTTGGCTCCACTTCCTGCTACACTGAATTTCCTTATAAGTCACATTTATGGCTTTTGTGATTTTACTAATATTCTTAATGTTTTAACATTTTTAAAATTATACTTTCAACTGAAAACATGGCTTTGTGTTTAAAAACAGGAACACATATCAGCTTAAAACCCTGGAATTATATAAGAGCATGACCTCGAGGTACTCCAAGATCTTAATGAGGAAGGGGATAATAATGCCACTCCACCCACAGCTAATGAACTTGGAGAGAGCAGCGGCAGTCCATCAAACAAGCAGAGATTGTACTAAGGATGCACTTTTAAAATATGGATTTTATTATTGTACATAAACAAATGAGTCTTAATCTGGATGTCTCTTAAGAATGACCAGTCAAGAAATTGCATGATACCATCATTTTTGCAATGATAACTACATGTAAAGCTATTTGTAATTCATTTGATAAAATACCTCTGAAAAAATGGCCTGAGAGTTTTATGAAGCCATTTGATTGGGACTATGAGTTCTCTGACAGAGCAGATACATGTGATGAAAATTGCTGGGCCAGTGCTAAAATAAAAGGCATTGCTTGAATTAAAGACAGTAAAAAAAAAAAAGACTGACAAGTGGATCAGAGATGCCCTCACACAGCGATGTGACTCCTTAGCTAGAAGGTACTTGTCTTAGGCTGCCAACCTACTCCTTCAAGCAGATCCTTGAGTGGAAGTAGTTTACTTGCAAGGTGAGCCCAGGAATCACCAGTCAGGTTGTGGTGAAGTGAGGTGGGGAAGGAAAGGAAGCCACTGCAGGTACATTAGAGAGCAGGTTACCGCTGTAGGCAACTGGGACTCAATCCCACTGGTGTTCTCTGGGGGACTGCGAGGAACAGGCCTCAGCATTGTCCCACCCGAGGGGTGAGGAGGCGCATTTGTATTTAACCTCTACATTATGTGAAATTGTGTTCTTAAAACATTGTGATACCAGAATGGAGAAGTTATCTGCATATTGAGTGTGACGAGAGCTCTCCTTGTTTCTTCCCAATATTCTGACATTCACACACTCAGTATCATTTTTCCCATTAATCCTGAGGACAGTAGAAAATTTCCCTCATTCATAATAATTTAAAACATTATATTGCTATTCGTCAAACACATGAAGTGTGTTCCCAGCTCAAGACCTTTGCACTTGCTATTATTCCCTCTGCTTAGAACCCTCTTCTCCCAGGTTTGCTCCTGGCTTGTCCCTTCCTGTCCTCCAGGTCTCTGCTCAGATGTCTTCTCTGTCCTTAAATGTGCTCTATTTTTCTTTATAGCATGTATCACCAGCTAACATACTATAGGCAGTATTTACTTGTTAAATTTGTTTATTGCCTGTCTCCGCCCACTAAGTATAAACTTCCTGAAGGCCCGGGGTCTATCTTTGTTCACTGTTGTATACCCCGCTCCTAAAACAGTGTCAAATACATACTGCCTACTCTATGAATATTTGTTGAGTGATAGAACTAGCACGTAAAGGGTTATCTATTGGGAGCTGTAGCCTTCCCTTTCTTGCTGAATGCATAGTGATGGACTTTATTTCTTGTAAAAGGAGTTTCATGTTTGGTTCCTTCCGGAGATATTATTTGGACAGAGGCCTTTTCAGTGAATTGAAAATGAAACTACAGATAGCTGCCTTTTTGTCTGGTCTGATGGTTGTCAAAGTGTGATCCCTGGGCCAACAGCATCAATGTCACCTAGGAACTTATTAGAAATGCAAATTCTTGGGCCTCACCCAGACCTGCTAAATCAGAGCAATCTCTAAGTAATTCTGATGCACTAAACTAGAACTAAAGTTTGGGATTCTCTGATCTTGGTACAAAGCTTAATACAGGTTGAGAGGGGTCAGGGGGTAGGAACAGAGGGGGTACTCGTGGTATTCGTCTTTAATGATATCTTTCCCAGAGATCTGAGGTGTACTCTACACAACTTTCCAATTCCAAAATTGGTATTTGTTTGTTTATAATTTACATCCCACTTATTTATAGAATAAATCAAAGCACTTTATTGCTAATGCTAGGGCAGGCTTCATGGGTGTAGTATGTAGTAACACAGGGCCCCATGTTCAGAAGGGGACCCATCTTGGTTTAATATTCTGTTGTTAACATTTTTAGGAAGATTAAAAAGTAGCAGAGACATCAGAAACTATTTAGGCTGTTACATAATTAAGTAATTTTAGGAACTTTATAATTCTCTTTGAAGAAGTAATTGTGGGAGACTGTATAACACATTGATTAAGACTGTGGGCTTTGGAGCCATACAAGCTTGGTTCAGCTCCCAATTTTAAAACTTAATAGCTGCGTGGCTTGGGCAAGTTACTTAATCTCTCTGTGTCTCAGTTTTTAGTCTGTAAATGGGGAAAGTGATACCGTAATAGCTACTTCATTTGCTACTTCATTTGCCATGATCAAATGGACTATACATGAAAAACATATGCCTCAGTACATAGTATGTGCTCAATAACTATTAGCTATCATCCATTTTTGGCTCCTCACCAACATTTCCGTAGACAAAGATTTTTCATTCCAATTCAGGATTTTACTGAGTTATGAATGTTTTTCTTTATGGATTTTTTCCCCTTGACTGTCTTTAGCTTTGGTTTCTCCTGAGGCACAAGTTTGCAATTTTACCATAGATCTTTATTTCAGGATTTGAGGATACGTTTACAGATGATCCAAAGATACTTCTAGTTATTACTATTCACCTTCATATCCTCCCAAAGAATGATATGCAAAGAAAGCAAACAGAATGCAAAGCCGTCTGGAAAATCCTTCCTGCACAAATGTGTAGTGA
Organism: Delphinapterus leucas; assembly: GCF_059928025.1. Taxonomy (NCBI): domain Eukaryota; kingdom Metazoa; phylum Chordata; class Mammalia; order Artiodactyla; family Monodontidae; genus Delphinapterus; species Delphinapterus leucas. The sequence continues at coordinate 35,394,721 of NC_143138.1, forward strand.
TTGATTACAACTGCTATAGTTATTTGCATTTATAATCGACTGTGGCAAAAAGCACAACCATAGTTAAAACATGTTGTTTAAATTGTTGGAGAAACTATAGCAGTAAATTTAGCTAGTGCTTTATCACTTGCAGATCTAAATACCTTCCTCATTTGAAAGTTGCTTTCCTTGGAGCAGAGCTCTTTTAGCAGAATTTCCATCATTCTCAGTGAATTTGGCCTTTCCTATTCTTGGCCATGTGGTTTTGGTCAGATTTTTAGTGTACTTCTTGCTAAATAACATGAACAAATTTACTTATTGTTATTTGATAACAGTGAATACATTTCATTTTATATAGAGCTTTGCCAATCTTATAGCACTTTCACATGTATTATCTCACTTAATTTTTACCATAACCCTATGGGTAGCTAGGTATTATTCCCATTTTAGATGAGAAAACCAGGGCTCTGAACATTTAATTGACTTCTGCAGGGTCACACAGTAATTAGTCTGTGGAGCTGAAACTGGAATAGATCTTCCTTTCATATAGTCCTTTGATGGTGAAATTGCTGTATCACACAGTTGCGTTTATGTATTTCCTTCCATTTCACAAAAGTTGCCCTGACTAAATTCACCAGTGATGTTCCTGTTGCTGAATCAGTGGACATCTTTCAGTCTCCATCCTGTTTGACCTTTCAGCTCGGGCACAGCAGGCAATAGTGTTTGGCCAGCTGCACACCTGGGAGCAGTCCAGGGCACTGCAGGACCCTGAGGGGGCAGGCATGCTGGGGCTTGGACCTAGATAAGTGAGAGTGACCACCATAGCATCAGCAGAAGTGACCACTCAAGATGATAGGGGCTTCCCAAGGGAGCAGCGCGAGGACAGGCGTGCAAGGCTGGCCGTCCCTTGTGTACGCAGAGCTGGTCCTAGCAGCATCTGATATAAGTCTCCAGCCTTGGCACTGGGACAGGAACTGCTGGTGCTCAGGCTGCGAACTTTATCAGTAAGTTATTACAAAATAAAAGCGGATATATGGACACGGCAATAAAGCATATCAGAGAGTTGATAGAATTCTTCAGAGAGGTTAGAGTTTTCAGTTTTGAAAACTGCTGCAACTTTGTAAAGAAAATATCTGCAGCCTTAGAAATTAAATTTAAAGATCATCACGTTCAACAGAAAAGGACACTATTTTCATATGAAGCTTGAGACGAACGAATTAAGGCAGAAGACAATTTTTAAATTAAAGTTTTCCTTGTAATAATATAGATATGGTGATAGAATATATAAACATGTGTCTTGAATTATGTACAAATTATAAAGCCACTCCGTTTCTTGTTCAACTTCCACAAGTTACAGGAGATGTCAGAGGAAACATTAAAATGCATTGTATGTATTTGCATTTAAAATTAAATTCAGGGCTTCCCTGGTGGCAGTGCTTAAGAGTCTGCCTGCCAATGCAGGGCATATGGGTTCGAGCCCTGGTCCGGGAAGATCCCACATACCACGGAGCAACTAAGCCCGTGCGCCACAACTACTGAGCCTGCACTCTACAGCCCGCAAGCCACAACTGCTGAGCCCGTGTGCCACAACTACTGAAGCCCGCACATCTACAGCCCCATGCTCTACAACAAGAGAAGCCACCGCAATGAGACGCCCGCGCAACACAACAAAGAGTAGCCCCCACTTGCCGCAACTAGAGAAAGTCTGCGCACAGCAACGAAGACCCAACGCAGCCAAAAACAAACAAACAAACAAATAAATAAATAAAATAAATCTATAAAGCAATTAAATTCAAACTAACATGAAACTGATTTGTATGAAGAGTTAAATCTTTTTAGAGAAATTGTTTTATAAGATTCATCAGCTTAGATATACTAAATTTTATATTTTGAAATAATTTATAGGAAATTTATCTCAGTGTTGTCACAGCTTGTGAAATACTCTTAACAACTCCAGTAACAGTTACGTCAGCAGAAAGATCTTTCTCAAAATTAAAAATTATTTGTACATAATGGTCTATATGGGAAAAGAATCTAAAAAGGAGCAGATATGTGTATATGTATAACTGATTCACTTTGCTGTACACCTGAAACTAACACAACATTGTAAATCAACTATACTCCAATAAAAATTTTTAAAACATTATTTGTATATTACCTCCCCATGACTTACTTATTTTATAACTGGAAGTTTGTACCTTTTGACCACCTCTGCCTACCATGGTGACTATAGTTAATAATACTGTATTGTATATTTCAAAGTTGCTTAGAGAGTACATCCTAAAAGTTATCATCACAAGAAGGAAAACTTTTGAAAGAAAAATTATTTGCGATCTTGCATTTGCTAAGAGCTTTCAGTTATATCAACTGAAAATGAAATTGCTCAAAATACAAATTTTGATGACCTAGTAAATGCATACATAGAAAAACAAGTCAGGAAAATTGTATGATCAATCAAGATATATTAATAAAGTATTATTATTTTTGTGTTATATAAAATTATAACACCAACATATTATTTTTTTACAATTTGGAAGTTTATCATTACTCATGTAATACTATTATTCATCTAATTATAAGTAATCACTGTAATTACTAAAATATTTTTAAGGGAGAAGGCTTTATATTTTAATATCTTTGACAGCACTTTTTCCTTTTTGAACAAGGGGCCCTGCATATTCATTATGTCTTTGGCCTCACAAATATTGTAACTAGCCCTACCAGAAAGGCCCTCCTGCTTCCCCCTTGTAAACAAAGCAGCCCTTACCTTATAGCTTTTTATTTTCTTCTCATATTCTCCCCTTTGCTCTCTAGGCTTCAGGTTTCAACAGTCCACAAATCTTCAGCCCTAGGGCATTTGCCCTGGCTGTTTTCTCTGCCTAGAATGCTTTTCCCTCAGATACCCACGTAGCTCACACTGTCACCTCTTTAAAGTCTTTGCTCAAATGTCACTTTCTTAATGAGGCATGCCCTGATCACCCTAGCTAGTGAAAACTGCAGCCCACCTGTCTCCCCAGCTACCGCTGACCACCTTACATTAGTCTACATTTTCCTTTTTTTTCCATAGCACTTATCACCATTTGACATGTATAGTTTACCTATGTACTGTGTCTGTTGTACATTATCTGTCTCCTCTGCTAGAATGTCAGCTTCATAAGGACAGGAATCTTTTTCTGTTCTGTTCACTGATGATTCCCAAGACCTATAACAATGTTGACGTATAGTAGATACCCACTGAATATTTCTAAAATGAATGAAATCTGAAATTATTAGATAAACATGCAATTGCTGTGCAAGCCAAATTTATTCACATAACTGCAACGTGTTTTTCTTTGTTGTGCAAAAGACAAATTAGATTCTTGATTCCTCAAATTGTTTACAGCTAATGCTTTTGTATTTCCATCTATTTTAATTAATGAAAATTCCTATTATAGAGCTGTACACTGAATGCATGCTAATTGAATTGTGTTGTTCATATAATTATAGCTGTGAAAGGCTTTCAGAACACTAAAAACTTTGTTACAAAAGCTTAAACAATTGAAATAAAAATAAAACCCCAGTGGCTGAGTTCTTTATTTGCCTGTTAAGAATATTTATCTCTTATGAGACCCTGTTTTGCCTCAATCTAAATGATAAAAGAAGTATAGTACGTTTTCACTTAAGAGTGTCTGTATTTTCACTCTTAATTTAGGTGCATAGCCAGCTGTGTTAGGAATTAGGAACTATTCTTATTCATATATAAAATATTCTTTATCCATAGCTCTGTAGAAATTCAAATGTATATTTACTAGTATAAATGTATATTTACTAACTTCACTCTCAAGCACTAGGATCTTTGAAAATCAATATTTCTTTTATTTGTGTTTTATTTTTGGTTAGTTTTATCATGAGAACACCAACACTTCTTCTCACTGAGACAAAATCAGGATTATTGTTACAAGTAGGAAGTATCCATTTTTTAAATAACAAACTTGTGCTGCCTGCTACTTTTAAAAAATGGAATTGCTTCTTTAATGGGAGAAATTGTTACTGAAAGTTGCTGTGCTATCTGTATGTTTCTGGTAGAGGGAGTTTTTATATCAGGACAATAAAATTTAGATTTCTAAGGAAGCCACCAAAATAATGAAACACTTAAGTAGCACACCGAAACTATTTTCTAAATGTTGATATGATGTAAAAGCATGATTAGCGTCTTTAATTAGAAGGATGAAAATCACGGCAATAGTTTCATATCTATATTAGATGAAGCCATAGCTCCAAAGATTTCCCAGTTTCCATGTGATATTAGTAATATTATATGACTACTATTATATGAGTAATATGAATCAGAATTTTGCAGTACTAAGAAGATACCAATGCAGATACTAAAAAGTTGTGGATTCTATAGTTTCCCAATCTATTTTATTCTTAATATGTCATTGAACCCTGGAAAAAAGACCTGTCTAATGTTAGTCTACTGAACTGTCTCAGTGACAAGAAATAAAAACCTACCTCAAATCAAAGAAAAAGAAATTTATTGGCTTACATTACTAGGAAGTCTAGAAATTTTTTTTAAAAATAAATTTATTTATTTAATTTGTTTATTTTTGGCTGCTTTGGGTCTTCGTTGCTGCACGCGGGCTTTCTCTAGTTGCGGTGAGCGGGGGGCTACTCTTCGTTGTGGTGCGTGGGTTTCTCATTGCAGTGGCTTCTCTTGTTGCAGAGCATGGGCTTTAGGCACGTGGGCTTCAGTAGTTGTGGCACGTGGGCTCTAGAGCTCAGGCTCAGTAGTTGTGGCACACGGGCTTAGTTGCTCCACGACATGTGGGATCTTCCCGGACCAGGGCTCGAACCTGTGTCTCCTGCATTGGCTGGCGGATTCTTAACCACTGTGCCACCAGGGAAGCCCCTAGAAATATTTTGACTTCAGTCTCAGTATCCTCCATGTGGCTGGCAGCTCCAAGTTTACAGGTTTGCAGAACCACAACCTTCAAAAAGGACATTTATCTTTCCTACTGACGTTAATAGAATGTCCGTGTGAGGATTCTGGCATCATGCCCATGCCCAAACGAATCGCTATCACTAGAGGATGGGGTACCCTCTTTACCTAGATTCCCCTAGCCTCACTGTTGGCCCTACCTGTATTACTTGGAGATGGGGAGAAGTTCTGCTGAAGGACAGGATGTTGGTGTTCCCAAGGAAGCGAGATAAGAAAACAAGCTGGACAGATAAACTTCTGCCTTGAATAAGTAGGCAACTTAAAGAAAGCCAAATCAATTTGGAGACACCTATGAAATACTGAAGGCCTGAGGACTTTCAAGGATGACTGTAGAAAATAAGGAACAAGAACAGAGCTTGTTTGTATTTTGGCTGTGTCCTTCTATGGTATCTAACAGCTCAGTCTACCTGGTTAATGGGATGTTGACATGTGTGTGTAGATTTTGGGTTGACTGTGATGATGCCATACTAGATAAAGAGGAACTAACATGTGTTAGGTTTCTACCATGTGTTAGGCTGTAAACACTTTGGGATATTTTACATACATATATATACTCTCGAATCCATGAGGTCTTGATGCATCTGTGAGTGACAGAAAAACTTAATAGGTCTTAAAGATATGAGCATTTATTATATCACTTAAAAGAATCCTGGAGATAGGCAGTCCAAGACTGCATGGGCAGGTCTGTGACCACCTTCCTTATCACATCACCTTGTGGCACAAGATGGCTGCTTGAACTCCAGCCCAGAGATGCACCTTCTAGGAAGGAGGAAGGCGTGAGTAGGTGGAGGAGATTGCCGCTGCTGCTTCTTAAAGAGAACTGTTGGCATTCCCACACGACATTTCCACTTAGATTTCATTAGCCTTAACTCAGTCACGTGGCCACACCAAGCAGTAAGTGAGGCAGAGAAATGTAAATCTTTTAGTTGGGAGGCCACGTGCCCAGCTATAATCTGGGGTTTGGTTACTAAGGAAGAAGGGGAGAATGACTACTGGGAGGCAACAAGGAGTCTCTGCCTCGTACTTCATCTCCAATACACAAGCATTGGTCAGGACTGGAAGACCATGTGACCATTTGACCATGTGACCATTTCCAAGTTAGGAAAGTCTTAAAGATCTCTGGGTTTGTGCTAATTTGGTGCCTTTAAGAGCTCCTTTCCTTCTCTTGCCTAAGGCCTCAGACGTGCTTTAAAGAGGTTCCTGGTGAATCTTCTCAGAGTCCTGCCACATGTGTACTATACGTACTGACTTTCCCCGGGCGTATGTGTACGTTGACCTGGGCGTTGCTGCTCTACGCTTACATCACATGTGACCACTGCTTTCTCACATGTCGCTCCGTTACCACCGCATTCTTCCTCAAGTGCATTTATATGTGAGGTCTATGATAGTTATCCTTTCGATGCTGAGAAGCTGCTTCATTTCTTACCTAACGAGCTGGTGCACTGTTGTGTCGCTTTTAAAAGTAGGGCTGATGTGTATTTTAAGTATAGCACACTCTTCTGTCATGAGAAAACAATAGTTACAACTCCTCTGTTTCACCTCACACATTGTATCTCCTTTAAGGAATAGTAAGAGTACAATAGGCTTGTATATTAAGTAGCCTCCAGTAAATGTATTAAAGTATAGGTATGGTAGAAATATTTCTCCCTAGAGATTACTTGACAAAATAAGTAATGAATAGAGGTTCAGATATACCTCAGTGATAAAACCATCATTCTTCTTTGTTAGGCACATAACATATTTTTTCTGAACTGTAAACATGTTCAAATGTGTTTAAGACCACACTGTGAAGAATATCATACATCACAACTTCAGTATATTGAAAAGCTGTTTGGCTATTTACCTGATGTTTTCAACCTCTCTAAGATTGGAAGTACGGATGAAAAAGCAAGTGTGAAACTTCCTCAGTAAAATTCTTTTTGAGCATGATTCTAAATGATCTATTACAGTGACCTTAAACTAAACCAAAGTTCATCATGTCTCCATATGGCCATCATGTTATGAAAAGAATGGCAGTGGTTACTTTGGGCAAATTAGGTGGCTTTAAAAAATTTGAACATAGAAAGACTTGTTTTCTTTAGTTTTAAGTTTGGGTTTCTTTTTACTAAATTTACCACTTAGGCCTTTATCTCCAGTTCAGTCTGCCTCTTTCAGAAGTTCATTTGCTACTTCACTTCCTAAGCTAGGGTTGCCAGATTTAGCAAATGAAAATGCAGGACACCCAGTTAACTTTAAATTTCAGATAAACTATGAATAAACTTGAAGTATAAATGTGTCTTAAACGTGGCATGGGCCGTACTTATACTAAAAAATGATTTGTTGTTTATCTGAAATTCAAATTTAACTGGGCATCCTGTATTTTATCCGGCAACCCTACTTCCAGCCCTTGTTGCTGTGATATTGTCTGCGTATTTTCTTCGTTGAAGTTCACATCTCCATCAGTGGATTTCTCCTGTCCCTGCATTTTCCCCTGCCTTTGGCCATTCCATCTGGATGGTGTTGTCTTCCCCCTTTGTTGTTTTATCAGCTTAATGCAGTCACCCATCTGCCCCTCCTCCTGATCTCTCTCCTATTAATGACACACGGCAATGTTTATGCTTGAAACTTTGAGGTTATTTTGAGTCCTCCTTTACCCTTGTCCTCTGCATTTAGTCAATAACAAGTCCTGTCCATTCTTCTTCACTGTCCATTTCTCCCTCCCTCCCCTCCTCCTCCTTTTTCCCTCCCCTCACTGTCTCTCTCATTCTTGTCTCCGCCTGTCTGTCCATTCCCCACAGTACCCTCAATTCAGGCCCCTGCTCACAAGTGACCCCTGCCCGTCTGCTTTTCCAGCTGGCCTCCTGTTCGAGGCTCTCGCTACCGAGGTCATTTTGCGTACCTGGTTCATCATTCTAAACTATTGCACCAATCTTATTCCTTCCCAGCTGAAAACCTTCAGGGACTTCCTGTTGTCTACAAAATGAAGTTTAAGCCCCTTATTTGAGGCCTTACATGCAAGACTTAACAAGAATTGGCCTCTGCCTTTTTATCTAATTACATCATTACCTTATACTAGTGTTACCGAGTCTAAGCTCATACCGCTTGCTGCACAACAGGCCAATAATCAAGAGACAAGTTGCTGGGGCAAGGAATAACAACTTTATTCGGAAAGCCAGCAGACTGGAAAGATGGTGGGCTCATGCCCCAAAGAACCATCTTGCCTGAGTTTGAATTCAGGCTCTTTTTATACTAAAAGGAGAAGGAGTAAAGTCAAACACTTCCTGGTTCCCATCTGCTTCTGGAGGGAATGTGTTAATTTCTTCCTCCCTGCAGTCATTCACAGGTGGGCCTGGTCAGGATGTTTTAGCATAATGCTCATTACCTGGGAAGCAGGGTTCCCAGACATGGGCCATTATGGATAATCTAAGCTTATAGACAACATCCCTTTAGTTATTAACTTGTAATATTATATCAATAGAATACAAAAGGTTCTTCCCTATTACACTCGTGTTTATCACCCTTTTAGATTCACTTGCTCTTTCATCATAATATAATACTGAAAATCCCTTTAGGGATGTTTTAAATTATGTAATCATTTGGCATATAGATTAAAAGGAAGAATTATCCTAGCTTATGTCACTGTATTAGTAAATGTTACATTATAAAGTTTATTTCTAATAAAAATTTCATAATATTATAATTACATAAATACAAAGAAATGTTTTTACTTTTCCCCACTTACCAAATGATGCACAGTTTCTTATACTTTGAATTAGATAATAAAAATGTGATTATTAACAAAATTTAAAATGACACCTTGTGTTATATTTGTCTTTGTGATCAAATATATATGGACATGTGCATTATTATTAAGCATTTCATAACCTGATGTTTAATTCTTACATTTTGCATTTAAAAATTAACCTTTTCATAATATCAAAATATTCATACCTTCTACAGTACGTTTCTTTTTTTTCTTTTTTTTTTTTTTTGCGGTACGCGGGCCTCTCACTGTTGTGGCCTCTCCTGTTGCGGAGCACAGGCTCCGGATGCGCAGGCTCAGCAGCCATGGCTCACGGGCCCAGCCGCTCCACTGCATGTGGGAATCTTCCTGGACCGGGGCACGAACCCGTGTCCCCTGCATCGGCAGGCGGACTCTCAACCACTGCGCCACCAGGGAAGCCCTACAGTACATTTCTAAGTGATGAGATAAGAAAGCACGTTTCAGGTTGCTATTTCCAAGCATTTCTACAATGAGTATATCTCATAATTAGATAGTCTTTATTCACAATAAATAAAAATCCAGATTGTAAACAGTCCTCCTCCTCCCCCTCATGACTCTCCGTTTGTTCTGTTGTAGAAGCCCAAGGCTCAGGAGAATTCATCCCAGGCTGCCCCTTACCATGCTTCTCTTTATGGGTTTGGCTTGGTTGCAAAATACTGTAGCAGCTTCTTGCTGGGCAATCTGAGAAAGGCTACAGCTAGTTCCTGGGATACTTCTTTTCTCCTGGATCATAATAAATTGAATAAATAAGGAGTTCCTGATCCCTGGTCTATATCAATCAAAGTGAAAATATGGGTATATTAATCTTGAACTGTAGCCTAGCTGAGCTAATCTTCACGGTTGGTCCTGACTGGTATGATGTAATTAATTGCAGTTAATGTATATTTGTGGAAGCTAAGATGCTTATAATCACTGGACGGTTTCGGTACCTGGAAGTGCTTGAGCTGGATCTCTTCGTTTGCCCCTCTAGACCTCCCATCTTCCCTTTTCCACCTGGTCTCTGTCCTCGTTGCTGGGCCTGGTGGGTTCATCAATCTGCTTCCTGCCCCCCGGCTGCTGGGTAGTTTCGGCCAATGGAAAGCCCCAGTGGGAGATCATAGGGGGAGGGACAATGAGGTCACTTTCCCCCAAGGTTTCTACCTGTAAGGTCACCTTGGATTGGCTGTTTTCTTCAGACTGAAGACCACTTACTTCTCAAGGCAGCCTGCTGTCTATAATTCTCTCTCCTCTGGATTCGTTACCCTTCTTTCCCCTTGTACTCTTTAGCCCTAGGGGTGATGTCAAATCCACTACTACTTGCACCGGGTCTCAGCGCTGTTCCTTATGGTCCCCCAGAATGTCCCACACCTTTGTAAAAAGGCCCTCAATGAATAGAGTATGCCATCTATTTCCTGTTGGGATCCTCACTGATATAATGCTTTATATGGAGTAACTAATTTAATCCCTTCAACTATACTATGAAGTAAGTATAAATAGTATCCTTGTTCTAGGGGAAAGGAAAGTGAAGCACAGAAACACTAAGTCACCTGCAAAGGTTGCAGGACTATGATGTGATAGAGCCAGGATTCAACCTGGCTCCAGGCTACATGGTCTTACATGCTGTATCCAGGTATGATAATATGAGTGATACAGGATTTCATTGTTTTTCCAGGAATAGTCACAGTAATAAAATATATTAACATTAATCATGTTGATGACAGATAAGGTTGATCCACCAAATTATCACCAGTGCTCTCTCCTCACCTAGCACTTCATCTGAATACTTCAAAAGAGAGTGACTTTTTTTTTTCTGTTACCCAGGAAAGATTGAAAGAATGATATTCTTTGATGATAAGGAATAAGAAGTGCAAATTTTACTTATTATCCTCAACACTGCTTGAAAAACATTCTTTGCCAACAACTAAGTATTCTCTTTAAAATATGAACTCATCAAAGGTTCAAATTTAGCTTGTTTCTTTTCTTAAGAGCCTGACATTAGAAGTTAGTATTCATTTCTCACAATGACCTCGTTTTTACATAATTTCAGTCCTGTCAGTTCGTTCCCACTTTGCTGTCCTCTTTGTGTTAGGGGATGTGTCTTCTTCTGCCCTGCCCCCCACATTCGCCACTCATTCTTCAGTTTTCATTGCCCTCCGTATCCTTCTGTGGCATAACCTGTCCCATTTTCCGTCCTCTTGGCCTTGTGCTATGGTGCTGCTATTGACTGCAGCTGCAGTGTGTTGATTCTGGACTCTAGGTACCCCTGGTTGCTACAGTATGCTGCTTCTGGATGACTTATTTGGCAGTTAAAATTTTTTCCAACACAGCAGCTTCCTAAAGTGTAGCTTCATTTCTTCATGCTAAAATGCTGAAAATAAAGAAACAGCCCTATAACAGTCCCTTAGGGATCCTTGGATCATTAAAACTTCATAGAATGATAGCCTATAATTTTTTTTTTTTTTTTTTTTTGGTCTCAGGAATACACAAGCTTTAAAAATGCAGTTGATTTTTAGGAGCTCAAAGAAGAAAAACATACACTTATGATTCAGGTGTTCTTGTTGTTAAGAATAGTACATTTGAATGAGCAGCTGTTTATAGTTTGGGTTTTGGGTGGTTGTTCTGTAGGGAAGGTTCTGTTCTTGACAAATGTGCTTCTCAGTCATTTTTCCTAACGTGGGCGGTTGGATCATGGGAGAAGGCCAGAGTTTCTTGGCAGTTTTCTCTTCTTGTTGCCTGGAACCCCATACGATACTACTCTGGGCTTAAACTGCCAAACTTGGGAACTTGACCAGACATTCGAATCTGTGAGCACAAGCAATCATTTATATTTTCTCAGACTACTTACCTTGGTGTTGTATTTATTAAGAATTATTCTGCAATAAACTGTAGCTTTAAGACTATAATAGAAAGCTGCTGATTAAAAGGTTTCAGTTTTACCACATGATTGGTGTAAATACTAGCATCTTTTTGGTCAAATGTTTTGCATGAAGAGAGTATGTAAGCGTAAAGATTTGCTCAAATAAATGGGGAGTTTCTAGTTGCACCTACCTTTGGCAAATGCCAAAAAAGATCAATGTGGTGGTATCTTTTCTTTAAAAAAGTTCCCATTTTATGTGCATGTGAGATCTAGACAGAACTATTAAGCTAAACACCTTACCAAATATGACTTACTGTATTGTCCTGGCAAAGACTTAAGAAGATGTCATGTTGAGCTATTTTGTTTATTTTCATCAAAATGCCCTTTCATCTGCCATCCAAATAAGGGATATTTAAATTCAGTGATGTTTTAAAATCCAATCCTCATTATAAAAGAACAAAAATTTTTAAAATAGTCATTAAATTCAGTTAAAACAAAAATAAACCTATGCAGCAGATTTTTGCATTCTATTCATTATAAACTTTGATATCTGTGAGTTTCAATAGCAACAAAGGAAGGGTAAGTACAGAGGTTGCCCAAACAGAGGAGAAGAGTAGAAGTTTTTCTAGGAGTTTGGAACGTTGAAGGAGCCATAGCCATTCAGCCACTGTAACCACCATCATGTGGGGTTGGATCCATGGCCAAGAAACACCATAAATTCTTCTACCTCTTTCCCTGCCACATACTCAGCAAAACCCCTTCTCTTGTTAAACCTAGTCAGCCACCTACTCCACGCCTACACTTAGGCCACTGAATATTGCTACAGAAAAGCATTAATTGTTTCGATGGGTCTTACTATAAACTCATGTCCACATGCTTCAAAGAGAGACACAGGAGAGCCTTACAGACCTAATACACTTTCCTGGTAGGTTTGCTTTCTCGCTCTCAGAGATGACTATTTCCCAGTTTAATTCTTCTCAAACTTCCCATATTCTTTTCCGACCACCTTCCTCTCAGTTGCTTTGTACTTCACTGACTAAACAGACCCAGTCAGACTACCTCGTTCTCCCATCACTGAATCTTCCAGCCTGCATTGGTACCTAACTCACCTTATTAGCCCACCACCGAATCTGCCATCCTGCATCGGTACCTAACTCTCTGGCTTCCTTCCTCTTTCAGCAGTTACAGTCCCCCTGTCCCTGCCAAAGGCCAGCTCTCCGTTTGTTTCCTGAGGCCTTTTCTCGTCTCAAGTATATTGCACTTGCAATTTTCTCCTTTCTGCAACCTCACGGATTTTTCAAATCTAAGGGATTCTTCTCATCAGTACATTCTAGTATCTCCTATCTGAAAATGAAACAATGCACTTCATTTGACTATAACCCTTTCAGCTATTTCCCATTTCTCTACTCCCTTTTCCCAGCAAAACTATCTGAAAAGAGTTGTCTGTCTCCTTGTCTACACTTCTTCACTTTCTCTTCATTCCTTGACCCTCTCCAGCTGGACTTCTGTCTTCTCTGCCCTCCTGACACTGCTCTTGTTGAGGTCATTAGTGAACTCCATGATGTCAAAAACAATGGCCATATGCCTGTTCTTGTGTTACTTGATCTTTAAGCAGCATTTGACAAGGCTAACTTCTTCTTCCTCTTTGAAACACTCTTTTACTATAGGTTTTCATAACATCACACTGTGGTGGCTATGGAGGTGTCCCACTCAGGTCTTCCTTCATGAGAATATGCTGCAGGGTGACAGCCTCCAGCTCTCATACCCTTAGATCTAAGACAGTGGAAACAGAGCCCAGGCTTCCTTGGAGTGTTCCCAGCAAATAACTAAGCATGAAGGGGGTACTAGAACTGGGACAGTCTCACCGCATGAGAGTCCTCTAATAATTACCTTGGATCAGGAAGTCCCCATTGGCCAGACCAGGTCTTTCTTAAAACTGAACTGTGGTCTGAAGCTCTTCCCATTAAACCCTTCCATCCTCCTCCCCGTTCATAGATGTCAGACCCGCAAAAGGTCTGAAACTCTCTCCATCTGCTCCTCCCTCCTCCTTTATATCTGTTTCATATGTCTAATCCCGTCTTGGTGTCACCTTCTTAGAGGGTCCAGATGGACTCACACACTGTCCTGTTCCCTTACCCACCTGGCAGTTCCTTATCTTTTTGCCTCCTCTTCTCCAGGAGCCCTTAACACTGGTGGCTTCATCCTTGGACGAACTCTTCTCTTCTTGGTGTCTTTGTGATCTCATTCATTCCCATGGCTTTAAATATAATCTTTCGTCATTAACTATCAAATCTTTAGCTCTGATCTCTCCCAGAACTCCAGACTTCTATATCTAATCATATTCTTGACATTTCCACTTGGGTATTTAATGGTCATCTAAAAGGTAATATATTTTAAGGAACTCTTAATCCTCGTCCATAACTGCCCTTCTTCAGTTGCCCTCATCTCCGTAAATGACTCCAGTCATTCTTGATCGCTCTTTTTTTTTCATCCCCCATCAGCAAGTCTTATGGACTGAACTCTAAAGCGTCTCCCAAACTGATCCATTTTTCTCCAGCTTGGCTATGGCCACCCCAGTCAGTGTTGCAGCAAGCCTCTGCCTCTTGCCCTCTCATAGTCCATTCACCACTCAGTAGCCAAAATGAGCCTTTAGAAGTGTACGTCAGATCTAATCACCCCCCTGGCTACAGTACTACAAAGGCTCTTCCTTGAACTTCGACTAAAGCCCAGATTCCCTTATATTGTTTACAAAACCCTACACAATTGGCCTCTCCTGGCCCCTCAGACTTAACCTCTTCCTTCCCCTTGCCACAGTCACAGTGGCCTTCTTTCTGTTCCTAGAATAAGGAGAGGTTATTCCTGCCTTTGGGGCTATTATCTCATCCCTAGGTGCTCTTCCTTCTTGTCACTCAGATCTCAGCTTAAATGTTACCTCCTCACAGAAGTCTTCTCTGACCTCCCAATCTGAAGTAATGTATCTCGTTACTTTCTAACACACATCACCCTGTTTTCATCCTCTTCGTAACATTTACATTTTCTTATCTTCTTTATTAATTGTCTGTCTCCCCTCAACTAGAATGTAAGCTCCATGAGAACAGGGTCCTTTTCTGTCTCGTTCATTGCTGCATTCCCAGCACCTCCATGTGCACCTGGTATGTAGTTAGAGTCCTTATATACCTGTGGAACAAGTGAATTGACAGAACTGCATTATTGCCCTTCCATGAGCATATTTTCTTTCCTCTGAAAGAAAAAAGCAGTGAATTTTCCTAACTCTACACTTGTGAACTTGTAACTCTTATTATGTTCACCATTGCCTAGGATGTACTTTTCCTTGAATTTATACGTAATGCCAATAGAGTTAAAAATCCCATTATAGTGAATCCATGGGGCATGCTGTTGGCTTTGTTCCAGTGGAATTTGTCACAAAGCCAGAAATTGCATTTCCAGTCTACGGAAACTGGGGGTCAAATAGCTGATTCTCCATTTCTCTCCAGGACTGGGAAGGGAAAACTCCGACTCTGAGATGGGAAGTGAGTGAGGTCTAGCGAATCTCCTGCCTCTCTCATCCAGGCTCCCTGATGTTCTTCATGGATGTTGGCTTTGGGCTTTTTGTTTGCTTGTGTTGCTGAATGATATGAGTATTGGAAGAAGAAGGGGGAGCTGAGGAAGAGAGAAAAATGAAGAGGCAATTACTATTTGGTGACTAGAAAAGATTCTAGAGTTAAATCTTTTAAAAAGTTGGGAGTTGTTTTCTCCTACTTTTTGTAGCATGAAAAGGTACATCATTAGGTGCTGTTTTTACACATGAAAATATACATGAACAAGGGTCAGAAAATGAAACAAGAAGAAACAGAACACAGTTCCTATTATCAAGTATTTGGTACTGACAGTTTGTTGTAAACAGAGCAATGAAGGGTTCTGTTTTTGTTTTTAATTGTATATTATTCTGAAATGTAGAAGCAGCTTTGATATAGAGATCTCTCTTTCATTTACCATTTCATTTGCCATCTCTCTTTCAATTACCATTAGGTAATTGTGTTCAAATCAGATTGTCAAATTTTTATTTTAATGGCTCAAATGTTATGAGCCATATAAATGTTATATTATACAAAAATGTCCTGAGTTATTTAAAAGTCATTTATTAAGAACTTTTCTGGTTCTCTCAGATAGAAGTATTTATACCCTCCCTCCTTTTACCCATGATACTTGTTACATGGCCCTTATCATGCTGTCCTACCTGTCTGTATCCCATACGGTGAACATACTAAGGACAAGGGCTGTGTTTTATTTATCTTTGCATTCCCCACCTATACTGCCCCTTGCACTCCCCATCTTTCCTGATAAAATGGTGCCTGGGGAAAATGGGTTTTAAATGCATGTTTATCAAATGTCTATTTCTATAGTTACCTGAACCTATTACTTGAATCCCCTACATCTTATCCTGCCCTTGTTAACAAAGCTGCTTGCTTAATGGCCAGTTATTTCTAGTCTTGGTCAAGCTGTCAGAGTAGGGTGGGGGATTTTAGCTCATCCCCAGTCTGTCATATTGCATTCTCCTGTTTCTAGTTCTTATATTAAGATCTTATCTTCATTGATAAGCCCATCTTGTCTTCCTCTACCAATAAGCACAACCTTTCCACTAAAAAACACCTGACTCATTTCCTTTCTACAGTTTTATATATGCTTCAGTGGATTTTGTGTTGATGTTGTCTTATTTATCTTTTTTCCCCAGTTATTTATCTTATTAGGCTCTAAGTTGTTTGAAGGCCAATCTAAGCCAGTCAGTGCATACTCACCAAAAGTGCTGGGATAGGTGCAGTGGTACCTGGTACAGACAAATACTGAGGTGCCATGCCTGCTCTCAAAGAACTGATAGTTTGCTTGGGAAGTTAAAACTAACTGTATTTGCTTTATTTGAAATGCCTGACGTATAATATACCATTGTTATTAATAGATTTCATGTAAGGAAAGAAACCTTGCCATGTGATATCTATGCACCGATGCTGACTGATCTCAAATTCTGGATGGCGCTCCAGGGAGATGGAATGTCATGTACAAAAGTCGAAACGAATTTAAGAAAAAGCCAAAGGGTCTAGAAGCTCATAGGACAGATGATTCGTCTGTTAATTTTTCTTCCATCCTTCTTGCCCTCTTCCCACGGTTGCCTTTCCCAGGCCCCCCTCCCCCGGGTAAGGTAAGCATCAGTGCAGATAATACCTTCCTCATTCTTCCCTTAAAAATGATATAAGGTAAACAGATTAATTGGACTCTCTAAAAAGGGACACTCAGATATCATAAATTGGCAAATGTAAATTCATATGTCAGTACACACAGCAGTGTTTTCCACACAAGTAGTCTCTATGGACCAATTAAATGATGGCTCCCTTTTGTCCTTATCTGTTTTTATAACAGTAGAACTGTAACTGTATATACAGACTGATGTTTGGACCCAAGTCTGTCTATAATTATGTTAGTTATAAATTTAACCCATTATGTTATTTCAACATGTGCTTTGTTATTTATTTTTTCCTTCTAGAATTCTGCTGTCATTTGTTTGTTGAACATCAGTACACAAATTCTTTTTCTTTTCCCCATGGTGTATGTCCGGGAAGAAATATTGCTGCCTGGCAGAGGGTACCGGGGCCTTGTATGATTTATTTCTTCTAATTTTATTCCATTGTAAAGACTCCAAAATGTTATAGAAACTTGAATAGTTTTAAGTTAATTCTTTTGAAATCTAGGCTTTTGCTCATCTTTCAAACTGAACAGTGCCCTGACATGTCTGAGGTTTAGGAAACTTTGGCTCGAGTTGATGAGGGGCGTCTAATCTAGATCTTTGTTGCTGAGTGAAATTCAGTGGTTTTGGCTCATGGGAATTTGTGCAAAATTGTTGGTTCGTTTGATTTGGTTCCCTTTAGACTACACCCATGAAGTTTTCTTTGGGTTTAGCTTGGTGATCCCCACCCCACCCCAAACTCAAAGTGGAACACTGTGGGAATGTTGAGGTTTATACCTCAAGCTATAACTCACCCTAGAGCCTTACCCAGTTTTGAAAAAAAAAAAAAAAGAAGAAGAAAAAAGCCTGGATTTTAAACCTTTGAGCGAAATATTTATTGAAACTAGACTAAACAACCCCATAGTTAGTTAGGATCCTAGAGGTCATTTGACCAGACTCTCCACCTGATACATGATTCCAAGGAACAATTTCAGATTGTTTAAAGTCTTATAATAACTAATTCTATGCAGGATTCCTTATTTGTCCTTTGGTTCAAGCTTGTTGCCTTTGTGGTCGAAGTTTGCTATACCTGTAGAGTTTTTTTTCTTTTCAATCTATCAAGAACCAACGAAGATGTATAAGAACTTCCATATATATGTATCTACTTGTAATTCTGTCAACTTATTTCTTGTATACTTGGAAGTTACGTTATTCATTTAGAATTGCTTCATCTTCCTGAGAATCTTTCCTTTAATCCTATGCAGTGACTGATTTTATGTCTAACAATTCTTTATATCTTAAAGTCTATTAAAAAAAAACTTATGGGGCTTCCCTGGTGGCGCAGTGGTTGAGAATCTGCCTGCCAATGCAGGGGACACAGGTTCGAGCCCTGGTCTGGGAGGATCCCACATGCCGCGGAGCAACTAGGCCCGTGAGCCACAACTCCTGAGCCTGCGCGTCTGGAGCCTGTGCTCCGCAACAAGACAGGCCGCGACAGTGAGAGGCCCGCGCACCGCGATGAAGAGTGGCCCCCGCTTGCCACAACTAGAGAAAGCCCTCGCACAGAAACGAAGACCCAATGCAGCAAAAATAAATTAATTAATTAATAAACTCCTACCCCAAACATCTTCTTAAAAAACAAAAAAACAAAAAAAAAACAACTTATGTAGGCCCATAACCAAAGCCCACAGTACATGTACAGAATATTACATAATAGCACCAAAGGGTCTGAGCCAGCATGCAGTAATCAAATACATTGATATACTCACGATAAATGTGTGAATATCCACACTAAGTAGGATGTATAAAAATATAATTTCCATCTTTTAATTTTTATTGAAATATAGTTGATTATTTACAAATTTTACATCTCAAAAATTTCCTGTTCTTACATCTTAGTTTGTGTCTCTATAAATGATGTATGGATGACTTTTACTTTTTTATCCAAGTTTTAGTCAGTTTAGTGAATACTAATATTTGCAGTTGCTTCTATCATATTTACATTCTATTTATCCTTTTTCTATGCCTTTTTTGTTTTCCTCCTCTTTTCCTACCTTCTGTTTTGCTGACCAACTTTGTCTTATTTATTTTCTTCACTTCTTATCTGGAAATTTTATATTATCTTTCTTTTCTTTTAGTGGTTATCATTAAAAATTTATAAGCATACTTGACTTCATAAAGTCTAAAATTAATATTTCTAATCTGATCTATATGATTAACTTTGATTATATCTCCTATTTTATCTTATTTTTTAAATATTTTAATTTCATCTTGTTTTAATAAGACTCAAATCAATCATTATTCTTTTTTTAATTTAATTAATTTATTTTTTTAATACAGCAGGTTCTTATTAGTTATCTATTTTATACATATTAGTGTATATATGTCAATCCCAATCTCCCAATTCATCCCATCACCACCACCCCCTGGCTTTCCCCGCTTTGTGTTCATATGTTTGTTCTCTACATCTGTGTCTCTGTTTCTGCCTTGCAAACTGATTCATCTGTACCATTTTCCTGGATTCCACTTATATGCGTTAATATACGATATTTATTTTTCTCTTTCTGACTTACTTCACTCTGTATGACAGTCTCTATGTTCACCCACGTCTCTACAAATGACCCAATTTCCTTCCTTTTTATGGCTGAGAAACTAGTGAATGTTAAGATTTCAGCAGTTGAATTCTCAACTATTCTTTCTTTGAATACTTTCTCTCTATTCTTTTTTTTTTTTTTTTTTTTTGCGGTACGCGGGCCTCTCACCGCTGTGGCCTCTCCCGCCGCGGAGCACAGCCTCCGGACGCGCAGGCTCAGTGGCCATGGCTCACGGGCCCAGCCGCTCCGCGGCATGTGGGATCTTCCCGGACCGGGGCACGAACCCCTGTCCCCTGCATCGGCAAGCGGACTCTCAACCACTGCGCCACCAGGGAAGCCCTCTCTACTCTTTAATAGTTGAATTCTCAACTATTCTTTCTTTGAATACTTTCTCTCTTCTATTCTCTTTAGTGTCTACTTCTGCAACTCATGTTCATTTTCCTTTGCATTCACTGCTGTTTCTTAGATTTAAAAAAATATGTATTGTCTTTGTATTGCTCTTTGTTTCATTTTGGGTAATTTCCTCAGATAATCTCTCCTAGTTCACCAAGTCTTGCCTCACCTGTGTCTAATTGGTTTAACCCTTACATTGAATTTTTAAAATTTCAATAATCATAGTCTCATTTTTAGAAGCTCTGTCTGGTCATTTTTCTTCTGTCTGTCCTGCTTTTCATAGTATCTTGCTATTTTATTATTTTTTATTACTTATTTTAAGTATTTTAACACATTTATTGCATAGTCTTTGTATTTTAAAACATTTAATTTTAATTTAATTTTAAACACACTTATTGTATAGTCTTTATATCTAAAGCTCTTGTAGATCTGAACCTGCTGTTTGTTACACCTACTGACTATTTTCTGTAGATTGTGTCCTTGTGGGTTTTGTTATTTTGGATTGTGAGCTCATCTTCAGTGGAGCTTGGTCAGTTGGAATCCTATTCTATAGCTTTAAGGGCAAGTTGCTATGACTAGATTTATTTTTGCTGCTTCCTGCTGCCCCAGGGCTGTCATCAGCTTGAAACCACTTTTTACATTAATTTCAGTGATTGGGATTTGCAGACCAGCTGGGTAGTGTAAATTTATACCTCAGTTATGCACATGAGTAAGTCAGTGGTTATGAAGGCCGAAAGAAGACTTTTTCTTTTCCGACCCATAGTTCAGGCAGGGACAGACAAGTTTCCTTGCCATTTCCTATGCTGATAGGTAGATATGCATTTTGTTGTTGTTGTTTATTACTTTAGTAGGCTATTACTTATAGGCCCCGGGCCTATAAGGAATCTTGTTTCTAAATACCCAGTTCATGTTGGGCTAAATCCTGGTTACTGATATCAGCATTCTTTTCCTACTCCCATACTCCTAGGGTTGTCCTAGCATTAGCACATACATTTTTACTTTTTCATTTACTTCTTTGTTTTTGGTCCTTAGATATTTTCCTTACATTTCTGGGGGCAAATTCAGCTATACACTTAAAAGTGTATACATTAGGGCTTCCCTGGTGGCGCAGTGGTTGAGAGTCCACCTGCCGATGCAGGGGACACGGGTTCGTGCCCTGGTCCGGGAAGATCCCACATGCCACGGAGCGGCTGAGCCCGTGAGCCATGCCGCTGAGCCTGCGCATCCGGAGGCTGTGCTCTGCAACGGGAGAGGCCACAACAGTGAGAGGCCTGCGTACGGCAAAAAAAAAAAAAAAAAAAAAAAAGTGTATACATTATATTTTACCCAGAATTTCTAAGTAGATTTTAGAAGGAGTGATCTCAAGCCTTCTGGTCAGCCATAGGGGGAGAATTGGACGTCTTAGTCATTTTACATTTCCTGATCCTGTACTAATGCAGTTTGTTTGTTGTTATTATTGAGCTGCAGGACTTTCTATTGATCTCTGTTACATTTTTATTGTTGTTGTCATTAAATTTGGTCCCTCATTCTGGCTTTTTAAAAAAAGAATCATGAGGGAGGGAGACGCAAGAGGGAAGACATATGGGAACATATGTATATGTATAACTGATTCACTTTGTTATAAAGCAGAAACTAACACACCATTGTAAAGCAATTATACCCCAATAAAGATGTTTAAAAAAAAAAAAAGAATCATGGCTCAGTCACCTAGTACGTTAGTTTTACCTCCCAGACCTGAATCATTTGTATATTTGATGTACAAACCAGCTTGGTTTTCCATAGCGTTTGGTAAAAGTATTAAATCAGAGCAGTTCATGTACATAGCCCAGAGGTATGCCACCAAAGATATCTCTGTCAGTGGACATTGAACAGAACTCTTTTTTTTTGATGTACGCAGGCCTTTCATTGTTGTGGCCTCTCCCGTTGCGGAGAACAGGCTCCAGACGCGCAGGCTCAGCAGCCATGGCTCACGGGCCCAGCCACTCCATGGCATGTGGGATCTTCCCGGACCGGGGCACGAACCTGTGTCCCCTGCATCGGCAGGCGGACTCTCAACCACTGCACCACCAGGGAAGCCCGATCAGAACTCTTTGAAATTACTTACAAATGTGTCCAACTCTGCTATTCATTTCAGTTTACATTTCAATATTTGGCTCGCAAGGCTTATTCTTAATGAACTTGCTCGGCTCGGTCCAATTCATTTCCGCCAATATTTCTAAGTACATACCATTTTGTGTACTGTGTGTACCAGAGATATAAAGAAGAATAAGCCATAGCTCCTTCCTTCATGACACTCAGGCTGGTAGAAGAGACACTTAGGAAGGCACACAGGCTAGCCATGTGATAATCTCTTCCTGTATTTTGCTCAGGGTCAACTTCTATCTGACTGATCTATAGTTTATGGCCTCCACCCCCATTCCTTTTTTTGCCATGTCTCAGACATATCAGTTGAGTTTATACAATTGATTTGTGGGAAAATTTTCACACGGCTAACTTCTGTGTCTCTTCTCTCTATAATCTTTTGTGAATAAATTCATTTTGGTATTTTATACTCCTATATTTTAGAGTATTTTTACAACAATAAAGAATACTAAAAATATTGGACATATGTTAAGCTACTTTAAGAATTTTTTTCCTTTTTATTCCTATTCTAATTATTTTCCCCTTTGGTTAAAAATGTTCTCAAAATTCTCCCTTCTCTAAACTTCCTCTTTCCCAGAAAGGCAGTGCAATATAAATGTCTGATAGCAATTTGATCTTTTTTGGTCTGACGCCTTGTGCTGACTTTTTCACACAGGGTTTCCTACTTGGTCCAAGACTCCAGCTCATTTTTTGTTGTTGGTATTTGAAAATTCGTTAGGCAAGCTAATGATGTAACCACATTCTCAGTGAAAGAAGTTAACTTATTTAAGAAATAAGTTATTATCTGGACTAGAAATTGTGGATTTCAGCTTTAGCCTTTTCTCTCTGTAACCCCAACCAACATTCACTAATCAAGAAGTCCTGTCAATATTTCCCCTTCGAAGCATTTCATATCTGCTCCCAGTATTTTGTTCCCACATTTAGTGCCCTAGCCCACACCCTAATCCTTTCCTGCCTGAAAATTGGATAACTTCCTAAATGTTTTTCATATCTTCTGACTTTAATCTTAGTCCTGTGTTTTTCATATTGCAATTCAGGATCTAGTAGGTTATAAAATCAATTGTTTGTGATCAGAAGTTTTTAATGACATAAAATAGAAGAGATAGACAATATTAGAGTCCATGGCTATGATGAGGGTATTTTTTTATGAAACTTTTGTTTTAGTTATGTATATATGCCACCTATTAACTTACCATTTGTAATAGAAGATGATAATTATATAGGTATTTGTCATTTGGAGGAGTGTCTACCTAGCATTTGAACCTTGTTCGTACGCTTAGAGAACTATGTAGGATATGAGTCTTGGCGGGAGGTAGGGCCTGCCTTGCATTATAGAACTTTAAAAAAGCCCCAGTCTTGCTTTTCCAGCATCCCTTGCAGCTAGGGTGCTGCCTTTTGACCTAGGCTTCTTAATCAGATGTCTGGGATGTTGAGTTAGGACTGACAGAAGCAGGGGAAGTGAGTACCTAGGCTGATGGTGGTGGCAGTGGCCATGACACTGGCATTTGGCTTTCTAAGCAGCAGGGGCTGACAGTCTCAGCTGTGGCATCCAGTGGTAGCAATGGAGTCCTCATCAGAATGGTTATGGGCATAGTTTGGGAATGTTTTTGGCTGTCTAGCCTCCTTTTGCTCCTGCCTATTTTCTGAGTCTAGTATTCTAAATTTCCTGGAGATTTTATGGGCTGCTCTATTTCCATTCTAACAATTTCTTTTCTACTTGCTATGGATTGAATTGTGCCCCTGCGTCTCGCCCCCAATTCATATGTTGAAGCTCTAAACTCCAATGTGACTGTGTCTGGAGATGGGGTCTTTAGGAGGTAATTAAGGTTAAACAAGGTCATAAAAGTGGGACCCTACTTGAATAGGACTATGGCTATCTAAGAAGAAGAGGGGGATGTCTTTTTCTCTCAGCCACATGAGGACACAGGGGAAGGCAGAGAGACCTGCAAGCCAGGAAGAGAGCTCTTACCTGAAACCAAACCTTACTGGACCTGGATCTTGGACTTTCCAGCCTCCAGAACTGTGAGAAATAAATTTTTGTTGTTTAAGCCACCCAGTCTGTGGTATTTTGTTATGGCAGCTGAGCTGGCAAATACAGATTGTGGTACAGAGAAGCGGGCAGTAGCAGCACACCTTCACGGAAAGAGGGAGGCAGAGTCCCATGGATTTCTCAGAGCGTCACGGTGCAGTGCTGACTTTCTCACCTATCTGAGCAGAGGCCTGGGGTAGCTTTTCCATTAAAAGACCCTTTCTCAGTGATTTCTAGGAGAGTGGGCTTTTCACTCCATCCTCCTGCCTGGGCTACTCAGAAAGTCAGCTTTAAAGGAAGAGAAGCAAACAGCAAGTAGGTTGCCATCACGGGCAATGCTTCCACAAGTCTAAGTGTGCTGGAGTCCAGGCCAGGATACCCAGGAGCCCACCCTGCAGCACCTGCCACCTCTGTCCTAGCTGCCGGCTGTGACTGCAGGCTCCATGCCGCATCACCAAAGGGGCCAGCACACCTCTAAACATGGCTCCTCTAGTCCTGGGGACTGTACCTCTTAGCCTCTTGTTTGAGGTACAAAGCCTAAGTACCTCACATGACAGGGATCAGCCAAGATACAGAAAAAACCCGAGAGTTTATTATTACAATTAAAGTTTTGAAAGTAGCTGGCTATGAATGAACAGTAACATTTTCAAAAGAAAATAAACTGAGAATAGACCTGTGTGAGATGTGGAAAATATTTTAAAGCAAAGGAAATGATTCAGCACCTCAAAGACGTGGCACTTAGATGAATTACTCAGGTCAGTTCTTCACTTCTGTGGAGAGCCTCTATGTCTTGGATAAATTCATATGTGTGTGCTTTGCATAATGCTCCTGGAAGATTATTTAATATTAGTATTCTGAAACAAAGGAACCCCTTTGAATGATTCTAGCCATTTCCTCTACAAGTCAGAGTGGTGGTAGGGGGATAGTATGCCTTGTGGAGTAGAGCTTTGTTTACATAATGGATGCTTTGTCAAGTAATTAAAAAGTGACCTTTGAAACATTTAGCTTGGTTTGTTTTGTTAGATTTTCTCATTTATTTTTTTTTCCCTCGGGTACCTTTTTGCAACTTCTCATAACATCTAGGTGAATGCTTTAAGAGAATATATTTTATCCTTTATTTCATGAATCAAATGTACAGGTATGAAGTAAAAATAAATAAATAAGTTTGAAAAGTAAATATTCAAGCTACATTCTAGCCATTACCTGAAATAAGAATTTTATAGTATAGTCAAAGTGCTCAATATTTAATCTCAGGAATAAATGTTTCAATGGTTTTTATAATTTTAGGTAATTTTCCAGATAAATTGCATTCGTAGTAGATGCCACTTGTCATTACTGAAAAGAGGCCAAAATAATATGTTTTCACAGAATTGTTTTACTACGTTGAAGTTAACATTAAATATTACTTAAAATTATAATGGAGGCGGGTTTGAATTACATTTGTGTTTCTCATTTGAGAGATTTAAAGAACAATTAATTTAACTTGGAGGACCTGATGAGCAGAACAGAAACAATCAGGGAAAGTTACCATCATGAGGTGCTCTGGATACAGAAGGCCTGAGCAACAGTTAAACTTGACCAAAAGTAAAATGGCTGCTATGTGAGATAATGAGCTTCTCATCATAGGAAGTATTCAAGCAAAGGCTGAATGACCTTAACAGGGATCCTGGCATGTACTGTGTCTCTGCATCTCATGGGGAGGTGTTCAGCAGGGAGAGACTTCTCAGGGCCCTTTGGATTCTAGGACAAAAGTTCTAAGCAACTTTTAGTTTGTCGTAATTGTGTACTTTGTGTTGGACGAGTCAATGTTTGAACTTGTCCTATGATCACTCTTCTTTTGCAGACAGAACCAGTAAAAGAAGTCGCTCTTAGTTACTTAATATGCAGTCGAATACTTAGCTTTTCTAAGCCTAAAATAAATCACACAGAGGACAAAAGATTTATCCAGGTTTTGAAAGGCATGCGAAAAGGTCTGTCTAACTTGTTATGCTCACAACTCTAGCTCAGGCTAAAGAAGAGAAAAATAAACCTGTTTTAGCTGTGTTTTTCCTCTAGATCTCCTGTGCTGGTAACTGGATGTTGCTCATGGCCAGCGCATGTTCCGTCTTTCCATCTCTAATTCCACGTTTCACATACTTTTATGTAAAGTCCACTGTCATGAAAAACACTGTGTATTTTGGGGCCGGAGCACCCTGATTTATTTAGAAATACCACGAGAGGACCTGTAATGACAGCTCCTTCCCCGTGCTACCATCTGTCAGTGAGATGTTAAGGGGTTAAAAAGCTTAATAGTTTTCAGTCTCAGAATCAAGGCTGCCATCATGTGGGGAAATTAGAGGTAATTGTCATGCCATTGTCTCAGGCCAGCCATATACTTCAGGAGATGGAGATTCTCAGGATACCCAAATTTCTCTGTCTCCTTTCTCAGTTTTCTATCTTCCACCCTCAAAATGCCAAGCTTGAACTCTCTTATCTGCTCCTCCTTGGCCCAACAATCCTGTAAAATCCTTTCATTCTCCATCTCCTTCCCCTGCTTTATTATTTTTCTTCATGGCAGTTATCACCACATGAATTTATACTATATGCAGCATTTATTTTACTTTTTAAATTGGTATGAGTTCTGATGCTCATCATTTCACCTCAAGTGTACGTCCCACGTGGACAGGGAAGCTGTATGTCTTAGTCACCGCTGTATCCCCAGCTCGTAGAGTAGTCCCTACCTAGCACACATTAGGTACTAGGAACAAGCCTTTCAAGATTTTTATTGGCTCATTTGTCTGCTCGGGTGACTAGTAGTGTTCGTTGAATTGATTTAGATTTCTCCCTTAAAGCTATACTTTCTCACCTGATGTGATTTCTTGCCTCCCCCTCATCCTCTCTTTTGCTGTCATCGTAAGATGTTGTCCTCAGTCTATACCTTTAAGAGAAGCTTAAAATATAAATAAATAAAAGGCGATTGCTTCCTCAGACTTGGCTCTATCTTTTTACGTACTACTCCTTGTAATTACTTCCTTTCCCAGCTCAGGTCTTGGAAGTGACCGTCTACTCTGGCTGCCTTGGCCTCATTCCCTCCAAAATCCTCTGTAACTTGATTTGTGCGCTATTCATATTTCGTAAGCTCCTCTCTTCAACATACGTTTTTCCTGGAGCTTCTCATTGTCAAATCTAAAAGTGCCCACACTGTGCCCATTCTGACCTCTTCCACATGTCCAGCACCGCGCAGCCGTGCTGTGGTTTCAGTAGCACATGGAACATCTTGCAGAGGGACCCCTGAGTCTGGTTAGTTTTATTTCTGACTCTGCAGTGTACCACCAACTCCCTACTTCTTTCTTCCTGTAATCTGTCTACAATCACCAGCCAAGAAATAAATCCTTATACTCCCATACTCACAGTTCTTGTTATCTGCAGTGTCCCCTGGCGATCTGCTTCCAAAATGTGAATTTCCTTAAATCTACAAATATTCTAGAACACAGGTTTTTCCATTAGTGTTAGTGTGACTGGTCACACGAATTAGAGCTTCAGAATGATATGAAGTTGAAGCTGAGGAAACTGCTCCAAATGGATTCCCAGCTCAAAGTCCTACTGCATGTATTCATTTGACAAGTATTTTTGACTGTCTGCTATGTATAGACATTGTTTTAGGCTCTGGGGACACCGGGGTAAACATGGCAGAGAAAGTTCGTGCTTTCTTGGAGCTTACTTTCAGTTTATTTTATTGCCCAAGGGGAATTTTTAAAAGGACTTCTTACATTTAATTGGGTTTTAAATTAATATTTAACCTATTAAACCTACGCATTCAGAAACGTACTTCAACCTACAAATCTTATGATTCTATTTTTAAATCTAGTCATTTTAATATAAAAATAAGAACAATGTCATTTATTATTTCATTAACATTTAGCTTACTCAAGTTTAAGAGTTGAAAGTTCTCTATACAGTTAGTTCTGATTTCAGTTTAGGTAATTCAATTCCCTTAAACTTCATGTACTCATTTAATATATCTGATTTCTCAAGTACCTAAACTGCCTGGTAAGGCAGACTTACAAACCTAACAAGCAAATCATTCTAAGAACATAAGCAACTTAAAAGATAACAATAATCAAACATATATATGTAGTAAGTCAACCTTTCTTAAACATTTCCACAATATTTCCAAAATTAAATAAAATGTTCTTACACCTTCTGATTTAATATCACAAGTCTGAAATCAATTACATATTTCAAATTGAAATCATAATCTCTTTAAGTATTTTAAACTCTTTAAATAAACATACCTAGAATAGCCCAGTGATATGAAAATTGCTCTTAAACATATTCCATAAAAGTATTAAGAGTTGGGTTTGATTTACTTTGTTATCTCTGTTCTTATTTATTTAAACTTCCCTAGGGTGGCAAAGTCACCAGCACAATTAAGGTAAGTAGTTGTACCATCTTTGATTGGCTGAGGTTACTGGGTTGAAAATCAAAATATCTCTATGCGGAATTATTGCTCAGAGATTGGCCCGATTTGTGTTTTTCAAAGACGTCTCCTGGTTGCTGGGTGGTAAAGGATTGAGGGATGTTGGAAGATATCAATCTGGTAGTGACTCCTTGGTCTTTTTTAACTCTTCATCAGCTTCTTCATGGGAAGGGACTTTATTTTGTTCTCTCAGGTTACTCTTTATTAGCTCCAAGACTCTGTTGTCTCTTGCACCATTCTCTTCTATTTTTGCCTGTACCATATGCCTTTCAAACTCCTTTTCTAGTCCTTGATTTTCATTTCCTCCCAGTTCTACTACTAGTGGTAGGGTGGGATGCTTCCGATTCTAAGAGTGGAAGAAAACCGGACCCCAGGAAGAAAGTGGGATGGGGGTTGGACTTAGCAGAAAAAAAAGGAAAAGAAAGAAAGATGTTCTTGACATGTAGGCAAGTGACAAAAATCTAGAGGTATAATAGCATATGTTAGCCTGGGTTATTTTTGTGGGACAAGGTTACGGAGGACTTTGACTTTCTACTCTAATCTACGCTGTGTTTTTGATAAGAAGCATATACTATTTCTATAATCAGAGAAATTTTAAAAAGAAATAAAAAGAAATGCAAATCAAGGGGATTAGTGTGGCAGCAGAATCAAAAAGGCTTTATGAAGATGGTAGAAATGAATCTTGATAAAGAATTGAGGCCGCCCATTAAAAAAAGATATATTATTATTAAATCTTCTATCAGTACATAACTGTAGAGTAAGAATAGCTTTTGAAGTAGCAGACTTTGATGTGTCTTTTTTCAGACTGTGAACGATAGTCGCTGTGTGCCTGTTCCTACAGATATCAGCCTTTTGGGGGTGATTGATTTCGTAGAGCAATAGTTGCAGTGAAAGTAAGATCAATTTGGATTTTGCAGCTCTCACTGAGAGCAGCAGTACAGTAAACAAATATGTAGGCACGAGCTTTTTGTGTGAAGCACTACGAGGTGCTATCATGGGATTTACAGGGAGTGGAAAGGAAGCTATCACTTGCCTTAAAAAACTTGATGTAATCATGGAATCATTCATAATGGCTTTGTTGATCAGAATAATTCTATTTTAACTTTCTACTTATTTGCAAAGGAAATGGAAGCTTCTGGATCATATTATTCTACTTAGACAATGTTATTGTCTCATGCTAACAGTTACTATTTTGAAGTTGCTGTGAAGTTCTTTTACAAGGGGTCCCAGTGCTGAGCATGTTTAGACTGATGATATGACACTCATATCACTGAATAGAATAAAGACAGTACTGGGGCTCCTCGGTTCAACAAAGCTGGGCTCTTTAAAGTCCATTCTAAATGGCCTAGAAAAAAAAGTGCAAGATTTCGGCTGTTGAAGCAAAGCTTTATTGACAAAATTGTGTGAGCATTTTATATATCTGGTCTTAGCAACCTGCGCCTCAGAGCCTCCAAAGAGACATTGGCAACACAACTAGGCCTTTTACACACTCACAGGTGGCTACTCACACAATATCCTGATCCAATTTCATGATAGCCCCCAAGTGATTGAGCAAGACCCTGTGCTTAAAACTTCCCCTCCAGGTGTAGACTAGGTTGTCCCTCCATATGTGCTGCTACAGCACATGGACTTTCCGGATTTGTATTATATTGTACCTTGAATAGTGCTGTGAAAGAAGGGGAATCACAACCATTTGTTGGAATGAAGAAATGGATTAAGTGAGAAATAGGCCTTCAACAAATTTTTTGATTGGCAATTTTGATGAAACAGTTATTCTACGTATATGAATTTGTGGGTAAATATAATATGGCTAGGTTGGCCAGTTTTCAGCATGGTCAAATTGAAGCCATTTCTTTGAGGCTAAGTAAATCATACAAAATACAGCTTTACTGACTCATATCACTGCATAATTGAGCTGGTTAACCATGACGTGATCAGCTATGAATATGGTGAAAAAGCCAGTTTGACTGCTGACTGACCAGGGCAGCGGTAATCTATAGAAATGGTCTTTTCCTGTAATCTTCTGCTTTGCCGGCCTTAGATTTGTGACCACATTTAAGGAAAAAAACCCAGATCAATGAGATGATATTCCAAATACTGAAACAAAATAGGACATATATTTTCTGTATATAACACTTTCTTGGCCCGGATATTCTTAAGTAACTGTTGGGAAGTTGCTATAAAATACATGGAGAATCGGTCCTATTGTATGAGCCTTAATGGTACAGTATAACCTCCACGTTAGGGGGCCACATGTCAGAGTCTCATTGGGGCCAGTTTTCCGGTTTAAATTTCAACACAAAGGATTTACTAGAGGTATTCGGAAGATTTCATGACAGAGCTATTTAATACTAGAATGAGTTATTGGGAGCAATTGTGGCAGGCTGTAAATATAGTTCAGTTTCTCCTCTGTCTAGGATAGTTTGGGTGGCCCTACCTGAGAGCAGAAGGACAAACCAGACTGGTCCTTCTAACCCAAAGTTTTTGCTATTCATTATAACCCAAAAGGAAGCCCTGGTACCTAAATGACTCAGTAGTTCTTTTTT
The DNA here is from genome assembly GCF_059928025.1 of Delphinapterus leucas. Classification (NCBI taxonomy): domain Eukaryota; kingdom Metazoa; phylum Chordata; class Mammalia; order Artiodactyla; family Monodontidae; genus Delphinapterus; species Delphinapterus leucas. The sequence continues at coordinate 35,425,655 of NC_143138.1, forward strand.
GTATATTCAAATAAGAGACACACACCATGTTGGACTTTCATGCTCTAGCTTGGCTGACCACCCCCTGTGTGAAGACCTTCATTATTGAGTTTTGTTTTCATTCACTCTAAACTTTTCCCCTTGGTTGGAAATATGTGTGCTTAGCTTCAGCTCACAGGGAAGTCATTTAATGTATAACTCCAAACTTAATATGCTGAATTAAGTAGTAGAAGAACAAAACAAGCTTTTTTTTTTCCTCATTTGTGAAACAAATTATGCACTTCAAGAGAGGTGGGTGCTTAATTCCAAGCTGACAGAATTCCTTCTAAAATTTCTGCATCAAAGGAGTTTAGGGAGAAAATAAAATAGAGAATAGAACTGAAAGACGTTGTAAGATGGTTAGGTATAATTATTTTGTTCTTTTAACCATTACAAAATTTTCAAGATACCTAATAAGATTGTGTACTTCTCTTATTTTGGAAATAGATGCTTTCTATATTTTTGTTTTAATTTTTTGAACTAAGAATATATTGAAAATGCATAGCAATTTTTAATGCAGTATAGATGTTTTTAATGCAGTGTGAATATTCAGCTTTAAACCACCTGAATATTTAAATGAAATAGGGTCTGTTCCAGTTTCCCTCTGTGTGTATCCATTATGTATATGGAAAATAGATCATATTATTCTGTAGTTCTTTGAAAATAAAAATAGACACGCTAACGAGGATGAGCATTTGGACTCTTTATATATGTGTTCTTTTTGTGTTCCAGCTCAACTTAACCTTTCGGTATCTAAACTTAGTTCATATACAGAATATGGAAAGGGGGTTAGCTAAAGTTGTTTTGAGAGCCATAACTTCTCAGTTTCCTCTGTGCTTAAACTTGAAACCTTAATGTCGTATTAATGGAATTTTGTGTTTTATGTATACATGCACAAGTCTGCTAGACAGATGCTGAAAAAATGCCAAAATGGGACTAATACAACTAAGAATACGACTAAAAATGTTCTATAAATGTGATTATGGCGCTTAGGCATTTTATGGAGATTGCTTTTTTGTTTTTTTACAAAGCTGGAATACCTGATTGGTCTTTAATATGTGAGAAGAATGTTCAAAAGAGTATCCTTCAGTCTTATTTCAGTACAGGTTGCCTTGACTTTACAGACTGCTAAGTACCAGTGTGGAAAGCAAGTATTTGTATACTTAATCACTTATTACCATCAAATTTCTTTATTATTTGAAATGTTTAAAATATGTTGGTTTTAAGACAGAGTAAGCTTTAAAACTTTAAGAGAGAATTTATTTGTGGTATTGCACAACTCTTATAAGTTTGTCAGAGAAATAATTATGAATTGTGTCCGCTTGTTAAAATATAGGACAAAGTTAATGCCGCTCTTTCCTTGGAGACTTAGTTGTTTGGTCATGCTGACTATGCTACTATTTTAAATAATGAACAGAATTCTACATGGCTCTAAGCTCCCCAAGAATAGAGGCAATGATTGAGTTATCAAACCCTCCTCCTCCCTTCCTTCCTTCCTCTCTCCAAACTTCTCTCCCATAGGTTTTGTTGAATGCCTGTAGACTTCTAGTTACCCTGCCCTAGAAGACACTGGATTGATTAAGATAGCATTTCTGTCCACAAGGAGAACACAGTCTTATGGGTCAAATAGTCAAGAAACTCAGTCACTTATTGATTTGGTGGAAGTGTAATGAGCGGAAGAGGGACACAGAAGAAGAGCCTCAGTCCTTCCTTGCGAATGGTGGAAAGGTGAGGGTGACAGTGGAGAAGGGCTCAGAAAGAATGGTGAAAAGCGAAGAGTAGTGGGATTGAATCAGAGACCTGGAGACATAGGTGTCATATAGGCAAATACAGGTGAGGAGAGAAGAAATTTGAATGGGGCAGAGGGTCGGAGGGTGAGGTTTATGGGTGGTGGGGTGACTTGGCTTTCCACACAAACAACTTAAATTCTAGTATGGATGGATACATAGGAAACCTATGGGGAACTGTAGACAGGTCAAATGGCTAGAGAAGGGATAATGTGGAGGTAATGGGAAATGACACATGAAAAATATTCCAGGTTAAGAAAAGCCTCATATGGCCTACAGAGAAAACCAGACCTTATCCTAGAAGCAATGAGAAGTTGCCAAATACTTTAAATTAGAGTGGTGGATCAGTTATAGATGTTATAGAAAATTAGATGTTATAGAAAATTAGAGTTATAGATGTTATAGAAAAATCATTCTGGTGGCAGTGGACAGAGAAGATGAATTGAAGACCAGTTAGGATGGTATTACTATAATGCAGGTTCTCAGAGGCAAAGGCAGTCTAGGGTCCAGGCAAATAGCACAAATAAGCGAAATGGGCCAAGTTCAGAAACTGGAAAACTTGGACTTAGTGACTAAGTAAATACAAGGAGCAGTCACCACTCAGCTCCAGCCAGTTGTTGCCCTTTGGGAAAGCAAAGACACCCCACCACACACATACACACACCCTGTTGCACATTCATTATTTGCTTTTGGCTCTCAGATGGGTGTCAAATGTTTTTTAAAACATGAACAGGTCAACACTCTACTGACCAGACAAAATAAATCTTTGGGCCAGATAAAATCTAAGCCAGTATATCACTGAAATATGTTCTTTTGAACAACGATCTTTGAAAAATGAGTTCTGTGGTCAAATAAATTAGAAGCAATTGGAACTTGACAAAACTGATTTTAAAATTCACAAGGAAAAGAAAATGTGCAAGAATTAGCCAAGACACTTTTGTAGAAGAACAAAGATGAAGAAACTTGCCCTACTAGATATCAAACCGTATTATAAATCTATGGTAATTAAAATAGTGTGGTGCTAGCACAGGAATGAACAAATAAATTAATAGCATAGAATGGATATTTCAGAAACAGTATCATGTATAAATGAAAATGTATGATAAAGGTAGCATTTTAAATGAGTTGAGGAATGATGGATCATTTAATAAATGGTGCTGGGGGAATTAGCTATCAACTGAGCAAAAACAATATTAGATTCTAACTCATGCCATTAGCAAAAAAAATAAAAGATGAATTAAATAACTAATTGTAAAAAATAAAGTGATAAATAGAAGGAAATGGAGAAAACATGTTTATGATGTTGGAGAACAGAAGGCCCTCTTAATGACATAAAATGCAAGAAACAAATTTGACTTGATCAAAATTTTTTAAAAATTTGGACAGCAAAAGCCATCATAAACAGTATTAAAAGACAAGCTACTATCTAGGAGAAAACATGCAACATATAACAGGACAAATATCTATAACATGGAAATAACTCCTCCCAATGAATGAGAAAGAGACAAACAATCCATTATAGATTAGTCAAAAGATATGAACAGGCAGCCCCCTGAAGAGGAATTATAATTAGTCAATAAACATATGAAAGTATGCTTAATATGAATATGAAAATATGCTTAATCACATTACAATCAGATAAATGAAAATTAGAAATGTGAGAAAGTTCTTCCCCTCACTAAATTGGCAAAATTACGATTTGGTAATGTAAGAATAAGTGACAGAATGAGCAAACAGCAACTCTTCAGTTACAGATGTGAACATACATTGCTATGGCTGCCTTCGAGGACATCACTGTCAGTATCTACCAAAACTGAGAGTATACTTGCTCCAAGTTCCAGAAATTTCACTTCAGAGCGTCCACTTGTAGAGAAATAGTAAAGGCTGTTGTCCCTTCTAGCATTATTTGCAATGGCAAGAAACCGGAAAGAATGCAAATGTTCATCAGAAGAGGACTGGTTAAATAAGGTATATATTTCTACTGTGAAATGCTATACAGACTTAGAGTATAAAAGAATGTGATGGGTCTACTGATGTGATAAGACATATTACTGAGTAAACAAAATAGGTCACCCAACAATACAGAGAGTATTAAACCAGTTATTTAAAAAGGGAAAAGGACATAAAACAGTTCTATATGTAATAAAGCCTGGAAGTCCTGCAAAAGGAATAACGGGGATTCACTCTGGTGAAAGTCTGAGGTTCGTCGAGGGCAATTATGTCCAAGGGAGACTTAATTTTATATGTAATTGAAATTTTTAATAAGCTTGTATTCATGCATTTATGAATTACTTGTATAATCAAAAATAAATAAAATATTCTCAATGATGGGAGAAACTTGAGCTTCTTATTTTCTAAGAAGGAAGCAATCAGTAGAAAGGAAGGAGTCAAAAATACGGGAGAGGAGTTATTTGATGGAGAGAGGTCCCCAGGGAGGTAGGAGAGACTACAGTCTAGAATTTAGCTGGAAGCGATTAGCTTTGGATGGGAGGAGGAGGAACACGACTAATAGAGATAAATTTATATATGTTGGGGTGGAGATTGGGAGGGGAGAGAGGAGCTGAAAAATTTCCTGTATGACGACCTCTATGTTCATTTCTAAGTAGCAGCATGTCCCCCACGACCCTCGGGTCCTGTCATCCTCACTGTGGATATCAGTGAATTCCGCCACCTGTTCACCTGAAGCACGTTTAATGTTATTAATATCTCATTACTATTAGCCTCTTTCTTCTCGTCACCTTTGTAAAGAATAGCTTGTTACAGCCATTGCATATGCTCCCACAAGTCCTGCAATCCTACGCTGAGAGCAACAAGGTCATAATAATGGGCCACATCAAGGAACCAATTCCTCTTGTTTGAAAGAACCTGGAGAATTGCTTTCAAATGGCTTGTTTAATTCTAGTGTATCCCATTTTGTACTCAAGAGTATTTCTTTTTCCGGTGCATCCAGAGGTCCCTGTACCAGCTTTCTCCCTGGGGAGGTCTGTAAAATCAACCCCCTCCCACCAGCATTCTCTGGAATTTCTTCTTTTGCAGTCTCACAAAGCCGTCTGTTGTTCCTCTTTAACAGTCAGCTAACTGTGAAGTTAGGGAGAAGTGGTTCTGCCCTTCTCTCGCCTTTAGATTTTAAGAGCCCTCTAGCCACCCGGGGGCTTACCTTTTATGTAAAATATATTTAGCACCTCATTACAAGTTACAATCCCTTTGTGATCCTTGGGTTCCAGATAGGGAATTGAAAAGAGTTTTTAGATATCAGGCATCAAAGGAAATTGAGGAGAACATCTGAGTCCTTTCTTCTTCTGCTCTTAAACTTCTGCCTTTCCTAGAGGCTGTCCCCGAAGTCACTGGTACTTTCTCCCTTTGATAGCTGCCCTCAGGAGGAAAACCCTAAAAAGATTAGACATTCTTTTCTATCTCCTATGCTATTAATGCCATTACTAACATGCTGATGTCAAAGGCACGTCTTTTGCTTCTCTCTCAATGGGTGACACAGACATTAATGTTGTTATTATTTTTCTGTCCTAACTTTAGCCATCCTAGTTAGTGGTAAGTGTTCTAAAACAGTGCTTTTCAGGATTTTACTGTATAATTAATGAAAATCAAAGTACTCAAGATGAAAAGATTATAGATCTGCACTACATTCATACCTATAAGATGCTTACTACATGTGGTGTGAGCCACAAAGGTGTGGTTTTAAGATGAGCAATGAAAATGAAAAGTATTAGAATATACTATTATAATACTATAATTTTTATACTATTACCTATTAGAATAGGTAGTTTAGTTGTATACAACTTAATCTGTCACCTTAATCTTCATGTTTCTGTTATGATTAGCCCTCACTTTAAAAAAAAAATGAAGCCAGTAAATGTAATCTCTAAGACTTTTATGTTATTTTTTTCCTATGAACTTCTGAGTGAAGCAACTTTGAGATGAATATTTAACTGGATAAGATTCTAATGAATACGCTGGATCATTAAGTTTTAAAAAAAGATGGTCAGATTCATTTTATAACTTAATTAGGTAGTAGAAAGAATATTATATTTGGAACTAGGTAGACCTTAATTTTGGTCTTATCACTTACTAAGTGTGACCTTGATCTAGTTAACTTCTTAAAGCTCGGTTTTTTTCATCTTAAAGTGGGGATAATAGAGAAGTCTCAGGAGAAATTCCTTAGAGAATGAAAGAGGAGAAATATGTTTGCGAGGAAAAACAATGAGTTAAGTTTTTATCAAATTAAATTTGCAGTGCTGCAGGAAAATTTAGATATGTAAATTTTTATCGACTGCTTTAAGACCAGAGAGTTTTTAGTTTATTAAGACCATGTTAATAGCACTTGGTAAGATAGTATCTCAGCTATACTATCCATAAACTAATAGCAGGATATGGTCTGGCCCATACCTTCTGCCTTGTTTTCTGTTCCTGTCCCCAAATTCCTTTATGAGTGATCCCAATCAGTTCATATCTCTCTGCTTCAGACTCTCAGCTCGTCTATCTCATTAGATTCTTGTATATGCATGCTATAGCCAAAGCTGTGGTGAAGAGTGATTAGCAACTTCATGAGATGCATTTTTATTTACCTTTCTGCTCCCAAGGGCAAATTACCCCCCTTGATTACTTAATTCCTACAATTTGTTTATCCTTTCTCCATTTTTGGTATTTATTTGTTTTTATTTTTAACATCCTTTTTTCTTAACAGCTTTATTGGCGTATAATTGCTTTACAATGTTGTGTTAGTTTCTGCTGTATAACAAAGTGAATCAGCTATACATATACATATATCCCCATATCTCCTCCCTCTTGCGTCTCCCTCCCATCCTCCCTATCCCACCCCTCTAGGTGGTCACAAAGCACCAAGCTGATCTCCCTGTGCTATGCGGCTGCTTCCCAGTAGCTATCTGTTTTACATTTGGTAGTGTATACATGTCCATGCCACTCTCTCACTTCATCCCAGCTTACCCTTCCCCCTCCCCATGTCCTCAAGTCCATTCTCTACGTCTGCGCCTTTATTCCTGTTGTGCCACTAGGTGCTTCAGAACCAGTTTTTCTTTTTAGATTCCACATATATGTGTTAGCATACGGTATTTGTTTTTCTCCTTCTGACTTACTTCACTCTGTATGACAGACTCTAGGTCCATCCACCTCACTACAAATAACTCAATTTCATTTCTTTTATGGCTGAGTAATATTCCATTGTACATATGTGCCACATCTTCTTTATCCATTCATCTGTTGATGGACACTTAAGTTGCTTCCATGTCCTGGCTGTTGTAAATAGAGCTGCAATGAACATTGTGGTACATGACTCTTTTTGAATTACGGTTTTCTCAGGGTATATGCCCAGTAGTGGGATTGTTGCGTCATATGGTACTCCTGTTTTTAGTGTTTTAAGGAACTTCCATACTGTTCTCTACAGTGGCTGTATCAATTTACATTCCCATCAACAGTGCAAGAGGGTTCCCTTTTCTCCATACCCTCTCCAGCATTTATTGTTTGTAGATTTTTTGATGATGGCCACTATGACCGATGTGAGGTGATACCTCATTGTAGTTTTGATTTGCATTTCTCTAATGATTAGTGATGTTGAGAATCCTTTCATGGGTTTGTTGGCAATCTCTGTATATCTTCTTTGGAGAAATGTCTATTTAGGCCTTCTGCCCATTTTTGGATTGGGTTGTTTGTTTTTTTCATATTGAGCTGCATGAGCTGCTTGTATATTTTGGAGGTTAATCCTTTGTCAGTTGCTATGTTTGCAAGTATTTTCTCGCATTCTGAGGGTTGTCTTTTCATCTTGTTTATGGTTTCCTTTGCTGTGCAAAAGCTTTTAAGTTTCATTAGGTCCCATTTGTTTATTTTCGTTTTTATTTCCATTTCTCTAGGAGGTGGGTCAAAAAGGATCTTGCTGTGATTTATGTCATAGAGTGTTCTGCCTATGTTTTCCTCTAAGAGTTTTATAGTGTCTGGCCTTACATTTAGGTCTTTAATCCATTTTGAGTTTATTTTTGTGTATGGTGTTAGGGAGTGTTCCGATTTCACTCTTTTACATGTAGCTGTCCAGTTTTCCCAGCACCACTTATTGAAGAGGCTCTCTTTTCTCCATTATGTATTCTTGCCTCTGTTATCAAAGATAAGGTGACCATATGTGCATGGGTTTATCTTTGGGCTTTCTATTCTGTTACACTGATCTGTATTTCTGTTTTTGTGCCAGTACCCTACTGTCTTGATTAGTGTAGCTTTGTAGTATAGCCTGAAATCAGGGAGCCGGATTCCTCCAGCTCTGTTTTTCTTTCTCAAGATTGCTTTGGCTATTAGGGGTCTTTTGTGTTTCCATACAAATTGTGAAATGTTTTGTTCTAGTTCTGTGAAAAATGCCATTGGCAGTTTGATAGGGATTACTTTGAATCTGTAGATTGCTTTGGGTAGTATAGTCATTTTCACAATGTTGATTCTTCCAATCCAAGAACATGGTCTATCTCTCCACCTGTTGGTATCATCTTTAATTTCTTTCATCAGTGTCTTATAGTTTTCTGCATACAGGTCTTTTGTCTCCTTGGGTAGGTTTATCCCCTGGTATTTTATTCTTTTTGTTGCAGTGGTAAATGGGAGTGTTTTCTTAACTTCTCTTTCAGATTTTTCATCGTTAGTATATAGGAATGCAAGAGTTTTCTGTGCATTAATATTGTATCCCACAACTTTAGCAAATTCATTGATTAGCTCTAGTCGTTTTCTGGTGGCATCTTTAGGATTCTCTGTGTATAGTATCATGTCATCTGCAAACAGTGACAGTTTTACTTCTTCTCTTATTTGGATTCCTTTTATTTCTTCTGATTGCTGTGGCTAAAACTTCCAAAACTATGTTGAATAATATTGGTGAGAGTGGGCACCCTTGTCTTGTTCCTGATCTTAGTGGAAATGCTTTCAGTTTTTCACCATTGAGAACGATGTTTGCTGTGGGTTTGTCATATATGGCCTTTATTGTGTTGAGGTAAGTTCTGTCTACACCTACTTTCTGGAGAGTTTTTATCATAAATGGGTGTTGAATTTTGTTGAAAGCTTTTTCTACATCTATTGAGATTATCATTATCACTTTTATTCTTCAATTTCATAATATGGTGTATCATATTGATTGATTTTCGTAATTGAAGAATCCTTGCATTCCTGGGGTAAACCCCACTTCATCATGGTGTATGATCCTTTTAATGTGTTGTTGGATTCTGTTTGCTAGTATTTTGTTGAGGATTTTTGCATCTATGTCCATCAGTGATATTGGTCTGTAGTTTTCTTTTTTTGTGACATCTTTGTCTGGTTTTGGTGTCAAGGTGATGGTGGCCTCATAGAATGAGTTTGGGAGTGTCCCTCCCTCTGCTATATTTTGGAAGAGTTAGAGAAGAGTTGGTCTTAGCGCTTCTCTGAATGTTTGCTAGAATTCGCCTGTGAGGCCATCTGGTCCTGGGCTTTTGTTGGAAGATTTTTAATCACAGTCTCAATTTCAGTGCTTGTGATTGGTCTGTTTATATTTTCTATTTCTTCCTGGTTCAGGCTCAGAATTTTGTACTTTTCTAAGAATTTGTCCATTTCTTCCAGGTTGTCCATTTTATTGGCATATAGTTGCTTGTAGTAATCTCTCATGATCCTTTGCATTTCTGTCATGATCCTTTGCAGTGTCACTTGTTACTTCTCCTTTTTCATTTCTAATTCTGTTGATTTGAGTCTTCTCCCTTTTTTTCTTGATGAGTCTGGTGAATGGTTTATCAATTTTTTTTATCTTCTCAAAGAACCAGCTTTTAGTTTTATTGATCTTTGCTATCGTTTCCTTCATTTCTTTTTCATTTATTTCTTATCTGGTCTTTGTCATTTATTTCTTACCTGGTCTTTGTCATTTCTTTCTTTCTGCTAACTTTGGGTTTTTTTCGTTCTTTCTCTGATTGCTTTAGGTGTAAAGTTAGGTTGTTTATTTGAGATGTTTCTTGTTTCTTGAGGATGGATTGTATTGCTATAAACTTCCCTCTTAGAACTGCTTTTGCTGCATCCCATAGGTTTTGGGCCGTCATGTTTTCATTGTCATTTGTTTCTAGGTATTTTTTTTATTTCCTCTTTGATTTCTTTAGTGATCTTTTGGTTATTTAGTAGCATATTATTTAGACTCCTTGGGTGTATTTTTTACAGTTTTTTCCCTGTAATTGATATCAAGTCTCATAGCGTTGTGGTTCTAAAAGATACTTGATACAATTTCAATTTTCTTAAATTTACCAATGCTTTATATGTGACCCAAGATATGATCTATCCTGGAGAATGTTCCATGAGCACTTGAGAAGCAAGTGTATTCTGTTGTTTTTGGATGGAGTGTCCTATAAATATCAATTAAGTCCATCTTCTTTACTGTGTCATTTAAAGCTTGTGTTTCCTTATTTATTTTCATTTTGGTTGATCTGTCCATTGGTGAAAGTGGGGTGTTAAAGTCCCCTACTATTATCGTGTTACTGTCGATGTCCCCTTTTATGGCTCTTAGCATTACGTTTTGATAGTTTGATTAATATGTGTCTTGGCATGTTTCTCCTTGGATTTATCCTGTCTGGGACTCTCTGTGCTCCCTGGACTTGATTGACAATTTCCTTTCCCATGTTAGGGAAGTTTTCAGCTATAATCTCTTCAAATATTTTCTCGGTCCCTTTCCTTTTCTCTTCTTCTGGGACCCCTATAATTCGAATGTTGCTGCATTTAATGTTGTCCCATAGGTCTCTGAGACTGTCCTCAATTCCTTTGATTCTTTTTTCTTTATTCTGCTCTTCAGTAGTTATTTCCCCTATTTTATCTTCCAGGTCACTCATCCGTTCTTCTGCCTCAGTTATTCTGCTGTTGATTCCTTCTAGCGAACTTTTAATTTTATTTATTGTGTTGTTCATCATTGTTTGTTTGCTCTTTAGTTCTTCTAGGTCCTTGTTAAACATTTCTTGTATTTTCTCCATTCTATTTCTCAGATTTTGGATCATCTTTACTACTATTATTCTGAATTCTTTTTCAGGTAGACTGCCTATTTCCTCTTCATTTGTTTGGTCTGGTGGGTTTTTACCTTGCTCCTTCGTCTGCTGTGTGTTTATCTGTCTTCTCATTTTGCTTAACTTACTGTGTTTGGGGTCTCCTTTTCACAGGCTGCAGGTCTGCAATTCCCATTGTTTTTGGTGTCTGCCCCCAGTGGGTAAGGTTGGTTCAGTGGGTTGTGTAGGCTTCCTGGTGCAGGGGACTGGTGCCTGTGTTCTGGTGGATGAGGCTGGATCTTGTCTTTCTGGTGGGCAGGACCACGTCCGGTGTTGTGTTTTGGGTTGTCTGTGAACTTATTATGATTTTAGGCAGCCTCTCTGCTAATGGGTGGGGTTGTGTTCCTGTCTTGCTAGTTGTTTGGCATGGGGTGTCCAGCACTGGATCTTGCTGGTTGTTCAGTGGAGGTGCATCTTAGTGTTGAGACAGAGACCTCTGGGAGAGCTCTTGCCGATTGATATTACATGGGGCTGGGAGATGTCCAGTTGTCCAATGTCCTGAACTTGGCTCTCTCACCTCATAGGCTCAGACCTGACACCCGACCAGAGCACCAAGACCCTGTCAGCCACACGGCCAGGTACATGGGGAGTTTCTTGCCTTTTGGGTAGTCTGAGGTCTTCTGCTAGTATTCAGTAGGTGTTCTGTAGGAGTTGTTCCGCTTGTAGATGTACTTTTGATGTATTTGTTGGGAGGAAGGTGATATCCACATCTTACTCCTCTGCCATCTTGAAGGTTCTCCCCCCCCCTTGATTATTGTCCATCGATATCAAAGTGCGTTTAAATTTTCCCAAGAATGTGAAAAATGTCTTCCATTTCACACAAAATTGACATCAAGTTAGAAGATCTTATTTAGTTCTTATTTAATCTTGAGATTGAAAGTTTAGAGAAGAAAGCTTGTAACTCAAATATAAACTAGAGCTCCGTGTGATCCAATCTGTGTAGCGTGTCATTTTGAAGATACATAAACGTCAGGTTGTTTCCAGGCTCTCAAGCAAATGCAAAGGGTAGGAGAGTGCGTATTTAATGTGCTGCAAACATCTTTCACATCCTTTCTCCATTGCTGTTTCTCTCAGCATCCTCCACACTGATAGCAACCACCTGCTGTGTTCTGCCGCCACACTCGGTTCTCATTTTCCCACTCTCCACTCTCTTTCAGAACTCTTCAGATAACTCATCCCCACAATGTGGGCCCCTTTTTCCCTTCTTTTCTGTGCCTATATTCCCCACCTCTTAACCTACATTCATGGATTTCTGTTTCTACCTACTCAGACGGCTGGAGAGCCCAAACGCTTTGTTCAGCCTTGAGAGGAAAAGAATGGAGTCTCCAGGAAAATACAGTTTTCTCCCTTTGCCTTTCTAATGACAAATCCTTAAAGAGGAGTTTTTATAAATCCTTCATCTCTCTACAAACATATTTATAAATAAGTCACTTGGGGTTTTTAAAATTGTAGATGAATGTGTAAATTAGAAGATTATGTAGGCATAATATATGCACATCCTCATATATTTAAAGATACTTATCTTGCTAATTATTTTGCACTGTAAGGTTTTTCTTTCCCCTATAAATTCACATAGCACATAGTGCCAGGCTTTAATATAATATAATGGGTGCTTCAAAAATGTGGTTTATCAATTTACTGACAGAAAATTCAGTGTTACAATTTTAGGGAAAATTGTTTTCTATTCTCTTTTGTGTCCCTTCAAAATATACACAAAAAAATGAATTCAGACTTTATGCAAGATTCTGCTCAAATAAATTTCTGTAGACAATGGATTTTTCCACGTTACTGTATAAAACTTTTGTTTCATTTTAGTTGCCTCTTTAGATGGTCATCTGAAAATGATTATGCATTTAATGAATCTAAGTGTTTATTCTCAAGGGTCACAGAAAAAATATCTGTCAGAAATGCTACAGTAAATGCATTTTTCATAATGTAAATAAGATAAAAATTTAGACTTCACTTTTTAATACAGTATACTGGACTTGAAACTAAAACATAGTTCAGAACTGGATTGTGTTCAGAAGGGGTCATTTTCTTCTATTGAAGTTTCATGCATTTCTGTTATGTTTCCAGATTTAAGCTGCTCATTATTAATACTGAGACAAAATGGTTCCTTCAGAAACTTGGGAAATAATAAACAACCTCAATTACAGAGCACTTTGGCCTGGATTTGGTCCATGAACTTATGGACATGAAGCCGTTTAGTGTGCTTAGATCTTGAGAATCCTTTCAAGGGAGTCTGTTTGGATTATGTACCCTGTGATGTGTTTGCCTCTTGCAAAGTTTAGTTTGAAGTAGTTGGGACAAGACTGTGAACAAATCCCTGAGAATCATAGAGCTGGAAAGAACCTAAAAAGGTCCTTTTTCTTAGCCCCTGTATCCAAGGAGAAGAATTTGCAAATCATTCAAGACAGACGGTTGCTGATCCTGCTTTTGTGACACATCCAAGAGTGGGAGTTCTGATTGTGCCAAAGGGACTGTTTGAGAAGAAAGCACCCAACATCCCTGTTCTCCCATCTAATTTAAAACTTATTCGATGTGAGCAATGATAGGAGAGATATCCAGTCTGTTTCTTGGGTGGTTGATGGTGTGAGGGGGTTTACCTATGACGTTGCAAAATCTGGAAGATTTGTTCATGCTCATACCATTCTTATATTTAGTTCAATTTAGTTTACTTAAAAAAAATCATAGTGTTAATCTCTTAACATTTATCTGAGTTACTTTATACCAGGGGTTGCAAAACTCAAAATTCCACAGAGGGAAGGCAGCTAATCTGAAATAAGCCAGTGAGGGGAATAGGGAGTGGTACTATCTGTGCCCAAATCGGAGAGCACCGGTCCTGTAGGATAAGAGCATTCAGATTAAATTTTGTTAAAAAAAGATAGTGCTGGACAAACAAAATGCTCAATTTTTTTTTTTTTTGTGGTACGCGGGCCTCTCACTGTTGTGGCCTCTCCCGTTGCAGAGCACATGCTCCGGACGCACAGGCTCAGCGGCCATGGCTCATGGGCCCAGCCGCTCCGCGGCATGTGGGATCCTCCCAGACCGGGGCACAAACCCGTGTCCCCTGCATCGGCAGGCGGACTCTCAACCACTGCGCCACCAGGGAAGCCCCAAAATGCTCTTTTGACTGAATCTGGCCTATGAGTTTCTTTTTTGTGACCCTAGTCCAATAACCAGTGTTCCCATAGACACTTACAAAAAGCTTTAAATAATGATCCCAAGTGTATGAATTACCACTTAATCTACATTTGCAGTTTTATTTTTCTGACAAAAACACATTTTGAATGTGTAGGTTGTTTTTAATCTAGATATCCTTGCCTTGGATATTCCTTTCCAAAAAATAACTAGTGGTTGATTTAGGTCAACTAAGGTTAGCCATGTAACCCACTTTATTTTTCTTACTAGGATTTACAGCTAGATCAATACATCATAAAAGTGGATCTCTCAAGACCTTAGAATGATCTTGCCAGAGCGTGCTTTTAGAAGGACGATGTCTAAACCAAGGGAAACTAAACTTATATGCCTTTAACCAGTACATCCATGTTACATATCTGAAGGGGGCATGATTCAGCATAGTCTTCATGAATGACAGCACTGTGCCCCTCTGGGGGAGTGATGGCATTCACAGGGACCACACTGTGGCTGGCACTCCATTATTGTACAGAGATGCAGCCCTGCCTTCAGGTCTAGGCTAGTATCATACATTTGGGAAGCAACTGAGTCTAAGACAACAGGGAGTTTAGGGGACTGTGGCAAACGGGAGAACGCATGTCCCACATAAGCATTCTTGTAGGCAAGATTCATTGCCAGCTTGAGATCTCTGGTATAAACCAAGGTACGAAAGATGTTTTGCAGGTCGCTCCAGAAACTTTGTATTAGTTAGGACTCTTTTGTTTACATAAAATAGAATCCCATCTCAAAGAAAAGAGAGGCTTTCTTGGCTCACATAACTGGGTTAGCTCAGAGAATTGAAGGGGGTGCTGCAAAAATCAGGGTCATTGCTACTTGAACTAGGTACTTGACAAGGCTAAGATTCCTTCCCCACCCATCTGACCCATGCTTGGTTCTGCTTCTTCCCGGTGCAGAAAGACAGGGGAGATGGCCCCTGGCAGCCATGGTTCAAGGACCCCAGCAAAAAGGAAGCTTTTTTCCTCTCAAAATTCATATGGGAGGGATTCTTATTTGCTCTGCTTGAGGCATGTCATCAGCCTCTTAGAAGAATAACTGTTACAGACAGGGCAGGAGTTGGGGGGGACCATGGTGGAATGAGGTGGTGTGATTGGCCAGGCCTGAGTTATAAGCCCTGCACACTTGCCTGTTCCTCATGAGCTTGAAGAATGGAATGGAGTGGGTGAAGGGTTTATTATCAGAAGAAGAGGGACTAAGAAAGCTTGCTGGGCAGAACAATTTAGCTCTCCAGTCTACTGCCTTCTCAAGTTTCCCTGAAGCGTAGGTTGCCCTCACTATTTTTTTCTACCTCTTTCCCCTTGATAGCAAAGGGAATGCCCCATGACCAAAATTTGCTGGAAATTTTACAAATTACGGGTTCGCTTGGCTTAACAGATGGGAAGATTATTTTTATTTATGGCAAAATTGAGTCATGTTAATTGTGTTAATTATGAGTTGCTACTGTCTTGGGTTCAAATTCCTCTTAAAAATTCAAGCTGCTGAATTATGCTCTCAGAAATATTCTGAAAGTGAAACAAGTAAGAGTCACTTATCATATTCTCTGTAAAAGACAATTGGCTGCACCAAAGAGCTGCTTGAGGCTACTTCTGAGGGACTTTATTCTAGAAGAAGGGCTGCAGTGGACAGAAATGAACTGTTCTGAAAATTAAAACCAAATAAAAATTAGTGAATTTCAGCTACTGGGGCTCTTAGAACTGGGTGAAAGGCAAGATGAAGTAATAAGGTAGCTATGTATTTACAATAGGGACCTTAATTTTGATAATTCTGGTCCAGATTAGTCTTATTGATGTAAAGATTTTTAGTCAAATTAAACATACTGTATAGTATAATATCTGTTTGCTTAAAAAATTCTGCTCTTAGTACTAACTAGTTTATTTGTGTTTTCTGGTGAACTAATTTGATTCGTTCTGATAAAAAGTTTTTAAAATTATAAATAATGTATTTCTCTGTATTTTATTAATTTTTCTAAGTCTCTACTGCATGATCTTTTAAGGTACTACCTCACTTGCCTCTCTCCCCTCAAAAATAAAGGCAGCCCCACCCAGATATGATTCCATCCTGCTCCTGAATCAAACAGCTGTTTAAGTATAGTTCAGATATCTGTTTTCCAGAAATACCTTAGAAGGATTCTTCTATTGAACAAAAAGTAGTTAGAAAACTGCTAATGACACCAATTATAAAATCCGTGATCCTATTACTTTGTTGTTGTTTTCAAATCTGCTTAGCTTTTCAAATTTGAGGGACTATAATATCATTTGTTTGGTTTAGTGAACTAAATTCTCATCACAGTAATAATTTGTTGTTGATTGCTTTGATTTAGATGTTGTATAAGGAGCTTTCTAAAGCCTTCTCATCTAGTTAAACAAAATAAAGTCTCACTTTATGCAGATACTTCTAGAAGGTTTCTTCTACTTGCAGTTAAACAGATAAAGAGTAATAAAAGTGAAAAACTAAAATGGTTTGTATTTTTTCTAGTATGTAAATGTGATGTGTGTGGAATAATACTCCAGTTTATAATCTGCAAGAGGCCTGAAGCTTTATTTTTGTTTTATTCATGCAAATACTGAAAGATAAGAAATGACAAAATATCTTAGCTTTGTAATTTAAATTTCTAGGGAAAAATGCGTTTTTCAAAAGGAAAGAGAGGGTTTCTACAATGGAGCTTTCATCTGATATCAAACTTTGGTTTATAAAGCATTGATTTACTTACATAAATCAGAACTGTCTCTAGCTAGGATGATTTAGGCAGTAACCTCCATTGTTGGTTTTAGGAAGTTCTGAAATATTTCTTAACAAAAATATGTATCCCATTGTTCATTGCTGAAATTCATCATTTGCTTTTCATTACTTTTATTAGTTATTACTTTCTCTTTCTGTCTTTTAAAAATACTACTACTGTTGGGAATGTAAATTGGTGCTGTCACTGTGGAAAACATGGAGGTTCCTTAAAAAACTAAAAATAGAGTTACCATATGATCCAGCAATCCCACACCTGGGCATACATCTGGAGAAAACTCTAATTTGAAAAGATACATGCACCCCAGTGTTCATTGCAGCACTATTTACAATAGCCTAGATGTGGAAGCAACCTAAATGTCCTTCGACAGATGAATGAATAAAGAAGATGTGGTATATATATACAATGGAATACTACTCAGCCATAAAAAAGAATGAAATAATGCTATTTGCAGCAACCTGAATGGACCTGTGGATTATCATACTAACTGAAATAAGTCAGACAGAGAAAGACAAATATCATATGATATCACTTATTTGCGGAATCTAAAATAGAATAGTAATGGACTTATTTACAAAACAGAAACAAACTCACAGACATAGAAAACAAACTTACGGTTATCAAAGGGGAAAGGGGGTGAGGAATAAATTAGGAGTTTAGGATTAGCAGATACAAACTACTACATATAAGACAGATGAACAACAAGGTCCTACTGTATAGCACAGGGAACTATATTCACAATCTTGTAATAACCTATAATGGAAAAGAATAACTGAATCACTTTGCTGTACACCTGAAAGTAACATGACATTGTAAATTAACTATACTTCAATTAAAAAAGAAGAGTAAGAGACACCAAGAAAAATAAAATAAAATAAAACAAAAAATCACATATGCAAATAGAGAATTCTATAGCTTCAAACTCATTCTTCAAAAATTAAGAAGAAATTAAGGCATTCCCAGGTAAACATAAACCAAGAGAATTTGTCACTCACAAACTAGACAGTGCATTTAAGCAAGAAATGAAATAAAAGATATCTAGATTGGAAATGAAGAAGTAAAAGTATCTCTATTTGCAGATGACATAATTGTGTATATAAGAAAATCTTGAGGAATCCACCATAAAATGATTATAAGTAATAAACACATTCAGCAAGTTTGCAGGATATAATGTCTCTGTAAAAAAATCCCTTGTATTTCCACACAGTAGCAATGACCAATCTGAAAACAAAATTAAAATATAAATATTAGGAGAAACTTGTTAATTTCTGCAAAGAAAGATGTCCAAACTAGTCTTTTGGCATTTTGAATACGTTGTTCCATTGCCTTCTGGCCTCCATCATTCCTGTTGAAAAATCCATCGTTAATCTTACTGAAGATTCCTTGTAGGTAATCAGTCACTTCTCTTTTGCTACATTTAAGGTTTGCTTTGTCTTTAGACAGTTTGATTATGACATGTCTAGACTTGGATACCTTTGAGTTTGTCCTACGTGGAGTATACTGAGATTCTTTTTTTTTTTTTTTTTTTTTTGCGGTACACGGGCCTCTCACTGTTGTGGCCTCTCCTGTTGCAGAGCACAGGCTCCAGATGCTCAGGCTCAGCGGCCATGGCTTACGGGCCCAGCCGCTCTGCGACATGTGGGATCTTCCCAGACCGGGGCATGAACCCGTGTCCCCTGCATCAGCAGGCGGACTCTCAACCACTGCACCACCAGGGAAGCCCCTATACTGAGATTCTTTGAAATATATTATAGATTAATGTTTCCCATCAAATTTGGGAAGTTTAGAGCCATTATTTTTTTAAATATTTCTCCCCTCTCCATCTGGGACTCCCATTATGCGTATGTTGATCTCTTAAGTTTCTATTTATTTTTCTTCATTCTTTTTAATTTCTTTTCCTCAGACTGGATAATCTCAATTGACCTACCCTGCAGTTTACTGACTCTTTCTTGTATTAAGTCAAATATGCTGTTCTAGTGAATTAAAAAAAAAATTTTTTTGGTTATCTTAATTTTCAACTCCAGAATTTCTACTGGTTCTTTTTTTTTTTCTTTTTTTTTTTTGCGGTACGCGGGCCTCTCACTGCTGTGGCCTCTCCCATTGCGGAGCACAGGCTCCAGACGCGCAGGCTCAACGGCCATGGCTCATGGGCCCAGCCACTCTGCAGCATGTGGGATCTTCCCGGACTGGGGCACGAACCCGTGTCCCCTGCATCGGCAGGCGGACTCTCAACCACTGTGCCACCAGGGAAGCCCTACTGGTTCTTTTTTAAAAAATTATTTTTATTAATATTCTTTTTTATGTGAGCTCTTATTCTCATACTTCTTTAATTCTCTAAACATGCTTTACTTTTGTTCTCTGAACATATTTATAATAAATAAATTATTTAACTAGTTAGTGAGCCATAGTCTGGGCTTCCTCCAGGACTGTTTCTATTAAACATTTTATTTCTTGTGTATGCGAAATACTTTCCTATTTCTTTGTGTGTCTCAAAACTTTTTTGTTGGAAAACTGGGCGTTTTAAGTAATATAATATGTCAGTTCTGAAAATCACATGCCTACTCTCCCCAGGGTTTGTTATTGTTGTTTGTTATTGTTGTTGCTGCTGCTGGTTTGTTTAGTGAATGTTCTAGACTAATTCTGTAAAGTCTGTATTCTTTGTTGTATGCAGCCTCTGAAATCCCTGCTCAGTTGCTTGGTCATCAGCTGATGATTGGACAGAGATTTCCATAAATGCCTTGAACCAGTTTCCAAGCTTTTGATGAAGGACTCTGTGTATGTGTTGGGGCACCCCTTCAATGCTCTAGAAATTGATAACTCTGCCTTAGCCTTCATTTTATGCTTGAGCAGAGCCTCAAGGTCAGCCAGAAGTGAGATATAATGACCTTCTCAAGTCTTCCCTGGGCATGCACATAGCCCTGCATTGTGTATGTGTCCCTCTAGAGCCCCAGGAATATATCATAACTTTTCAAACCCCCTCATAGACATATCATTCCACAGATGTTTATTGTAAGATTTTGTTCACCGTCTTGTTTGCCTCCTAGCATTGCAGGTTAGGGCAACTGTAATATTAGACACTTAACACTGATTTTTTTTTTGTTTTTCAGTAAACACCATGCGGAGAGGCTCTTTGCACTGAGTAAACTCTGAGTCAGGTCAGACAATGATAAGTGCTCAGAGTGGGGCTTTTCCAGGTAGCTTCCAGACAGATCAGAGAAGTACATTTCTTTGGGCTTTTTGGGGAGCTCCAAACCCAATTGTTGCTAGTCTCCTGGTTGCTAGTTTGCACAGTCACACTTACTGTGGTTGCAAGGCTATTGTCTTTCAAGGCTACAGTGGAGTTGGGAATGATTAGGTTAAAATATCATAAAGCTCACTGTTTATACTGATACTCAGCCATTTTTCTTGACTAAGCACTCCTTGGACTGTTGTGAGCCTTTGGATAACTTCTAGGGTTTTAAAAAATTTGATTTTTACTATATTTGCCACTGTTCCCATTGTTCTTGTGGAGAAGTAAATTTTAAAGGTCCTTATCCCACCATCTTTATTTTTAATTAGTATTTTCCCTTAAGACAGATGAGACTGGAAGCATATGAAATTTCCCAGTGCCCAATGGAGAGGGGGCAGATTGAGTTTGGATGAGGAGGCTGTACAGAAAGGAACTGGAGACAAATTTTGCGCATTTACATTTCTTTGTTTAGTTTTTTATTGTAGCAATGTAATACAGAAATAGCCATAGAGTATATATAGGTGGAACTTACATTTAAAAATCTTTATATAGCATTCTATGAAGCTTTGCCATTTGGTTTTCTGTTGCACTGAAGATGGGGGGAGAGTGAGCACATATTAGAGGATAGTATATTAAGACAACTGGTAGAAAGAGAGAATATTTAAGTTAAAAAAGTAGATATAACAATCACCAGGTGCCAGTGGAGCACACTGCAGTACTCACTTTTCATAGGCTGTCGCTAAATCAAAATGAAAATGCTAATTTGTTCTCTGTATCCTTTGCTTTTCAAAACAAGAATGCCTAATATATTTTAGAAGGTTTTCTATCAAAAAACAATAAAATGTTTAATGTTTGATACTTAAAGTCATAGACTTCATTTACCTAGAGCATTTATGGCTAAGAAATTTATATTCAAATGACATTGCTAATGGGATAGTGCTATATAACTGGTGACAAATTCTGTTGAGCAGAAATATTCTATAATAATCCAGCTCCCATAGCCCAAGGCTCCAGACTGGCCATAGCACCAGGCTGGCTCCTGTGAACCAGCCTCCAAGCCAGCTCCTGTGAACTCAGGCTCCCAATCCACCCCTGCTCTTGACTGGACCCAGATGCCAGACCAACCCCAGTGATTCCCAGTGCCTGGTCAGCCCCTGTGGACACAGGATCCAAGTTCACCCATGCAGGCATGACATCACCAAAGGAAATTGGTAAAGCTCCAATGACCGGCCCTAAAGAAATAGAGACCTATGTACTTTCTGACAAAGCATTCAGAATAACCTGCTTAAAGAAATGTGGTGAACTACAAGAAAACAAAGATAGACAACTAAATGAAATTAGGAAAATAATGCATGAACAAAATAGGAAGTTCAACAAAGAAATAGAAACCATTAAAAAAACAAACAAAATCCTAGGGTCAATGAGTACAATAACTGAATTGAAGGTTCATTAGAAAGCTTCCATAGCAGATTCAACCAAGCAGAAGCAAGAATTGATTAACTAGAAAAAAAGTCATTTGAAATCATCCAGTTAGAGGAGCAAAAAGAAAAAAGAATGAAAAAGAGTGAAGAAAACCTACATGAAGTATGGGATACCATTAAAAGAATCTACTCATTATTAAAGTCCCAGAAGGAGAAGAGAGGGATAAAAAAAAGGTGCAGAAAGCTTATTTAAAGAAATAATGGCTAAGAATTCTCAAATCTGGGGAAAGATTTGGACATCCATGTTCCTGGAGCTAATAGGTCACCCCAGAATTTCAGACCAAAATGGTCTTATCCAAGACATATTAAAATAAAACTGTCTAAAATCAAAGACAAAGAGAAAAATTTAAAAGCACCAAGAAAAAAAAATCCTCACAATAAGGGAAACCCCATAAGGCTATCAGCAGATTTCTCAGCATAAACTTTGCAGCCCAGGAGAGAGTGGAATGATATATAAAAGTGCTGAAAGAAGAAAAGAAAAAATCCTGCCAACCAAGAATACTTCACTGGCAAAGTTGTCTTTCAGAAATGAGGGAGAGATACTTTCCCAAACAAACAAAAGCTGATGGAATTTATCACCGCTAGACCTGCCTTACAAGAAATGCTGAAAGGAGTTCTTCAAGCTGAAAAGAAAAGACACTAATTAGCAACATGAAAACATATGAAAAGAGAAAACATACTGGTAAAGGTAAGTATATAGTCAATTTCAGAACACTTTAATACTGTAATATGGTGATGTGTTAATTGTTTAACTCTAGTATAGAGTTTAAAATGCAAAAGTACTAAACATAACTATAGCTACAATATTTTGTTAATGAATACACAATATAAAAAGAGGTATTGTGATATCAAAAACAAAATATGGGGCAAGGAGTAAATGGGTAGAATTTTGGGTATGTGATCAAATGGGTATGTGATCAAAGTTAAGTTGTTATCAACTTAAAATAAGCTGTTATATCGTTAAGATGTTTTATGTAAGCCTCATAGTAACCAAAAAGCAAAAACTTATAGGATATACACAAAAGATAGAAAGGAGGGAATCAGAGCATACCACATGGAAAACCATCAATTCACAAGGAAAGACAGGAAAAGAGGAAGAAAGGGACAAAGGAACTACAAAGCAGCCAGAAAGCAATGAATAAGATGACATTATTAAATCCTTACCTATCAATAATTACTTTAAATGTTAATGGATTAAATTCTCCAGACAAAAGGCACAGAGTAGTTGAATGGATTAAAAAACAAGACCCAACTATATACTGCTGATAAGAGACTCATTTCAGTTTTAAGGACACATGTAGACCTCAAGTGAAGGGATGGAAAGATATATTTCACACACATGGAAACCAAAAGAAAGCAAGAGTGTTCTTATATCAGACAAAGTAGACTTTAAACCAATAAATGTAACATGAAACAAAGTTAATCATAATGATAAAAGAGTCAATTCATCATGAAGATATAATAATTGTAAATATATATGCATCCAACATCAGAGCACCTAAGCAAATGCTAACAGATCTGAAGGTATAAGTAGGCAATACAATAATAGTAGTGGAATTCAATACCTCTCTCTCAACAATGGATAGATAATCCAGATGGAAGATCAATAAGAAAACATTGGATGTGAACTATACGTTAAACCAAATGGACTTACCAGACCTATACAGAACATTCCTACCAACAGCAGCAGAATGCATTCTTCTCAAGCATACCTGGAACATTCTCCATGTGTGATAGATCATATATTAGGTCACCAAAAAACCTTAGAATATCTAAGAACATTAATTATACCAAATATCTTTTCCAACCACAATGGTATGAAACTAGAAATCAACAACAGGAGGAAAACTGGAAAATTCCCAAATGTGTGGAAATTAAACAACACACTCCTGAATAAACAAAGGGTCAAAGAGGAAATCAAAAGAGGAATCTAAAAATAGCTTGAAAGAAACACAAATGGAAACACAACACACTAAAACTTATGGGACGCAACAAAAGCAGTTCTAAGAGGGAAGTTTATAATTATAAATGCTTACATTAAGAAAAAGAAAGATTACAAATAACCTAACTTTAAAACTCAAGGAACTAGAAGAAGAAGAACAAACTAAGCCCAAAGTTAGAAGATGGAAGGAAATAGAGATCAGAGCAGAAATGAGCAAAATAGAAACCAGAAAGACAATAGAAAAAAAATCAATGAAATGAAAAGTTGTTTTTTTAAAAAAGATAAACAAAATTGACAAACCTTTAGCTAGCCTAAGAGTAAAAGGTAGAATTCTCAAACAAAGTCAGAGATGAAAACAGAGACATAACAGCTGACATCACAGAAATACAAAGGATCATAAGAGACTACTGTGAACCTTAATATGCCAACGAGTTGAATAACCTAGAAAAACTTTTTTAGAAATATGCAGTGTAGCAAGATGGAATCATGAAGAAATAGAAACTTTGAACAGACCAATAACAGTAAAGAAATTGAATCAGTAATCAGAAACCTTTCAACAAAGAAAATCCTGGGACCAGATGGTTTCACTGGTGAATTCTACCAGATATTTAAAAATTATCACCTTTTCATCCTTTTCAAACTCTTCTAAAAAAATTAGAGAGGAGGGAACATTCCCAAATTCATTTTACAAGGCCAGCATTACACTGATAACAAGCCAGGCTAAGGACACCACAAAACTATGGACTAATATCCCTGTTGAATATAGATGCAAAACTTCTCAACAGAATACTAGAAAACTGAATTCAACAGCATATTAAAAGGATCATACACGATGTTCAAATAGGATTACCCCCGAAATGCAGGGATGATTCAACATATGCAAATCAATAAATGTGATACACCACAGTAATGGAATAGAAGATAAAAATCATTTGATCATCTCAATAGGTGCAGAAAAAGCATTTGACAGAATTCAACATTCTTTCAAGATAAAAACTCTCAACTAAATTGAGTATAAAAAGAATGTACCTCAACATAATAAATGCCATATATAATAAAACCACAGCTAACATCATACTCAATGGTGAAAGCTTTAAAGCTTTCCCACTAAAATCAGGAATAAGACAAGAGTGCCCACTTTTACCACTTCCATTCAACATAATACTGGAAGTCCAAGCCAGAGCAATTAGGCAAGGAAAAGAAATAAAAGCCATCCATATTTGAGAGGAAGAAGTAAAATTGTCTCTGTTTGTAGATGATATGATCTTACATATAGAAAATCCTAAAGAATCTACCAAAAAACTGTTGGAACTAATCAACAAATTCCCTAAAGTTGCAGGATACAAAATGAAAGTACAGAGAGCAGTTGTGTTTCTATACACTAGCAACAAAATATCTGAAAAAGAAATAAAAAATACAATTTAATTTACAATAACATCGAAACCAATAAAATACTTAGAAATAAATTTAACCAAGGAGGTGAAAGATCTGTACACTGGAAATTACAAGGCATTGAAGAGGAAATTGAAGAAGACACGAATAAGTGGAAAGATATACCATGTTCTTGGATCAGAAGAATTAATATTGTTAAAATGAACATACTACCGAAAGCCATCTATAGATCCAATGCAACCCCTATTAAAATTTCAATGGCATTTTTCACAAAAATAGAAAAAAAATCCTAAAATTTGTAAGGAACTACAGAAGAACTTGAGCAGCTGAAGCAATCCTGAGAAAGAAGAACAAAGCTGGAGGCATCATACTACCTGATTTCAAGAGAAGAAAAGGGAACCCTTATACACTGTCAGTGGAAATGTAAGTTGGTGCAGCCACCATGGAAAACAGTATAAAGTTTCCTTTAAAAATTAAAAACAGAACTACCATATGATTTGGCAGTCCCACTTCTGGGTATAACTTCAGTATCTGTGGGGAATTGATTCCAGGACCCCTTGCATTTACCAAAATCCATGAATACTCAAGTCCCATATTTGGTTCTCTGTATCCTGTGGGTTTCAAATCTGTGGATTCAACTAACCCTGGATGGAAATTTCAATACATAGTTGGTTGAATTTGCAGGTGTGAAACCCTTGAATACAGAGGGCTAGTTGTATTTATTGAAAAAGAAAATCTGTGTCAAAGTGGATCCACACAGTTCTAACCCAAGTTGTTCAAAGGTCAACTGTATATCCAAAGGAAATGCAATCACTATCTCAAAGAGATATCTGCACTTCCAAGGCAATTGCCAAGGCATGGAAAAACTTGTGTCTATCTATGGATGAATAGATAAAGATGTGGTATATTTTCACAATGGAATATTATTCAGCTTTAAAAGAGAAGGAAATCCTGCCTTTTGTGACAAGATAGATAGACCTTGAGAGCACTGTGCTAAGTGAAATAAGTCAGAGAAAGACAAATACTATATGTTCTCACTTATATATGGAATCTATAAAAACAACCTCATAGAAATAGAGAGTACATGGGACTTCCCTGGTGGTGCAGTGGTTAAGAATCCACCTGCCAATGCAGGGGACACGGGTTCAATCCTTGGTCTGGGAAGACCCCACATGCTGCAGAGCAACTAAGCCCATGTGCCACAACTACTGAAGCCCACGCACCGCAACTACTGAACCCACGTGCTGCAACTACTGAAACCCACGTGCTCTAGGGCCCATGTGCCGCAACTACTGAGCCCGCATGCTGCAACTACTGAAGCCTGTGCATCTAGAGCCCATGCTCTGCAACAAGAGAAGCCACTGCAATGAGAAGCCTGTGCACTGCAACAAAGGGTAGCCCCCGCTTGCCACAACTAGAGAAAGCCTGCTCGCAGCAACGAAGACCTAATGCAGCCAAAAATAAATGAAAAATAAATAAATAAAAATTTTAAAAAGAGAAAAAAAATAGAGAGTAGAATGGTGGTTACCTGGGACTATGGGGTAGAGGAAATGGAGAGATGTTGGCCAAAGGGTATAAACTTCCAGTTATAAGATGGGTAAGTTCTGGGCATCTAATATACAGCACAGTGACTATAGGTAACGGTACTGTATTAAGTATTTACAAGTTGTTAATAGAGTAAATCTTAAATGTTATCACCACAAAGTATACTTTTTTCCACAAGTATTTGAGGTGATGGATATGTTGATGGATGTGTTAACTAAACTTACTGTGGTAATCATTTCACAATATGTACATGTGTCAAATCATCACATTGCACACCTTAATCTTATATATGTTATATGTCAATTATATCTCTGTAAAGCTGGGAAAAAAGAGACATTAGATTAAAAAGTAAGGAGATTTTTATAGAGTTTGTAATATTTCAATTGGTTCATTAATTGTGACAAATGTACAATACTAGTGTAAGATATTAACAATAGAGGAAACTAGCTGTGGGATATATGTGAACTCCCTGTACTATCTTTGCAACTTTTTTGTAAATATAAAAGGGTAGACTACATTTGACCCTTGAACAATGCAGGGGATGGGGCACCAACCCTCCCCGCAGTTGAAAATCCAAGTGTAGCTTTACAGCCATCCCCCTGTATCCATGGTTTTGCATCTGGGGATTCAACCAACTGAGGATCGTGTAGTACTGTAGTATGTATTTAGTGAAGAAAATCTGCTTATGAGTGGACCCACACAGTTCATACCCCTGTTGTTCAAGGGTCAATTGTATTCTAAAATAATAGTTTGAAATAAAGAAAATATTTAAGATGACTGGATCCCATTTGAGTTATAGGTCCTCTCTCAGAAAAAAAGGATTGATGTGCTGAGACTCCTAGATAAAAAATAATTTCTAGCTAGATAGTCACATACATAAATATTTCTATAGATATTTCTATAAATGTCTTTTCAGTAGTGTTGAATCAAGTTGCTCTTAGAATACTAGCCATTTAATACAAATGCAATTAGCCATTTTGATATTAAAAGTTTGCTATTTCTTTATGTAGTGTACTGGCAGGTTACAATGGTACCATCTTTGCATATGGACAAACAGGCAGCGGTAAGACATTCACCATCACAGGTGGGGCAGAGCGCTACAGTGACAGAGGCATTATCCCAAGGACACTGTCATACATTTTTGAGCAATTACAAAAGGTATGAAGCTTTAAGTTCATTTTATATTTGATATATTTAGCAGAAATTTACTGTGGGCGGAAAATTTATCGTGACATTTTGTTATATTATACCTAAATGAGGAAATATTGTGTAGTAACTCTGGCGTTTACATTTAAGGAAAGTTTGGGATTTTGCTGAAGAGGTGAAAATCCAGAAGGTGCTTCTCATTAAAGGGGATGCTACTTCAGCAAAGGCTCAAAGGGAGTTTGTTCTGATACACCCATGGAGGTTAAAACACATTTTACCAACTTTTATATTTGTCATTAAATTGAAGAGTATCCTTTTGCCAAAATGGACCTTTGTTTTAGCTACTAAAGCACTGAATAGGATAATGTGGTTGTGCTTTTTCACACTTTTAATGGAAGCCCAGAGGAATTTACCACAGTAAAAATCCTATTGCAATTAATATTATTATAAAGGGGAGTTTCCTATCTATATTATATGCATCATTTATTGTGTGGTTCCAAATGCCTGTTGCTTTATCAAGATTTAATAAAACTAACAATGTAGGTACCTCTATCCCCATTTTATAGTTGGGAAGACTGAGTCTTGGGATATATTTATTTTCCTCTGCATCCTCATAAGTAGCTGATCTGGAGCTTCCATCCCAGGTCTGTGTGATGCCAAACTCTGTGCTTTTTAACCACTACATACCCTGCCTCTGGGTATCAGACTGGCTTTATTTTAATGGTTGTATTTAAACAAACTCTATGTAATGTGTCACTTAACTTCTCTGGGTTTCAGTTCTGCCCTCTGTGAAAGTAGGGACTAAATTGTACTAGAGGATCTCCAGCGTCCCTACTAGTTCCAACAATTCTTTGGTTGTAGCAATTCTGTATAACAAATGTCCTAACTAGGTCAGTGTAACAGTCTTTCCAAAATATCTCAGCTGTATGCTGCTTGCATTCTGAGTTGCAAAGATGAGAAGTTGCTGAGATCTGCATAATTCTAATTTCCACCCATAAAGTAGCAATTACCCATTAGTTCAGCTCATCACTCACTAGCGCAAACATGCCAGCTCTACATGCCAGAAAATTTGGAAAAGCAAGGATAGCGTATAGTGTATACGTTGGATCCAAATCCTTTCTTTTCATTTACTCATTTATTTCTGACATTAGCTCTTCTGTTTTGTTCCCAGATTTCGCCAACTGAGAATATAATTTCTAATAGTTTTTGTTGCTGTGGCCTAATGTGGGAGCGTGCTGTCTTGGGAAAATCATTGAAGTTGGTGCAGGCCAACCTGGTTCTAAGTGCACTACTTACAGGATGTGGCCTTGGGCAGTTCCTTAATGCCTCAGGCTTGTGGAGTAGCTGTGAGAGTTGAATATACTGTATTTAAAGATACTGTCCAGTTCCTGGCACATAGGAGATGCTCAAAACATGATAGTTATTACTATTGCCATTAATATCCATATATATATGCGTGTGGCCAAATGATTGCTGAACAATTTCAAAGAACCCTTTGAAACTCAGAACAAATGAAGCTAATTCCCCTGATTAAGTTAAACAGAATAAACAAATTCTTTCCTAATAGAAAATCTATTTGTCTCTTTTTAAATTTTGTCTATGGTTACCAAAACACAGTTTTAAAAGTCTAAATATCTCCCAAGTACCTACCATCTGTTGGGTTCATTATTTTATATCTGTTTGTCATTGACATTACTCTAAACCCCATTTCATTCCGAATGATTCTAAATAACTTCTTGGTTTGGAGAGAGCCCATCAGATCAGCTTATAGCCAGGATAACTCCTTGTAGACGAACAGATTAACACAATGGGGTACAACACATTAGTTATAACCCGACTGAGCTATGGTGAAACAAGTCAGAGGCAACTTTGAAGTTCTTCATGAAGTTTGTCCTCATTGTTTAGCTGAAAAATGCTGACAGGTACTCAGATGCTCCCAGTTGATTACTTTAGAGGACACATGGTGCTCTCCAGAATCCTTAAAGGAAACATTTGACTTATGCAATGTATTTATTTCAAGATAAACTAAGAACTAGTGCATACTGGGTCCTAAAATGCCTGTGAGTGTGATAGGAGCACATTTGCAAAGATTTTAAAAGAAGAAAATTGATTCCATTTATTTTAGAAATCACTGCTCATTATTTTTGAGTATTGTAAGGTTCATACTTGTTTGGGGGCAAGAGAAAAGGCTGTCTGCAGCAAACATGTGTGTTACATTACAGCCTGGCAGTCCTGAAGAGTAAAAAAGGAGTAATAAGGAAAGGTAGCTGCCACATAGCTCAGTGAATTTTAAGTGTGTATTCCAATAAAAGCCCAGAAAATGCAGAAGCCAGAGGAGCCAAAGGCATTATCCCTATCATCTCTGGGCAATGGACTTGCCATTTTCCTGACTTTTTATTATTTCTTCTAGTTTCTGAAAGAAGAGAGTTTCTCCACTGCTGATGAACGTAGAAGTTGGCTGCTCTTTTTGCCTTTCTTTTCCTTTCCTTTTGTATTCACATACTGAATTCTCTATTTGGAGGCTTTCAGAAATAATAATAATAAAAATAATAACAGCAATAATAATAACATCAGCAACAGCAATGATTTATTGGTGCCTATTAGCAGGCCACACATTTTTGGTAGGATTTAAAATACAGAACCTTATTCCTCTGTCACAACAGTTCTGCCATATTCTAAAGGTTGTTATCCCCAATTTCGTGATTAAACAACTGAGGTTAAGGGTGCAGGACCACTCAGTTATAAAGGCAGATCCAGTGTTCTAACCCAGTTTTGTCTGATGCTAAGAGGAACTCATAAATGTATGCTAAAATCTCAAACCATAATCTATGGGATATTTCACATATGTTCAGATAAGTTTTAGAAATACGTTGTTTTAAACAGGATCTCAGGATGGTGCTGGGTGATTCCCCATGGGCTTTAACTTGCTCTGAGAATCTTTCAGAGATGGACAGTATGCATGCTGATCATGGAACACTTTTTTCCACAAGTATTTTAAGTAATATTTTAGGAAACACTGGATTAGACTAAAGGCCACTCAGAGTCTGTCTAGTGTTTGTAGTCTCTGATTCCTGCACTAATTCAAGCTATAATCCCCAAAATTATGCTGATATGATGCCATTACTAAATGAGGTTACTTTAGTAATGATAGACTGTTGATAGCTCTATCGATATAATTGATAGACCGTCTGTCAGCATAAGCAGCCAGAGTCTCCCACATCAACAGGCTTTCTGGCATTTGGTTGGGAAAAACTTGATTAGTAAAGATTCAGTCCATGCTGTCACCTTCACAAAACACCAAACATGGAATTTCAGCTGTAGCTTGAGTGTTTTACTACAGCCATGTGCTGGCTGAGAGCTGCCTTAGTTTTTCATGTATTATTTCATTTTTATGAAATGGTAGTATCTTTATTTGGATAGTTTGAGACATTTTAGGACCAGAGAATCATGTTCGTTTTAATCTGAAGAATGCCGAGGGAGTCATTATCCAGTTTCTTCACCTTAATGAGTGTGGAAACAGAGGCCTGACTTGGTAGGGGCTCAGAGCTAGTATGACTACCATTCCAGCTTTGGATTTGCAGGCCACTGTTCTCTCCCCCATCTCTGTGACTTGGTCTTCTCTTTCTTTGAATAACACCTGTCAGATGGATTGTCCTGGATATAGATGAGAATCCTTTCTGTGAATATCCACTCTGACAATCTGCCGACCTTCTTGCCAGAAGACACAAATATATTCTCCTCTTATAAGGAGCAATACTCTAATATTCAGAGAAATGGAAGCATTTGTGTTTTGGGGGAAACAAGAAGTGCTATTATTGATATTTGGTATTGAAAAAGTGAGCTTGGAATTTTCTCGAGACCTGAACAAATTCCCTGTTTTATTCCGTCTCAGAGGGAGTGGGTCCTTTTTGTCTGTTGGCAGAACTGAGACTAGGACCAGTCACCTTGACTTTTATCCTAATTACATTGATGCCTATATTATTGCACTTCAGCAATGACCCACAGAAAATACCTCTCCCTAACCAACAGTTGAATATCCCTAATTTGCCACTTGGGCAAGGAAAATTAACCCAACAGGTAAGGTACAGGTAGTGAACTGTTAGTGTCCACTCTTACTGTTACCTGATTGATCTAAACTATTTATGTTCCCTGGAATTCACTTTCCATATCTATTTATTGTTTGTTATCTGTCATTGGAAATTTGAATATTTAGAAAAGTTAAAAAGGAATTAGGATTGAAGATGGTAACTCTTTGGCTACTGAAATTTTTAAACTGAAGTAAGAATTCTGTGTTCTGTTCTTTTTTCTGTCTGGAAAGTAAAAAATGGTGTGTTATACAGTTCTGCAACCAAGTTGGCTCATTTTAAGTGTATATTGACTTTTTATGTATAATGTGGAACTAATAAAAAATAACAGACTGAAGTTGCTTGTAATCATGGGTGTTGGCCATTGGGGGAAAAAAAAGCCTCATACATATGGTAACTGGCAACTTGAAAGTGTCACGAACTGAAAATGTAAACCATACAAAGTGAGAGAGTGAAGGAGGGAAACTGTGAGGAAACTAGTGATAAATGTGTTCATCTTTCTCTAAGCTGAATCGTGATTTATAGCCATTTAATAATGTCTTTCTCTTTCCCAATCAGGACAGCAGCAAAATATATACAACGCACATTTCCTATTTGGAAATCTACAATGAATGTGGTTATGATCTATTGGATCCAAGACATGAAGCCTCCAGTTTGGAAGATTTGCCGTGAGTAGCAGAACAACAAAGAATGGGGGAAAATTACTTTCAGATGTTCCCTTCATTTGTTTCCTTTGAAACTTTGTATGTTTCTGGTCTCAATCATAATTAACAAATACTGGATAACAGAATCTTTTTGCAATATAGTGGATATTTTTTTCAGTTACAACAAATAGACAGTAGTGATGGGACCCAAAACTGCTTGAAATTCATTTCTTGAGACAATCTTTTTTGGAGTCGGCACGAACCAATGCAGTGAATATTCTCGGAGCGTGGGCGCTGAGAGGATTGATGGGATGTGACAGTACTACTTTGCTCTTGCCACATGAAACCCTTTTACTCCTCTAGTTGTGGCCTTTCTCTGAAGAAGGTATTCAAATTAGCAATAAAAGAATCTGAAAGAGAGAAAATAAAACTTTTACGTTTTCCCCAAACGCTTCTCTGCTGTTATTGACTAATATTGACACGCATTTGGTCAGACTGGCACTGATTGTTTCGTAACTGAAATGTAAATAGAGTCTTCAGAGCTTATCTCTTAATGGAATAAGTTACTCTGCAAGCATTTATATAACATTACTCGCTGCTTGTTTGAATATTTGCCTAAATTATACATATATTAATTAGTAACAATTCATATACTTTTGTCCAGACATCTTCAGAATGTTGGTAGAGCCAAGAAAATGCATTGTAATATTTTTCTTATTAAATATTCTAAAGCAGTTTAAAGTATATATTAATCCTCTACCAAAAAAGTCAACAACCATTTGCTTATTTTAATTTGCAAAGGAAACAAGAAGAGATAATAAAGAAAATAGGTTATATAACCTTTATATACATTCTTCTGTTAATGTTAAGAGTTTTTACATCTCATCTTTTTTTATGCTAACAATATTTACTAGAGGGAGTTAGAAAAGGGGATTATTGTTGGCACTGTTAATATGTGTATAAAAGTTAAGAGAAAGGAAAGATTACTGACTCCATGGAAGAAATTGATTTTAAAGAAGCTATTGGAAATAACTTCAGGAAAAGGAAGCACTTTCCTCATAGGAAGGATAGAAACAGCGGCATTAAATACATAAAGGCCATGTGTTGAGGAGTCATGTGAAGTAAAAGCAGGAAGGCCAGCTGAAGCCAGCTTTTGAGGGATTTGAATGACAGGCTTTTGGTGTGAGATTGATCTTTATTCTAACAGGCTTCTTAATTAGTTTTCTAGCCTCCAGTCTAACCTGTATACCTCTAGGCTAACTCTTGTTTAAAATCGTTTTTAACAAGTCATATCTACACGGAAGAGCTTGATAGCTTGTTTAGTAATAATCCAGAAATGAAGGGCTTGGCTATGATGAACATGGAGGAGAGAGAAATCTGAGAGATATGCAATAAATAAATAGAAAGAAAGAAGGGAAGGAAGGAAGGAAGAGAGAGAGGGAGAAAGAGAGAAAAGGAAAAAAAGAAAGACTGAAAGAAAGATTATGCCTAGCACCTTGGACTTGATTGGTTTTGCAAAGAAGGTGAATCACAGCAAGTTGGTGCTCTAGTCATTTTACTGACTGAGGAGATGAAGCTCAGAGAGGTAGGACTTGCCCAGGGTTTCAAAACTAATTGGTTAATGGTAGAACAAGGATTAAAAACAAGATACTCTCACCCTCATGCCAGAATAGCAAAAATAGCTTCAAGATTTTACCACGGGACCTAGAGAATTAAGGAGTCATTGACATAAAAGGGAGATTTCCATTAGAAAACTTGAGTGGGTGGTGGTGATGCGTTTCACATATATAACTTGGGTGTCTGAGAATACTGTACCAGATGTTTACATTTACATACAGTGCTCAGAGGAAAGCAGTATGCCTTAATTGCATTGGTAGTCTCTCTTCCACCTATGCCAAAGTAAGTCCTTAAAATTTTTAGAAATTATCTGTTAAATTGAAACATGAAGGAGACATTTTGAAGATGAGAGTGGGGAGAGCAACATGAGCCCTGTGAGTCTGAGTCTAATTGATATAATTAGGTGCAGCCTAACTATGGGAAGAGAAAAGTCCTTTGACCTCTAAGAGAGGTAGTGGGATATAGAGAAAAGAACACTTGATTGGAAGTCAGGAAATTTGGGTTCTAGCCCCAGACCTGCAATCTTAGATAATTTTTTTCACTTTTCTGGGTTTCTTTTTGTGTGTAAAATGTGGACATTGAATTATATAATATTTAACAACCACCTAACCTCCAATGTCTAGAGTTCAAAGATTAGTGACCTCGTAAGATAGGATTTATTTGGTGGCTCTTCTCCCCTTCACAAAAGAATAAGAAGTGATCTCGATATTTTCTATTGTCCTGCTAGAGATAGCCTTAAGCCACTTTTTTTTTAACATCTTTATTGGAGTATAATTGCTTTACAATTGTGTGTTAGTTTCTGCTGTATAACAAAGTGAATCAGTTATATGTATACATAGATCCCCATATCTCCTCCCTCTTGCATCTCTCTCCCTCCCACCCTCCCTATCCCACCCCTCGAGGTGGTCACAAAGCACCAAGTTGATCTCCCTGTGCTATTCAGCTTCTTCCCAGTAGCTATTTTACATTTGGCAGTGTATATATGTCCATGCTACTCTCTCACTTCGTCCCAGCTTACCCTTCCCCCTCCCCGTATCCTCAAGTCCATTCTCTACGTCTGCATCTTTATTCCTGTCCTGCCCCTAGGTTCTTCATAACCTTTTTTCTTTTTTTAATTCCATATATATGTGCTAGCATACGGTATTTGTTTTTCTCTTTCTGACTTACTTCACTCTGTATGACAGAGTCTAGGGCCATTCTCCTCACTACAAATAACTCAATTTCGTTTCTTTTTATGGCTGAGTAATATTCCATTGTATATATGTGCCACATCTTCTTTATCCATTCATCTGTCGATGGACACTTAGGTTGCTTCCATGTCCTGGCTATTGTAAATAGAGCTGCAATGAACATTGTGGTACATGACTCTTTTTGAATTATGGTTTTCTCAGGGTATATGCCCAGTAATGGGATTGCTGGGTCATATGGTAGTTCTATTTTTAGTTTTTTAAGGAACTTCCATACTGTTCTCCATAGTGGCTGTTCCAATTTACATTCTCACCAACAGTGCAAGAGGGTTCCCTTTTCTCCACACCCTCTCCAGCATTTATTGTTTGTAGATTTTTGGATGATGGCCATTCTGACTGGTGTGAGGTGATACCTCATTGTAGTTTTGATTTGCATTATGCTAATGATTAGTGATGTTGAGCATCCTTTCATTGGTTTGTTGGCAGTCTCTCTATATCTTCTTTGGAGAAATGTCTATTTAGGTCTCCTGCCCATTTGGGGGTTGGGTTGTTTTTTTGATATTGAACTGCATGAGCTGCTTGTAAATTTTGGAAATTAATCCTTTGTCAGTGGCTTCATTTGCAAATACTTTCTCCCATTCTGAGAGCTGTCTTTTCGTCTTATTTATGGTCCCATTTGTTTATTTTTGTTTTTATTTCCATTTCTCTAGGAGGTGGGTCAGAAAGGATCTTCTTGTGATTTATGTCATAGAGTGTTCTGCCTATGTTTTCCTGTAAGGGTTTTATAGTGTCTGCCATTACATTTAGGTCTTTAATTCATTTTGAGTGTTCTTAGAGTGTCATAGAGTGTTTTTCCTATGTTTTCCTCTAAGAGTTTTACAGTGTCCAGTCTTACATTTAGGTCTCTAATCCATTTTGAGTTTATTTTTGTGTATGGTGTTAGGAGGTGTTCTAATTTCATTCTTTTACATGTAGCTGTCCGGTTTTCCCTACACTACTTATTGAAGAGGGTGTCTTTTCTCCATTGTATATTCTTGCCTCCTTTATCAAAAATAAGGTGATCATATGTGTGTGAGTTTATCCTGTTCCATTGATCTATATTTCTGGTTTTGTGCCAGTACCGTACTGTCTTGATTACTGTAGCTTTGTAGTATTGTCTGAGGTCTGGGAGCCAGATTCCTCCAGCTCTGTTTTTCTTTCTCAAGATTGCTTTGGCTATTGGGTGTCTTTTGTGTTTCCATACAAATTGTGAAATTTTTTGTTCTAGTTCTGTGAAAAATGCCATTGGTAGTTTGATAGGGACCGCATTGAATCTGTAGATTACTTTGGGTAGTATAGTCATTTTCACAATGTTGATTCTTCCAATCCAAGAACATGGTATATCTCTCCATCTGTTTGGATCATCTTTAATTTCTTTCATCAGTGTCTTATAGTTTTCTGCATACAGCTCTTTTGTCTCCTTAGGTAGGTTTATTCCTAGGTATTTTATTCTTTTTGTTGCAATGGTAAATGGGAGTGTTTCCTTAATTTCTCTTTCAGATTTTTCATCATTAGTATATAGGAATACAAGAGATTTCTGTGCATTGATTTTGTATCCTGCTACTTTACGAGATTCATTGATTAGCTCTAGTAGTTTTCTGGTAGCATCTTTAGGATTCTCTATTTATAGTATCATGTCATCTGCAAACAGTGACAGCTTTACTTCTTCTTTTCTGATTTGGACTCTTTTTATTTCTTTTTCTTCTCTCATTGCTATGCCTAAAACTTCCAAAACTATGTTGAATAAGAGTGGTGAGACAAGGGCAACCTTGTCTTGTTCCTGATCTCAGCGGAAATGGTTTGCCTTTTCACCATTGAGAACAATGTTGACTGGGTTTGTCATATATGGTGTTTATTATGTTGAGGTAAGTTCCCTCTATGCCTACTTTCTGAAGGGTTTTTATCATAAATGGGTGTTGAATTTTGTCAAAAGCTTTTTCTTCATCTATTGAGATGATCATGTGGTTTTTCTCCTTCAATTTGTTAATATGGTGTATCACATTGATTTGCGTATATTGGGGAATGCTTACATTCCTTGGATAAACCCCAGTTGATCATGGTGTGTGATCCTTTTAATGTGCTGTTGGATTCTCTTTGCTAGTGTTTTGTTGAGGGTTTTTGCATCTATGTCCATCAGTGACATTGGCCTGTAGTCTTTGTGACATCTTTGTCTGGTTTTGGTATGAGGGTGATGGTGGCCTCGTAGAATGAGTTTGGGAGTGTTCCTCCCTCTGCTATATTTTGGAAGAGTTTGAGAAGGATAGGTGTTAGCTCTTCTTTAAATGTTTGCTAGAATTCGCCTGTGAAGCCATCTGGTCCTGGGCTTTTGTTTGTTGGAAAATTTTTAATCACACTTTCAATTTCAGTGCTTGTAATTGGTCTGTTTATATTTTCTATTTCTTTCTGATTTAGTCTTGGAAGGTTGTATTTTTCTAAGAATGTCTGTTTCTTACAGGTTGTCCATTTTATTGTCATATAGTTGCTTGTAGTAATCTCTCACGATCCTTTGTATGCAGTGTCAGTTGTTACTTCTCCTTTTTCATTTTTAATTCTATTGATTTGAGTCTTCTCCCTTTTTTATTTGATGAGTCTGGCGAATGGTTTATCAATTTTGTTTATCTTCTCAAAGAACCATCTTTTAGTTTTATTGATCTTTGCTGTTGTTCCCTTCATTTCTTTTTCATTTATTTCTCATCTGATCTTTATGATTTCTTTCCTTCTGCTAACTTTGGGGTTTTTTTGTTCTTCTTTCTCTAATTGCTTTAGGTGTAAGGTTAGGTTGTTTATTTGAGATGTTTCTTGTTTCTTGAGGTAGGATTGTATTGCTATAAACTTCCCCCTTAGAACTGCTTTTGCTGCATCCCATAGGATTTTGGTCATCGTGTTTTCATTGTCATTTGTTTCTAGGTATTTTTTTTATTTCCTCTTTGATCTCTTCAGTGATCTCTTGGTTATTAAGTAGTGTATCGTTTAGCCTCCATGTGTTTGTATTTTTTACAGATTTTTTCCTGTAACTGATATCTAGTCTCATAGCATTGTGGTTAGAAAAGAATCTTGATACGATTTCAATTTTCTTAAATTTACCAAGGCTTGATTTGTGACCCAAGATATGATCTATCCTGGAGAATGTTCCATGAGCAGTTGAGAAGCAAGTGTATTCTGTTGTTTTTGGATGTAATGTCCTAGAAATATCAATTAAGTCCATCTTGTTTAATGTATCATTTAAAGCTTGTGTTTATTTATTTACTTTCTGTTTGGATGATCTGTCCATTGGTGAAATTAGGGTATTAAAGTCCCCTACTATGATTGTGTTACTGTAGATTTCTCCTTTTATGACTGTTAGCATATGTATTGAGGTGCTGTTTGCCTTATGTATGGAGGTGCTTCTATGTTGGGTGCATAAATATTTACAATTGTTATATCTTCTTCTTGGATTGATCCCTTTTTCATTATGTAGTGTCCTTGTTTCTCTTGTAATAGTCTTTTTTTTAAGTCTATTTTGTGTGATATGAGAATTGCTACTCCAGCTTTCTTTTGATTTCCATTTGCATGGAATATCTTTTTCCATCCCCTCACTTCCAGTCTGTATGTGTCCCTAGGTCTGAAGTAGGTCTCTTGTAGACAGCATATATGCAGGTCTTGTTTTTGTATCCATTCAGCCAGTCTGTGTCTTTTGGTTGGAGCATTTAATCCATTTACATTTAAGGTAATTATCGATATGTACGTTCCTATTACCATTTTCTTAATTGTTTTGGGTTTGCTATTGTAGTTCTTTTCCTTCTCTTTTCCTTCTCTTATGTTTCCTGCCTAGAGAAATTCCTTTAGCATACCTTGTAAAGCTGGTTTGGTGGTGCTGAATTCTCTTACCTTTTGCTTGTCTGTTTTAATTTCTCTGTCAAGTCAGAGTGAGATCCTTGCTGGGTAGAGTAATCTTGATTGTAGGTTTTTCCCTTTCATCGCTTTAAATATGTCCTGCCACTCCCTTCTGGCTTGCAGAGTTTTTGCTGAAAGATCAGCTGTTAACCTTATGGGGATTCCCTTGTATGTTATTTGTTGTTTTTCCCTTGCTGCTTTTAATATTTTTTCTTTGTATTTAATTTTTGACAGTTTGATTAATATGTGTCTTGGCGTGTTTCTCCTTGGATTTTTCTTGTACGGGACTCTGTGCTTCTTGGACTTGATTAACTATTTCCTTTCCCATATTAGGGAAGTTGTCAACTATAATCTCTTGAAATACTTTCTCAGTCCCTTTCTATTTCTCTTCTTCTTCTGGGACCCCTATAATTCAAATGTTGGTGCATTTAGTGTTTGTCCCAGAGGTCTCTGAGACTGTCCTCAATTCTTTTCATTCTTTTTCTTTATTCTGCTCTGCAGTAGTTATTTCCACTATTTTATCTTCCTGGTCACTCATCCGTTCTCGGCCTCAGTTACTCTGCTATTGATTCCTTCTAGAGAATTTTAAATTTCATTTATTGTGTTGTTCATCACTGTTTGTTTGCTCTTTAGTTCTTCTAGGTCCTTGTTAAACATTTCTTGTATTTTCTCCATTCTATTTCCCAGATTTTGGATCAACTTTACTATCATTACTCTGAATTCTTTTTCAGGTGGACTGCCTATTTCCTCTTCATTTGTTTGGTCTGGTGAGTTTTTACCTTGCTCCTTCATCTGCTGTGTGTTTCTCTGTCTTCTCATCTGTCTTAGCTTATTGTGTTTCAGGTCTCCTTTTCACAGACTGCAGGTCCGTAATTCCCATTGTTTTTGGTGTCTGTCCCCAGTGGGTAAGGTTGGTTCAGTGGGTTGTGTAAGCTTCCTGGTGGAGGGGACTAGTGCCTGTGTTCTGGAGGATGAGGCTGGATCTTGTCTTTCTGGTGGGCAGGACCACATCTGGTGGTGTGTTTGGGGGTATCTATGACCTTATTATGATTTTAGGCAGCCTCTCTGCTAATGGGTGGGGTTGTGTTCCTGTCTTGCTAGTTGTTTGGCATGGGGTGTCCAGCACTGGAGCTTGCTGGTCATTGAGTGGAGCTGCATCTTAACGTTGAGATGGAGCTCTCTAGGAGAGCTTTTGCTGTTTGATATTACATGGAGCCAGGAGGTCTGTGGTGGACCAATGTCCTGAACTTGGCTCTCCCACCTCAGAGGCACAGGCCTGACGTCCGGCCGGGGCACCAAGACGCTGTCAGCCACACGGCTCAAAAGAAAAGGGAGAAAAAAAGAAAGAAAGAAAGTAAGTAAAATAACATAAAGTTATTAAAATAAACAGTAATTATTAAAAATAAAAAACTTTAAAAGTAATAAAAAAAGAAAGAAAGAAAGAAGAGAGCAACCAAACCAAAAAACAAATCCACCAATGATAACAAATGCTAAAAACTATACTAAAAAAAATAAATAAAACGGACAGACAGAACCCTAGGACAAATGGTAAAAGCAAAGATATACAGACAAAATCACCAAAGAAGCATACACATACACACTCACAAAAAGAGAAAAGGGAAAAAAATATATATATATATCGTTGTTCCTAAAGTCCACAGCCTCAGTTTTGGGATAATTAATTGTCTATTCAGGTATTTCACAGATGTAGGGTACATCAAGTTGATTGTGGAGATTTAATCCGCTGCTCCTGAGGCTGCTGGGCGAAATTTCCCTTTCTCTTCTTTGTTCGAACAGTTCCTGGTGTTCAGCGTTGGATTTGGCCCCCGTCTCTGCATGTAGGTTGCCTGAGGGCATCTGTTGTTTGCTCAAACAGGACGGGGTTAAAGGAGCAGCCGATTAGGGGGCTCTGGCTCAGTCAGGCCGGGGGGAGGGAGGGGTACGGAATGCGGGGCAAGCCTGTGGCAGCAGAGGCCAGCGTGATGTTGCACCAGCCTGAGGCATGCCGTGTGTTCTCCCGGGGAAGTTGTCCCTGGATCATGGGACCCTGGCAGTGGCGGGCTGCACAGGCTCCCGGGAGGGGAGGTGTGGATAGTGACCTGTGCTTGCACACAGGCTTCTTGGTGGCTGCAGCAGCAGCCTTAGCATTTCATGCCCGTCTCTGGGGTCCGCACTGATAGCCACGGCTTGCGCCTGTCTTCTGGAGATCGTTTAGGCAGTGCTCTGAATTCCCTCTCCTCGTGCATCCTGGAACAATGGTCTCTTGCCTCTTAGACAGTTCCAGACTTTTTCCCGGACTCCCTCCCGGCTAGCTGTGATGCAGTAGCCCCCTTTAGGCTGTGTTCACACAGCCAACCACAGTCCTCTCCCTGGGGTCCAAGCTCCGGAGCCGGAACCTCAGCTCTCAGCCCCCACCAGCCCATGCGGGTGAGCAGAGAAGCCTCTCAGGCTGGTGAGTGCTGGTTGGCACCGATCCTCTGTGCGGGAATCTCTCCGCTTTGCCCTCTGCACCCCTGTTGCTGCGCTCTCCTCCGTGGCTCCGAAGCTTCCCTCCCCGCCCACTCCTGTCTCCACCAGTGAAAGGGCTTCCGAGTGTGTGGAAACTTTTTCTCCTTCACAGCTCCCTCCCAGTGGTGCAGGTCCCATCCCTATTCTTTTGTCTCTGTTTTTACTTTTTTCTTTTGCCCTACCCAGGTATGTGGGGAGTTTCTTGCCTTTTTGGAAGTCTGAGGTCTTCTGCCAGCAGTCAGTAGGTCTTCTGTAGGAGTTGTTCCACATGTAGATGTATTTCTGATGTACTTGTGGGGAGGAAGGTGATCTCCACGTCTCACTCCTCCACCATCTTGAATCGGGCACCTTAAGCCTCTTGAGAGCCAAGGACAAAGCCTTAATTCACTCTGTGTCTCTGCACTTCCCAGTGTGCCTGGCATTTAGTAGTGGTTCTCAGTGTTGGTCAGATTGTCTCTATAGCTGGTGCCAGCTTTCTGTCTTAAACTACTACTCCTTCTTTAGTAGCTTTGTCCTCTTGTTGGAGAATGAGTTCACTGACTCAAGTCAGAAGTGCCCTCAGTTTCAAAACAGATGTTTTCAGTGAACTACCACACACACACACACACACACACACACACACACAAACACATGCATACAAAAGTGGTTTGAAAGATTTTCTTATCTTACATTTCAGACTGTAATTACATGATAACAAATCTCATTAAAATAAAAATGAGAAGATTCTCATTAAGAAAAAAGATTCCCATATGCCAGGACTATGGCCTGTTTACTTCACATATATTCAATAGTATAAAATTCCAAAACAACTCAAGAGCTGCATAGTCCTTTGGTGTGGGGATAATGGGATTTGACTGGTATTGAGTCTGCTCGTTTTCTGGGGGTTTTAGAGGACTTGCCTTTCATTAAGGTAGAAAGCAATTCTTTATAAGGGGGTGTGACTTTTGCTGTACCTGGATTGGATTAAGCGTATGCACTGTTAATCTGGTTTCACACACTTTTGAACTGGGACAAGCTCTAACTCTGAAATCCTATGAGTTAGGCTGACTGGCGTTATTTGTTGTGAGCTGGAATGTCCCAAGCACTTTGAATACCATCCAAAAGCAGTAGGCAAAATGTCTGTTGACCTTGGTCCTCTCCTGCAGTCATCGATTTGAGGGGCAATGACAATATACACATTTGATTCCTTCCACATTCTTAAACTTGGCTTAACCATGTAAAATGGAATTCAAGGTCATTTTGATATTGTACAATAATAGCCTCAGTAACAGGTTCCTTACCACTGAGCAGCACAGCTTCCCCCAAATCCCATGATGGATGCTCTTGTTTTTCTCATGTACTCTGCCTTTTCTGTTTCTTCTTCTCTTATATTCTAATGAGTTCTACCTCTCTGCCCTTGCAGAAGCGTATGCCTATTGACTACCTGTAGACTTTGTATACATGCTGTCAGGGCACCAAGCTAAAGTCAGTCACTTTTTGGAATTATCGCTCTAGTCATTTGGCCATGATACAAGACCAAAGCATGATCTGTGAAAGAAAAAATACATAAATTGAATTCATTAAAATTCAAAACATCTGCTCTCTGAAAGACACTGTCAATAGACTAAAAAGACAAACCAGAGACTTAGAGAAAATATTTCCAAACACATATCTGATAAAGGACTTGTATCCAAAACATTCAAAGAACTCTTAAAACTCAACAATAAGAAAACAACTCAATTAAGAAATGAGAAAAAGATCTGAAGAGACACCTCACTGAAGAAGATATGTAGATGATAAATTATTATATGAAAAGATGCTCAACACCTTCTGTCATTAAAGAATTGTAGTTAAAACAGAAGATACCACTACACACCTTTTAAAAATTTTAAACTGGCAATACCAAATGCTAACAAGAAGGCAGAACAACTGGAACTCTCATTCATTGCTGGTGGGAATGCAAAATGGTACAGCCACTTCGGAAGACAGTTTCCAATTTCTTACAAAACTAAGTATAGTCTTACCATATCATCTAGCAGTCATACTCCTAGGTATTTAACTGAGCTGAAAATTTATAACAGCACAAAAACCTACCCACAAGTGGATATACCAGCCTTATTCATAATTGCCAAAAAACCAAAAGCAACCAATATATCCCTCAATAGGCAAATAGAAAACAAACCGTGGTACATCCATGCAGTGGAATATTATTTGGCAATAAAAAGAAATGAGCTATTAAACCACAGAAAGACATGGAGGAACCTTAAATGCATATTGCTAAGTGCAAAAGCCATTATGAAAAATCTATACACTGTACGATTCCAACTGTATGACATTCTGGAAAAGGCAGAACTATTGAAACAGTAAAAGATCAGTGGTTGCCAGTGATTGAGGAGGGTTTCCAGGGATAGAGGGATGAATAGGTGAAGCACAGAGGATTTGGGGGCAGTGAAACTATTATATATGATACTGTAATGGTGGGTACATAACTTCATGCATTTGTCAAAACCCATAGAATTTACAACACAGAGTGAACCCTGATGTAAACTATGGATCTTTAAGTTTAATAAAACAGCAATTACAAAAAGGAATGAACTATTGATACACTTAACACCTTGGATGAATCTCCAGGGAACTATGCTGAGTGTAAAAAGCCAATCCCCAAAGGTAATATGCTTTGTGATTTCAATTTTGTAATATTCATTAAATGGCAGAATTAGAGAACTAGATCACAGGTTAGTGGTTGACAGGAGTTAGGGAGGGAAGCAGGAATGGTCATATGAGTCCAGTGATGGATCCTTGTAGTGAAGGACTCTTTTGTATCTCGACTGTGGCTGCGGATACACACAGCTATCAAAGTGCATAGAACTAAAGCACATACACACACGTGAGCATAAGCAAAACTGGGACGTCTGAACTAAATCAGTGGATTGTATCAATGCCAATGTCCTTGTTGTGATATTTTAATATCGTTTTACAAGATGCCACCATTGGGAAAAACCGGGTAATGGGTACATGGGATCTCTGCATTATTTCTTACAGCTGCAT
The DNA here is from genome assembly GCF_059928025.1 of Delphinapterus leucas. Taxonomy (NCBI): domain Eukaryota; kingdom Metazoa; phylum Chordata; class Mammalia; order Artiodactyla; family Monodontidae; genus Delphinapterus; species Delphinapterus leucas. The sequence goes on from NC_143138.1 coordinate 35,470,142, forward strand.
GTAAATCTACAATTATCACAAAAAATAATTTTAATTTAAAACAGTAAGTGGCTATATTTTTATCTATAGACATATATATGCATATACACACGTGTGTGTTAAAGCTATTCTGCATTTAGTAATTTAAATGAAAATAGAACTTCTACTTTTGAAAGCTCATTATGTCATATGCTATAAAGGGAATACAGTTAGAATCTAAGTATGTCTCATGAAGTAAAACAGTATAACTACTGGTCTTAACCATAGGGAAAATAGTCACCTTACTTTAGTATAATTTTAGTATTCCTAAATAGGGATGCATATTCCATTTAAGGTTCCAAAGACAGTCATGGTTATTACTGTTAAAAAAAAAAGTCAGTAAAGTCTAGTGTTCAGTATTGAAATCGTGTCTGTGTTGTGATTTTTAAATAATTTGTCATCAAAGGAGAAAAAGTTGACAGATGTTAAATTTAATTCACCATGTTTCTAATACCTACTGGATATAAAACACTGCTAAGTGCCACAGGAGTTACAGAAGTGTCTGCCTTCCTGGCTTACAGCCTAGTCATGTGGAATCACTCATGTATTTAGCAAACATTTATTGAGGTCCAACTTGGTTCCACACACTATGCTAGGCACTGAGCTTACTAACATAGTTTTTGCCTTCCTGGAACTCATAGCACAGTGGATAAAAATAGTACCAAATAGCATAAAGTAGAATATGAAAATCATAAGAGAGGTGCAAAGAATGACAAGGACTTAAAGGAGAAAGAAATCACACCAGGTCAAGCAAACAGAAAAGGACTCATAGAGGAGATGGCGTGTGAAATAGCCCTTGAGGGAAGGGCTAGGACTTGGAGCAGTGAAGTGTGGCATTCACGTGGAAACAAAGGTAGGGAAGTTGCAAAGCATAGAGCTTGTTCTGTGACAGTTAATAAATCTGTTCAGCAGGAACCCAGTAAGGGAGCAGGTGAGAACATTAAGATTGGAAAGGTATGAAAGCAAGGATTTGGCAGACAAGATCTAGCCGTTGGAGATTTTTATTCCAGGGCACAGCATGACTGGAACTACCTTTCAGGAAGAAAGATCATTCAGTAGCGTACCGGACAGGAATGAGATGGATGGAGATCAGAGTGATCCCAGAGCATTGTGGGAAGTTATTAGGACCATACATGTGGCAGTGGGAGTAAGGAGGGGCAAAATTGGAAGATGTTATAATCCGGTGGCTCTAAATTTAACTACGTGTAAGGAGCACCTGGAATGACTGTTAAAAATGCAGATTCCTGGCCTCCACCTCCAGAAGGTTCAATTATGTTTGAATAAGCATCCCAGGTGCTTCTAACACAGATGGTCTGCCTTAATCCCTTCACTCATCCACCTGGGGAAAGTTTTTTTTAGAGGTACCAGGGAAAACCTCTCATTTAAGGAAGTGGGTATCATTGTTACAGAGTCTAAGCTCGTACTGCTCGCCAGTAATTGCGAGACGAGTTATTGGGGCAAGGAATAATGACTTTATTCGGAAAGCCGGCAAACCGAGAAGATAGTGGGCTCATGCCCCAAAGAACCATCCTGCCTGAGTTAGAGTTCAGGCTCCTTTTATACTAAAAGGGGAGGGAGTAAAGTCCAACACTTCCTGATTCCCATCAGCCTCTGGAGGAGATGCGTTAATTTCTTCCTCCCTGCAGTCATTCATGGGTGGGTCTGGTCAGGATGTTTCCTGTGAGCTAAACAAAGGTATTTTAGCTTAATGCTCATTACCTGGGAAGCAGGGTTCCCGGAGATGGGCCATTATGCATACTTTAAGCTTATAGGCAACATCCCTTTAGTGATTAACTTGTAGTAGAATACAAAAGCTTCTTCCCTATTACTTCATAATACATGTTTTATAGATGACTAAACTAAGGTTCACATAGACTGTGTGATATTTCCCCCAAATTCTGTGTCTGCTAAGAGATAGGATATCAACCTCAGTCAGTCAAACATTAGAGCTGGGGGTGATGGTGCTCTTGCCTGGAGGATCCATTTTTATCCTGGTTTTCCATCTGAGCTCTGAGCCGACTGTGGTTTCTGGGCTTCTTCAGGCCCTGGGAGCCTCTTGTGTGAGCCAAAGCTTTGAGTCCAGTGCAGCTCTGTCTGTTGTGTGTCAGACACTCTGCAAGGCTGAGAGCATCTGTTCCTGACCTCAAAGGGCTCTCATCTAGTAGAACAGACTCATATACTGATCATTTTCATCTTACATAGTAAGTGACAAGATGCCTTGGGTTCTCTGAGGACACAGATTTCAACCTGGGATTCAGAGAAGACTAGGGGAAAACTCTGCCACATTATAGTCTCCAACCTCGCCTGGGCCCTCAGCCTGCTAAGCAATATCTTCATGTTCCCAGAACTTTTTCTCTCACGCCTCACAATAATTATGTCAAACGTATGTCTCCGTAGTCGAGAACTACCTGTCCCAGTTCTCTCCGATGCCGATTGTATCCTTACCTCAGAGAATATGGAAGTTGTCAGACATGAATTCCCTCAACTTCCTGCCTTCCTCCCTTTTTCCCTATCACCTATGTTCCTCTCATCTCAGGAAACTCTGTCCTTTTGAAAGCCAGTCCTTCCACTTATGCTCTGGACACTCCTTGTATCAGTACCAAATATGTTTTGTTTGGTCTACACATTTTATGTTTAAAATTTTTGAAGTTACTGCCTTTAGATGAAACATGCATCCTTCAATTCTTATACCTACCTACTGCATTACACTTTTCATTTGTGTCATTTTTCTGGCCCCAGTTAGCATTTGAGATTTCTGGGCCTGTAAGCACAGATCTCAAAGTTAAAACTAAACTCCAGCCTTTTCTTCAACTGAGTCAATTACTGACACAGCTGGGAAGCAACCTCTCGAGAAGCTGGGGGTGCTGTCCTGCAGGATTATCTGAACAAGTGACCAGTGACCAGTGATGGTCAGTCATACCCTGTGTGACGAATTGGCCAGGGACTATGTTCCTGGAAAACATAGAACATTGCAAATGACCATGGTAGAGGAAAAGAGAACTTCTCCAGCCTGAAAGTGACACACTTCTACCCAAAGCCTGTCCCACTAGAGTAATAACAAGGGGAAAGCTGTTTCCTCTACTCTGAATGGCCAGTTGAAAAGAGATCATTCTCAATATCAGAAATGTCTTAGATAGGAGGCTGTCTTAGGCAGTGTGGCTGCCATAACAAAATACCATAGCCTGGGTGGCTTAAACAGCAGATGGTTATTTACCACAGTTTTGGAGTCTGGGAAGCCCAAGATTAAGGTGCTGGCAGATTTGATTCCTGATGAAAGCTTTCTTCCTAGCTTGCAGGATGGCTGTCTTCTCTCTGTGTTCTCTCATGGTAGAAAGAGAGAGAGAGAGAGAGAAAACCTTTGCTTCTCAAAGATTCATCTCAGAATACCATCACATTGGGGATTAGGCTTCGACATATGAATTTTCTGTGGGGCAGGTGGTGGTGTAGGGGGCACAAACATTCAGTTCATACAGAGGTGTTGGCTTTCACCATCCATTGCCTAATATGTGATGACTAAAAGGATGGGAGAAACAGCTGCAGTATTTTCCTTCATATATCTGGAATGTAAAAATATATCTCTGATTTCAGGGGTTTTAGTCACATGAGATTCATTAATGACACGAAAAACATTGTCACCTCAGTCTATTACATTTTCCTCGTGCTTTGTATATAAACAACTGCATACAATTTCTTTTCCTGAGATTAAGAGGCGAAATGCACTTTTAAAATTATGTATTGATATGGATTTGGGGATGTTTTTTAACTTATTGTCCAGTCCTTGTAATTCCTGTATGAATTATTTGATTTATGCTGATACTACACCATGTTTTCTTGAAATCTGTTCCGAATTTTGAGCATCGAAAGTAAAACCATAAGATTACCTAAAAGGGTTTTGCGTAACTTAGGCTTGCCAGGTCACTTTATTCTGTCCTTAAGAAGAATACTCAGGGTTTGGAAACACCTGTAACTCTTACAGCTCAAGCAATAGAGAAAAAAAGCATTACAACCTTCTGAGAGTATCAACATCATATGTATGAAGTATTCACTATGCTACAAGAATTCCGGTGAGCTCTTTTGGGGCATTGTAAAGAATTTAAACTGTATTCTTCATTTTACTAACCATTTAGTTGGAAAATGTAACATGCATATGAAACACCTCAGGAGACTTCCATAAAACATAACTTCTAAAGTGTCCCGCTAATAATGTCTGAAAATGCCAAAAAGGCAGGCAGATCGTTTAGAGCTGCAGTAGTCTCATGAATGGAGCCCATATCAGCTAATAATTTTCTGTCACAGCTCACTTCAGTCCCTTCACACCAGTGTCTTTGCTCCCATGACCCTCAGTGATATCCTGATTTTACTGGCATATGCCAAGACCAGAGTTCTGACTGAGCCACAAGCTGGCAGTGCTGCCAAGGCAGGAGGAGTGCTGAGTCATGGTAGAGAGGGTGTATGTGGGGAAGAGCCTTGAGAATGAAATCTCAGTGAGTGAGGGGAAGAGGTTCCCGTCATGTGGCTAGAGTGATCATCCGGACCAGGTGATAAGGGTCACAGGTAGCATATTAATCTCCCTGCTCTGAAACTTCCATAGCAGTTAGCCCACGTATCCGTATCCGTAGCAGTTTAGCTAATTACACTGGACCTTGTGTTTTCAGATTGAGTTCTAGGATAGTTGGAGACATTTTACAAAATGAAAGCTAGTGATTATGAACCAGAGGTCAGACTGATGCTCTTCAGGCTGGCTGACTACCTATTATCTTCCAGTACATATCTAACTCAATTGAAGAAGCAAGCCCTAGGAATAACCCAGGTGGAAGAAATAAAGGCAAAATAGATCTCTTTTTTGATAGCGAAAAAAGGCGAAGTACTCAGGAAATGTTCAGAGACTTTGTGAAGACAATAGTACAGTTTGGGGTGACAAATAAAAGAAGGCTTGAAGGTAAATGGAGAGCTATTAGGAATGAGAAATGTGAACACTTTAAAGAGGTCAGTTCTTCCCACATTGTTATAGAAGTTCAATGAAATTCCAAGCAAAACCTGAAAGGCTTTAGAAAATAGATAGAATTCCAGAGTTTATCTGAAAGGATAAACAACCAAGAAGAGCAAAGAAGTGTTTGAAAAATAGAGAAATGAGGGAGTACTGGTGACACCATATACTGAAATTCGGTAAAAACTCTAATAATGAAATCACGTTATACTCCTTCAAAATTAAACAGATAAACCAGAATCAGATCCTATAAACATGTTATTATTTAATGTAGATAGAGGGAAGAGTTATTCAGTCAATGATATTGAACATTTTTGTTAGGGAATTAACTGCCAACTGCGGGTAACAGCAGTTCAGTTTACAGCGGCTTAATCAAATAGTCCGTTTCCTTCCCCCCCAACCACCGGACATGGTAAGAATTCTGGAGATGGCAGCCAGGGCTACATTCTCAGCACGTGGCTTCGGTCCTCTGCAAAATGCCTGCATTACGTTCCACATCACATCCACATTCCTGGAAGGAAAAAGGCAAAAGTCATGTGCTGCCTGAGGCTGCCCCTTTAACAGTCTTCCCTGAAGCTCTACCCACTGATTTTCACCAACTTATGACTGATCAGAATTATGTCACATGGCCACTGTAGTTGCACGGGAGTCAGGGAAATTCTAGTATTTTAAGATAACTCCCTGAACAAAATCAGAGCCTAATAGGGAGAAAGGGACATCAGATCCCATATAGGCAACCTGCACTGTGAGCCACAATTAGTTATTTGGGGGAGAAATCCATGTATATCCCCCATTTCCTTCCCTGCACCTGTATCCAAAAATAGTAAAAGGAAGATAGCATCATTAATATTAAAGGATATAATAACATGTATACATTTATAATTCTACCACAAATCTGCAAAATATACATAAGAAAATTAAGGAATTATATCGTTATCATTGTCTTTGTGATGGGACTCTGTTTTAAAAATTTTTTTTACTTTAAAAATTTTGAACTTTGTCACAAGAAGAGGTATTACTTTTATACTTGGAAAAATAATAAAATTTATGTTAAAATGAAAATAGACAAAAGTAAATAAACTTGTAAAATGCAATAGTGGAAACTTAGAGGTGTATAAAGCTATTTACTTGGCAGAGGAAGTGTTGTGTCTTTCCAAAATTACAAATCCATTGCCTCGAGATCTATTTATTCCTATAATTTCCCCAAATGTGGAAAACTTGAGCACATAATTTGTCATACTGAAACTATAAAATCTGAACTAGAAAGCAAGTATTAGTGAAAATGGGAGGAAAATTATTTTCTTTGAAAAAAAAGTTGGTAGCACTAAGGAGATAAATTTTAGTGTATGGGCTCTGTAATTCCATATGAAATTAAGCCAAACAAGACATTTCATTAAACGATGCATTATTTGTGAGCCTGGAGCACCAAAAGGAATGTGATGGCTGAAGCAAAGGGTATTAGTGTTAGAGGGAGGATAACAGCATAGTTTTTTATGTTAAATGTTTACATCTGGAAAATCATGCTAATGGTGGTTGCCTGTAGGCAATAGATAAGTAGATGATAAGCCATGGTTACATACATTAGATTTGGAAGCCATTTGTCTGTTGGCGGTTGCAAAGTGATATTGATTTGGGGTGGGAGAAGTTTGGTTAATTTAATATAATACAGAAAGATGATCCTATCAATTTATTAGCAAGCTAAAATTCATATATGGCAATAATTTTGAGAAAAAAGAAGATATAAATGAAAGTATGTTTCATATAGATGCTAAATCTTAGTGAAATAATTAAATGACAATAACCAATAAATTAATAAATATAACCACCTGCGAGAAAAGTGTTGCTTCTCCTACACATTAATTGTGCCTAGTCTGGTTCTGTCTTTACCTGTCATGGATAATTCTCATTTTGGTTTTTCATTTCTGTAGCAGCTTCCAGTTCTCTTTCTTGAGTTCTTTTGGTGATACCTGTTTTCATAGCATATGAAAGCCTAAGCACAGTAAGAAGCAGAAACCTCTTGAAAGTGTGAAGATGTTGCCACAGTGACATCGGGCATCCTTGAATGATGTAGGATACATTACATTAAATGAATCATTTCAATTTTGCTCCTTTTCAGACAGGCAATAAATCATATACAGGTTGCCAGCACCTCTGAAATGGCAGACTTGTGGTGGTAGAATTACCTTAGGGTGTTGATTAAGTTCTTTGTGAAATCAAAAGACCAGAGTTCAAGTCTAATAATATTATTATTAGAAATAATAATGGGGAGATTGGTTCAAGATGGTGCAGTAGAAGGACATGCTTTCACTCCCTCTTTCGAGAACACTGGAATCACAACTAACTGCTGAACAATCATCAACAGGAAGACACTGGAACTCACCAAAAAAGATACCCCACATCCAAAGACAAAGGAGAAGCCAAAATGAGATGGTAGGAGGGGCACTATCACAATAAAATCAAATCCCATGACTGCTGGGTGGGTGACTCACAAACTGGAGAACACTTATACCACAGAAGTCCACCCACTGGAGTGAAGGTTCTGAGCCACACATCAGTCTTCCCAACCTGGGGGTCTGGCAACGGGAAGAGGAATTTCTAGAGAATCAGACTTTGAAGGCTAGTGGGATTTGATTGCAGGACTTCAGCAGGACTGGGGGAAACAGAGACTCCACTCTTGAAGGGCACACACAAAGTAGTATGCACATCGGGGACCCAAGGGAAGGAGCAGTGACCCCATAGGAGACTGAACCAGACCTACCTGTTAGTGCTGGAGGGTCTCCTGCAGAGGCAGGGGGCAGCTGTGGCTCACCAAGGGACAAGGACACTGGCAGCAGAAGTTCTGGGAAGTACTCCTTGGCGTGAGCCCTCCCAGAGTCCACCATTAGCCCACCAAAGAGCCTGGGTGGGCTCCAGGGTTGGGTTGCCTCAGGCCAAACAACCAACAGGGAGGGAACCCAGCCCCACCCATCAGCAGACAAGAGGATTAAAGTTTTACTGAGTTCTGCCCACCAGAGCAACAGCCAGCTCTACCCACCGCCAGTCCCTGCCATCAGGAAACTTGCACAAGCCTCTTAGATAGCCTCATCCACCACAGGGCAGACAGCAGAAGCAAGAAGAACTACAATCCTGCAGCCTATGGAATGAAAACCACATTCACAGAAAGATAGACAAGATGAAAAGGCAGAGGGCTATGTACCAGATGAAGGAACAAGATAAAACCCCAGAAAAACAACTAAATGAAATGGAGATAGGCAATCTTCCAGAAAAACAATTCACAATAATGATAGTGAAGATGATCCAGGACCTTGGAAAAAGAATGGAGGCAAAGATCAAGAAGATGCAAGAAATGTTTAACAAAGACCTAGAAGAATTAAAGAACAAACAAACAGAGATGAACGATACAATAACTAAAATGAAAACTACACTAGAAGGAATCATTAGCAGAATAACTGAGGCAGAAGAACGGATAAGTGACCTGGAAGACAGAATGGTGGAATTCACTGCTGAGGAACAAAATAAAAAAGAATGAAAAGAAATGAAGACAGCCTAAGAGACCTCTGGGACAACACTAAATCCAACAACATTCGCATTATAGGGGTCCCAGAAGGAGAAGAGAGAGAGAAAGGACCAGAGAAAATATTTGAAGAGATTATTGTCAAAAACTTCCCTAACATGGGAAAGGAAATAGCCACCCAAGTCCAGGAAGTGCAGAGAGTCCCATACAGGATAAACTCAAGGAGAAACACGGTGAGGCATATAGTAATCAAGTTGGAAAAAATTAAAGACAAAGAAAAATTATTGAAAGCAGCAAGGGAAAAATGACAAATAACATACAAGGGAACTCCCATAAGGTTAACAGCTGATTTCTCAGCAGAAACTCTACAAGGCAGAAGGGAGTGCCATGACATACTTAAAGTGATGAAAGGGAAGAACCTACAACCAAGTTTACTCTACACACCAAGGATTTCATTCAGATTCGATGGAGAAATTAAAAGCTTTACAGACAAGCAAAAGCTAAGGGAATTCAGCACCACCAAACCAGCTGTACAACAAATGCTAAAGGAACTTCTCTAAGTGGGAAACACAAGAGAAGAAAAGGAACTACAAAAACAAACCCAAAACAATTAAGAAAATGGTCATAGGAACATACATATCGATAATTACCTTAAACGTGAATGGATTAAATGCTCCAACCAAAAGACACATGCTTACTGAACGGATACAAAAACAAGACCCATATATATGCTGTGTATAAGAGACCCACTTCAGACCTAGGGACGTATACAGGCTGAAAGTGAGGCGATGGAAAAAGATATTCCATGCCAATGGAAATCAAAGGAAAGCTGGAGTAGCAATAGTCATATCAGATAAAATAGACTTTAAAATAAAGAATGTTACAAGAGACAAGGAAGGACACTACATAATGAAAAAGGGATCAATCCAAGAAGAAGATATAATAATTATAAATATATATGCACCCAACATAGGAACACCTCAATACATAAGACAACTGCTAACAGCTATAAAAGAGGAAATGGACAGTAACACAATAATAGTGGGGGACTTTAACACCTCACTTACACCAATGGACAGATCATCCAAGCACAAAATTAATAAGGAAACACAAGCTTTAAATGACACAATAGACCAGCTAGATTTACTTGATATTTATAGAACATTCCATCCAAAAACAGCAGATTACACTTTCTTCTCAAGTGTGCACAGAACATTCTCCAGGATAAATCACATCTTGGGTCACAAATCAAGCCTCAGTAAGTTTAAGAAAATTGAAATCATATCAAGCATCTTTTCTGACCACAATGCTATGAGATTAGAAATCAATTACAGAGGAAAAAAACGTAAAAACACAAACACATGGAGGTTAAACAATACGTTACTAAATAACCAAGGGATCCCTGAAGAAATCAAAGAGGAAATCAAAAACTACCTAGAGGAAAATGACAATGAAAACACGATGATCCAAAACCTATGGATGCAGCAAAAGCAGTTCTAAGAGGGAAATTTATATCTATACAAGCCTACCTCAAGAAACAAGAAAAATCTCAAAAAAAAAATCTAATGTTACACATAAAGGAACTAGAGAAAGAAGAACAAACAAAACCCAAAGTTAGCAGAAGGGAAGAAATCATAAAGATCAGAGCAAAAATAAATGAAATGGAAACAAAGAAAACAACAGCAAAGATCAATAAAACTAAAAGCTGGTTTCTTGAGAAGATAAATAAAATTGATAAACCATTAGCCAGACTCATCAAGAAAAAGAGAGAGAGGACTCAATAAAATTAGAAACGAAAAAGGAGAACTTACAACAGACATGGCAGAAATACAAAGCATCCTAAGAGACTACTACAAGCAACTCTATGCCAATAAAATGGACAACCTGGAAGAAATGGAAAAATTTGTAGAAAAGTATAACCTTCCAAGACTGAACCAGGAAGAAGTAGAAAATATGAACAGACCAGTCACAAGCACTGAAATTGAAACTGTGATTAAAAATCCTCCAACAAACAAAAGTCCAGGACCAGATGGCTTCACAGGTGAATTCTCTCAAACATTTACAGAAGAGCTAACACCCATCCTTCTCAAACTCTTCCAAAAAATTGTGGAGGAAGGAACACTCCCAAACTCATTCTATGAGGCCACCATCACCCTGATACCAAAACCAGACATAGATACTACAAAAAAGAAAATTACAGACCAATATCACTGATAAATATAGAGGCAAAAATCCTCAACAAAATACTAGCAAAAAGAATCCAACAACACATTAAAAGGATTATACACCATGATCAAGTGGGATTTATCCCAGAGATGCAAGGGTTCTTCAATATATGCAAATCAATAAATGTGATACACCATATTAAAAAATTGAAGAATAAAAACCATATGATCATCTCAATAGATGCAGAAAAAGCTTTTGACAAAATTCAACACCCATTTATGATAAAAACTCTCCAGAAAGTGGGCATGGAGGGAACCTACCTCAACATAATAAAGGCCATATACAACAAACCCACAGCAAACATCATTCTCAGTGGTGAAAAACTGAAAGCATTTCCTCTAAGATCAGGTACAAGACAAGGATGTCCACTCTCACCACTATTATTCAACATAGTTTTGGAAGCCCTAACCACAGCAATCAGGGAAGAAAATGAAATAAAAGGAATCCAAATTGGAAAAGAAAAAGTAAAACTGTCAGTGTTTGTAGATGACATGATACTATACATAGAGAATCCTAAAGATGCCACCAGAAAACTACTAGAGTCAATCAATGAATTTGGTAAAGTAGCAGGATACAAAATTAATGCACAGAAATCTCTTGCATTCCTATATGCTAATGATGAAAAATCTGAAAGAAAAATTAAGGAAACACTCCCATTTACCATTGCAACAAAAAGAATAAAATACCTAGGAATAAACCTACCTAAGGAGACAAAAGACCTGTATGCAGAAAAGTATAAGACACTGATGAATGAAATTAAAGAGGATACAAACAGATGGAGAGATATACCATGTTCTTGGATTGGAAGAATCAATATTACCCAAAGCAATCTACAGATTCAATGCAATCCCTATCAAACTACCAATCGCATTGTTTACAGAACTAGAACAAAAAATCTTAAAATTTGTATGGAGACACAGAAGACCCAGAATAGCCAAAGCAGTCTTGAGTGAAAAAAATGGAGTGGGAGGAATCAGACTCCCTGACTTCAGACTATACTACAAAGCTACATTAATCAAGACAATATGGTACTGGCACAAAAACAGAAATATAGATCAATGAAACGGGATAGAAAGCCCAGAGATAAACCCATGCACCTATGGTCAACTAATCTATGACAAAGGAGGCAGTGGTATACAATGGAAAAAAAGACAGTCTCTTCAATAAGTGGTGCTGGGAAAACTGGACAGCTACATGTAAAAGAATGAAATTAGAACACTCACTAACAGCATACACAAAAATAAACTCAAAATGGATTAGAGACCTAAATGTAAGACTGGACACTGTAAAACTCTTAGAGGAAAACATAGGAAGAACACTCTTTGACATAAATCACAGCAAGATATTTTTTGATCCACCTCCTAGAATAATGGAAATAAAAACAAGAATAAACAAATGGGACCTAATGAAACTTCAAAGCTTTTGCACAGCAAAGGAAATCATAAACAACATGAAAAGACAACCCTCAGAATGGGAGAAAATATTTGCAAATGAATCATCGGACAAAGCATTAATCTCCAAAATATACAAGCAGCTCATCCAGCTCAATATCAAAAAATCAAACAACGCAATCCAAAAATGGGCAGAAGATCTAAATAGACATTTCTCCAAAGAAGACATACAGATAGCCAACAAACATATGAAAGGATGCTCACCATCACTAATCATTAGAGAAATGCAAATGAAAACTACAATGAGGTACCACCTCACACCAGTTAGAATGGCCATCATCAGAAAATCTACAAACAATAAATGCTGGAGAAGGTGTGGAGAAAAGGGAACCCTCTTGCACTGTTGGTGGGAATGTAAATTGATACAGCCACTGTAGGGAACAGTATGGAGGTTCCTTAAAAACTAAAAATAGAACTACCATACGACCCAGCAATCCCACTACTGGGCATATACCCTGAGAAAACCATAATTCAAAAAGAGTCATGTACCACAATGTTCACTGCAGCTCTATTTACAATAGCCAGGACATGGAAGCAACCTACATGCCCATCAACAGACTAATGGATAAAGAAGATATGGTACATATATACAATGGAATGTTACTCAGCCATAAAAAGGAACGAAATTGGGTCATTTGTAGAGACGTGGATGTATCTAGAGACTATCATACAGAGTAAGTAAGTCAGAAGGAGAAAAACAAATATCATATATTAACGCATATATGGGGATCCTAGAACATGGTACAGATGAACCGGTTTGCACAGCAGAAATTGAGACAGTGATGTAGAGAACAAACGTGTGGACACCAAGGGGGGAAAGTGGCGGGAGGTGGGGGTTGTGGTGTGATGAATTGGGAGACTGGTATTGACATGTACACACTGATGTGTATAAAATGGATGACTAATAAGAAAAAATAAATAAAAAATAAACATAAAAATAGAAATAATGTAATATTTAGTAGAGGATATTTACCAATTGAAAAGAAAGAAGTTAATGTGGAAAACAAGACAAGAATTCATCGCAACAAGCGCGCAGTATATTTTGCACCTTTGAGGATTAAGAGGTACAAACTACTACATACAAAATAAATAAGCTACAAGGATATATTGTACAGCACAGGGACCATAGCCAATATTTTATAATAACTTTAAATGGAGTATAACTATAAAGATAATGAATCACTATTTTGTACACCTGAAACTAATATACTCTTGTAAATCAACTATACTTCAATTTAAAAAAAAGAATAATTTACAGCTTTCAGTTTGGACCTGTTTTTCTTTTTTTTTTCATGATGAAGTATTTAGTTCTAGGTTCACAACAAAATTGAGAGGAAGGTACAGAGATTTCCCATATACTCCCTACCCCCACACATGCATAACCTTTCCCATTATCAACATCACTTACCAAAATGACATGTTTGTTACAAAGAATGAACGTACATTGACACATCAAAATCACCCAAAGTCCATAGTTTACCGTAGGTTTCACTCTTGGTGTTGTACATTGCATAGGTTTGGACAAATGTATAATGACTTACATTCATCATGATAGTATAAAGAGTATTTTCACTGACTTAAAAATCCTCTGTATTCTGCCTAGTCATCACTACCCCTACCTCCACCCCTGGTGACCACTGATCTTTTTATTATCTCCATAGTTTTGCCTTTTCCAGAATGTCATATAGTTGGAATCATACAGTATGTAGCTCTTTCAGACTGGCTTCTTTCACTTAGTAATATGCAGTTAAGCCTCCTTCATGTTTTTTCATGTCTTGATAGTTTATTTCTTTTTAGCACTGAATAATATTCCACTGTCTGTATGTACCAAAGTTTATCTATCCATTCACGTACTGAAGGGCATCTTGGTTGCTTCCAAGTTTTTGGCAGTTATGAATAAAGCCTCGATAAATATCTATGTGTAGGTTTTTGTGTGAACATAAGTTTTCAGCCTCTTTGGGTAAGTACCAAGGACCATGAATGCTAGACGATATGGGAGGAATATATTTAGTTTTGTGAGAAACTACCAAACTATAGTGACTGTACCATTTTTGCATTCCCACCAGCAATGAATGAGAGTTCTTGTTGCTCCACATCCCAGCATTTGATGTTGTCAATGTTCCAGATTTTGGCCATTCTAATAAGTGTGTAGGGGTATCTCATTATTGTTTTAATTTCCATTTTCCTGATGACATATGACATGGATCATCTTTTCGTATGCTTATTTACCATCTGTGTATCTTCTTTGAGATCCTGTTAAGGTTTTTGGCCCAGTTTTTAATTGGGTTGTTTGTTTTCTTATTGTTGAGCTTTAAGAGTTCTTCGTATATTTTGGATAACAGTCCTTTGCCAGATGTGTCTTTTGAAAATGTTTTCTCCCAGTCTGTGGCTTATCTTCTAATTCTTTAGACATTGTCTATTAATTTTAATGAAGTCCAGCTTATCAATTATTTCCTTCATGGATCATGTCTTTGATGTCATATCCAAAAAGGCATCACCACACCCAGGGCCATCTAGGTTTTCTCCTATGTTATCTTCTAGGAGTTTTATAGTTTTGCATTTTACACTTAGGTCTGTGATCCATTTTGAGTTAATTTTTATGAGTGGTGCAAAGTCTGTGTCTAGATTCATTTTTTTTTTGCATGTGGATGCCCAGTTGTTCTAGAACCATTTGTTGAAGAGGCTGTCTTTGCTCCATTGTATCGCTTTGGTTTCTTTGTGAAAGATCAGCTGACTATAGTTATGTGAGTCTATTTCTGGACTCTGTGTTCCATTCCACTGATCAATTTATCTACGCATTCATCAATACCACACTGTCTTGATTGCTGTGGCTTTATAGTAAGTCTTGAAGTTGGGTAGTGTTGGTCCTCCTACTTTGTTCTTCTCCTTCAATTTTGTTTTTGCTCTTCTGGGTCTTTTGCCTCTCCATATAAACATTAGAATAATTTTGTCAATATCCACAAAATAATGTGCTGGGATTTTGATTGGGATTGCGTTGTATTTATAGATCAAGTTGGGAAGAACTGACATCTGGACAATATTGAGTCTCCTTCTCCACGAACATGGAATATCTCACCATGTATTTAGTTCTTTGATTTCTTTCGTCAGAGTTTTGTAGTTTTCTCATATAGATATTGTGCATATTTTGTTAGACTTATATCTAAATATTTCATTTTTAGGTGCTAAGGTAGATGGTTTTGTGTTTTTAATTTCAAATTCCACTTGTTCATTGCTAGTATACAAAACAGCAATTGACTTCCGTATATTAACTTTGTATCCTGCAGTGTTACTCTAATCACCTATTAGTTCCAGGAGTTCTTTGTCAGTTCTTTCAGGTTTTCTGCATAGATTGTCACGTCATCTGTGAACAAAGACATCTTTATGTCTTTTTTCCCAATCTGTATACCTTTTATTTCTTTTCTTGCATTACTGCATTAACAAGGACTTCCAGTATAATGGTGAAAAGGAGCGTGAGAGGGGATATCTTTACCTTGTATCTGATCTTACTAAGAAAACTTTGAGTTTCTCACCATTAGCTATCATGTTAGCTGTAGGTTTTTTTGTAGATAGTCTTTATCAAGTTGAGAAAGATCCCCTCTATTCCTAATTTACTGAGAGATTTTATCATGAATTGGTATTGGTTTTTGTCAAATACTTGTTCAGCATCTATTAATATGACCATGTGATTTTTCTTTTTCAGTCTGTTGATGTGATGGATTATATTGACTGATGTTTGAATGTTGAACCAGCCTTGTATACCTGAGATAATCCCACTTGGTCATGGTATATAATTATTTTTCTACATTGTTGGATTTGATCTGCTAATACTTTACTGAGGATTTTTGCATCTATGTTCGTGAGAGATATAGCCTAGAGTTTTCTTTTCGTTATGTCTTTGGTTTTGGTATAAGGGTAATGCTGTCCTCACAGAATGAGTCAGGAAGCATTTCCTCTGCTTCTCTCTCCTGAATGAGATTGTAGATAAGTGGTATAATCTCTTCTTTAAATATTTAGTAGAGAACCTGGTGTTTTTAGTAGGTTAAATGAAATAACTCAATCTAAAGTGTCATGTGATTGGCTATATTTTTCATTATCAGTAAGAAGATATAATATTAGATAAAACAAGAAAGAAAAGATATCTTTTTCAAGTTACTAGAAAGAGTTTTCAAAATATCTCAATAGCGATCTTGAGAAAAAGTATCCATTACTTTTAGCCCATTCTGTCTAGGTTAAGACCAACACAAAAATTTATTGCAGGTTCATAAAACTTTCTTAAGTGATATGTTTCAACTATTATATTTTATAACAGAAGAAATCTTTTAGATTTTTAATCAATCTAAAGAAGAAGGGCTCCCCTTACATTCTTCTAAAAATTTACATCTTCCCCCAAATCTACCCTGTAGAGAGTTTCTGAAAATGTGTTGGGGTGGGGGAAAAAAGGAAGTTGGAAAATGATGAATTAGGTAATATTCTCTTTATTGAAATGAATGGTGCAGCTCTGTTTACAATATGTGAGATTATTCAGTTATTTAGAAGAGCCTGATGGACACCCTTCCATTTTCATGAGGGCTGCCTGCTACTGATATTTTTCTGAGTCAAGGTAACTAGACTGAGCTACCTCTCATCTTTATGGTACCTTCATGTGATTATTAAAAGGCAACCCTGCCACCTGTTGAAAAATTGTTGTAATATGCTGGTCTTGTTGGAAGACACTTTACTGCCCCCTGACAGACATAAGTCATAATAAATCTACAGACTCATGTGAATTGCACCATCTTGAACATGGTGCCGTTGTTCAGTGCCTGGCCGGCACCATCACACGGGGCACTCGCAAGTAGAAAAAAATAACAGAAATCACCATAGCAATATTTGTCTATAACATGAAAATGAGAAACCAGATTCACTGCAGTAACTCCTGGAAAGTCCCTGTTCAGCAAGTTGGTGGTATTGGAATGTTGTGGAGATTGGATGTAGGGTGGGGAGGGTTCTTTCATCGATGGCTTCCATTATTGGGAACAAGAGCTTGGCCATTGCTCTTTATATGTCTTCCAGTCAGTTAGAAAGCCTGAAAATTCCAACTACTTAGCCAAATGGAAAAGAGTCTCTGTTTACAGAGAAAACACAAAGCTTGCTTCTTCTCCATCATTGAGTAGGCTGAGTATACTTAGCAGAACTTTTCCACTTAGGGGTCCAAGTTAAGGCTATCAGTGGCTTTTTGCTTGAAATCTAAACATTTTAGAAACATTTTGTAGAGAAAACTATTCACAGGCCCTTTCAAAGAGGAATCAAATAAATAGTTTGGGGGGTTTCCATCTTGGAATTAAGATGTTTATTTAAGAAACTCCAATAAAGCCCTCTTTCAAGCTATGAAAATTATAGTCAGAATCGAGTGGTAGACTGAGGATTCAGGAAATAGCTATTGATTTGTTAGAGAGCTGAGGGCATGGGGAGTGGCAGGGGGGTGGGGAAGGGCCAGGAAAGGAAGCAACTCGAAGAGAAACTTCTGCTAATGATTCTTATTTCCTCCAACTTTGAAAAGCTTTCCACCAGCAGCAGAGTTTAAAGCATTCTCACTCCTAGATTAGTCGACCTAGTCAAGAGGTAGTACCCAGCTCAGGCTGTACTTCTCTGAGTAAAGGCATGAGAGTGGGTGGGAGTGACAAATTGGTTGGGAGGCTTAAGTGCAAAAGGGATTTTCAATGAGGGCAGGCAGGGCAATAAGGGAAGGTCCAAAGCCTCATGCCCAAGGGATTGGGCAGAAACCCGGAAAGAATCTGAGAAGAACTGGCAAGAGAGACCCTGATTGGAGACAGTTGCACTGAAGAAGATTCCAGAAAGACGCCAGAGGTGGAGTCTTTTTATTAAAGCATGCCCAACAGATGAGCCCAAAGCAGGGAGAGAACCATGAAAAAAGCCAAAGTAAACTGGACACCAACCTGTCTTTTTATTTACTTTTCAAAACCTCCACGGGCAAGAAATCAGAAAGTAGTGAGGAAAACAGTATCAGAAAAGTGCCAGAGAAATGCCTGGTGATGAGTTACAGGGTTACAAAAGACGGCTGAGAGTTCTATACAGAAAAACTGGAAGCATGTGCAAATTGTATTGTGATCAAAGTGACAAAGCTGGACGAGCACCCGGAAGTAAATATAGAAGTGTAATAGTTCTGAGGTAGGTCCATTGCAAATCAAAGGCTCTGAATGATTTAGAAGGAAAAAAGTAGCTTAGCCAAATGCTGCTGCTGACATTTCACGCTTTCTACCTTATGCTTCTAACTATTCTTTGTAAATATAATCCTAAATCAGTGACCCATTTAGGTTGTCTAATAAATGAACACTTTTAGAGTTCCATACTTGCTTGTTTTCTGCATTCATTTCAGTGAAGTAATGGTGAGATTATTTATGATATATCATTTAGGTTTTGTTTTGATTTAGCAATGATACAAACCCTATGGATGTTTAGGAATATCCATAATCCCCAGTTGAGCTTTAGTTATTGTTGTGGTTAATGGGTGGCTTAGTTTACCTATCAGCTGCATGGTCAGGGAAGTAGAAAAGAAACCTCCCATGGAAGGACAAGCTTTTTAAAATTCACAGGGACCTTGCCTATTAGTAGATATGGCCCAAAGTGACTTCAGCTCCAACCAGTAAAATGAGTAACTCTCCCCTTTGGGCTTGGGGTGGAGCTGGGTGGAGAGTAAAGATAAAGAAACCAGAAACCTCCTCCCCCTGTGTCCACCTTGTGTGGTCGTTAAAGATGAAGTCAATGGCTCTCAACCTTGGCTGCACACTAGAATCACCTGGAGCCTTTACAGATTCTGATACCCAGTCCACACCCCAGAACAGTCAAATCTGAACCTCTTAGGAGGACACCTGGTACCGGTGTGTTGCTTTAAGTTCTGCAGGCTATTCCTATGTGCAGCCAGGGTTACAACTGGATTACAGAAGACAGTGCAGATCCCTGGCATACTTTTGGTGCCCAGTGAGTGTGAGCATCCTCGTCTTTGAATTGTTTCCTGCTCCCCCACCTCTCCCTTTTCTGAACTTGCACAGGTTGGTTTTGTATCAGACTTGGTCTTGCAACATGTACCACAGGTGACTTTGCCTCAGAGTTGGAGAATTTGCTTTCTTCCTCCTGTTGAAAAAGACAGAGCTCTCTTCTTTTCTCACTTCTAATATACTGTCTCATCACTTATTTCATGCTTTCATCTTCCTTCCAATATTACTTAACTTCTTTTTACCTTTAAGACCTAGAATCTGTGGATTTAGGAAGAATTCTAACTTCTGTGTCCTTAGGGATTGAATTTAGGCAAACCTTCTCAAGCATATCAGAAGGATCAGGGTAGAAGCAAAGCTTAAGGAATAAAGGGGGTTCCTAAAAATGGAGCACAATTCATCTATTTCAGTTAAAAATGCCTTAATGTTTTCTAAGCATTTTTTAACTCAAGCATTTTTAATAAGCTCACTTACGAGTCTTGTTGAAAAATAAATAAAATATACTTGTTTTCCTTAAGGGAAGAGATCTTTTTCCATCTTAGGTGGTATTGTTGAAGGAGACGGAAAGGAGTCCAAAACTTGGCAACAGGCTAGATTATTAGTGACATATTGGTCACAGAGGTGCTGGTAGAGCTACATTTTCTTCCTGCAATTAGTATTTTAAGTGCCCACAAATTACATATGAAAGTCCAGATAACCTCCTTACAAAATGGAAGACTGAAAAATTATGGTCTTTGCAAAATCTTCACTTTTCAGGTTTTATAAATGTGTTTTTGTCAATAGGCAAGTGACACATGTCCACTTGCTAGTTGTACTTTGAAGGGAGAAATAGTGCTAAACGATGCCAACCTTTATCTATTATCATCAGTTCCAAATGCTGTAAGCAAGTGCAGATATCTGGAGATACACTTGCAACACTTGTGAATTACAGATTTCCTTTCTTCAACAATTTTTAAGAAAATCAAGAAGGCAAAACTCAAGAGGCACAAGGGAACTCTCTTTAGTAACTTTATTGCTTGAATCTGTAGGCATTTGAAGCAAGACTGTGAGGAGTTTAGCCAAATTGTGTTCATTTTCAGAAAATCCTAAGAGGACTCTAAGGAGAGTACTGACAAGCCAACTCTCGAAACAGGGTTAGAATTCACCTGGGAGGAAGTGGTGTTGGCACCAGAATGCCCACTGAGGCAGTTGTAATAGATGAATGTAATTCCAGACCTAAAGCTCTTACTGTAAGGATTCAGTGGAAGGAAAAGTGATGTTGTAAATGAAAAAAGTCAAGAAACACATCTGATGGACATAAAAATAATAATTACGAACTAAAATTTTATTACAAGACTTCTTGATTATTTTAAATTCACCTTGATAAGAAAACTAGACAAGGGAACAACTCCTAGTGGGGTAACAGATGCCTCAATTTTCATCATGTTTAAATTGATGAGCTAACCAGTTTGAAATGTCATGTAAATTGAAAATGATATGAAATTGAACAAAAGGGAAAAATCAGAAGGAGAAAAAATTGTGCATTACCTATGTAAGAAACTGAATTATGACATAGAAAAATACTGTATAGCCAAGTTTCCTGATATAGGTAGAAGGTTAACTATTTGCATTTTTAATTCAATAAGAATATGTATTTTAAGATGCTTTGGGATTCTGATAATTACCAAGACAGATGGCTTTAAATCAGGAGCTTGTAATATACTTTTCAGCCCCAAAGCTATTTGGTAGTACTGTCAAGGGAATGTCAGTGTTTGATGCTAATCCAGTACTGTCTGGTGTCTTGTGTACTATTGGATTTTATAAATTCAAGACATCGTACATACAGCTTTTAAAAAAGAAACCTGTAAGAAAGACTTGAAGTTCTTTTCATTCTCAAAGTGCCTTGTGTTGTTGCTTCCCATTTCCCTAGGAAAGTGACAGTATTGGAGGACCCTGATCAGAATATCCACCTGAAAAACTTGTCTCTTCATCAGGCAACCACAGAGGAAGAAGCTCTGAATCTGCTTTTCTTAGGAGACACCAACAGAATGATTGCAGAGGTAATAAGCATTTCTCTGCAAGCTGTTTTTTGCACATTATAAGATATAATAGAATTTTAGGGGCAGCAATGACTTTAAAAATAATTTCATCCCAATTTCATGTTAAGAGAAGGAAACCTAGATCCAGAGAATTGAGGAGATTTTCCCAAGGTCTTCCAGCTAGTTAACGAGCAGGGACAAAAATCTAGTCTTTTTTAGTTTTATATTTTTAAATTTTCTACAAATTGATTTGCAGCTAGTCAGTGACAACTCATCAAAAGTCTTAATTATAGGAATTTTTGTGTAAGTTTTGAAACTTAAAATACATAGTTCATTCTTCCTAACCTCCAGTCATCCATGTATTGGCATATGTTTACCTATCCATGTATTTTCATGTATTTAGTGAATTAATATTTGTGAAGAATTTAGAATAATGCATGGAACATAGAAAGTGCTCTATGCATTTGCAGCTACTGTTGGCAGATCCAGGAACACTGCCGTGGTGTGTAGTATAAGTATGTCTCAGTGCGATATTGGGGATATACTTATACTAAAAACCATTTGTCGTTAATCTGACATTCAAACCTAACTGAGCACCTATATTTTACCTGGGAACCATATTCTGGAGCCAGGATTCTGGAGCCAACTCAGTCTTGGGCCCTAACCTCAACCAGTTACTGATTGGAGATGGAGGGTCACAAAGGTCTCATCCAGCGACACTGCAGTGAAAGGAATTAAGTGGTCTCGGTAGTGGTGGTGGTGATGTGGGAACAGTTCCCCAAGTGAACAGCTTACTGTGATCACGGACAGTTTTCCTTTTTAAACCACACTCCCCGGGTTCTGTGTTCTACCTTGTCTCTGATGACAAACAATAGGTGAGGACAGTAAGCTGGGAGGAGAAGTAGTCTGAGAAAGTCTCCCTCAAGTGACTTCTTTTCTGCCCCATTTTCACCCTCTGGAATGCACCACCTTAAATACAAGATAGATAAATGGAAAGAAAAGTCAGGTAGTGAAAGCATGGTGTTGACATCTGTTATTGTGTTGGGACCTTAGTTTTGTTGTTGTTGTTTTACTAGGCCTGCATCAGTACTGTTCAATAGACTAACTTAAATAAGTTGAGCTTAGGTGCCACATATAATATGGATTTGAGGACCCTTAACTTATTATTTTTATTTAAAGAGAGCGGTACATAGTTTTTAATTTCAGAATATCTTCTTTTGTTTACAATGTTTTGCATTTGTGTATTGCTTCAACATTTTGTCCATGCGATCATCCGTGATGCTCTTCTCACAATAATTGAAGAGAAAGGAATAAAGGCAGATTAAGAATTAGGGAGTGTAATAATGAAAAATTTAACATGCCCCACTAAAAATCCTCCTCCATACACAGTTTAATGAACAGCAAACGGAGCGGGACAGACTAGAGATGGGTCCTGCCCACCAGTGGAATATGAAAAAGGTAGATCCATTAATGCTGCTGGAAAACACGGGGAAGCTTGTCCCTGCCTCACTGCTGACCTTCTTCCTGAGGTGACACATCCCTAGAGGACTCCAGGCCTCATCCTCACAATTACGTCCCCTCATCTTTAATGGGTCAGGGAGGGCTCCTGGCCCTGGTTCACTATGACCTCTATTAGCTAAAAACCTTGGCCATTTGCTATTTTAAAGTTACGCCTTAACTTTAGCCAACTGCATCTTTTCAGACTATTGTAAAGTCTTGAGGACCTTAAGCTTCTTTGTACAAGCTTATCTATCATGTCCTATCACCTTACAAAGTTCCAAAAGTCTTTTCCTATTATTTACTGTTGAGTGTTTAACAATAGTATAAATAGCTGAAACATGAAGAAGTCCAATTCTAACAATGTTGGTTATGCATTACCTTAAAAATGTATTCACTTTTTTCCTGTGTGAAGCCTGATTTCTTTTAAACCAAATCTAATAGGTTTTGGATGTTTCTGTGCTTGGCTTTTATTTTTGTCTTTGGTAATAGCTACCATGTTATATCAAGAACCTGCTCAATAGAGTTGGCATTGTTGTAGATGCTTTATATATGTATATATTATTTCTGATTCTTATTTTATAGATGGAAACTAAGGCTCAAAGAGTTAGACTACTTGCCCAAGGCCACACAACTAGTAGGTGGCAGAGCCAGGGTTCAGCTCCAAGTCCGACCGTTTCAGAAGCTTATGTTCTTTCCTTACACCACAGTTCACAAGTTCAATAATCAAATTGACATATGTCAGATTTTTCAAGTGAGGATACATTTCTGAATTATTTAAAAAATATAGCAAGTATGTAGCACTTCAGTTTATCTCTTGAATTCATTGAAAGCAAATACATAAAAATATAAATGAAGAGTAACTGTCAATCCCTGGAAATACTTTATTATTCAGTCTCCAGAGAGGCATGTTTTAGATTACAACCAAGCTGTCAGAATATAATTTGTCAGCACAGAATGAGCTTACCAGGATAAAAAGAACACACTAATCATTTTTTTTAAAAGGCGAGGTTCCCAATTTCCCATTTACATAGAGAAATCCAGAAGTTGGCATGGTAACCAGAAAACATTTGCAAAACAAAGTCTAAATATGGGAACCTAAAGTGGAGAGCTCTTCCCTTTTAAGTTCTCTACTTATAGCCAGCATTTTAAGGAAAAGTTATTAAAAATAGCTTTATCCTCTTCTTATTTTTAGAACTCACTCTTAAATAATTCCTGTAATCCTACCAATGTTTTGAATAAAACGTGGTTCTGTCCTTAGGGTAAATTTTTTCAAAAGTTGATTTGCTGTACCAAAGAGAATAGATATTGTGAAAGCTGAGCTGTGTGTGACCCAGTGTCAAAGCCCACCAGCAGCAAGTATAACTTGGTACCTTTTTGTCTTATCATTGAAATGTTGCTCTCAATTAGTTACATCTAATTGAACAAGATATTCTGCACTTGATTGTTAGGTCCTGCACAGCCCCATTGCCGGAACTGTTTGTTCAGCCCTGCCCACGGTCTAGAGCACTCTGTTCCCAAGTATGGCCCAAGGATAACTTGTATTAGGATACCCCATGGTAGTCAAAAGACACAGTTTCCTGGATCCCATATCTGATGGATAGATTCAGAATCTGCAGTGGAGCCCAGGAATATGCATTTTAGCATTTTAAATGTGCTCATTCTAAATTTGGGGGCAGTTTGGGTTTTACCATTAAGAAGCTGGTTGAAACCCACTCCCAGAGAAGTATGTGATCAGGTCCGTATTCTGTACCCTCACCAACATCACAGGATTTGAAAGTTCTTCCAATTTGGTAGGCAAAAAAAAATTTGTTTTAACTTGCATTTTTGATTACCAAATTATTTTATATCTTTATTTGCCATTTGCATTTCTGTCTTTGTTTACGTGCTCTACTTGTTCTTCTCTTGGAGTGTCAGGGTAGGTCTGGTTGATTTGTTGACTCCATGAGGGCTGGCACTTGGTCTTGTTCACATCTGCCGCACCTAGAAACAAAGACTGATATATAGTAGGAGCTCAGTAAATAATTGTTGAGTGAATGAATAAAGATAACTTTTGCCTTTGTCATATATTTAGCAAACATTTTCCACCATTTTATAAATTTTCTTTTAGTCTTCATTTCTTTTATTTTAACATAGTCAATCTTTTTATTTTACGGTTTCTCCTTTGGATGCCATGCTTAGAAGTGCAATAGCTCACTGATGAATAATTCTACTTATTAGAAAGTGTTTTGTTTTGAATTGAAATCTGATGCCCAGTTGCATCTACCCCATTGTTCCCATTTTGGCCTGGGACATGGAAGGGGATGGTCATCATCAGGTTGGAGTGGATTTTATCGGAGGTTTCTGGAGCATGGGGATTTCACCTGGACCTTGACAGAAGCTGTACTGAATTAACAAAATCAGGTGTTCCCTCTAGGAGCAATCTCCACTGATAAAAGTGCCATTTAACTATTCATTTTAGGGAGTCATAATGTTGCTCAAAGTGAATAATTAGACTAATATGGCCTTCTTTTACAAGCCAATTTGGAGAAGAGAATAGTGTTCAGGGTCCTTTCTACCAAAGCTTCACAGTAGTGTCTGTTGTAGGTTAAATTGTCTCACCCTGTCAAATTCCTGTGTTGAAGCCCTAACCTCTAGTACCTCAGAGTGATCTTATTGAGAGATGGGGTCTTTACCAAGGTGATCAAGTTAAAATGTGGTCATTAGGTTGGGCCCTAATCCAATATGACTGGTAACCTTATAAAACGGGAAAATTTGGAGACGGACTCATATAGAGAGAGTGTGCCAATGAACATGAAAACAGTCATCTACAAGCCAAGGAGAGAGGCCTGGAACAGATCCTTCCCTTATAACCCTCAGAAGGAATAACCAACCCTGCCAACACCTCCATGTGAGGCTTCTAGCCCTCAGAACTGTAAGATAATAAATTTCTATTGTTTAAGCCACCTAGTTTGTTATACTAGAAAACTAATACAGTGTCCAGATAACCTTGGATGTAATTTCTTGTATGATTGGTATCTGGTGTTGCTCTTGACCTTGATGAATTCAGGAGCGCTAATATGCTATATATAGTATAACATCTGGAAAGACCCTACAATTCTCAGCTAGCACCTATTGAAAGACAAGACTGTAGTCCTGTTCAACTCTATTCTCTCAGCATCTGGCAACTACATAGTTGGTCAGTCATTAATTAAAAATATTTTTTTGTCGAATTAATGTGGAGCAGAAGACCTGGTGATTTCAGGAGAAAAGACCTGCAATCTCAAACCCAGAATTGGGGGTGATTTTATGGTACACTGTGCCTCTTGGTGAGTACAGAGTGCATCACAGATGACTTTGGCATTTTAAAATTTAATTTGTGGTGCTTCAGACCTTTTGGAAGACATCACTTTCTAAATAACCATCCTCCCAACAACATTTACAGGATTTGTAAATTATTTTCCCAGGAACTATTAGAGGTCTTTCTGCCTAATTCTTTGCTTGAAATAAAAAACATACTAAATGTATCTGAGTTGTGCTGATGCGTTTTGTAAGCTCTCAGACTTTGCACTCTGTCAAACTTTTGGAGTGAGTTGTGTGACCTTGTAGAAGTGCAAAGACAATTGGGAGACAGGCTGTGAGTGGAGTGAGTAGGTTTGTACAGTTACTGAAACAGCTGTCGCTGGACACGTTGTCTAATAACACGAGGACAGCACGGGAAGGAAGGAGCAGCTTGACTGTGTGATTGTGTTTGTTAACAGCTCTCTAAGCCTCGATCTCCTTGTGTAGTGTGTGTGGGAAACAAGAGGATTTGGGTTGCAATTAGTGTTCCAGAATCATATTCCATCACACCATTAGAGAGACACTAAATAACACATCCTCACAGATTTTTGTTGGAAGGATATATTAGTTGTATATAATTAGCAAGTATACACCAAGATTTGTGAGCCTGAGAAGAGCAAAATATTTGACAGGGAAAATCCATTTCACACTGCTCTTATTATAATGAGAATAACATCTTTTATCATTAGGTCCCAATAGGCAGCTAGAAGCCTTAGCAAAAGATGTGTTGACAATTCTAAATTTTCTTATCTACTGTATATATGTTAGTAGGTATAGAAAGAAGGGAACTTAAATTTTGAGCACTTAATATATCCCAAGCATTTTTCTCCCTCTTTTTTATATTTTATATATGAGAAATACACAGTCTTTCTTAACTAGTGATTCTGTCTTATAATATAGTTTGCATTCTGCTCTCATCTAACCTGATTAGTGGTATTGCATGAACAGTAAGTTTCAAGTCTAAAACGTTTATTAAAATAAATGAAGTGGTACGGTGCAGCCATTAATAGAATATTAAAACGTACTCACTCCATATACATAATTAGAGAAACACAATCTTCTTGGCTGTAAAAATTTAGCTCCTGAGTTTCTTCTGACCTTTAAAATTCTGATTTTCTGATTAAATAGCAGAAGAAAGTAATTTTTACTCTACTCCCTGTTACTGAAATTCACCACCAACAACAACAAAAAATGAAAAATAGAAGGGAAAAAGCCATCTTCAGTGAAATAAGGAAATAGCCATAACCTCAAACCGTGAGGAAATCTGCCAAATACTATGAAATTTGAATTACGGTGAGGGAGGTTGCTGAGAGCCAACACATATATCCTCCAACCTCAGGCAGGATACAGTTTCTCCTTAAAGAAAGTGTCACAATTCTTAAATGCAAATCCAATGATCTTCTGGTTAGGGTGGTGAGATCTAAGAAAACAGACAAGTATGATAGGGCAATATTATTTAGATATTCATTCTACACTATAGAAGGTGAGTCTAAAGAAGAAACCTTAAAGACAGGCCATTTTTATGGTCAGTGGTCTAGGCTTATGGCCAAGAAAGATGGCCTTTGGTGAGTGGGATTCAGGGAGTTTGTGACTTAAGGGGTTTTGCCATCCCAGACCTTTTAGTGCAAAAATTTGAGGAAAGTATGTGCTCTTAAGGCTAAGAATGAAATATGTGCAGAGTAAAGGTACTCAGGACACAAACTGAATTTGAATATTCCCTTACCCATCTCCCAGACTACTCTCTAGGAAAGAGATGCACATGCTCAAAGATAAAATTATCAAAAGGAAAATACTAAAGATCTTTCCATGTATATGGAGTGTGGAGGGAAAAGCAACATACATTTGAAGACTCCTTACATTAGGAAGCAAGGCAGTATACTTCAGAATCTTAAATATGTTACCTAAAAGCAATATTTGTTTTTAAAAATAGCTAAAAAATATAGAAAGTTTCAAAGAAAAGATTACAAGACAAGAAAATAAAAGCAAGCTTGAAGAACTCAGAAATGAAAGAGAAGAAGAAAGCCATTATAGTGATTAAAGTGCCATTAAGAAACGAAAGAGAAGGAAGGAGAAAAGGAGGAGGAGAAGGAAGACAAGGAAGAAGAAGAGGAGGAAATGTGGCTGAAAAATAACTAAGGATATTTAAAATAATGAGAGAAAATGATACCTAGAAAGAGAGCCAAAGGAGAAACCAATTTTGAGTAATTAGAAATCCTGAAGAAGAGTGAGGGGAACAGAAAAAACATGGATAGTGAGAGAGAGAGAGAGAGAGAGAGAGAGAGAGAAGTTTCCTGAAATCTGGCATTACTTGAATCTGCAGATGAAAAGGCCATGCTGTGTCTAAGAAAAAATGGAAAAAGCTCAACTCCAAGATAAAATCTATTGAAGTTACTAATTTCCAAAGCTAAATAAAGAAGCTTATGGACATCCAGTCTGAAAAATGCAAGCCAACTCTGAGTGAAGATTAAAAAAAGTTTGCTCTTGGACTTTTCCTTAGCAATATTCAGTGCCAGAAGACAGTGGAACAAGTTCTGAAGCAAGGATATTGTGTCCCAATAATTTTATACCCAGCCAAATTTTCGAGTTTTCCTTTAAAAACAAAAACATCAGACAAGTATTTTTAAGCATGTGTGAATCCTGGAAGAAAATGAACCGAGGGATCGTTTTTAAAAATTGCTTGACAATCAAGGCTAACCAACTAAGAGATAAATCAAATTAACGAATGTGAGAACCCAGAAGCATTACAAAAGGACTGGTGAGAAACATTGAATTTATTTAAATGTAGACATAAAACTAAACAACTGTGTAAGTAAATATTATAAACCTTGAAAATATAAATAATAATAGATATAACACAAATTTGGAGTTAGAAAGTAGAGGAGGGGTGGTGTTATAAGTGAGCTAATTTCCTTATATTTCAAAGCAAGAAAGGAGTAGATACTGTCTAAATGTCAACCATGTAGTTAAAATCATGATGACCCAAGTCCTTTAATTCCATGAGTTTTCCTTAATTCTAAAGAGATACTTTTAGAGAAAAGATATACATCTCTTACCATGAAAAAACATTTATCTGAAGCTCACCAATCCCTTCAGTTTTATTTATTTTTCTATTAAATTCAAATAAAATTTAATTTAGTCATTTTCAATTAAGAATAGTATGTGTAGTATGCTTTTGTTTTGGTAAAGTACTTGTATATGTTCTTCTATATTAAAGGTATCTAAATACAATTTTTATCAAACATTAACATTGTTATTTTGGGGAGATTTTCACTTTCATCTTTGCTCCTTTTTGTGTTGTTTGGATTTTTAAAATAAAAAGTGTGGTAGGGATTACCAGCGCTTACCAAAACTTCTGTTTATTCCTTCTAGCACATGCTTCCTTGAAGTTAAGGGAGTTCACTTGCTGTATCCAGTGCAATCTGAGTGAAAGTAGCATGTTACTTTTGTTTCGAAGCCTTTGAGAACTAGTATAAAGTTCTCCTTAATCTCCTTCCCTTTTGTGGCAAACCCTGAAGCTTTATGTTGTGGAGGTGGTCTTAGAAGATGGCAGCACCCCCATCAGCTTTGCTGGTGTCAAGTATGTGGAGCAGAGCCACCATTTAACAACACTGGAGAAATAACGTGAGCAAGAAAGAAACCTTTGTGATTTTTAAGCCTCTGAGATTATGGTGCTATTTGTTCATTTGCTGCCATAATATAACTTGATCTATCTTGATAAATGTGCATCATTTTTACAAAATACTAACTCATTATTCTTCATAAAATTCAAATATAGCATGGCTTTTTTAGTAAGAAAACAATGTTTATGTTAGTATTATATATATCATCTATTTTCCAAATGGGTTTGAAGCAACTTACAATATTAAAACACATATAAACCTGGACCCAAAAAAATGTCAAAGAGGAAAAAAAAAATTTGAAGGTAAACTTGATTTAAAAGAAGATAGATGGATATGATAGACACCTGGAATGAGTTAATTATTGCCATTAAGGACAAAATTTAGCTATGATTCTTCAGGCAGACAAGTAAAAACAAGGGCATCGTTTTGACGTTTTTGGTTATATAGTTTTCATTGTTCAGAGAGCAAATTTACGGGTATTGAATTGCAGGCAGATTGTATCCATACTTGTTTAAAGGGTCTTGTGTGGCAAAATGGGCAGTGTCTTGCCTGTAACTTTGAAAGAAATACAAAGACTTTATACTTCTGTCAGTCTTGTATAACATCTGAGAGCTTTATGTTAAATTGCTGTGTATTTAATTGAGTGTATCAGTCAGGATCTAACAAGGAAAACAAACTACTCTGTATTTAAAACAGGAGAAATCAGTGCATATAGTTTTGTTTCATGGATGACGGAAGAATCTGAGAAGCCAAACAGGGGATGGTAATACAACTCGTAGAGATGACCAACAACAGGAAGCTATGACAATCTATAGGCAGGTCTCAGCGGGTAGGAGGCATTGGCAGGAGAGTGGAAGGCATGAGGAAGGGAAAAGCCAGAGTATCTCTCCCCTTCCCTGACTTTCCAACTGGATGCCAGCTAAAAGGGGTCTTGGGGAAATGCTGCCTTTAGGACTCTGCATCTCTGTGATGTAGAGCAAAGTAGAGGAAAGGGAAGGAATTGATCAGAGGGCAAAGAGGCATAGATTAGCCCCTGAGTAAAACCATTTCTATAAGAAATAGGGTTAATAATTCAGATAGATTGCTTTTGGCTTATCTTCAATCAGGAATACACATGAGGGAAATGGCAGGAAGTCAGTTTGGGCTATAAGAAGTCAATGTTAAGAAGAAGCTATTCTTCTAGCATTTCTTGTTGATAGATACTTTCAGTTTTTTGGCAGGCTGACTTTTGCATTAGTCCTTGTATTGGTTTCAAACTAAGAGGGAGGAGACAGGGGTCTTATCAACTGCCCAAAACCTTCAACAAGTAATTTGATCACATTTTGGGCTTGCCATTTGGATTCTTGCCAATTCTAACAGCAAGAGATCTTCATAGCCATAGAGAGAACTGTGGAATCTTCAAAATGTGGAAAAAATATCATTGGACTATAAAATGGAGTGAAATAATGTATGTAATCACCAGACATCTATGCTTCTAGAGTTCTTCCTTCAGCATCTGTACTGTGAGTGACATTGTCCTCAAATCTGTGTCCGATACAGACCTCGATGTCTGAACTCGAACATTGCATTGAGAGCTACCACAATCAATTTGACAGGATAAACTTCTTTCATAAGAATAAAATTACTCAAATGTATATCTGAGTTCTGCTTTGTGTGTTATCACTACATGTTTCTAGTTGTCTGTACACAGGATAGTAACAGGTATTTTCAGTTTACTTATAATCTCGAGGTATACAGTATGTATAGAAAAAGGTTTTCCCTAAAGACAGTTTAAATGAACTGCTATAAATTCTTGAGAAGATCATTAGACTTTTTAGCCCCATAATATCATTTTTTCCAGTTATGTGTATGGTCAGACTTGGAAATTGTTAAGCCCGACTGAATTTTAAGAGGAAGAGAAGAGAGAAAAAATGTTAACCTTAATTTAAAAGATGAAAAATGTATATACTAGACAACAAGAATGCCATTGAGGACCAAATTTAGCTATGATTCCTCTTGCAGTCAAGTAAATAAAAGGTGGGGGAGCATTTGTGATGATATATTTTCCATTGTTAGAGAACAAACCTTTGTCCTGGTGTTGATATGATGATACCCAGTTCAAGGATATTAAACAAGGATGATAATTGAACATAGCTCTAATTAAACATGTAGGTAAAATTCTTCCTCAATTTGCCATGTGCGCTGACTTTAGCATACTTATATTTTTATATAAATGTATTTGATTTGCCACATTTTGGAGAAATGACCCATAGGGATCCCAGCAATCTTCTAAATATTGACATCCAACAGAAGAAGAGCCATCACTAATTCTGGCATTCAATTTTCCTAAAATTTTGAAGTCAGCTAACAGATCTTTGAAGACATGAAAATCAAAAATCCATCAAATTGATTCCAGACTTGTTAGAAGGGATATATAATAAAACAAAATAGGCTATTCTTATCAGAAAGGTGAATCACAATTGCTAAAACATTCTTATCATATGTTTCAGATTGCTCCAAAGCTTACTTTTAAATTAAAAAAAAAAATTCGTGTGCCTGGTCTGTTTTTCTCTTTTACACAGTTGCTTTGATAATACCCTGGACCTAGAAATCTTGCAACTAGGGAAAATGAGTTTGATTACTTTTCTAAAAGCCAGGTATCTTATAAAAAGAAAAATCAGAAAGGAAAATGAGCAGTTTAGGGTCATTAATTCCAATAGAGGGCTATCAAATTGGGGATATTTTGCTGCTAAGCAGTATGTTCTGAAACAACTTCAGAAAAGATCAAGACAGGTGTTTATAGGGTCACATGCTAAACCACTAAGTTTGGTCAGGCCTCACTTTTCCAGGCTGAGTTAGAGTACAACAAGTGTGTGGTGGGCCTCCTAACCAACCCATTTGCCATGGGAGGAATTAGATAAGAAATCATTTAACCAGTTGGGGGAGGGTTAGATAATCCTCAGTTAAGGGTGAATTTTAACCTAAAAGGCTCAGATATCAGTCTGGGAAACACATGGAGGCTAGTATTTTCAGTCTTCAATTCAGTTAGAGCAAATGATCAAAGGAACAGATCAATTAGGATATCTGGTTAGAAAGTGTTATCAAACAAGGAGAATTGGAGTGAAAGCTGAATTCTGGATTCTGTGTCTGCTGCTGTTCTTAGATGGTTTGCTTTAAAAAGTCTCAAGCATGTGTATTATATACTCCTGTTCAACCTAAGAGAGAATTTTCTTCACCTGACCTATTCTAAATTAGGGGAAATTCTTGTTGAGCTATTTCACTGCAAAATAGAGACCTGATTGAAGAAAGAAAGATTTTGGTACATAAGAGTGGAATATAAGCTATAAGACATGACAAGAAAAAAAAGTATTCAAAGGATCCTAGGAAATCTTAATATGTAATATAAAGAAATTACTTGACTCATTGAAGACTGTATTTATTAACTATTTGTAATCCTTTTTTGTTTTGTTTTTTTTTGCGGTACGCGGGCCTCTCACTGTTTTGGCCTCTCCCGTTGTGGAGCACAGGCTCCGGACACGCAGGCTTACCGGCCATGGCTCACGGGCCTAGCCGCTCCACGACATGTGGGATCTTCCCGGACCGGGGCACGAACCTGTGTCCCCTGCATCGGCAGGCGGACTCTCAACCACTGCGCCACCAGGGAAGCCCTGTAATAATTCTTGAAGTGATTGAAAACATGAGATTAACTAAAAGTAGAAAAATTGTTACAAAAAAACATAATAGTATATTATATAAACACAAAAATCATAATTCACATATCAATTTTTGCCCTTAAATGAAAATTTTCAATCTTGAAAATGGCCACACACCCACAAATCAGGAAGAAATAATGAAAAAAGTGAAAATGTTTGTTGATCTACCAATAGGAATATGCGTAACAAAATCATAGAGCATCAGGATTAGTAGTTGTGCATCTGCAGATTCCAACAGGAAAGATGAATAAACAGGCTTTTGTAAATGCTTATCACTGTTACCCAATTCTTGTTGCTATACCATTTCTTTTCAAATTTCTCTTTCAGCCTAGGAGTATCTCCTGCTCTGCAGAAAATGATTCTTGTTCAGTGAAAGAGCTTCTTAGGGTGGTAGCCCAGCCAGTGCCACTAAGTGGCTTGAAGGGCTGGTGGAGAAGGAGCTTTAGCCTTCAATACAGACATGTGGTGTTTCCTCGATTTAATGCTATGTTATGTAAAGCTGCAAAAGCAGCTTCAAGTACCACTCGACAAGTACATTGCCACTCCAAGCCCCTTTTAGATAGACAGTTTGAAGCCACCATTGACTGACAAGGTCATTTTTGAAGCACCTTTTATAATCTGCACTGCTCTTTACACTGCAAGAAATGGGCTGACCACCAAACACTCAGTTGTAGCCTGGTGGATTCCACCGTCATCCCTCACTGCCCTCTGCTGTAAACTGTCCATTACAATGTCACAGTTTTTTAAATGATAGACATTTAAAAATCCATTTGGAACAATGGATTTTTCCAGAGTTTGGATATTAATTATCTTCTACTCTATGCACAAATGTTTAAATGGCCTTTCTGAACACAGTAGTTAATGCCAATTGGGAATAGTCCAAGGGAATTCATGAAGATAGATGAATTTTGGGTAGGCTTATTTTGGGAGGAGGAGAAGGGCACACTTTTCCCATAAGACATACTGGCCAATACTTGACCATCAAGAGGACATTCCAGGCAAGAGAAAAGGCAGTTGGAGATGTACAGTGTAGTGGGTAATAAGAGCCCTGGAGTCAGGCACAAAGGGTAATCGAAGCCCAAGATAAGTGTAGAGATTGGAGTCAATCTTGCTGTACAAATAATTCTAATTTTTAGACTCAACTTATATTACATGGATTTAAAGAGTTTGCAGTTATAGTCTCTGAATTATTTGGCAATTTTTAGAAATTATGAAGCATGCCATAGAGATTCCAGAAAACTAGAAATGAGCAAGAGTCAACGATTTAACAAACATTTTTGAACACTGTTGTGTAATGTTATGCTAGGGTTACAATGATGTGTGAGACACCGTCCCTGCCCCCAAGGAGCTCAGAGTCTAGGTGGGAGGAGGTGGGAAGTGGAGAACCTTTGTAGAGGAGGTAACCTTTCAGATAGGCTTTCAGTGAGAAGTCAGCTTTTGCTGGACTGGAGATGAGAAAGAGGAAAACTAACTTTCCTTGACCACAGATTACCAATATGATGAATCTGTAAGGGACCCAGTGAGCCTGGGTTTTAGACTTTTACTCTATAAAAGAAAGCCATTTATTCTCAACTCTGCAAGAAAAGAAAACATTTGGAAAATGACAGGTTAATATTTTTGATACCAAATCCTGAAAAAGAATCTGAAAAACGATTGTTAAATGATTCACTTTAAACTAATTTCATTCACTTTTCTGATAGGGTTATAAAAATTCATAGGTCAAGTGAATTCAAGTTATTTAATAAAGTCTCTCAAAATATCCTTGGGAGATATAAAGAGAAATTGAAAGTATATGAAAGTACTTGGATTGAAGCCAATTAGAAAATACCCATAATTATTACCTAGTGGAGAAGAAAGTACGGGTGTCTTCATGGAATACTATTGTTCTGCCCTACTCCATGTCTTACAAAATTGTTTGGGTGAGGAGATACAGGATAGTTTCATTCGTTGACAGCGCAAAATTGCAAAACAGTCAAAATTCAGAATTATCTCAACAGATAGTAATGTTGGGATAAAAACTAATCAAATGCAGTCATCAAATAAACAAGTGTGTGTGTTTCCCAAAGAAATTCCATAGCATGGGTAAAAGGCTGGAGCAAATATGGTTTATCACTTTGTGTGCTGTTTATTGGCAACGCTAGATTTGGATTGCTCAGATTCCGGTTTCCTCTGCTGTGGTTAGGCTACATTTGAAAGCATAAATTCAGTTCAGAGTGTCAGATTGCCATACTTTAAAAATAGTTTGATAAACAGTTGTATCAGATACAGTTGTAGAAACCGGAGATATTAGTCTTAGGGAGCATGCTAGTTTAATTCAGGGATTTAGGTGGGATTGATGTAATCAAA
This sequence comes from Delphinapterus leucas, assembly GCF_059928025.1. Classification (NCBI taxonomy): domain Eukaryota; kingdom Metazoa; phylum Chordata; class Mammalia; order Artiodactyla; family Monodontidae; genus Delphinapterus; species Delphinapterus leucas. Next base: position 35,505,824 of record NC_143138.1, read on the forward strand.
TATGTGTTTTTGAAGTATTACTCTGTCTGCAAGGTGGAGAACAGTTGGAGGAGCCAAGAATAAATATGGGAAGACTAGTAAGGAAAGAATGTAGCCCAGGTGAGAGGTAAAAGGTATTTGGAGATGGAGCAAAGCTGACAGAGGTACATGCAATAGGACGGATTGGATATCCATCCGTGGGACACAGAATGAGGGAAAGTGATGAGGTTGTTTGGGGTAACATTAAGTTCAAGATGCTGGCAGGACATTTTCGTGACAGTTATCAGTCCAGCTCTTGGACATTCTACTCTGGGGTACAGAGAAATTGTGGTTGGAAATAAGGACATGGGAGGCATCTGAACAGAGTGAACATCAACAGTGAGACATTTTTATGACCTTTTACAGTTCATGGACCACCTCAACATTTCAATCGGTAATTAGTACAAGTCTTTGCAGCAAAGCAAGTCCGATTATGGCATTTCAAAGGCACGAAAAACCAAAATTACTTTACGCAAATTTGCTTAAGATTTCAACGCTAGTAACTGATGGAACCAGGGCTTGAAGAAACCAGGTCATCCGACACCCAATTCTAAAATTTTGGTTGTGTGATTTTTAACTACACTGCAGTACCAATCCAATGAGAATCAGAGCTATGGAAGAGTTCCCCAAGAGGAAGAAATATGATGACCATAGCTTGGGACATGCCTATTTTAGGGACTGGAGAGAAAAGGGTCCAATAAAGGAAAAGGAGACAGAGCAAGCAGTTAGAGCGAGTGTTTTTTTTGTTGTTGTTGTTTTTAATTTTTTACTCAGTCCTTTCTTTATGTTTGGCTGTGTTTGCGAGGGCTTTCTCTAGTTGCAGCAAGGGGGGCCACTCTTCATCGCGGTGCGCGGGCCTCTCACTATCGCGGCCTCTCTTGCGGCAGAGCACAAGCTCCAGACGTGCAGGCTCAGTAGCTGTGGCTTACGGGCCTAGTTGCTCCGCGGCATGTGGGATCTTCCCAGACCAGGGCTCGAACCCGTGTCCCCTGCATTGGCAGGCAGATTCTCGACCACTGCGCCACCAGGGAAGCCCTAGAGAGAGCGTTTGACTCTAGAAACCTAGGAATAGAAGGAGCGCGGAGAGCTTCCATAATGAGGGAATGGTTAACATTCGTAGGTTTTACCTGAAAGATCAGGATGCTCAGTGCTGAAAACAGATCACTTTCTTTCCTGCACATTTACCTTTTTCTCATTGTTCACTCTCGTTTCACACATTTTGTCATTAGCTCCTGAACTAGATTATAAATGCATTGAGGGCAAGGTCCAGGCCTTCTTTTCCTTCTTGTCTCTGTACTGCCTAATACGGGGCTATATACTCAGAATGATATGAAATGTGAAGGCTCTCTGCATGCAGATGACTCATCATCACTAGAATTTTTCCAAAGGCTCTGTCTCTAGTGCCAAGAGCACATTTGTTTAAAATGTGCACTTAAATTTGAATGAAATCTGCCTAAATGGTGCCATCTGTTCTTAGGCAGTTTCAAAAATGTTTAAATACAATTTTACCTTTAAAAGGACAAATGTAGGGGCATGCCTAGGAGACATAAAGATGTCCTTAAATAAACACAGAGCAGACACTGGCATATTCAATCACACTTAAACAGCTATACATAAAGAATGTTTTCTGAGGTTTAAGAAATTTTTCGCTAAGAGTACACCAACTGCTACTTCATGCAGAAAATATTTATGAGAAGAAGTTACAAAATTGTAGGCATGGACTCCTACACATATTACCGCATTTTAATTACAAACTACAGAAATACAATTTAATTTGATGTACCCTTTGAAAGGGGTTCACTCTTCCACTATTTGTAATGGTCCACATTTTACTGTGATTTCAGTGCATCAATTTGGAGGCTGAAGACAGCTGTTGGGGATAGTCTCTATGTTAGTCATTTATATCGATGGTCATTTGACTTTTGTTACAGTGCTGTACGATGCATTGTTGTGCAAATATAACAGTGAAATGAAACCCACGTTTAAGTTCTGCAAATAACTTACAGTCACTTCCAAAACACCTCAACTTAGGTTCTAAATTTGAGTTTGCGGTTTTAGATGTACGGTTATTTGCTGATCCACTTTAGCATGCAAAATCACACACTGGCTGGATTTAGGTATAGTTATTGTGGCAACGAGTAATGGGTCAAATTTTCAGCCTATGTAACTCCCTAGCTACATCATCATCACGAAAACTATGCCAGTATTTTGACATCTCTGTATTTTGCTAGTTGGTGTAAATCAGTGATCGTGTATATCAAGAATTTATATTTACAGAAAGAATTTCTGGTTGAAATAGCATCTAAATATATTACCCTATCTGAATACATGTATATCTGTATGGAAAGTCTTTTGTTAAATCCTGTTTTGCAAAGGTGGAGATCTGAACGTGTTTACTTACATGAGCATTCTTCTGGAATATTTTTAGATAATTTTTATCTTAGATATTTTTAGATATCTGATATCTATTTACTTCTGAGAATTTTTAAATAAAAATAATAGGATATTTCAGATAAAGTTGAAGTCTCCTTGTTGGCCTTTCACTTCCATCACTCACAAAGGCAACAACTATCATTAATTTGCTATATCCTCCAGTCCATTTTTTACGCTTTTAATGACCTAAGTTATAGCACCATGAACTAATATTTTTAGATAATATTGTCTTCTTAATTATCTAAGTTCTATCATAGTATTTATATTATTCTTTAACTTGCCATTTTTCCTCAGCGTTCTATTTTAGAAATCTATGTCAATCTATACAGAAGTTTAATTTTCTGTAATTTGAATTATCCCAGTTTATTCATCTTTCCCACCACAGATGTCCATTTAGGCTGTACATCTTGCACCAACTTTTTGCTACCCCAAGCAGTATTGCAGTGAATGTCCATCCATCTCTCTGCCTCTGTCTCTGTCTCTCCCAGGTAATGTACCTGGCCCAGGTTTCTCTCTAGGAAATATACCTAGTAGTCAGGCTGTTGCTGGCTTGTGGACCATAGGGAATTCTCTCAAAAAAGATTCTTGATTTACATTCCTACCAGCAGTGTATAAAAGTTCATGCTTCCTTATATCCTTACAAACACTTGTTTTGTTAGAGTTTATTTTTTTAAATTTGCCCGTCTAGTAGAGGTGAATGAAGTAGTTTGTTGTTGGGTTTTAATTACTTGTCTTGACTATTTGTAAGCTTGAGCAATTTTTTCAAAGACTTGTTGACCATTTTCATGTTTCCTCTTTATTGGATGCCTGTTCATATCCTTTGCTCATTTTTTCTGTGTTGTTTTTCTTATTGATTTGTGGGGGTTCTTTATTTCAAATATTAATCTTTTGTCAGCCATATATATTGCCAATATCATCGCCCAGTCTTTTAACTTTACGGTAGATCTCATCACACAGAATTTCTTTAATTTTGGATTATTTGGTCAAATATTTCAAATCCATTCAGTTTTGTGTTTTGTGTCTTATCATAGATTATCTATTACTACCTTGGGTTGATTACAGTATGCTTCTATATTTTATTAACGTTAAGGTTGTGTTCTTTTACACATAAGTCTGTGATACATTCTGGAATTTATTTGTGTGTATAGTGTGAGAGAGCAATCTAAATTTACTTTTCCAAGGTGGTTAGACCATTACTCCAACATCATTTGTTAATAAGTCCATCCTTTCTCTACTGTGGTGTGATGTCACCCATACCTTATACAGAGTTCCTTAAATGAGCACAGCATGTTTCTCTGATCTAATTATCAATCTGTTCCCGCACCAGTCCCACACTGTTTTAATTACTATGGTGTTATGATTATTCCTTGATATATAGCAAGACAAGACCCCTTTCCTTATTATTCTTTCACCGAATTGTTTTTGATTATTTTGCCAATATTTGCTCTTTCATCTGGTTTTTAGAATTAATTTGTTTTGTTCTGCAAACAAAACCAGTGGCATTTGTATTTCAATTGCATTAATATATAGATTAATATAGAGACATTAATATAGAGGTTAATTTTGAATTTTCCCATCTATGAAATGGTATATTAATATCTGGTACACCATTTATTCAGGTTTTCATTTTCTCTGCAAATTACACATCTTTTATAAGATTAATCTGTTAGTGTCTCATCATCTTTGTTGCTATTACAAATAAAATATTTCCTGATTAATTGTTGCTGGATTATTAGAACTTTATTGATTTTTCATATTGGTCTTGCATCCAGCAACCCTGCTAATCTTTTTAGCCCTTAACAGTTTATTTGTAGACATTCTTGCATTTTCTTTGTAAACCACAATATTTTCGGTATATAATGACACTTTAATTTCTTCTTTTCCTATCACTATGCCTCATATATTTTTCTTGTTTATTACCTTGACTGGAAGCCCCAGTTCAGTGTTGGGTAGTAGCAGTGATGTTGGGTATCCTTGTCTGTGGATTGTGTTTACAATTCTGTAATGAATTCTCTTTATGAACCCATTCTCAGCTCTTTTACCATGAAATTCACATTGAAAATTTTCAATATGGCTAGCCAAAGTTAAGGTATGGATTGTGGTCATGTAATGAAATAACGTTATACTACTGGTTAAGAGGTCCCAAACTTTACCTCATTCACACTCTTTTTTCACTTTCTGAATGAACCCGGCCACATCTGTTATCAGTCATTCAGGAGAAAATAATTCATGTTAAAGACCTCAGCTACAAGTGTTTATACTCCATTTGAAAGTGTTCACTTCCTGGGAAATGAAGTCTTTTCACTGGAAATATAAATTTAAATCTGTTGATATTCTACAGAAATTCTCATTGTTCGCATTACTTCTTTCTTTTTAACGTTTTTATTGCAGTATAATTGCTTTACAATGGTGTGTTAGTTTCTGCTTTATAACAAAGTGAATCAGTTATACATATACATATATCCCCATATCTCTTCCCTCTTGTGTCTCCCTCCCTCCCACCTCCCTATCCCACCCTTCTAGCTGATCACAAAGCACCGAGCTGATCTCCCTGTGCTATGGGACTGCTGCACACTAGCTATCTATTTTACATTTGGCAGTGTATATATGTCCATATATATACTACCACTCTCTCACTTTGTCCCAGCTTACCCTTCCTTCCCCCTCCCCGTGTCCTCAAGTCCATTCTCTAGTAGGTCTGCGTCTTTACTCCCGTCTTGCCCCTAGGTTCTTCATGACCATTTTTTTTTTTTTTTAGATTCCATATGCATGTGTTAGCATATGGTATTTGTTTTTCTCTTTCTGACTTACTTCACTCTGTATGACAGACTCTAGGTCCATCCACCTCACTACAAATAACTCAAATTCGTTTCTTTTTATGGCTGAATAATATTCCATTGTATATATGTGCCACCTCTTCTTTATCCATTCACCTGTCGATGGACACTTAGGTTGCTTCCATGTCCTGGCTATTGTAAATAGAGCTGCAGTGAACATTGTGGTACATGACTCTTTTTGAAATATGGTTTTTCTCAGGGTATATGCCCAGTAGTGGGATTGCTGGGTCGTATGGTCGTTGTATTTTTAGTTTTTTAAGGAACCTCCATACTGTTCTCCATAGTGGCTGTATCAATTTACATTCCCACCAACAGTGTATGAGGGTTCCCTTTTCTCCACACCCTCTCCAGCATTTATTGTTTGTACATTTTTTGATGATGGCCATTCTGCCTGGCGTGAGGTGACACCTCATGGTAGTTTTGATTTGCATTTCTCTAATGATTACTGATATTGAGCATTCTTTCATGTGTTTGTTGGCAATCTGTATATCTTCTCTGGAGAAATGTCTATTTAGGTCTTCTGCCCATTTTTGGATTGGGTTGTTTGGTTTTTTGATATTGAGCTGCATGAGTTGCTTGTAAATTTTGGAGATTAATCCTTTGTCAGTTGCTTCATTTGCAAATATTTTCTCCCATTCTGAGGGTTGTCTTTTCGTCTTGTTTATGGTTTCCTTTGCTGTGCAAAAGCTTTTAAGTTTCATTAGGTCCCATTTGTATATTTTTGTTTTCATTTCCATTTCTCTAGGAGGTGGGTCAAAAAGGATCTTGCTGTGATTTATGTCATAGAGTGTTCTGCCTATGGTTTCCTCTAAGAGTTTTATAGTGTCTGGCCTTACATTTAGGTCTTTAATCCATTTTGAGTTTATTTTTGTGTATGGTGTTAGGAAGTGCTCTAATTTCGTTCTTTTACATGTAGCTGTCCAGTTTTCCCAGAACCACTTATTGAAGAGACTGTGTTTTCTCCATTGTATACCACTGCCTCCTTTGTCATAGATTAGTTGACCATATGTGTGTGGGTTTATCTCTGGGCTTTCTATCCTGTTTCATTGATCTATATTTCTATTTTTGTGCCAGTACCATACTATCTTGATTGCTGTAGCTTTGTAGTATAGTCTGAAGTCCAGGAACCTGATTCCTCCAGCTCTGTTTTGCTTTCTCAGGATTGCTTTGGCTATTCGGGGTCTTTTGTGTTTCCATACAAATTGTGAAATTTTTTGTTCTAGTTCTGTGAAAATGCCAGTAGTAGTTTGATAGGGATTGCATTGAATCTGTAGATTGCTTTGGGTAATATAGTCATTTTCACAATGTTGATTTTTCCAATCCAAGAACATGGTATATCTCTCCATCTATTTGTATCATCTTTAATTTCTTTCATCAGTGTCTTATAATTTTCTGCATACAGGTCTTTTGTCTCCTTAGGTAGGTTTATTCCTAGGTATTTTATTCTTTTTGTTGCAGTGGTAAATGGGAGTGTTTTCTTAATTTCACTTTCAGATTTTTCATCATTAGTGTATAGGAATGCAAGAGATTTCTGTGCATTGATTTTGTATCCTGCAAGTTTACCAGATTTATTGATTAGCTCTAGTAGTTTTCTGGTAGCATCTTTAGGATTCTCTATGTATAGTATCATGTCATCTGCAAACAGTGACAGCTTTACTTCTTCTTTTCCAATTTGGATTCCTTTTATTTCTTTTTCTTCTCTCATTGCTGTGGCTAAAACTTCCCAAACTATGTTGAATAAGAGTGGTGAGAGTGGGCAACCTTGTCTTGTTCCTGATCTTAGTGGAAATGCTTTCAGTTTTTCACCATCGTGGACGATGTTGGCTGTGGGTTTGTCATATATGGCCTTTATTATGTTGAGGTAACTTCCCCCTATGCCTACTTTCTGCAGGGTTTTTATCATAAATGGGTGTTGAATTTTGTTGAAAGCTTTCTCTGCATCTATTGAGATGATCATATGGTTTTTCTCCTTAAACTTGTTAATATGATGTATCACATTGATTGATTTGCATATATTGAAGAATCCTTGCATTCCTGAGATAAGCCCCACTTGATCATGGTGTGTGATCCTTTTAATGTGCTGTTGGATTCTGTTTGCTGGTATTGTGTTGAGGATTTTTGCATCTATGTTCATCAGTGATATTGGCCTGTAGTTTTCTTTCTTTGTGACATCTTTGTCTGGTTTTGGTATCAGGGTGATGGTGGCCTCGTAGAATGAGTTTGAGAGTGTTCCTCCCTCTGCTATATTTTGGAAGAGTTTGAGAAGGATAGGTGTTAGCTTTTCTTTAAATGTTTGATAGTATTCGCCTGTGAAGCCACCTGGTCCTGGGCTTTTGTTTGTTGGAAGATTTTTAATCAGTTTCAACTTCAGTGCTTGTGATTGGGCTGTTCATATTTTCTATTTCTTCCTGGTTCAGTCTCGGAAGGTGTGCTTCTCTGTGAATTTTTCCGTTTCTTCCAGGTTGTCTATTTTATTGGCATATAGTTGCTTGTAGTAATCTCTCATGATCCTTTGTATTTCTGCAGTGTCAGTTGTTACTTCCCCTTTTCCATTTCTAATTTTATTGATTTGAGTCTTCTCCCTTTTTTTCTTCATGAGTCTGGCTAATGGTTTATCAATTTTGTTTTACAACATTTTTATTGTAGACTCCTATGAACCAAGCTTCAACCCGTTCCCACTGCATATTCACCATTCACTTATCAAGCAAGGAACCAGGATCTGCAACTGTGCGACAGGCCAAGCTGCATTTGGTTGACCTGGCTGGTTCAGAGCGAGTTGCGAAGACTGGAGTCGGGGGCCAGCTTCTGACAGAGGCCAAGTATATCAACTTGTCACTACATTACTTAGAACAGGTAAATGGGTAGGGTGGGATGTACCTATTTTAACCATTTTTTGACCATATACTTCACATCACACATTCTACTAGCATTTTTGTCTTGTTTTGTTTTGTTTCTCTTCTTTTACTGTGGCAAAGTATATATAACGTAAAATTACCATTTAACTAATTTTTACAATTCAGTGGCATTAAGTACCTTCAAAATGTTGTGCAAGCATCACCATCATCCATTTCCAGAACTTCTTATGATCCCAAACAGAAACTCTGTACCCATTAAACAGTAACTCACAATCTCTTTATACTCCCAGGCCCCCATCACCTCTATTCTACTTTCTGCCACTATGAATTTGCCTGTTCCTGATTTTCGTATAAGTGGAATTATACAATATTTGTCCTTTTGTGTCTGATTTCTTCCACTTAGCATAATTTCAAGGTCCATCGTGTTTTAACGTGTATCACAATTTTCTTCCTTTTTAAGGCTAAATAATATCTCATTGTGTGTGTGTAGATATAAATATAGATATATAGTATTTAGTATATCCATTCACCTGTTGATGAACATGACTTGTTTCCGCCTTTTGGCTATTGTGAATAATGCTGCTATAAACATTGGTATAGCTACTAGACTTCTGTATAAACCAATTCATTTAAACCTCACAACAGCTCTGCACTGTAGGTATTAGTTATTACCCACATCTTACAGTTTTTTTTAACTCCGGTCTTCCACAGGCCTTCCTGAGATTACACAGCTAGTGCTGAGATAGGGATTTGAACCTCGAATTGCTTGGCTCCAAAGCCTATACTTTTTTTCACTGTACCTTGTATTTTTTTGTAAAATTAGTAGTGGGTGTGAATATAAGTTGGAAACGACCTCCATGGCCTATTTTTTTCGGGCTGGTAGATTAGCTATGAGACCATAATTGTGGAGATGACCAGTATCTTTTCCATTTGTAGTGACTTCATCTAGTTGGTGATTCTGACCCTGCAATGGTTCTCTTTGCCTTAGCTTCCCTCCCTGTCCCTACTCCAAGTTTACTACAGTCCATCCCAGTGCATGCTTAATTTTTAATTTCTGAATTTTATTCCAAAGGCAGAGAAAGCTCATCTGAATTTTGCTAAATAAATCTTCCAGAGAAAATTTCTCCCATCTAAAAGGACTGCATTGAATTAAATTATTTCTCAAGTTCCTTTCAGCTCTGTGAGTATAAGTGTTGTGAGTTGAATGTTAAAGATGACAACTAATTCTGAAAAAAAAAGAAAGAAAGAAAGAAAGAGAAACATGATCAAAAACTGGAGTGGAGAAGTACAGAGGGTATTGGCGAGGCAAAAGGGTCCGTTAATGAATGTTGGAGACTGAAAGATTTGAGAAAAAAGACTACTTTTTTAAAGCTGCATAATGAACCCTTTTGAGAATGATGTTGTCCTGACATTAAATGCTTTCTAATGGTCAAGCTGGCTGAAAAAGCAGATTGAGAGAAACCTAAGGGAACTTTCTGTGAACAAGGCACACACAATTAGGCTCTGACCAAATGAATCCCAGTAATGCAACACCCAGAGATTAAGGCCTGCATGGTGTTCAGATCACTTTAGTGTTTCTGACGATAGTCAGCATTCCTGAACTCCTTCTTGTTCACATATTACATACTATTTTTACTTAACAGATTTTTACTTTATAGGACATTTATGTAACATTGATATGAAAGTATAATGGACTATATTCAAAGTGCTTTATTTCAAATATACCTACTTGTTTCAGAGTCTTCACTATCATTTAATTCCCATTATATCCATCCACCATACGAAATTATATTTATATTTGTTAGTTGAATCAAAATTTCCACCAATTGTAATCACTCAAGAAAAACATTCTGCTCCTTATCTTTTCTTTTTCTTCATTCTACACAACCTTTGCAAGCTGTTACTTGTCATTAAAACTATTCCTCTCCCTACATTTCTTCTCTTCAAAATTCTGGTAACATCAGCCTCACGTGAGCAGTCTTGGTGGCTATGTGGCATTTGATTTTCTATATAGCTAGTTTATTTATTTAACAGATACTTATAAGGAGCAGTAATGTGCTGAGGACTGTGCTGTGCCCTGGACCACAGCGCTGAATGAAATAGAAACAGCCCCTGCCCCGAAGGTCTCATGGTCCAGTGGAGGGAGACATGCACTGAATAAGTATTCATTAAGTACGTGGCTGTAATCCCGATGGGAGACTGCAGAGCAAGTCCAAGGGGCGAGGAGAGTGTGGGGGATTGGACTTAGACTGAGGAAGGGAGAGTTAATGAAAGTTCTCTCAGGACTGATGTTAAGCAGAGATCTGAGGAATGTGTAGGAGTGAGCCCAGCCAGGATGGGGTCAGGGCATGTCAGGCAGTGAGAACTGGGAGCCTGTCAGCCCTTAGCTCCATCTGCGCGATGGATTCACCCAGGGTCTCAGTGACATTCACGTGTCATTGACCTTTGGCTCTCCGAATGTAACTTATCTGTTTCATAGATGCCCACTGCATCACTGCAGCCATTAGCTCTTTACACTGCTGTACAAGGGTCTTCATGGAGGTTATGGCATAAAATAATGGAGAGAGGAGGAGGAGGAGATCAGTATGAGAGGAAAGAAGAACATAAATATGGAAGACTGCAGTGTGTGGACATGTGTATGTGAGATTGAGTAAAGCTAGGAGCAGCTGCTAGAGAAAAAGTTGTGGACAGTAGAGAAATATTGGAATTTTACACAGAAAGACATAAGTGAGAGGGAACCAAAGAGTACCTAGGAAGGAGAATAGTAAAAAGAGTGAGCAGATACTGTTGATGAAATAACAGAATTCAAGGACTTTTATAAACATTTTTTTTTTTTTGCGGTACGCGGGCCTCTCACTGTTGTGGCCGCTCCCGCCACGGAGCACAGGCTCCGGACGCGCAGGCTCAGTGGCCATGGCTCACGGGACCAGCCGCTCCATGGCATGTGGGATCTTCCCGGACCGGGGCACGAACCCGTGTCCCCTGAATCGGCAGGCAGACTCTCAACCACTGCGCCACCAGGGAAGCCCAACATATTTTCTTTACGAAGTACTTTATTATGGGCCTTTGAGACTGGAAGTATAACACAGTTTAGTTTAAATAGCTTCATTCATTCATTCACTCATTCATTCAACAAATTGTGATTGAGTGTCCACTGGGTGCTACGAGTTACGTTAGGCAATGGGGATCGATGTATAATTGAGAAAGCCTGTGCTACCGTGTCATCCAGTGAAAGAGCAAAGCATACAAACAAATACTTAGAATGCAGTAAGATAAATGCTGTAATAGAAATTCATGTAGATGTCCATAATGTAATCAAACTGAGACATCTTCTCTGTCTCAGTTTGAATATATAAGATGGAGATGGACTAGGAAAAGAGAGTTTGGTAGCCTTTCTTCCATGAATTAGCCCACATTAGGGTTATAGACATTCCATGCGAATTGTAATGGCCCTCTGGCCATAATTGTGAGACCCTACACCTGCTCACAGGGCACAGCCGTTCTGAGTTGAATGCCCCTTATTGTGCTCAGAAGCAAGTAAATTTCCATTGGCCAGAGTACTGTTGGTTTTGGAGTTTTCCTTGTGTATGTAGTACTTCTTCCAAAGAGTCTCCTCAAAAACATTTCAAGCCACAATAACAGGGTACGTCTTGACCCTAGAAATCGAGTCCATGGAGGAAAAGGAAGGCACCATGCATACTTGTTCCAGCCATAAGCCTCACGGAGTGCTCCTTGGGTGACCCCGGGTCTTTGTCAGCCCAAATGTTAAGTGAGAAACCACTGGGAACAGAGAGTGTTTGCTCGCTCCTTCTCCAGAAATCAGAATCAGGGTCACCCCGGCCAGTTATCCAACATGAGTGGGACTTTTTCAGAGTGTTACTTTCCACTTGGCTTCCACTGAATGTGTTGCGTTCAGGAGAAAAAATTGGTGGTGCGGTGCTAGTTGTAACTCTCCAAATTGTTGTCAGTTCTCAGGGGATAATCTTCCATGGACATCTGAGTTCTTTAAAAGAAATTCTCTTTAATGAATGAAGTAGTAAACTGAGTTATTGATTTCAGGCATAGTTTCTCGGTACGTGGAGATACTATTAAGTGTAATGTGGGGTTCCACCCTTTGTTGCTTAAAGAATGTCTTCAGGAACGTGTTATTGTATTTGTACATGAAATCCAAAATGGAAGTAGACACTAAAAAAATCCAGGTTGTATGAACACCTCCTCACCCTGTGCCATTCAGATCATTTGGTTTCTGCTCAGTGTAGAGAACCCAAAGCAGCACCACAAAGAATAATTTACTTCTGCCTCTCTCTCAAATACTGGCCATTTCTAAGTCACTCTGAAGATCCGTTTCTGTCCAAGGGGTCTGGGCTTATTATGGTATTCCTAAAGTCCTCTAGAGCTGGGAGGGTACCTGCTCAGGACCCGCTTATAAAGAAATGGGCTAGGACTTCCCTGGTGGCGCAGTGGTTAAGAATCCGCCTGCCAGTGCAGGGGACACGGGTTCGTGCCCCGGTCCGGAAAGATCCCACATGCCGCGGAGCAACTAAGCCCGTGCGCCACAGCTACTGAGCCTGCGCTCTAGAGCCCGTGAGCCACAACTACTGAAGCCTGCATGCCTGGAGCCCATGCTCCGCAACAAGAGAAGCCACCGCAATGAGAAGCATGCGCACCGCAACGAAGAGTAGCCCCCCCTCACCGCAACTAGAGAAAAGCCCGTGCACAGCAATGAAGACCCAACACAGCCAAAAAAAAAAGGAAAAAGAAATGGCCTAGAACTGCGTTTATTGTGCTACAAGTCTTCAAAGTGATCGGGTCCACCATATTTATCACTTTCTTCCCAGTTACATTGAAGCTTAGTTCTCCCAAATCTCGTTCACTACTAATGACCCTCCCACTGCCTTCCTAGGTAAAACTAATTAATCCAATCACTCATTTATTCATATTCGTTTAACAAAAAAGTGTTGAGCACATGTTGTATTAATCAGATTTTTTAGCTGCAAATTGGGAAATTGATTCTAGCTAATTTAAGCAGCATAGAGTTTATTAAACATAAAGAATCTCAAGAAAAATTAGAAAACTGGGCTTGAGTACTGCCCAGCTAGGAGCAGAACAACCAAGATACACTTCTTTTTTTTCTCAAGATCTTTTTGATGTGGACCATCTTTTAAAGTCTTTATTGAATTTGTTCCAGTATTGCTTCTGTTTTATGTGTTTGGTGTTTTTGGCCGCGAGCCATGTGGGATCTTAGCTCCCCGACCAGGGATCGAACCCTCACTCCCTGCATTGGAAGGCGAAGTCTCAACCACTGGACCACTGGGAAAGTCCCAGCCAAGAGACACTTCTAATCACACCACTGAACTGCTCTGTAAAACGCCACTGTTATCCCCACTGGGCACTTAGGACATTAAGTCCTAGATTCCAGAAACTTCCCTGTAGCTGCCTCAAAAAAACCAGTTGCCTTTGCCACCCACCTACAAATGCGGTCTTCCTCCTTATGACCACCACCTGTCATCACTCACCTCCAATCCCACACAGGGTGTTTGCTTGATGGAGCTAGGTCTCATGCAAACCGTGAGCTGTAAGAGAGACTAGGAAATGTAATTTTGTAGGAAGCAGAAGTAGCATGGGGACTATCATGAGAGCTGAGGGAGACAACTCAGTTTCTGCCACATGTCCCGGGTGCTGGGTGCTGTTCTTGGCAGTGGCGATGGAGCCACGAGCAAGAGAAACAAAGTCCTTTGCTTCTGCCTTGTGGAGCAGAAACTCTCGTAGGGAAGCAGGTAACAAACAAGTAAATAAATAACATTTCCAATAGTGGTGAGTACCAGAAGAAAAATAAAATAGAGTTAAAGCCTGGATATCGGGGTGTTACTTTTGATAGGGGGTTCAGGGAAAGCCCTTGTGAGGAAATAAAACTTGAGCAAAGATTGGATTGATGAGAAGCAGGATGCTGTAAGAAAATCTGGGGCAAGAGCATCCTAGGTAAAAGAAACAAGGTCAAAGCCTGCGATGTGGGGCTAAGCTTGGCATGGTGAAGCAACAGCAAGGCCAGTGTGGGCCACGAAAGCACCGTAGGAGATGAGGTTGGATAGGTAGACAGGAACCAGATCACACAGGGGTTGGGTCATTATACCAAGTGCGTCGGGAGGTTGTAAGCAGTGCAGTGACTTGATGTAACTTACATTTTTGTAAAGGTTTCTCTGCCTGCCATGCAGAGAGGAGACCATGGGTGGGCAAAAGGAGAAACAAGGAGATTGATTCAGAGCCTTGAGAGCAGTTATCCAAGGAAGGGAAAATGGTGCCTCGAACTGGAGCGGTGGCAAACGAGGTGGGAAAAAGTGATCCAATTCTGGGTATGTTTTGTAGATAAACCTAATAGAAATTGGATGTTGGAGGTGAGAGGAATTCAAGAATGTTGCCTAGAGTTTTGGACTGAGCCACTTGGTGGATGGTGGCACCATCAATAATGATGGGTAAAGCCTGAGAAAGAATCAGGCTTGGGGGCAGAGGGGAGAGACGGTCAGGAACAGACATCCAGGTGGAGATGCAGAGTCGCCTCAGGGACAGTAGCTCAGGGAAGAGGTTGAGGCTGATGCTGTAAATTGGGGAGACATTCGGATAGGATATGGATGTATTTAAAGCCAGGGGATTGGATGAGATTACACAGAGAGACAGTGTAGATAAGAAAGAGGAGAGGATCGGGGACTGAGCCTTGGAGCACTTCAACAGATATAATTTGGGAAGAAGAAAAGCAAGTATTCATTATCTAGTTTTTAAGGAAAGATAAAACCCAGAAAAGTGTGATGTCCTGATTACCAAGTGAATAAAGCATTTCCTGAAGGAGGCAATGAATACCTATGTTGATGCCTTACTCAAATCAGAGGTCTAGTAAGAGAGCAGTCAGTGCTTTCGGTTCAGGGGGGTTGCTGATGACCTTGGCAAGAGCCAACTTAGTTTAGTACTGTTGTGGGCTTGCAGAATGGGAGTGATTCCGGTGAGAGAGAGAAATTAATGCAAAGAGAGGGGTTAATTATAGGAGCGAAGTAGGTAAGAGGAGAAGAGGGAGGGGACACAGGGCTGGACTTGGGCAGGAGCAGGATAGTAACCACAGGAAGAGTGGAATGTGTGGGGGATTGAGGGACGGGGCAGGTAGACCGCTTACACCTAGAAGAAGAGTGTGTGGCCATCGGCTCAGACTGAAGGTGGAGAGAGGAGGCTGGGTAGATGTTTGAAACAAGAGGATAAGGTGCGAAGGCCCATTTCTGAGAGTGGAAAAGTGGTTTTTGAGAGAATCTCACAGGATTTCTGGTTTATAGTAAAACCTGTGGGTCATTAGCTTAAAGCAAGACCAGTGGTATCGTTACGTGATTTTGCTAAAAACGGCCTTCAAAAACAATGTTCCCATCTTATTTTGTAAACTAAAGGAGTAGAAAAAGTTCTGATGATGGGAATTACACAGCTGGGAAGAGGGAAGACTAGAACAATGGCAGGTGTTGGAAGTATTTTCAGGAGCCAGGGCCTTGTGATGCCCCTGAAGTCACATGTCACATCTGTGGGTGACTTATTCCTGATGCTTTGCAGTGGGCATCCTGGCACTGGATTCATCTTCCCCAGAAAACCCTGAACCCCTGGTGGCTCCCCTTGGGGACAGCCCACAGCAGCCCTTCATCCATCTCCCATCCATCCATCTACCACCTTCCTACTAAGTACGTAAGACTGCTAAGGAGCAAGATGAGCAGGCTCTAGTTGAACCAAGGTGCACTTCCCCCGTCACTTACAGTGAAAGCAAACACACATATACAGCACTTATTATGGGCTAGTTCTACTCAACGTAATTTGCACATTTTAACTCTTCTAATCATCCCAACTACTCATAGGTAGATACTGTCTTTTCCCAGTTTTACAGATGAGGAGACTGAGGCAGAGATGGTGAGTGGCATGCCCTGGTGTGGCTAGAATCTGAACCTGGACAATCTGGCCCCAGAATCTAGGGCCTGTTGCCTCTTGTGGTTCTTATTTATTGTTCTGCCTCTTTTACCTTGAAGATGAGGCATGCAGACCAATTTCGGTAGGATTTTTAAAAATCTGGCATGATTTACTCTTGAGTTTTTATATAAATTTCTCAGTGACTGAAAACAGAATAAAAATGTATCCAATTCTGCACAAGTTATATCATCTATGCAAAAATGACAGGGTTCATCATGGTATGTTTTTACTATATTTGCTTCATTCCATCTTCACTATTACTGTACTGAATATTTTAAGATATTTATTCTGAGCCCAAGTTTTGGGGGTCACTGCATTTTGTATCCTTGTTGCCGTCGCAGCTCAGTTTGTCCGGTGTGCATTTTCTGGTAAGTTAACGCTATTCTTTTTCTCCTCCACCACAGGTCATCATTGCCCTCTCAGAAAAGCACCGCTCACACATTCCATATCGGAACTCCATGATGACCAGTGTCCTGAGAGACAGCCTGGGAGGGAACTGCATGACGACCATGATTGCCACCCTCTCTTTAGAGAAAAGGAATATCGACGTATGTTGCTTCTTCTTTCTGGAGATCTCAGTCTGAGTTTTTATGCTAGTTTGTGAGACGGAGTTGAGGGTCCTGGGTGGGTTTCCGTCTTTTCAACTGGGTTAGGGTATGCCTTCAGAGGTGAAGACCCACCAGAGTTCATAGCTTTGGGTTATTTGCCAGAACTGTAATTCCCCCAATTTGAGAACTGACTTCACATAGCACGGGATGGTTTGCAGAAAACCTCATACACAAATTTTGGAAGACCTGCCAGAGACGTGAGGGAGGAGGCCCATCGGCTTCTCCTGATCCGTTTTGCTCCTGATTGCTTAGGTGCCTTGGAGACATCTCCAAGGTGTGTCCCTAGACATGTCCCTGGGCACAGCACCCAGGACGCCTTGGCAGGGTTTGGCTGCCAAATGGCTCTCCTGGGTTGCTTTAGAGCCAGCTGATGTTTCATGCATTTCAGTTTAATGTTTGGGACTCAGACTTTCTCTAAGAGAGGAAAACAGGAAGCTGCAGGGTGCCTCCCCAAACAAGGCCAAGCCCCAAGTGCATTGTAAGATGCCTTGAAAAGCCTCTCTTTTGCGCCTGTTAAAAATATTTATTTTTTACCCTTTGATGCTTATGGATTGTGGTACCTGCTATGATTCTGGTTTGTGTATGTGGTTCTGGTTTGACAAATCAGTAGTTGAAAAGCACATACCAGTTGTCACTTAGGACCTCAGGATCTTCCACACTTTGGGCATTAGTCATTATATTAAGCCCAAACAAAATTTTAATGAAAAATAATGTTCCAGGGAAAGGCAAGACTTCCTAATTTGGAAGCATGTTTCCTCGTTGTGTTTTATGCACATCACTCTAGGTGTACACGTTTTTCCTGTGAACAGAAATTGTTTTATCTCTCTATGCCATAACACTTTAAGGACTTATCTTGCTTTCTTAGGAATCTATATCTACCTGTAGATTCGCACAACGAGTGGCACTCATAAAGAACGAAGCTGTTCTTAATGAAGAAATCGATCCCAGATTGGTAAGCAACTTTTAACTATGTTAAAAAAAATCAAAGTATATCAAAGATTAGTTAAATTTTGGGGGACACTCACTCTCCGTAACCAGGCAACGTTCTGAACACTGGAAAGGTGTTAAATCATTTAATTCTCACAACAACCTCATGAGTAGATGCCGTCTCTTCCTCTACTTTACAGATGACAAAACTGAAGCGCAGAAATATTTAGTGATCTGATCTGAGTAACAGTGCTGATTGGTAGCAGAGCAGGATTCAGACACAGACAGTCTGACGCCAGGGCCTGGGCTCTTACCTACAGCCCCCTTTACTCCATCAGTTAGGGGCACAGTGAGTCCTGGGGACATACACAGACTCATACACAGTTATATTTGTAGGCAGGTCGTAGCCTTTCAAAAAAAAAAGTCAGCTTAACTTTCTAAAGACAATAATTATAGACCATCTTTTATAAAAGCTTATCGAGAAAAAGAAGTCCTAATGGTTATTAAATAGAATAGTCTTTTGCATGACTGTTCTGTTACTTATTCTAGAGATTTTTTAAAAGTTAATAGTTGGTTTGATCCACGGAAAAATGGCCAAGCCTCTAGTTTTATAAAAATGAATTCTTCTTTATCAAAGTTCTTTTTTAAAAGGAAAAATATTTGCAAGTTACATGATTCAGCTACTCATTATAAATGCAGATATTTTTTCTTTTCTCTATTTTGTTAGTCTTCAAATAAAATACAACAAGGAATTAACTCCTGTCAACATTGGAAATGTTGAAATAAAATATTTCAGTTTTGTAAAACTCCAAAATTAAGATTATATTACTTTGCAAATCAGTCACCTTTAAAAAAAATTTTTTTTTCTCTAGAAAATAAGCTGGTGTAAGCTTAGTGGTATGCGTTATAAAAAAGATGTGAAATCTTACCAACAGTGCTTCATTTACAAATTTCTCAAATTCCAAACAAGAAAATCTCAAGTTCACTGTTACCCATATTAATTACTTCCTCTTGAGTGTTTGCCCTTCCTTCCCTGAAATCATTCCATTGAAGGGTAGAGGAAAAGAAGGACAAAAGAATAATGGGGCTGACTGTTTTGTCCTACTTGCCTCAGGGAGCCCGAGCTCCCCTGACAGCATTCTCTTCTGGAGAAACCAGTGGGTGAGGCAGGATCCCTTTCCAGCCCAGTCCCTGGTCAGCACCACAGGGTACCTCCACTGGAAAAAGGAGACACAATTCAAAGGCCTAAGTCAAATGGAACTGAACTCCTAGGATGAATTCTTCTGCTGTTCCTACCCTGCCAGCAGCCCTGTAATAGTACTGTGCAGAATGAGAAAGATAGGAATGTACTATTAGCCTGAAGACAAAAATTACTTCATAACTGAAGGAAAATAAACATATTAGACATTGAGGTTATTTTTTCCCTTCAAATTTGGCTAGAGAGACTTTTCTTTGAAGGAACTTGAGGAATTTGAACAAAGATGAACATTATCATGTGTTAGATGTAAGTCTGTGAGAGATTTAAAGAAACGACAAATCAGGAGTCAAAAACTAATAGCTAATTGAACAAATGTTGAGGTCTTCCTGGTGCAGAATTATCTGGTAATTGACAAGTGTTGTTTCCTCATCTCCTTTTTAATTGCTTCTAAAAACTGATATTACTGTTCATTATTTTATGTACAGAGCTTTTCTGAAGCACAAGTGACAGTTGAAAAGTTGTCCTCAAAACCACCCAAAACACAACTGAATGGGAAAAATAAACACCAAATGTAGGGAAGACTCTATGGGACGGGCGTTCACAAGAGTCTGTAATGTTTTATTTCTTAAGTTAAGTAGTAGGTACATGGTATTATTTATACCTTTTTGTATATCTGAAGTAGTTCATACTAAAAAGTAAAATCACATGAATTAAGGTGATTCATCACATTCACAATTAAAAGAAAAAATGAAATGATCACATCACTAGATGCAGAAAAAGTGTTTGATAACATTAAACATTCATCCATAGTTTGAAAAGACTCATCAAACTATGAATATAAGTGAACATCCTTAGAATGATTAAGGGTATCAACCAAAAACTACAGCAAACATTTTAAAGTTGAAACGTTAGAAGGAATAAGACAAGAATGTCTTAAACACTATACTTGGAGGTTCTTAGGAAAGAGACTTTTTTTTTAATTTATGAGGATTTGATAAGAAGAATATCTGTCATTACTTGTGGACAATTTGATTGCTCATATAGAATATCCAAGAGTGTTTAATAACAAGTAAACAGATAACCAAAATAATATTCAGAAAATTAATCCATGCATAAAAATGAATTGCCTTCCTATATATCAAAAGCCAATAATTAGAAAATGCAATTTTATAAAAATTCCGTTTATAATAGCAACAAAAACTTTAAAATTATAGGAATAAAATCTAATTAAAGACATATACAGATTAATATTTGAAAGGAATCAGAAAGCTATACCATGTTCATGGATGTAATGATTCATAGCATTACTTTAATGTCTTATCAAATTAACCTTTTACTCAAATTTATTTCCAGTTAAAATTTGAGGAGGGCCTTTGGTAGAATTTTACAAGCCAAATCTAAAATTTATATGAAAGAGCAAATGATCAGGAATAGTGAAGTCTATTTTGGAAGAGAACAAGATGGAAGGGGCTTATTCTATCTAGATGCCCAAAATTTTTTAAGATATAGTAATTAAAACAGTGTAGTATTACCATACATATAGTCAAGTAGACAAATGTTTTTAACCAGTAGCCCAGAAAAAGACACAAGTTACATGTGGAAATATATAACAGAATTATAATAGCAAATCTTGCATGGTTAGCCATAAAAAAATTAAAATTAGATCCATATCTCACACTTCCTACAAAATAAAATCTGTCAACCTAAATGTAAAAAGCAAAACTTTAAAACTTTTATAAGAGCATATAGGAAAACATTGCTTTGGCTTTAGGTAAGATAGATTTTCTTAAAGAAGACACAAATATAAAGCTCAAAACAAAAGAAGTTGCTAATGAAATTATATTGAAATTTAAAACTTTCATTTAACAAAAAGAACACCACAGAGTGAAAAATATTACATAGATTGGGAGAAAACATGTGCATTGCATACAACTAACAAAGGGTTCACATCCCGAATATATAAAGAAACCTGCAAATTAATAAGGAAAAGAAAAACAACTCAACTGAAACATGGGCAAGATGGTGAATAAATAATTCACAGAAGAGGAAACCCAAACAGCCAGTATGCATACACAAAGATGATCGACCTCACTAATAATCATGAAAATACTAGTTCTAAATTAGAACTAGATAAGAGACCATTTTACACCCACCTAGATAGGCAAGATTAAAGTGTCTGGCAATACTACATACAAAATGACAAAAATGTGGGGAAACAGGAACTTACATGTATAGCTGCTGAGAATATGAATTTATGCATCCATTCTGAAGAGCAGTTTGGCAATATATAATAAGGGGGTGCACTAACTCTACCTCCACACAGTTCTAGGTGCACACTACAGGGAAACTCTCCCACACATGCCCAGAGACTTATAATGTTCACAGCAACACTCTTTGTAATCGCAAAAGTAAAACTCCTGAATGTCCCTCAACAGGAGACATAGATACGTAAATTGTGATACATTCCTTTGCTGAAATACTATATGTCCATGAAAATTCATGAACTAGAGCCACATGAAGCAATATAAATAATCTCAAAAACATAGTGTGAGGGGAAAAAAAAAAGCGAGTTGTAGCTACCTGCAGTATGGCAACATTTACATAAAGTGTAAGGCACGCAGGATGATATCATACATCATTTACAGTCACATCTGTACATATGGAGTAAATGTATAAAACATGCAGGGCAATGCTACCCACTAAGTGCAGGACAGCAATCACTCCAGGAAGGACAGAAAGGGAACAGGAATAAGGGATACCAGTTCCATCAGTAATGTTTTATGTGTTAAGAAAAATCCTAGAACTATTTTGACAAAATGTTAAGATTTAACAAAGCTGGGTGCTAAGTACAAGAGTGCCTTTTACATCATCCTCTGTACGTTTTCGTTCATAATTTTAGAAGATGTACGGTTCTCTGTCACGTAGTTCCCCTCAGTGAGGAGCTGACATTTACGCTCCTGCCTTGCCGTTTGCAGATAATTATACGCCTACAAAAGGAAATCCAGGAACTGAAGGATGAACTGGCCATTGTCACTGGGGAGCAGAGGACAGAGGCACTCACAGAAGCAGAGCTCCTTCAGTAAGACTGCAGACTTTTTCTTTCTCTTTAACCGTTCAAGTTTGTGTTAACTTCTTTGTTGGCCCTAATATTATGAATTCACCTCAAAGAACGAAGTTCTCCTGGGACGGTCTGAAATTGCATTTAGGCGCCAGTTAAGAGTGGCGGCTTTCCATGAAAAGCTGGATAAGGCTGGCAGGGTTTTTGCCTCCTCAGCTTTGAGGAAGTAAAGAACAGAGCATGGAGAGGATGGGAATATCCTTCTCATGCCAGCTGAAGAAAAGAGGTGGTATAATAGTCATGCAGTTTTTAAATGTATACACCAAACACTCTTAAGCTGTGGATCTCAGATCTGAAAGGAATTCAAGAAACGTCCCTTGTATTAAACAGCATCTTGCTGCAAGCACCAATTTATCCCATGCCAAAGTAAGCTCTCTCCTTTAATAAATAGATGGTCCATATATTACAGTTCAAACACTCAAGATGGAAATGAAAGCAGGTATTCAGGGCTTCCTACAAGTGCGGCATCTTTCAGAGCCTTTAGATTTGCAGCCATATGGCATACCAGGGGCACAGCGTGGCTCTCGTTCTCTCTCTGATCACGGGCCACAGTGGCGGGCTCTCTAGTTGTTTCTGTGCTGCTTATTAAGCACTGTGGAGTGATCATAACGGACTAGGCTTAGGAGGCACTGGTATTCTCTATTTCAGAATAACAAAGCTACACAAGATTTTTTTTAAGGTTTTCTGTCATTCCACATAACCCTCTCTCAACAGAGAAAACGGTAACAGATGATGGAAGTATTTTCTTTAAACAAGCTCATGGCTGCCCCTGAAGGTAGGTGTAAAGCTTGAGAAGCCTTAGGCAAGGTTTCTGTTATACTCAAAGCCTTCCTCCTCTAGGATAGCATTTCCTGATTCTAGAACACTGTGTTTAATAATATGATAGGCCCCTAAGGCTTTCCTTACAAAACCGCTTTGTGGCATATATGCAATTAAGGTGAAATGTACTGCCAAATTTCACATTTTAGAGAATTTCTTGTCACTCCTTGAAATAACTTGGGATATCTTAGATATTGAGAAGCCCAAGTTTAAAACTCCTTTACTATGGTGCTCCCTTCCCCTCAAAGAAAGGACTTACCCAGTATTATTTTTGAAGAAGTCTCTTCAGAACTTTGATCTTCAAATCAGAATCCAACCAGCAAAACAAAACCATTCTAGGCCTCTCAACAGCAGGAATTTAATATAGGAAATTTGTTGCCCAGGAGATGGTACTGTGAGGTGCTGCAGCACCCCAGAGATCAGAGCAGCAGGAGGAGGTCCTACGCCCCTAGGACTGGAGGGACATCGGTAGAAGGTTGTGTTACCAAGGCCAGAGACTAGTGCCAGCCAGCAGGAGCTGGACAAGATGAGCGCTGCCCGACAGAATGGAAGCTGAGGCCTCTGAAGAGCCATGGGTGCTGTAGAGGCATCATCCCAGCAGGGAGGCCTGGCTTCTCCCTCACCTCCCCTTCCAGTCTCCACCAGTGCCTCCCATTGGCTGAACAACTTACCCAAAAGCCAGTTGTTAAAAGAGTCAGGGAGTATAGTTTCCTGTGATGCAGAGTCAAACAAGGGAAAAGTGGATCTAAAAGCAAACAGGGAAATGACCAACATATCAAATAAGTAACAGTGTTTTCTCTAATTCCTGTGTACTCTATGTTGCTCAGAAGGCTCAGTTTAAGGGTAAGATTCTGACTGTTGTGGTTCAAAATGTCAGAATGTGCAAAAATATGCTGCAGGTTCCCTCCAGATTGGGGGGCTTTTAGGACTGATATAAAGAAACATCTGAATCTCTAGCCACACCCAAGAATAAGAAGTAAACTTAATAAGGGATTAGAAGCTTCGAGGAATTCCTGGGAGACTGGACAGTGGGATTGAGATGGGCAAGAGAAAAGGATAGACCAAGTCATGGTGCAGCACCACCAAGGTCCCATGTCTAGAAGTGGTGGCACCCTGGAGCAGGAGAGGGCTGGGAACAGCCACTGAGGGTTGGTAGAGCTCTTGTAGTGGGAGGAGTTTGTTCCTATGAACCCCTGTGTACTCCCTTCTTCCTTTCTCCCCGCAGTGTTTAGGTCAGTGTTTAGGATGGGGAAATAGGGAAGGACCCCAGGTAGCCGATGATGCCCAGGACAAAGAGGGACTGCATAAGCTCTAGAGACCAGCTGCTGTCTCCAGCTCTGCCCATCTCCTGTTCTCACTGAAAACAGTAGGGAGCACAGGCACCCACAGCTGCTTCAGTCCCTCACCTAAGACTGGCTGCCCAAGCTGAGAGAGCTCAGAGTCCAGGAAATGTGAGCTCACAGTTGGGAGTGACTAGAAATATGAGGACAGCCAACATGGAAAAAGCCAAGAACAAGCATTTACAGCTTGGAGGGCTTCAGAACTAAGCAAGAAAAGTGGTTACTATCTTTAGAGATATAAAACATGGCATTCCATCCATGAAACAATAACAGGATCAAGAGGAGATCTTGAAAATGAAAAAAATGTACTTGTTGCCATTAAGAACTTAATGATGGCCAAATAGCAGAATGTAAACACAGAGGGGCAAATTAGTGAACCAGGAAGGTGGGGGCTAAGGGATTCTTCCAGAATATAAGATAAAAGGGTAAAAAAAGAAAGTTTAAAGAAAAGAATCGTAGAGAATAGCTCTAGATTTGTCAACATGTAAGAAAACAGAATTTATGGAGAAGAAATAGAGATAATGCAGGGGAGCCAATAGTTAAAGAAAGAAAACCTATTTCTTGGAACTAAAAAAAAGAAAAAGACTTAGGACTTCAGAACGAAACGGTTACCGTATGCTGAGTAGTATAATAATGTTGTAGAAAATTTTTAGAACGTCACCAGATAGAAAATAATCCTAAAAGTTATCTGAGAAGAAAATTATTAACAACCAAGAATCTGCTTTAGAGAAGACTTCTCATCAACAACTCTGGAAACAAGAACTTCTAGTGCTGAAACACAAAACAAAACAAAAAAGGACTATGAATGGAGATTTTTGTATCTAGCCAAATTAATATTCAAAGGTGAAGGTGAAATAAAGCCACTTTTCAGACGTACAAGCTTTCAGACAGAAAATTTACCATGCTACATCCTCTCTTAAAGAGACTACCACAGACTATACTTTCACAAAAAGAAAAATTCTATGAAGAATAAGAAACAATAATAAGCACATTTTGTGATAACTTCTTTATGATATTTAATATTGTATTATGTTTACATTACCTCTTTTACTAACGTGCCACTTATTATATAAACAGATGTTTCTATCTAAAAGTTACTGACAACAAGCAAATTTGCCAGTCATAGGAGTTTCGGGGTAGAATCATGAGAAATAAAATTGTGACAACAGATTTAAAATACTGACAGATGGTTAGATTTTGGATTGGTTTCCTTCGATCCACAGATAACAAATATACAAATGTCAATTGGAACAGACTCCATACAGACAGTATGTAGGGTTGCCATTAGTTTTTCTGGACAATTGGTTCACTCGTTCACTCATTAAATGTTTATTATTCATCTACTATTCACACAACTCCTCCTGGGCCCTGAAAGGAGCACAAAGATGAACAAAACCTAGATCCAGCTCTCAATCGGTTCACAAGTTAGTGGCAGTGACAGACATGAGCACAAGTAATTATGATGCAACATGTAAGTATTATGAGGAGAGATGAATAAAACATGAGACTGCAGAGATAGTGATGATTAATTTTGAGCTCAGGAATCCTGTAAAATTAGTTTATGTGCCAATAAACTGAACTTCAGCAATTTGCAATGAAGTCGCTTCTCTGCTGTCAGTATAAGAGCGCTATATTGCATTACATCTCATTAACGGTTTCTGACCAGCAGCTGGGGAGAACTCACGCTGCAAACTGCATTCACCCTGCCAAAGCCAAGCGTTGAGTTTCACAATCCAGTAACCTTGGTGCTTGTTCATGCTGATGGTGAGGATTATTCAGATAATGTGGTTTTTTGTTATTGTTTTTGTTATATTATAGTTGCATTTATGTTTTGGCATAATTAGCTAGATCAATATTGGTACAACTTAAAATTCATCAGATTTAAGAGTGCTTTATCATGTTAAAGTAAAAGAGATAAGTTAAAATTTGCCCCTAATGTGGCTCTGCCATTTAATATCGTCTGTGCTTCTTTGTCTTCTGGGGCCCCTGGACATTTACTCAGGAATGTGAATGAGCTTCAGTCCTCCCATTGCGCCCAGACTCCCGGATGGCAAGGGTGGGAGGGAGGTAGTCGTGTAGCAGAGAGGAAGAGTCCCACAGCTTGGCAGGACAGAGTGGCAGGAATGTTCTAGCCTTGTCTACTTGTCTGTGCTGCTGACTCCTGGGCTTATGCTGACTGGCCTATGTAGTATGCATTGGACAGTTTGGAGATGTCTGTTAATACCTAGCCCTATCAAATTTTTTGAACTATTTCCCAGAACTTCAGTTCTTAATGTAAATATTTGTTGCATTGACTTGGATGCTTCAACTGAAGAGGATTTCAGATGTCAGCCTCCAGTTATTGGGATATTTTTAGTTTACATCTTTTTTTTTTTTTTTTTTTTTTTGCCTGTGTAAAATTTGAAAAGAGACAGCTGGATGGAGGCTGTATAGCCAAGTTAATGTTTATACAAAACTTCTTGGGTGAAGATTTCATTCTGATTGATTCTCTAAACACATATCTCATTCTTCCTTTAAAAAAATCCCTTAGGCCTCTGGCTAGGATGGAAGCTTTATTTCCTGGCCCAAGTCTAAATGAGTAGCATATTTTCTGCACAGCAACATTTTCTTTCTGAGACGGAACTGAATTGGATCTCATGGGCTCGAGTTTGCCCAAAGTAAATTTACAGACATCTCGATCCTTTGCTTTTCTTTTCTCTTTTATCTCCCGGCTTTATTGAGATATAATTGACATATAACATTGTGTAAGTTTAAAGAGTACAGTGTGATGATTTAATATAGGTATATATTGTGAAATAATTACCACGATAAGGTTAGTTAACGCCTCCATCACCTCACATAGTTACTTATGTAACTATGTGTTTCTGTGTGTGAAGAGAACATTTAACATCTACCCTGTAGGCAGTTTTCAAGAATACAATACAGTATTGTTAACGATAGTCACCATGCTGTACATTAGGTCCTCAGAATGTATTCATCTTAAAACTGGAAGTTTGTACCTTTTGACCTCCATCTCCCTATTTCCCCTGCCCTCCAGCCCCTGGCAACCACTGATCTACTCTCTGAGTTCAACATTTAATTTTGTACACATAAGTAAGTTCATACAGTATTGGTCTGTCTCTAACTTATTTCCTTTAGTTAATTTTTATAAATCAGTTAATCCTTCAAACTGAATTTATTGAGTACCTACTGGATGCTAATCATTTTAGTAGGTGTTTTGGGGGGGTTAGTAATATAGGATACAGCAAATAATTCCAAGGATTTACAGTTTTATTGGGAAAATAAGATATATGCACACAGGCACATTTATACACACACATATGTATATATAAAACAGAGAATAAAAGAGTGTATTAGTGGAAAGAACAAATGGACACTGAGAATTGTAAAACATTAATTATACTTTTAATTCTAATCATGTTAGTTTTTAATGGCTCTTTTATGTGTAAATGCTATCTGTGCTCACTTTCAGCTCCATGTTTTTAAATCTAATATCAATTTATCACACATGGTTTAATACAGTATTTGCTCATAATCTATGATAATGAAAAGCTAAATCGTTATGTAGGAATGGGGGAAGCCATTGCAGATATCACTCACTGAGCAAGCCAACGAAGCCTGAAAGGATGTCACGAGGAAAAAGGCACCATTCTAAGATGAAGCAGACCACATAAACAAGGCTACCTAGAGGGATTGAGCACAGCGTGTATGTGTGGCGGGGTGTGTGTGTGTGTGTGTGTGTGATATTTGCCGAGGTTGCGGGTAGGGGAAGAAACTGTGAAAAAGAAACAAGAGGGAGGTATTGAGAGTGACTGAAATATTCTATATCATGATTTTAGTGGTGGTTACATAAGTATACACATTGGTCAAAAGTCATAGTACTACACACCTAGAAAGGGTAAATTTAAAATTTTACCATCTGTAAATTTAACCTCAACTAACCTGGCTTTTAAAAAACTGGAGAAATCTGTATGACGAAACATAGAATTAAAAGACTAGTCATTAAACAAGCCAAAGCAAAATAAAACTGTACAATGAGGGATTTTCCTTTAAGTAAAATTTTGCTATAATTAGTTTAATAATAGCAACGTATCTTTGATGACAAGCCCCTAAGCACACATATATTTTTACAATTAATGACTACATATACAAGTTGAGGAGAACTTCCTCAGTTTCCTGCTCTGCTACCAAACCTGCACACCATCCTGCACCTGTACCCACCCTCTACTCCTTCTTGTTACAGTAGAGAAGGTGTCTCTTCCAGAGCCGACCTCACCAATTGTGCTCTCAACCCCAGTGACTTCTGCCATGTCAGGGACCTCAACTCCCCTTCTATTTTTTTCTTTGTCTACAGCTTCTCTCTTTTTACTGGGCTCTTCTTATTAGTATTTGGGCTCAAGTTTCCCGTATTTGAAACAAAATGCTCCCCCTTGAGCAAACATCCCCCTCTACCTACTGTCACTTTCCTCTCCTTTAAGCTAAACGACTCCAAGAAGTCGCCTTCACTCACGGTCTCCCTTCCTTTCCACCCCACTCACTACACACTCCAATCTGACTTTTGCCCCATTGATGGACCCCAGCGTAGATCAATTTGATGGGCTTATGTCAGTCTTCATCTTCGGTGACCTCTCAGCAGCATTCAACATTATTCACCATGCTCTCGCTGAAACTTTCCCTTCTCTTGTCTTCTTCCCATCTCCTGACTGCTCTTTGGCTTCTTGGGCCAGATTATCCTCCTTTCATGTGGGTATTCCTCAAGGCATGGTCATAAGACCTCCTCTTCTCTTTTCCTTTATACTTTTTCCTAGATGATCTCCGCAACACCCACACGTCAGTTGCCATCCAGATGCTGATGACTCGTATTTATTTTACTCGTCCATATTTATTCTTCTCTGAACCCTGCTCATTGATCACATTGCCTACCTGACAGCTGGCCCTGAACTCAACATGCCCCGAGCTGAATTCT
Organism: Delphinapterus leucas; assembly: GCF_059928025.1. Classification (NCBI taxonomy): domain Eukaryota; kingdom Metazoa; phylum Chordata; class Mammalia; order Artiodactyla; family Monodontidae; genus Delphinapterus; species Delphinapterus leucas. The sequence goes on from NC_143138.1 coordinate 35,534,926, forward strand.
TTTCCATCTTTCTCCAGACCTGATCTCAGCCACTGGATCCCCCTCAGTCAATGTCTCTACAAGCCCTACAGTTGCCCAGGCCAGAAACTTAGAAGCTACCTGTGATTGTAATCATTTTCTCATCCCCCAAATCCAACCCATCTGGAAGTCCTGTTGACTCTGTCCTCAAAGCATGTCTTGACTTGGACCACTTCACACCACCTCTGCTGTTGTTATCCTCGCCCAAACCTCTGTCACCTTTTTTCTACTACTAAATTTGTATCATAATAGGTTTTTCCGCTCCCCTCTAAATCTTTTTCTGTGCAGCCAGAATATTCCTTTTTAAAAACACAGTCCTTACCATTTCACTCTTGAAACTCCGCAGTGACTTCTGACTTCCTGTTGTTCCTGGGAAAACACCAAAATCCTGCATGTGGCCTACAACTGTCTGCCTGGTCTGACCCCTTACTGTGTTTTCAGCCACATTTCATATTCCTCTCCCCTTTGCTCCCTTTACTTCGACAGCACCGACCTTTCAGTGTTTAATTTTATCCTGTCTTCTAACCTGGGGCCATTGCATATGCAGTTGCTTCTGCCTTCTGCCTGTGATGACAGGCATAGGGATATGTACACACACACACACACACACACACACACGCACACACACACATTGTTTTGTTTATTCTACTCATCCTTCAAACCTCAGTTTAAATTGTTCTTCCTCAAAGACACCTTCTCTGACTTGCAGCCCCAACTAAATCATGACTGTGTTGCACATTTTTGTATTTTCTGTGCTTTTCCTTCGGAGCACTTATCTCTGTTTACAGTCATGTACTTGTGGCATTGTTTGGTTGTTATCTGTGTCCCCACCATATGGAAAGGCCTTTGAAGGCAGGAGCCATGTCTGCTTTAAATGAATGTACACAGCACCTTTCTTTGTATCATTCTGTGACACACAGTCAAAGAATATGCAGTGAATATTAATACGGCAAAGACTATGCATGCGCTACATTAAACCCACAACGGGAAAAACTTCAGAGGTATTTGACTGGCTCATGAGCACGTAATCACACAATTTAAGGTATTGAACGATGGAAATCCACCTGTGCAGGCAAGTGTTACCTGAAGGAAACGATGCCCTAGTTTGATGTACATTTTACCAAACAGGAAATGACCTGGGGCTCTGGCCAGGGCAGCCTTCACTCCTGCTCTTTAGGAGTCCCCAAACTCCTCTTTGCTCTACTTACTCTCCTATTGGGGAATAATCCCATCCTTCCAGACTGAAACAGTCAGTAAAGCTGGGAGCTGTGCTGGAGTTGAACCTCAGGCTCTTAAACCATGTGCAAAACAGAGGGTAGGCCTTCACCTTTCATCCTTGGGGCTTGGCGCGATAGTTGGAAATAGTTATCTGATGGGATTTCTTTTAATACAATTAAATGATTTAAGACCAAATACAGTTTAAATATAGTTTAAAACCAAACACATTGTGTTATCAAACCCACAAACACAAAATTTGTTTCAAAAGGGCATATCTGTACTAATAAAATCTTCATTGATATCCAAACTTTTATTTCAATGCAAATAAATATACCTAAAGGAAGAGACTTAAATCCCCATTTTTGCACCAAATAAATCTCACTTTGAAATAAAACTAATTTATACCTTTATTCATTCTTTCTAGTGAATAAACACTGATTGAGTATTGTTGATACCATGTCAGGCACTGTGTTAGGAATCGGAAGCTCAGAGACAAACCAAAGGGTCCTGCAGGAGGCTGGCCATTGGAGAGAGAGGGGCAGATGACCAGACATACATGCTTAGTGATGGTGCTGAGCTGCTGTCATAGACACCCAGATCCAAGATGGGGAGGGCAAGCTGTTTTGCAAAGGACAGAGGACCATGGAGGAAAGACTTTACAGAGGAAGTGACATACAGAAAACCCATCAGCACTTTCATCCTTTTAAAGTAAGCATTTAAAGGTGACTTCAGGAAAAGTCATTTCCACCATGTTTAACTTGCAGCTCAATTTTTTTTTATTAGACGAGTCTAATAAAAGTTTAATTGGGTTCAGTTTCTCAATATGTTTGAACTGGATTAGAACCAAAAAACAGATTTCAACTATAGGTATAGTGGCTCTCCTGAACCTAAAATTTGATAAGTTGTTCCCAAAGATATGGGACAAAATAACTAAAATCAAGACCATCCCATATAATTTGAGATATACCATCATCATGATGATAAGTCTTGTCCCGTGACCCTCTGATTATTTTTGAAATGAGAGGAAGCGAGCAAAAAATCAATGATTCCCTTCAATATTTGAGTTAATACAGTCCTAATGAGAATTACTGATAGATACCACAGCAGTCTTTTAGGGAGAATCTCTTGTCAGTACTTAACTCTGGATCAATAATACTTTATCCTTTTTGTATTTGGCTTATTGTCACTGGCCTCCAAAGTGATTTTATTTGTCAAACCACTGTTAAGAATGTTTTTTTTTCTTTTTTTAAAAAATAAGTTTCAGGTGTAGAACATTATAATCAATATCTGTGTACACTACAAAGTGATCACCACAACTAGTCTAGCTACTGCTACCATCCGCCACCATGCAGTTGACGCCCTTCACCTCTGGTAACCATTAATCTGACCTCTGTATCCATGAGGTTTTCTTTGTTTTATTTTGTGCGTTTGTTTTGTTTGTTTAGATTCCATATGTGAGTGAAAACATATGGTATTTGTCTTTCTCTGTCTGACTTATTTTACTTAGCATAACACCTTCAAGGTCCATTCATGTCGTTGAAAATGTCAGGATTCCATTCCTTCCCATGGCTGAGTAGTATTCCATTGTGTATATATGTCACATCTTCTTTATCCATTCATCCACCAATGGGCATTTAGGTTGTTTTCATGTCTTGGCCCTTGTAAATAGTGCTTCAATGAACATAGGGGTACATATATCTTTTCCAATGAGTGTTTCATGTTCTTCAGATAAATACCCAGAAGTGGTATGGCTGGGGCATATGATAGTTCTATTCTTAATTTTTTGAGGAATCTCCATACTGTTTGTCATAGTGGCTGTACCAATTTACAGTCCCACCAAAAGTGTACAAGTGTTCCCTTTTTTCCACATCCTTTCCAACATTTGTAATTCTTTGTCTTTTTGATAATAGCCATTCTAACAGGTGTGAGATGGTGTGTCATTGTGGTTTTGATTTGTATTTCCCTAATAATTAGTGATGTGGGACATCTTTTCATGTGCCTGTTGGCCATCTGTATATCTTTGTTGGAAAAATATCTATTCAGATCCTCTGCCCATTTTTTAATCAGGTTGTTTTTTGTTGTTGTTGAGCCGTATGGGTTCTTTATATGTTTTTAATATTAACCCCTTATTGGATATATGATTTGCAAATATCTTCTACCATTCAGTGGGTTGCCTTTTCATTTTGATGATGGTTTCCTTCATCGTGCAGAAGCTTTTTAGTTTGATGTAGTCCTATTTGTTTATTTTTACTTTTGTTTCCCTTGCCTTTGGAGTCAGATCCACAAAAATGTGGTGAAGACTGACATCAATGAGTTTACCACCTGTGTTTTCTTGTAGGAATTTTATGGTTTCGAGTCTTACACTCAAGTCTTTAATCCATTTTGAGTTAAATTTTGTGTATGGCATAAGTCAGTGGTCTAGATTCATTCTTTTGCATATGGCTGTCCAATTTTCCCAGCATCATTTATTGAAAAGACTTTCTCCATTGTATGTTCTTTGCTCCTTTGTTATAAATTAATTGTCCATATATGTGTGACTTTTGATTCTGTTTCATTGATCTGTGTGTCTGTTTTTGTGCCAGTACCATACTGTTTTGATTACTATAACTTTGTAGTATAGTTTGAAATCCAGGTGGTTTTATTTGTCAAACCACTATTAAAAATACGTTTCAAAATCATGACTTATGCTGTACAAGTTCTATGATATGATGAGCTCTCCTGATTGTTCTTCCACTGTGGAGACAGAGAGGAGTAGATTTCAGGAAACAATGTTCCCTAAGGATAAGAGATTGAGATGGAGATAGGGATTGAGATGGGGAGAGGGAGAGGGACAGAAGTAGAGATAGAGAGGAGGTTGGAGAGACAGAGAAAGAGAGAGAGAAGCTTATACAGGAATCTGAACAATCTCTTGAAAATTATTAGAAATATGACTGAACGCTGTCCTACACCAGATTGTTCATTAAAAAATGAAAAATCTCAAGAAAGTTTGTGCCTAATTTCTCATTATTATGGATGAAGTTGTCCCAATGACAGTGATATTGACTACTGTGACTATCCAGGACCTCTTTCCAGGACCCAGTGGCCTCACATGGCCTGGCCCCTGGCAACCTCTGCAGCCTCATTCCCTCCCAAGCCTCTCCTCCTCACCATCCCTCCCCTGAAACACTCCTCCCTCACCTCATTACTCAAATGTCACATTATCAGAAAGACCTTCCCAGGCCATGTTATCTAAAATACACCTTCCCCTGTCACTCTTTATCTCCTTTATGCTGAGTTATTTTTCTTCATAGCAGCAACATCATGTTTAATGTTTCATTATCCGTTGTCTGTCTCTCCCTACTTCATGAGGACTGGGACCTCATCTGTGTTGTTTTCCATGTACCTGGCCCATGGTAGACCCTCCATAAATATTTGTTGAGTGAATTGGTGAGCACTCTGTCAGGGCCTCGGTTCCCTCTCTGGCTCCTTTCATGAGCCATTCATTTTCCATCTAGGACCTCTACTCAGAGCTGCCCAGGTGTTTGGTATGCACCAGGATCCTTAGAACCAGTCTCTGTGAACAGTAAGCACTTCCTGACATTTAGATTCAACACGCACTGGTTTGGTATCCACGGTGTGGATTTCATCTTATCAGTGTGAATGATGGAGGAAGTATCTGAAATATTCAGAATTTTGCCCACAGCTATTTTGTGAGCTTTGTCTGACTGAGATAAGGCAGAGAAAATTTATTTGAATGGACTGAGAGTCAAGAGACTTGAATTCTAATCTTGACTCTCCTTCTAATCGAAGGGCATCTTAACTGATCCCTCTACCTCAATCTTCTAATCTTTGCTGTGTGACCTTGGGCAAATTATATCATCTACATGTGTCTCAGTTACTCATCCATTGTGTGGGAATAATAACAGTACCCACTCACTGTGCTATTATGAGGATTGATAAAATAATTCATGCTATGCATTAAACACAATTATTATGATTATTATTATTACCTATGCTTCTTTGATACAACTTTTATTGCTGCTGAGGAATCTATTCACTTCAATTAGATATTTTGTCAGCCTCCTCTATTAGAAACAAAGGAGCGGGGACTTCCCTGGTGGTCCAATGGGTGAGACTCCACACTCCCAATGCAGGGGGCCCAGGTTTGATCCCTGGTCAGGGAACTAGATCCCACATGCATGCCACAACAAAGAGCCTGCATGCTGCAAGTAAAGATCCTGCATGCCGCAGTGAAGATCCCACAAGCCACAACTAAGACCTGGAGCAGCCAAAATAAATAAATATTAAAAAAAAAAGCTATTTAAAAAAAAAAGAAAGAAAGGAGCAAACCATGTTTTAATGTCTCTCTTTAGCATATACACACACTTACACATTCATGTACAAAGAAAGAGGTAGTACCGGAAGGAAAAACCAGGAAAATGTTTTTAGAATTACTAGTGGTGGATTTTGGTTTGGTTTGTTTTGGTTTTAGTTCTTTTTACCTGGCTCTATTTCCTAAAATTTCTACAGAAAATTAAAGGTTATCTTTAAAAGAATTCATGTCACTTACTGATTTTGCACCTCCAAGTGGCAAAATAAAACTGTTTGTAGTTAACTAACAAACAGCAGAAAAAAATGCCCTTCTTCGTTAACTCCACTCTTACGCTAAATTTCACAGTGGGATTAAAAACAAATGTCCTCTCTTGGCATATAGCAAATTATTGCATAACACACATAGTTGTTTCTGAGATCTAAATTACATCTGCTCCTGGAATTTTAACTTTAAATTAGTTTATAATATTTGTATTCGTTTTTTGTATATTTGGGCTATAATACTGTGTGTTATTAATCAGTCACTTCAGAGTGGTGCTTTTCTAATACGGTTGATATAAGACTGTGTCTCCAAAGGGCTAAAGAAAACAAAAGCTATAAATTGCCAGAATGGATTGTTCACAAAATGCTTCCAAATTGGAGTTGTTTGCTTTCCATCTTACTGTCCGCTTCCTTAACCATAACAGAGCTTCCCATACCCCCCAAGCGTGAAAAATGTGCTAAGACCTTTAAGATATTTGGAAATTTAAAGATGAGGTAGCAGCCTGAATCATAGTCAGAACTGAGGCATAAAGTTTATATTTGTACTTAAAACAAAATTGTAAATTTAAACAAAATCTTTGTGAATATGTATATATGTATATTTACATGATAAAATATATGTAAGTCTATAAGTAATATGTACTCATCGAAATTCTGAAAAATACAGGCAGACATAAAAAGGAAAACAACATGTATATATAATGCCCGTATCTGAGCACGTGGGAGACATGCCAGAAGTAAAAGGCAGATACTTTTTGCTTGAGTGACGTTGGTGTAGACTTTTTCCCCTAGATGACTTTGCAAGGGACTTATAAATGTTATATCCAACATCAAGATATGGACTCCAAGCCCCTGTTCTCTCTTCCACCCTGTTCTTCAGGATTCCTGCCAGTTGGAATTCTCTGCATCTCTTTAAGTTTGACATAAATACTTTATTTTTATACCTTAATACTTCTTTTAGGTACTTCCCAGGGTTTTTATTTTGAACTCTCCATTCTTTCTTTCAAATGCTGGACATGTCAGCAAAACCTTCTGTTTTCCATTTTCTGAATTTAGCATTTCAACATCTGTATAATAGTTGTACTAAAAATACACAAAGATAAAACTGTTGGGGAACATCTTAAAATCTTATAAATTGGCAAAATGAATTGAGTTGAAGTGTTTTTCTTGGTGGTTTTTTTTTTTTTTTTGCAGTTACTGAGAAGGATCTTGTTTTGATTACTTGTTTGGGGGGAGAAGCGGGGCTCACTTTTTTGTATGATTTTAGGAACCGAACCTTTGGGTATATCTTCTAATTTAACTCTTTGCTTACAAATCTGTGGGCTAAACAGAGTTCAGAGAGAACAGTTTGTCTTAGCTTCATCCCCTGAGGCTTGGGAGAGGAGGTGTTAAGGTTTTTCCTTCTATTTCATTCCTTGGCCTTGCTGCTGCTGAAATCTGGAGATTCAGATCCATCCTGAGGCCTTACTTACCAGTCTCTGAGGATTGTTAGGTGCATCGGAGCCCTGTGCTAGAAGCTGTCAAAGCAGCCTACGCAGAAGCATAAAGCGTGGTGCCTGGCCAGCAGGAACCATGTGAGGATGTGTGACATCTGGTTTTCAAAAGAAAGAAATAAAGACAGGTAAATGATCATATTCAAAATGGGCAATAAAGACCAGGAGTGTAAAGGACTTAATGAAAGAAAGATTAATGAATCACCCAAATAACTGTCTGTATAGATCAAGCTTTTAAAATAAAATGCCAGAAAATGACCTGCTTCAAGAGCTATCCACATGCAATATCAAAGCAAACTTGAGGACTCTCAGAACTGCTACCAAGTTGCTAGGATCTAGATATAGACACTTTGCTTTTATTTTTCAGCTGTCTTCTCTGTAAAATATAGCCACCCATCCCCCTGATATTCAAGTAAAGATCTGAGAACTTGTGAGAAAATTCAAAAAAATTTTTTTTTATATATTAAAGAACTCCAACGCAGGACATCATAGCGCCAATAGAGTTAACGATACCCCAAAGCAGAGCAAGGATAATCTGTGTCATTCACTGGGCTATGAGATGACAATTATTTTGTGTTCAGTGGAACGTTGGGATAAATCCTACTTCTTGTTACCTTTACACCTATCAAAAAATGCTAGTTTGGTATAACGCAATGGAAGAATTATCTCCAAAATAATATGTAAATCTGAGTTCACAGTAGACATCCAACTCCCTACGAAGGCATCCAAATAAAATGTAAGGTGCCTCTTGCAGGTAGCCCCTGATTCCTCCTCCAGCTGACCCTCTCCCGAGCATCCAGAACCCATCTTGTCTGGCGTTCACAGGCTCTCTTATCGAGGCTCGGCTTTACTGCGAAGCTTTACATCCTTAGAGGCAAAAGACGAACATCCCTCAAGACAACACAAAGACAGGCTCTCTTAGCCTGCCCTGATTGGCCTGGCAAACAACCTGTCCTAGTTCTAGCAACCTGACTCCAAGGAGCTAAACTCAGTGATGACTCAAGACTGGTTGTCTTTGTTTGTTTGTTGCTCTATTCCTCAGAGTATTCTTCATTCTCATTCCCATCCTCCCAGCCCAGTTCCCCTAGTGGTCCCCCTGTGTTTATCATTAACCGAGCATACTCATGACTTTGGCCACAGCCTCAAAAATATGTCACCGTCAATGTCAAGGTAACTAGTGCCTGGTGTGTGATTTCTTCAGTTTACTGGAGAAATCAGATTCTCCCTTCTTGCTCATAAGCCCACCTCCTACAATTATGCTTTTCAATTGCTTCCTTCATCAGTTTGCTTTCCGACCAGTCAACTAGCACGTGCCGGGCAGAGTACGGTACTGTGTGTTTACTTTTCTATTTAATCTGCAACCCCTGGTTGAAATTTGCGGCCACATGTTTCCTCTTCTTTCTGCATCTCACTTTTTCCTATGTTCCCTGATAGCCATAAATTATCCTCTAAGTTTGGAGGAAGAGAGTAACCATCAAGAAACAAAGAAGTTGCTAATCATCAAAGAAATGCAAATTAAACTGAGATGCAATTTTTTTGCCAGTCGTATTGGTAAGAATGAAGAGACGGTGATACCCGTCAGCCAGGGCGTGGATGAGCTCTTACCCTGCAGGCAGAGTAGACAGGGCCAGTGGAGGTGGCAGACAGGGAAGCCTGGTCCTGAGTCCTGGGGCAAATTTTTAGCTTGTTCCCCTTGTTGGACAGCCCTGTAGAGCATTCGTATAAGCTTTTAAATGGGTATGCTTTTCGGCTCGGCTCAGCAATTTAACTTCTAGAAATCTGTCCTTAAGGACAAATGTACAAAGATGTATAGATAAAAATATTTATCACAACACCATTTATAACAGGGAATTGGGTTATGATACATTCATTTAATGAAACATAATGCAGCAATCTTTTTTTAAATTGGGATATGGTTGCTTTACAATGTTGTGTTAGTTTCTGCCATCCAACTAAGTGAATCAGCTATATGTACACATATATCCCCTCCCTCTTGTACCTCCCTCCCACCCCGCCCCCCATCCTACCCATCTAGGTCACCACAGAGCACCGAGCTGAGCTCCCTGTGCTATACAGCAGGTTCCCACTAGCTCTCTATTTTACACATGGTAGTGCATATATGTCGATCCCAATCTCCCCATTCATTCCCCCCCACCACCTTTTCCACACGTCTGTTCTCTACATATGTGTCTCTGTTCCTGCCTAATGCAGCGATTTTTGATATCAATGAAGACCTATACATATATTGACCTGGGAACACTTCCAAACTCTATATGTTGTTACTTTTGTAACCAAAACGTGCACGTGTATGTATACATTTGTATGCATATATGTATATTTGCTTACAAACAAGTCTGGAAGGATAAACACCAAAATTTCACAGTGTTATCTCTGGGTTCCAGGATTAGAGTAATCATTTTTATTCTATATTTTCTAAACTTTTTGCATTAGGCATGCATCACTCTATGATCAGACAAAATAAAGGTATTTAAAAATATGTTAAAGATACAAAAGTGAAGTGTTCTTTAACTCATAACATTTTCCATAAGTTACCATCAAATCATTCAGCAAACATGTACTAATAATTATGATAAAATAAATGCTGTTTATAGAGCATTTGCCAATAGGCATTGCATTACACTTTTTATGTACATTAGTCTAATAAAAATTCCACAATAACTTCATGAGACAAATAACAGTCAGTCAATAAGATGAGAAGCAGAGTTAGAGTTTGAACCCTGTTTTGTCTGTCTCCAGAGCTGCTCTTTTGTGGCCCTTGAGCCACAAAGGTGTAAGATTTACAGTGATGACTTAAACCTGAATCTTGCTTCTAGGAGTTAACAGGGCAAAATGCAAGCAGTATTCTAGAATTAGCTAGATTTTTCTATGTTGTTCATCGTCAGAAACTAAGGTCTATCTGGAATTCTGGGTTTTCTTCACTGTTGTTCATTCACCCTAGCTATGCTGTCTAGAAATGGTCTTATCTGGAAGGTCTGCTAAGAGACAAGGAAAGGACTTATATGTTTCCCCTGGTAGGAAATGTGTCCCCCTTTCCATCCTAAGGAATTGGCTTCTGAAGTAAGACAGAGAACAAGACCGTAAAGTAAATATCCACCCACTGCTGTTGGCTCATTTTTGGTGTGTTAGAAGTATATTAACCAGTGCTTGTTTTAACATGAGACAGTTTATGTAGAAGTGACCACAGCTGATAAAACTCAAGAGTTCATGCCAATAATTAAATTCCTCACAGTTCAAGCAATCATGGGGCCACTAACCTATGAGGTAATTACTAAGAAACACAGGGACAGACCCTGATTATCCTTATTAGCCACCATTTGGATCGAATGACTAACTTTTCCAAAGGTCATTTCTTATTCTTTGTTGTTATCAGCCAAAGAGGAAGAGTGGAAATGTATGGGATTTTGTGTTTGATTCAGTCAGTATCACTGATTTCACAGAAACATGTTCTCACATGGCTTCCGTTGAATGTATCACACAACTAGAAGCTCAGATGGCTGGGTAGAAAGCCTGGGATTGCCTCGTGCCAGACCTCGTTAACACAGGATGCGCCTTACTCTAGGGTCTCCCTGGGTGACCCCGTCGTGCCCATGGCTTCCCCAGGCACCTCCCATTTGCTGAACAGATCCTTCCGTGGCTGAGTTGGGCTTTGAACCTCCAGAGTATCATGTTTCCTCACTGAGTTAGGAAAGCAAAGGTTGCACAATATTTGTTTCTAAAAGGTTTGACTTCGATATTTACGTTTTCACTTTCTTAGTGTTCTTTTCCTGAAAAGCGCTTTATGACTTAAACTCACTTTCATACATATCCTGTGCAGGTAATATATAGGTTAGTAATAACTTATTACGTAGGTCTGGTTTTAGCTGTCCATCCTCTTCTAAGGTAGGGTTCCTTCCGATTCTGGCTTAGGTACTCTTCTTTCACGGTTCTGGTTCTGCGTTGTCTTCTGACTCAGGTGAGCTACCCCTCCGCACCCACACTGGCCATGCTTTCTGGTTTGAATGCTGATGCTGGTCCATATTTTTGTTGTAAAGACGACTTATCTGCTCAGTCCATAAGTGTCCCCAATCAGCCTTTTAAAATGCAGAGACTTCTGACCGCAATTACACAACCTCAGGAGTGCATGCAATAGGATTTTCATTGCCTTAGCTATTTCTATTCCTGTTTGCTCTTTCTCAGATCTGTACAAAGGCATTTTTGAGGGTCTGACTTGAATCAGAAAATGCTCAGGCAATGACATATGCAAAATTACCCTAAAAAGTCTGCCTTCCTTAGGGGTACATAGAAAAGGCTGAATCCACAGCCCACAGCAGGGGCATGAAACAAAATGAGGCACTTGGTGCCGGGATGGCAGGGTGGGGATTACAAAGATGAATGAGTGACAGGTTCTGGCTTTAGAGGGCTTCAGTCATGGAAGGGAGACGAGTACATGAATGTCCATTAGGTAAAAAGTGATACCTGACACAGGAGAAGTGCTGGGGTAATTGGAGGAGCAGAGATTACTTTTGAGGAGGAAGCTCAGGGACAACTTTTAGCAGACCCGTGAATTAAGACAAGATTTAGAAAAGCAAAGTTGGACAGGGAGAACATTTCAAATGCAGGAGGGATTGATATGAGCAAAGCCACAGTCTGGCTTTCTTCTTTTATAGATTCGTAAACAGACCCAGAGAAGTGATGTGACTTACAAAAGATTTCTACCAAGTTGGATTTTTTTTTTTCCCGGAGAGAATCAGCCTTCACCAATTCTGGCTCCCTAAGGACTCTAAACAGTTTTATAGCTCTCTGAATTTGTAGCTTTAAAATCAATTGAAAATGTAGTATATTAGTAGTAGTACTGGGGAAACATTTAGATGCTGTGGGCAATGCTTACAGTACTTTTTACCCTCTCAGAAAAGAACAGTGGCATTGGGCCTCTCCTGTTTTTGTTACCAGGGAGCAGATTATTAACCAACAGCAGTTGTCAGCACCCTCCAGTATGCCTAGGACCACGCGTCCCAGCAGCTGCACCCACAGGCCAGCTCCAAGCTGGAGTGCCTGCTGGCTCTCTGGCTTTCAGCTCAGGGTGGCCAGGTTTAGCAAATATAAGAATGCAGGATATCCAGTTAAAATGAATTTCATATAAACAACAAATAAGCTTTCAGTATGTGTCTGATGCAATATTTGTAATCCTATTTCAGTTTTGTTTTGTATGATCAGGGTTCTTATTTTCACTTGCATAATTTCCATGAATAGTTTTGCCTTAAAAACAACTAATTG